>NC_088403.1:48189549-48874761 GCF_034236695.1 Oncorhynchus nerka | reverse complement strand
CTGTCCAGCATCCACCATGGCTGGACCCATAGTAGGTAGTAAGTGCCAGAGTCCATCATTCCTACCCAAGGCCTGAAACTCATGAGGAATCCCCACTGGCACTCCCAACAGGTTAGTGTGTATGTCAACTACATCCTCTGTCCATGGAGCACTACTACATCTGTCTCCCATGGGATGGAATGTTTTCAGGTCCCCTGGTTACAGAACTCAGCAGCTGTTCAGCAACAACATCAACAATGGTCCGTGGAATTATCAAACTGGTCAGACCACACGTACCTTGCCATTCTCCTCTAAGAATGGGTCTCAGCACTCTTTTTTGCTCCACTCATCCAACATACATCAGCCAGACCACTAGTTTGGTTTAGGCCTGTAACTGGCCAAGTGGAATTAATGGTTATGTTACTCCTGCAATCAGCTTCAGGCAATCTCCCATAATCAATGCCATTACCTGTACCCGTGATGCACTCGTAATTGCCCCCATATGCCTCAACACCCCAAATGGCCCGATGAGGAGGTACTGCAGGAAACACAAGGCTCAAAGAGGAACAGAGGGTTGAATTGGGCTTAACCTGGTAAAAACTTCTCAAAATACACAACCACCCCCCTCCTTCTCCTACAGCAAATGGGTGTGTAGCCAGAACAGGTCTATCATGACTACAAATAATACAGTCCTTTCTTCTCAGGGTTTTAGCTGTGTACCTCATATAAGACAGCCACAAATTGTCCCTACTATCAAAACCAGTCTCAGTTTCTAATTGATCCATAGCCGAATAGTCTCTAACATTAATTACCTGAATGGTATTTTTAACACAGTGGTGGTAGAGGAGTGTGTCCGGTTACCTCTGGTCTTGGCAGTACCCTAATAGAAAACACACCCATCATGTCTGTCCTCGTCCTTTGTAGTCCGAGGGTGTGAGTTCCTGCATCAGAGAGCTTAATAGTTTTGATGGTTAGTAGGATTTCATCACCTTTACAAAGTTCAACATTGCTCCCAGGTTTCCCCATATCATGGAAAACCTATCCACCCTTGTGGGATCCCCCATGCTATAAGGATACCCTCTTCTCCAATCCTAGAACTGTCCGAAGTTGGTTATCATGTAATCTCTACTCTAACTTCTTGTCTACCCAGATCTAGGGATTTCTTATGCTTATTTTGGAACAAAATACACATCACTTAGCCAGAGCCAGACACATCTTCACTTCTATGAACAAAAACAGGGGTGATAGGACAGGTAGGGTTACTTCATTCGAGAGTTGGCCCCCGGAATTCTGTTAATTCCAGTTCTTCTCCCGAACTCTGTTTATTGTCCGACAGTGAAAAAATGTCTTACCCTTCTGCCGTGCGATATGAATCTGGGTAGCTCTTTCAGCTAGCTGTCCCCAGGGGTCTCCTATGGTCCCCAAGCCTCTGGGACTGGATTGAGTGACTTCACCTGTAGTTCACCTGTAATGCATAAAATCCTGGACATACAGGCTTGGTTAACAAACAATTTCTCATATGTTTTATCTGATTATATCTTTAACTTCTATTCCCAATTGTTAGCTTACATTTTTTTTAATTTTTTTTTTTAGTTTCTTATCCAATAAGCCCCATCCTATCCTAGACCACAATTTACCCATCCCCCTTTTGATACCTGACTCTGCCCAGGTATCAACCTTACCTACTCTAAATACTGACTTAGGTAAGATTAGTATATTATCCTTATGTCTGACATCATGAAGGAGCCCCTTTTAGTTTTCCACATGTCCAATTCTCACTTGGGCGTCAATCCAGTACCAATTCCCTGTCAAGTTTCTTATCTACTTAAGAACTATCTGCGCTACTTATATATTTTCTTAAATATATATTTACCAATTTAAACCTTTTCTCTCATATTTCTCAAATACCACTAAGCTTCTAACTGTTTCACTTTATCCAAAATCATGTCTATGAGTGTCAATCTCTAAAGTCCTTACATTTCCTTAATCAACCTAACAATAATCCTAAATCATCACAGATGTCCTATATACCTGTTAAATTTAATACTATATATATATTTTTTTTTTTTAACCCCTAATGGTCAAAAAAATTTCAAAACAAATGCTTATCATATCAAAATCCTTCCTTCAAGGACTCTCAGTATTCTATCTGACAATAACATGAATTTAATATATGTTGCAGAGTGCAGAATTCCTTGTCTACAGTGATTTATCACCCCTAAGAACTGAAACTTATTTTTCTATGTAATTCCCTGCCCTATTGGCTTAATATATATCCTATCCTAACCTCCTAACCTAAACTCCTTTATAATGAATTTACCTTAAAACTAGTACTCAATATGACCACATTCATTATACCAATGACTCTCCCCCAAGGCTGATCAGACCTTAGAAGACAGTCATGATAAGGTCCATGAGTCAACCCACCCTTTTATAGTCAAGTTCTATACTACACTAGACATATTAAAGAACCCTTTATCCTTAAAATCCAAATTCACTTGTGTAATTTAAAACTCATAAAATAAAAACTCATAAAGTTCCATATTTGAGCGTGTCTCTTTAAAATACCTTTGCACCCAAAACAAATAGTCCTAACAAATGTTTTATGTGTATATATTTGCAAACCTTAATGATTAATCAAAACTTCCAGGCCTTTCCAATTTGGTCGTTTATGGCCTCATTCTCCCCAAGATTATAATCCCTGATATTTAATAAAAATAACGTATTTTCCCTTGGCTCCTTCAACTCACATTTACATCTCAATAAAACAAAACACCATCTGCGTGTTCCTCAAGGAAAAACAACTTGCCCCTGTTACGTATGTCTACGTATCAAGGGAAATGTACAAATAACCAAATTCAACCTCGCTAGTTTACCGAAACATGTACAATTATGTTTTACCATAGAGGTTGCTTTTCACCATTAATACCCTGACACCGTTCCACATAATGGAAACAGTGCTCAAATTCACTGGTGCTATTCAAACGATCAAACCAAGAATCAACAACCATCAGAATCCACCATCACGATGTTTTATGACTCAGACATCCAATCCCTCTCTCTCACGGCCCAATTACAGTCCAAATAAACGCCACAAATCAATGATACCCACCCAGCGAATCAGCTGCTAGTTTTTAGCATCTTTCCTGACGATTTACATACTCCTTTTAAAGGACACTAACCATTTTCTCTGTCACCCCCAGTCAAGACATAATTTCCGTGGCGACGGAAACCTCGCGAGTGATGTCATCAACAAGTGCTCAATCTTGACTTATTTCGCAACGATTTTCAACTCATTGTAAATAATGGTTGGCTGTCTGCAACAACAGTATTTCGGGTTCGATAAACCAAACCTAATTTATCACATCTGTTGAATCCTGAATTAGAGTTTACAACATCAATCAACATCTCTCAATTCGCTAATCTTATAAAAACATTTCGATGGACACAAATCTATCGTAATTGTTCCCCCGTTATTATTCAGAATTAATTTGATTTAAGTTACTGTCTCGTCTTTGAATTAGCATTTTAATTACGACTCTTTTCCCAATGTATTATTCCCAACAAATCATTTAGTGAACAGACATCGCCTTGCATCAAAATCTCCGTTCTTATATTAAGTTGAATGAATTAGTCTTTCAATTTGAACCAAACAAACTATTTAAAACGTTCAGTTTATATCTTATACCAATACTAGTGACTATAACTTTCTCTGCAAAACAATTAGTTTAATTAAAACCAAAAACTCAGACATATATAACTACTCTTTACACCTCAGCTGGGAACCGTGGCAGGCGAGAACTCCACCACTGAACCACCAACGCTATGGAACTGAGATTCTCCGCAAATAGACCCAATTTTCAGTTATCTGCATTTGTTACTCCGGCATCTGAACAACAGAAAATAGCACTAATTTAAACGCCCAAAGTTTTCCCTCAATTAGGATTCTCATTAATCTCGCTCCCTTCGTATCTGACCCTTCTTTCTTAAATATGTGAATTTTGTTCTTTTCTGCCTCTTTCTCTCTTAACCCACATTCCATTGTTTTCAGCTGAACTGCGGATGGCGGTTCCCCTCCTAAATGACCTTCCTGTGTCCATTTTAGCTTTAATCCCTCCCAAACTTTCTTCATGTGCTTCCATTGTTTCTTTCCCCCTGATCTATATTCTATTTTTTGTTCTAGGAACTCATTAAACCTCAGCTTTGGAGTATTGAGGGTCGCCATTGTGAATTTTTAATCGTGATTTTATTTAATTCAATCGGAATTTAATCGTAGTTTTAATCGGAATTCTCTCCTTCTATCTGAATATAGTTAGCATATACTTCGCCCGACGTTGATCAATACCCACGATGTACTCGAAGAGACACTGCTGCACGTGCTCTGTCTTATCTCTGAGCTTCTCCTTTGTATGTTTTAGTTCGAGAAAAACGCATGGGTCGGTATGGGATTTGTGGAGCGCACAACCAAGGGATCTATTCAACTATTTAGTCTCAATATTTAAATATTATATTCAGATATTATTTCAATTATACATCAGTCATTTTGTTCCTGATTATACATTTAAATTTGAGCGATTCTATAGCAATCTCTTTAGGCAATATCAACAGGAATGAAAAAAGCGAAAATCAGTGTTTTAGCCCGGCTGTCAATCAAGTTTGCACGGTCATTCGACTACTGAGGTGGCCTTGTCTATCAGCACGTGTGCATAATAGCCCAGTTACGTATCCCCACCTAGCGGTTTACTCCGCGACAAACGTTTTTCTCAATTTAATTTCCCCGGTCTCAAAATCATGGAACGCAAACTCTGGTTAATATGTTTTCTCAATACTACAGTCATTCATACGAAATTCACATAGAATTTCCAACATTCATAATCGTGTCCTTTACATGTTAAAACACAGCCTCTGCTTTCCCTCACCTCTATACACAACCCAATATATATATAATTAGGACAGTTTTCTATGCAGATTTCAGAACAAACAGGGTCCCGAAGGAATTTAACATATTGGTCAATCACAATTCACTCATTCCTATTAAAATAACTCAGTACAGGCCAATTAATAAAATTCTATAACAACTGTCAGAACACAGAAGTCATAGGTACATATTAACAGTTACAAATAGACAAAACATACAATTACTGGTTATATCTCTGACCTCTTATTAAATCGACCCCTATCAGACCGAGCTAAGCGGATTTACTGGATAGAATTCAACTTCTAGAATCCAATTCTATCCCCTACTGATCCCTATCGAAGTTAACCGCTATCAGAATTAATACACGTTCTCTCTGATCCCTGAAAGCCGATCCCTATCGGTGAATCTCTTATCAGTCTAGCCTCGACCGGTTCCCGGGACAAAATTGCAATTTCTCCCCTCGGCGTTAGGTTTAATGAATAGTAGTTAACTATCCCCTGACTGTTCTCTATTCCCGACTCTTATCAGTGAATTTCTCAGACTAGCCTCTACCGGTTCACGGGACAAAATTCCCCTCGGCGTTAGGTTCAATGAATAGTAGCTAACTATCCCCTGACTGATCTCTATTCCCGACTCTTATCAGTGAATTTCTCAGACTAGCCTCTACCGGTTCACGGGACAAAATTGCAATTTCTCCCCCTCGGCGTTAGGTTTCTGACTGATCTCTATTCCCGACCCCTATCGAAACTTACCCCTATCAAAATTGATACACATATCCGATACACATGTCCGACCCCTATCGAAACTGAATTTATATATGTTCGACCCCTATCGGAATTATCTAGGCCTTTAAGTGATCTCTCATCAATTGAAAGCTATCAGACTGTGACTGATATCTCATCAGTGATTCATATCCCACCGGCCGTCGCCGGGTCGTTACTAGATATGTTCACTACACTGTTCTTTCGACTCGTCAGCAAATTATAAATTTACACAAGAATTCATACTTACTCGGAAATACTGATCGAAATTTAGGCAGACTATACGACAATATGCAAAGTTTGATTTAACAGGTTTTGCTTACCTTATTTATGGTGCACCTTTAGATCAGTTTCCCGAGTTGAGTAGAATTGTTGTCCACCCCCCGAAAATCAAATCACCCGTCCTTCTCGAATCTTCCTCTCCACGCGCTCACCCCCTCTCTCACACCCAATCTGCTCGCTTCGACTGGACCGTTAGTTAACCATCCTCTGCGTACCATTTCTGTTAGCAATTGGATATGTAGATGGGTGAGCCGGTCAAGGATCGATTCAGACTAAGTGGTAAATTTTATGACAAGTAAACAGTTTATTCAGAGTGAAAATATGTAGTACAGCGTAATTACGGCTCTTCCGTTAGTTCGTGTGGAACGGCAGGCAAGAGAGCGTAAACAGTCAGCACAGCCCTTATATACGTCACAGGAAGTAGGTTGACTCTAGGAAGATCGGATCTTCGGATTGGTTCAGCTGGTTGTAGTCTGTAGTCTTCCGCCATTGGCTCAGTTGTCTGTCCGTCATCGTAGAATCTTCTTCGGGCACACAGTGTTCGGTTACAAAGGAGATTATGTGTGTAATGTGGGAGCTATCCTGTAGGGGACCCCACAGGCTTTACTGTGAGTTGTAGCCATGTAATTAGCAGTAAGTTAGTCACCTGCATACGAAATAGCAATTCCTTACAACTCCCACTGCTTGTGGGACATTTATTTTGAAGGCACGTATAAATAACAACTGCACGAGGACAGACGAGGACTGACAGGCTGACACACACGTCACGTTACAAATAGTAGCTAGCTAGAAATTGCGCAAAATATAGTATTTCATAGATTTCAAAGAAAACGAAAGTAGACAATGAATTTAGGGTGTTCCAGCAAGAGTTGACATCGAAATATTTCTTTATTGAGTTATCAGGGAAAGCTGTGTGCTTATTGTGCAAAGAGAGCATCGCTGTCTTGAAAGACTACAACTTGTCCCGACACTTCCAGACAAAGCATGCAGAGAAATATAGGAATATGTCTTCTGAGCAGGAGGCAAGTGCATTGAAAGATTTGCTTTCTCAGTTGCAAAATCAGCACGGACTTTTCACAAAAGTGCATTCAGCAAACAACGGAATTGCGAGAGCTAGCTATGTACTCTCCCACAAAATTGCTAAACATAGCAAGCCATTCGCTGAGGGCGAATTCATTAAAGGATGTTTAATTGACTCTGCAGCAATACTTTGCCCGACAAGAAAGAGCTGTTTGAAAATGTATCCCTGTCAAGATGAACAGTGACACGGCGTGTTGAGGACATCGCAGAGAATATGGAACAACAGTTGAAAAACAAGGTCAAGGATTTCACCTATTTCTCCCTGGCCCTGGATGAGAGCGGTGATGCAGGTGACACGGCTCAGTTGTTGATATTCTTACGAGGCATAACCCCAGACTTTGAAATTACAGAGGAGCGTGATTCAGTGCAGTCAATGAAGAGCACAACCACAGGGAAAGGTTTATTGGAGGAGGTTAATAAATAAATGTGGCAAAGCTGGGACTGAGTTTTGAAAAGTTATCCAGCGTGACCACTGATGGGTGCCCAAACTTGACAGGAAAAAACATTGGCCTTTTGAAAAGGATACATGATCAAGTAGCTGAGCTGAACCCAGATCAGAAAATGATTTTCCTGCATTGCATTATTCATCAGGAGGTGCTCTGTAAATGTGTTCTGAAAATGAGCCATGTTGAGGATGCAGTCACTGAAGTGGTAATCTTCATAAGAGAAAACTCTTTAAACCACATACAGTTTGTCTCACTGCTGGAAGAAACAGTCGGGTCATGCAGGTCTCTCCTACCACACAAACGTGAGATGGCTGAGTTTGGGGAAGGTGCTTAAAAGGTTGTGGGACCTGAAGTCGGAGATTGCTGAGTTTTTGCAAATAAAAGGAAAATATGTGGATTTCCTTTAACTGCAAGATAAATAATGGTTGGCTGATTTTGCCTTCACCGTGGACATCATGTCCCTCATGAATGAACTGAATTCCAAACTACAAGGGAAGGGCCTTTTTACACATCAGATGTACAGCCTTGTCAAAGCCTTCAAGGGAAAATGACTCCTCCTGACACGTCAAGTAGAAGCCAACCATCTCACCCACCTTTCTACACTACTAGTCTGTTCCTTATCAGATGACCAGCAGGAGAAGTATACATCGCTGCTGTGTGCTTTGAACGGTGAGTTTTCTTGTCATTTTTGGGGATTTGGAAAATGACATGCTGTTGGTTTCCTTTCGCCTTCAATGTGGATAACACTCCCACTGACCTGCAACTTGAGCTTATCGATCTTCAGTCTGATGCAGTGATTTGAGAACTATTCAAAACAATGTCACTGACGAGGTTCTATGCGTCTCTCGATTAACAAAGCTTTCCAACTATTAGGAGTCATGCTCAGAAGATGTTTGTACTGTCTTGGCAACCTATGTATTTTCAGTGATGAAATATACGAAGTCAAGGCACAGACCATCTCTTACTGACTCTTACCTCTCAGCAATCCTGCGGGTGGGCATCTGTCCACGGTGGCGGCTCTGGTGCTGGACGTGGCCCCCACTTCACCGTAGTCTTAGTCCCCCACCCTGTCCGCTTCCGTGGCCTCCTAGCCACGGCGACCCTACTTAATGACCCCACTGGACAGAGGGGCAGCTCGGGACAGAGGGGCAGCTCCTCGGGACAGAGGGGCAGCTCCTCGGGACAGAGGGGCAGCTCCTCGGGACAGAGGGGCAGCTGCTCGGGACAGAGGGGCAGCTGCTCGGGACAGAGGGGCAGCTGCTCGGGACAGAGGGGCAGCTGCTCGGGACTGAGGGGTTCTGGCGCCTCTGGGCTGAGGGGCTCTGGCGCCTCTGGGCAGAGGGGCTCAGATCAGGCGCCTCTGGGCAGAGGGGCTCCGGCAGCTCTGGGCAGAGGGGCTCTGGCGCCTCTGGGCTGAGGGGCTCTGGCGCCTCTGGGCTGAGGGGCTCTGGCGCCTCTGGGCTGAGGGGCTCAGGCGCCTCTGGGCAGAGGGGCTCAGGCGCCTCTGGGCAGAGGGGCTCCGGCAGCTCTGGGCAGAGGGGCTCCGGCAGCTCTGGGCAGAGGGGCTCCGGCAGCTCTGGGCAGAGGGGCTCTGGCAGCTCTAGGCAGGCGGGAGAGGAGGAAGGCTCTGGCAGCGCTGGACAGGCGGGAGCACCTGTAGGGATGAGCCGGAGAGACAGCCTGGTGCGGGGGGCTGCCACCGGATGGCTGGTGCGTGGAGGTGGTGACGAATAGACCGGACCGTGCAGGCGCACTGGAGCTCTTGAGCACCGAGCCTGCCCAACCCTACCTGTTTGCATGCTCCCGGTCGCCCTGCCAGTGCGGCGAGGTGGAATAGCCCGCACTGGGCTATGCAGGCGAACCGGGGACACCATGCGCAAGGCTGGTGCCATGTAAGCCGGCCCAAGGAGACGCACTGGAGACCAGCTGCGTAGAGCCGGCTTCATGGCACTTGGCTCAATGCTCACTCTAGCCCGGACAATACGCGAGCTGGAATGTACCGCACCGGGCTATGCACCCGCACTGGGGACACCGTGCGCTTCACAGCATAACACGGTGCCTGTCCGGTCTCTCTAGCCCCCCGGTAAGCACAGGAAGTTGGCGCAGGTCTCCTACCTGGCTTCGCCACACTTCCTGTGTGCCCCCCCCCAATAAATTTTTGGGGCTGACTCTCTGGCTTCCTACCGCGCCGCCGTGCTTGCTTCTCCAACTCCATGCGCTGGTTGCGCATTTATCTGGGTTACCACAGTTCCCCTGTGGGATTGAGCCTTGGGCTGCCTTGGTGTCCGACAGATTGCACATTTATCTGGGTTACCACAGTTTCCCTGTGGGTTTGAGCCTTGGGCTAACATGGTTTGTCGATGAAGCGGCGTGCGAATTATCAAGTCACAGAAAGCGGCCTGTTTTTTTGGACTTGCAGTTCCTTGTGTGAGTTCAGTCATTCCAAACTCATGGGAGTCTTTTTGAAACCGGTAGGGTCTATGGAAATAGTCATGGCTGATGTTAGTCAGCATTATGTCCGTGTTACCACAGTTCCCTGTGGGTTTGAGCCTTGGTCTGCAATGGTAGCATGCGAGTACCCAGATTCTGTAACTGTGGTGTCTATGGACTTGGGCTGCAGCGTTTCAGTGCCTACAGCAGAGTTGCAACAGGTACTTGTTCCCTGTATGTGGCTTTGACAGTTCAGGCTTCTTGGGTAAGTATTAAAACCACTTTTGGCATCTGTGGGACCGCTGTGTGCTTGGGCTGCTGTGTGCCTCTGAGCCGGCTTGGGGCGGGATTGTGTGTCCCCATAGTATGTTTTACCGAGTGACCGACTGAAAAGAAAAGTAATGTTATGAATATAAGTAGCTGTTCTCTGAAGGAGAGAATGAGGTATAACATATTTTGACCCCGCGCCATCAGGGTGTTTGACCTTGTCCACGAGTGGTACTGAATTGAAGAAATTAAAGTGAGGCCTGGTGTTATAGCCAGGAAGGCTGGGCTTCTGTGGGTGGGCTCTGCGTTCGTAGGCTCAAGGGGCGTGTTTTTTTGTTTTCTTCAGGTGAAGACAGTACATTCGGAAAGTATGCAGACCGCTTGACTTTTTCCACAATTGTTACTTTACAGCCCTATTCTGAAATGGATTACATTTGTTTTTTTCCTCATCAATCTACACACTATACCCCATAACGAAACACATTTTTAGAAATTGTTGCAATTTATGTATTTTTTAAAATTATATTTACATTAGTTTTCAGACCCTTTACTCAGTACTTTGTTGAAGCACCATTGGTAGCGATTACAGCTTGGGTATGACACTGCAAGCTTGGCAGACCTGTATTTGGCAAGTTTCTCCCATTCGTCTCTGCAGATCCTCTCAAGCTCTGTCAGGTTGGATGGGGAGCGTCGTGCACAGCTATTTACAGGTCTCTCTAGAGATGTTCAATCGGGTTCAAGTCCGGGCTCTGGCTGGGCCACTCAAAGACATTCAGAGACTTGTACCGAAGCCACTCCTGCATTGTCTTGGCTGTGTGCTTAGGGTCGTTGTCCTGTTGGAAGGTGAACCTTCACACCAGTCTGAGATCCTGAGCTCTCTGGAGCAGGTTTTTGTCAAGGAACTCTGTACTTTACTCCGTTCATCTTTCCCTCGATCCTGACTAGTTTCCTAGTCCCTGCCGCTGAAAAACATCACCACAGCATGATGCTGCCACCACCATGCTTCACCGTAGAGATGGTGTCAGGTTTCCCCCAGACGTGAAGCTTGGCATTCAGGCCGACACGTTCGATCTTCATTTCATCAGACCAGAGAATCTTTTCTCGGGATCTGAGAGTCCTTTAGAGCCTTTCGGCAAAGTCCAAGTGGGCTGTCATGTGCATTTAACTGAGGAGTGGCTTCTGTCTGGCCACTCTACCATAAAGGCCTGATTGGTGGAGTTCTGCAGAGAAGGTTGTCCTTCTGGAAGGTTCTCCATCTCCACAGAGGAACTCTGGAGCCCTGTCAGAGAGACCATCGGGTTATTGGTCACCTCCCTGACCAAGGCCCTTCTCCCCTGATTGCTCAGTTTGGCCGGGCGGCTAGCTCTATGAAGAGTCTTCCAGACTTCTTCCATTTCCAGTCTTCCTTTCTAAAACATGTCCAATCAATTGAATTTACCACAGGTGGACTCCAATCAAGTTGTAGAAACATCTCAAGGATGATAAACAGAAACCTGAGCTCAATTTTGAGTCTCATAGCAAAAGGTCTGAATACTTTTGTAAATTAGGTATTTCTATTTTTTTTATTTGTAATACATTTGCTAAAGTTTCTAAAAAACCTGTTTTCACTTTGTCATTATGGGGTATTGTGTATAGATTTAAAAAAGGATTTAAAGAGGATTTAAAAAAATCTATTTTACAATAAGTCTGTAATGTAAAAAAAAGGGAAAAGGGAAGGGTCTGAACACTTTCCAAATGCACTCTGTTATTGGTCCTTTACTCCCCATAGAATGATATACTTCATTCTCTCCTACAGGGAACAGTAGTTATATCCATATCTGTATGTTTTGTTGTGACCATTTCAGATGCAAGGCAGTAAGATATTGGGATGTGTTACTTTGCTACACAGGATCATGAAACTGTGATCTTCGGGAAAGGTGTGTTCTTGCAGTATGATGGTAAGTAACACAGAAGTTTAATAATATGTGGAATATCATTATTATTTAATATATGTGAAATTATGAAATTCATATGAAATTCATATGGAGCCTTGACTTTATTGCAAAAGGTGCAGATTCCAGGACCCAGCATCTCATTCAGCACCTTAAGTCTAAGTCAGTCCAGCCAAGAGACTATGACTCTGAACTACAATACACACTGAGACCTGTGCAGGACAACAGTGTCTATTGGTTCGGACATGGCTCAGGAGAATCCCATCCAGGAATCATTTACACCCATGGATACAAGAGTGATCAGCGTGAGAAGATGCCTGACGCTGGGTCTCCTACACAGAGCTGTGTCTACAACCTCCCTAAGAGGAACCTCAGCCTCTTTGATGCCTGGACTTAATACTCTCCTGTGGCCATGTAGGAAAATACTGTTTTGGAACAAGACCAAGCTGGACATTGAAGGTAATTTATTTTACTTACTTGACCAATTGACCATTTATAGAGTTGTATGGCATGCATATGTGTAACCTGTATTGTAAGACAAAGTGTACAAAACATTTATTGAAAATGAGCAGATTGAAATATTCAAATCCTTTGGTTTCAGAATATGCTTTTCCCCTGACTCTTACCTCTCTGGCACTGGTTGTGATTGTGACCATTCTACTGTCATGGGGAATATGCAAGGAAAGTAACAAAGGACCTAGAGGTACAGAAAGACTTGTCATTTGCATCTGACATGTATATTAATAGCTACTAATTAATTGACGGGATACTTTTGGAAAGATAATATTGATGGGGATTCTAAAGCTGACGGTGAAGGACGTGTTTTGTTTCCAAGGCAACTCGTTGGAGGGAGCATACGACGTGGCACTATATACAGAGGAGAAACACGATGATATCCTGAGAAGGGCAAGAGCAGTGAGAGGTGAGAGGCCGATGAGCCATTATGAAATAACAAGCCTGGCGAAGAACAACTTTAGGGTTGTAACTGTCAACATTTACAACCCATACGTTAAGGACGAAGAGGTGAGGGCCTTTTTGGGGAGATACATGGATAACGTCTCCTCAGCAAGGCACCTCAAAGACTCCCTTGGGTTTTGGAATGGGAGGAGAGGCTTCCAGGCCCTCCTCAGAGAGGACCCAAAGGGACATGGTGGCTACCTCCATCCTCCTGCTATGTTCTCCCTAGGGGCTGACAGGGGGACGTTGTTTTATGCACGTCAGCCCCCATTTTGCAGGCGCTGTATGGCCTACGGACACATATTCGCCTTGTGCAGCACAAGAAAATGCAGATTTTGTGGATCTGAGGAACACGAGGCGAGGGATTGTGACAAGCCTAAGGCGTGCCACGGGTGTGGCTCATCAGCACACCTGTGGCGGGGGTGCCCGGCTCGTCAGAGGTCATATGCGTCTGCGGCTGGGGGGGGGGAGCAGGAGCGGGGGATGGGGAAGAAGAGGAGGGGAAGGAAGCACACCTCATGACCAGAGTACAGGTCCAGAGGGGAAGGCCGCAAGGAAGGAGGAGGAGCAAGAAGCGGCGGATGGAAGAAAGAAGGAAACGGAAGGCACGGGAGTAGGAGAACCAGGAAAAGCGGCGGAAGAAGGCAACCGAGTGGAGGAGCATGAGAGAGAAGAAAGCGAGGGAGGAGTGGTGGAGAAGGAGACGGTGGAAGAGCAAGTGGACTGGGGGGAAAGTGCCCTGGTGGAAGAGATGAGGGGTATGGTGGAGGAGCTGGCGGGGGGGGGGAGGGTGGTATCTCTCCACTGCCGCCATCACCAAAAAAGAGAATGAAGAGGAGGGTGCGATTGGCCGACAGTGAGAGGGAGGGGATGGCCAAGAGAGTGATGGGGGTGGGAGAAACCTCTGGGTTGCTGATGGTTTCCCCAGGCCCTCAACTTCTGTTGGGTGGGGACACACCTAACAAGACTCAGGACTGGGTACAGGAGGAGGTGGGGAGTTTTTTGTTCGGGGACTCAGCCTCCCCGATTTTTTTCCAAACCAGCTGCAGCACTGGGGAGGGGGAGGAGTGTGGGGGTAGACCCAGGGTGCAGGGCACCCCGGAGCCAAACACTATTCCTGCATCCTGGGTTGGTGAGATGGAGGAAGAGGGGGGGATGTCGGGAGTACGGATGGTGTTCTCACCGGTAGATATGGAGCAGGGGAGCATCGGGTGAGTCTCCTGTTTTTTATTTTTTTCTGTCTGGGTTTAGAATTTGAGTGTATTACATGTTTTTATTTTATTCTTTCATGGGGTCTAATTTTACTTTTGTTAGTTTAAATGTAAGGGGTTTAAGGGATTTTGTTAAGAGGAGGGCGGTTTTTAGTTATTTGGAGGGTGTGGGGTTTGATTTTTGTTTTTTACAGGAGGTTCACCTGAGGGATGGAGGGGATGTTAGTAGGTTTAAGAGGAAGTGGGACAAGGGGAGTCGGTTTGGGGTATTGGGGGTGCACTCATCGGGGGTAGGGATTTTGTGTGGGCACAGGGAGGTAAAAGTGGAGGATTCTTTTGTGGTAATGCAGGGGAGGGTTATAGGGTTGGATGTCACGATAAGGGATTGTAAATTTAGATTAGTGGTGGTGTATGGGCCACAGGTGGTGGCAGACAGGAGGGAGATGGTTGACTGTCTGACGCCCCTGTGTGTCACAAATAGGAAATTAGTGATAGGGGGGATTTTAATACAGATTTAGGAAGAGGGGGGGATAGCAGTGCAGGCGCCATTGCCGGGCTAATGGCTTGCCATGGTCTGGTAGATGGTGGTCTGCACACTACTCCGAAAATGGCCAGTCCTACATGACGCAACTCCAGGGGGGTTGAGCGGAGGCTCTACTATATTTTTGTACCCAGGTCTTTGGGTAAGTTGTCTGGGTGGCTGTTGCCTGTTTTCTTTTCGGATCACGACGGGTGTCCTGCAGGTGGGGTCGCCAGACTGCCTCTTTGGTAGGGGGTACTGGAAGTTAGATCGGGATGTGCTGGAGGAGCAGGCTTTTGTTCACGGGTTTTATGGTTTCTTTTGGAGGCTTGAAGGCCTCAGGTCCATGTGCGAGGGGGTGTTAGAGTGGTGGGAATTAGTTAAGGTGAGGATTAGGGCTTTTATAATAGGGTATTGCAAGAGGAAAAAAAGGGAGGAGAGGAGGGAGGTGGATCGTATCCAAAGGTTAATTGAACTCGAGTACGAGGCAGGCAACCTCGGCGGGTCGTTTGACTGGGAGAGATACGCAACCCTAAAGGCGCAGCTCAGGGAGTTGCAGGAGCGGAAGGCTCGAGCTTTCCTGGAGCGTGCGCATAGTGGCTTTCTAGAACATAATGAGACTTGTTCTGCTATGTTCTTTAAGTTGGTTAGGGCCAGACAGAGTAGGAAGGTAATGCATGGCGTTAGGGAAGAAAATGGTAGTATAGTTAGAGAACCAGAGGATATGGTCAGGGTGACAACTGATCATTTCCAAGGTTTATTTAAGGAAAGGGAAATAGATGTAGAGCAGAGAAATGTGTTTTTAGAACACTTGTCCAGGCGGTTGCCGGAGGACATTAGAGAAGTGATGGAGGCCCAGATTTCACTAGAAGAGGTTGAGAGCGCTCTTAGGAGGATGGAAAAAGGGAAGGTGCCTGGGATGGATGGGCTGCCGGCTGAGTTTTATCTCAAGTTTTGGGGTATACTTGGACCAGTGGTCCTCGAAGTCTTGAAGGCCATCCTTGAGACTGGGGTCCTGGGGGGGATCAATGGCTGTTGGTGTGCTGTCACTTTTATATAAGAAGGGGGAAGTAACAGACCTTGGCAACTGGCGGCCGTTGACCATGCTGTGTGTAGATTACAAGCTACTTGCAAAGGTTTTAGCAGACCGGTTGCGCACAGCCCTTCCCTACGTCGTCCATGAGGATCAGACGTGCGGGGTAGAGGGCTGCACGTATTAGATGGAACCTACAGTTAATCAGGGACTCCATCGCTTGGGTTGAAGATAGAGGACTGCCTTTAATGGTAGCAGCGCTAGATCAGGCGAAAGCCTTTGATCGCGTGAATAGATCCTTTCCAATACTTCCGGGTTGGAGCGAGCGGTCGCATTCGCACTTCGCTCCGCACTTCGCTCCGCAGGTTGTATAACTTTTCATTACATTTCATTACATTTCACTATAGTACAACGGTTTGATTTGTCTAATCTTAGCAATTTCTTCTTAGCTAGCTACATAGCCGTCTTTGTATCAAAGATAATTGCGTAATTATCGTATTTCGTCGTCCTAACGTAGTCTACACTGCCATCTGCCCAGCAGCTAGCCAGCTAGCCAGCTAGCTAACGTCCACCCTCTACCGAATAGCAGCACTGTTCTATTACACTCAACTGAATGACCTGATTAGTGTAGTGTTAGCTAGCTACATAGTTGTCTTTGCTGTCTTCGTATCCAAGATAATTGTGTAGTTTAGAGTGTGTAGTCTTAGAGTGATTATCTTAATTTACCGAGGTTAGCTAGCCAGCTATTTGTCGTCCTTAACGTAGGAGACACTGCTAGCTAGCCAACAGCTAGCCAACGTCCACCGAATAGAACTTCCTCACTCAACAACCCGGTCGCATTCCGCTTCGCTCCACAGGTAGTATCACATTTTCATTTCATTTCATTACAGTACAACGGTTTGATTTGTTTGATCGTAGCTAGCTACATAGCTAGCTACATAGCCGTCTTTGTATCAAAGATAATTGTGTAGTCTAGAGCGATTTTCTAGGTTAGCTAGCCAGCTATTGTCGTTCTTTTAACGCAACGTAACGTAATCAACACTGCTAGCTAGCCAGCTAGCCCCCGAATAGCAGCACTGTGGTAACTATCACACTCAACGGAACGACTTGATTAGTGTAGTGTCAACAACGCAGCCACTGCCAGCTAGCCTACAAAGTCAACAACGCAGCCACTGCCAGCTAGCCTACTTCAGCAGTACTGTATCATTTTAATCATTTTAGTCAATAAGATTCTTGCTACGTAAGCTTAACTTTCTGAACATTCGAGACGTGTAGTCCACTTGTCATTCCAATCTCCTTTGCATTAGCGTAGCCTCGTCTGTAGCCTGTCAACTATGTGTCTGTCTATCCCTGTTCTCTCCTCTCTGCACAGACCATACAAACGCTCCACACCGCGTGGCGCGGCCACCTAATCTGGTGGTCCCAGCGCGCACGACCCACGTGGAGTTCCAGGTCTCCGGTAGCCTCTGGAACTGCCGATCTGCGGCCAACAAGGCAGAGTTCATCTCAGCCTATGCCTCCCTCCAGTCCCTCGACTTCTTGGCACTGACGGAAACATGGATCACCACAGATAACACTGCTACTCCTACTGCTCTCTCTTCGTCCGCCCACGTGTTCTCGCACACCCCGAGAGCTTCTGGTCAGCGGGGTGGTGGCACCGGGATCCTCATCTCTCCCAAGTGGTCATTCTCTCTTTCTCCCCTTACCCATCTGTCTATCGCCTCCTTTGAATTCCATGCTGTCACAGTTACCAGCCCTTTCAAGCTTAACATCCTTATCATTTATCGCCCTCCAGGTTCCCTCGGAGAGTTCATCAATGAGCTTGATGCCTTGATAAGCTCCTTTCCTGAGGACGGCTCACCTCTCACAGTTCTGGGCGACTTTAACCTCCCCACGTCTACCTTTGACTCATTCCTCTCTGCCTCCTTCTTTCCACTCCTCTCCTCTTTTGACCTCACCCTCTCACCTTCCCCCTACTCACAAGGCAGGCAATACGCTCGACCTCATCTTTACTAGATGCTGTTCTTCCACTAACCTCATTGCAACTCCCCTCCAAGTCTCCGACCACTACCTTGTATCCTTTTCCCTCTCGCTCTCATCCAACACTTCCCACACTGCCCCTACTCGGATGGTATCGCGCCGTCCCAACCTTCGCTCTCTCTCCCCGCTACTCTCTCCTCTTCCATCCTATCATCTCTTCCCTCTGCTCAAACCTTCTCCAACCTATCTCCTGATTCTGCCTCCTCAACCCTCCTCTCCTCCCTTTCTTCTTTGCCTCCCCTCAACCCTCCTCTCCCTCCCTTTCTGCATCCTTTGACACTCTACATTTTCCTCTTCTCTCTCTGCTGCTAAAGTACCCCTAAATTCCAAGCATCTGCCCTAACCCAGGCGAATCCTCCTCCCCCTCCCCCCTCCTCCCCTCTGCAGATGACTTCCCAACCATTTTGAAAAGAAGGTCGACGACATCCGATCCTCGTTTGCTAAGTCAAACGACACCGCTGGTTCTGCTCACACTGCCCACTGTGACGGCGGCCGCCCAACAACCTGCCCGCTTGACCCTAAAGCTAACTCTCTCTCAGAATGACCTTCTTGATCCAAAATCAGTCAGGTTTCAAGACCTCTGCTCTCATCCTTCTAGACCTATCGGCTGCCTTCGATACTGTGAACCATCAGATCCTCCTCAACAACTCCACCCTCTCTCTTGAGTTGGGCATCTGACCCGGTGTTTCAAGACATTCCACGCTGTATTGGATTGCGCTAACTCTCTCTCCTCTCCTACCTGACAGAACCATCAGTCGCTCCTACCAGGTGACAGGGCGTGGGCGAGAATCTGTCTCCTCACCACGCGCTCTCACCACTGGCGTCCCCCAGGGCTCTGTTCTAGGCCCTCTCCTATTCTCGCTATACACCAAGTCACTTGGCTCTGTCATAACCTCACATGGTCTCTCCTATCATTGCTATGCAGACGACACACAATTAATCTTCTCCTTTCCCCTTCTGATGACCAGGTGGCGAATCGCATCTCTGCATGTCTGACAGACATATCAGTGTGGATGACGGATCACCACCTCAAGCTGAACCTCGGCAAGACGGAGCTGCTCTTCCTCCCGGGGAAGGACTGCCCGTTCCATGATCTCGCCATCACGGTTGACAACTCCATTGTGTCCTCCTCCCAGAGCACTAAGAACCTTGGCGTGATCCTGGACAACACCCTGTCGTTCTCAACTAACATCAAGGCGGTGGCCCGTTCCTGTACGTTCATGCTCTACAACATCCGCAGAGTACAACCCTGCCTCACACAGGAAGAGGCGCAGGTCCTAATCCAGGCACTTGTCATCTCCCGTCTGGATTACTGCAACTCGCTGTTGGCTGGGCTCCCTGCCTGTGCCATTAAACCCCTACAACTCATCCAGAACGCCGCAGCCCGTCTGGTGTTCAACCTTCCCAAGTTCTCTCACGTCACCCCGCTCCTCCTCTCCCTCCACTGGCTTCCAGTTGAAGCTCGCATCCGCTACAAGACCATGGTGCTTGCCTACGGAGCTGTGAGGGGAACGGCACCTCAGTACCTCCAGGCTCTGATCAGGCCCTTACACCCAAACAAGAGCACTGCGTTCATCCACCTCTGGCCTGCTCGCCTCCCTACCACTGAGGAAGTACAGTTCCCGCTCAGCCCAGTCAAAACTGTTCGCTGCTCTGGCCCCCCAATGGTGGAACAAACTCCCTCACGACGCCAGGACAGCGGAGTCAATCACCACCTTCCGGAGACACCTGACACCCCACCTCTTTAAGGAATACCTAGGATAGGATAAAGTAATCCTTCTCACCCCCTTAAAAGATTTAGATGCACTATTGTAAAGTGGCTGTTCCACTGGATGTCATAAGGTGAACGCACCAATTTGTAAGTCGCTCTGGATAAGAGCGTCTGCTAAATGACTTAAATGTAAATGTAAATGTATTCAGAGTGTTAGGTCGATTAGGATTTGGGGAGAAGTTCATAGGATGGATTCGTACATTATATGTCGGAGCGGGGTGCCGAGTTAGTGTAAATAGTCACTTGGGTGACGTTTTTGACCTCTCGTCTGGGGTCAGGCAGGGGTGCCCCCTCCCGGCTCTCCTCTTCGTTCTGTACATGGAGCTTCTGGGGGCTGCCATTAGGGCAGACACAGGGGTGGAAGGCTTTTTGATCCCTGGAAGTGGTGGGCTGTGTGTTAAGATGACGCAGTACGCCGACAACACTTCCTTGCTGCTGTGCAAGGACTCGTGCCTGACAAGGTCCCTTGCCATCTTTGGGGATTCGAGCGTCGGGAGCAGTTCTGAACCATGCAAAGTCTTCCGTCAAGTTTTTCGGAAGATGGCGTGGTAGAACGGATGTGCCTGGGGGGTTATCTCTCTCTGAGGGGGCCCTGAGGATTCTCGGGGTCCATTTTGAGACCTCCGGCTCAGCGACGCTAAACTGGAACATGCGTATCACAGTGGTACAGAGGAAGCTAGCAATGTGGAAGGCTAGGTATTTGTCTTTTATGGGCAAAGTCCTGGTCCTAAAGGTGGATGTGTTGCCGTCTCTTTTGTATTTGGCGTACATCTACCCATTGCCGGCTTGTCTGAGGAGGCCTCTAGTGAGGCTTGTGTTTCAGTTCATGTGGAGTGGCAGGTGCGAGTGGGTCGCCAGGGCATGCATGATCTGTCCCATCGGGGAGGGAGGTAGGGGGGTACCACATTTCCCCCTCAAGCTGGACACAATTTTGTTTCTTTCTTGTTAACGGAGCTTGCTCATCCAGTGATACACCCATCCGGTTACCTCCTGCGGGTGTTCTTCTCATATCAGGCGAGAAGAGTAATGGTGTGGTCTAACACGGGTCCTCGGGCGGAACAGCTGCCGTGGCACTTTGGTCATGCGGCCAAGTGGCTGCGTGCGCACCCTGAGGTTGAAGTTGCCCGAGTAGGTTTAGATCACAGGCACCTGTACGAGGAGGTCAGAAAGGCAGGGAGTCCGGCGCCTGTAGTGGGCATCTCGGAAGTGGTATGGGAGGGAGTGCAGGTGCGGGGTCTGGACAACAGGCTCAAGGACCTGAATTGGTTGAGCCTCCATAAGTGCTTGCCGGTACGTTCCATCATGTACCGGTATAGTTTGGTGCAATCCCCCACCTGTCCAACATCCTCTTGTGGCAGGGAGGAGACTGTGCGCCATGTCTTTTGGGACTGTGCCTTTGCTGGAGTAGTATGGGCTAGGGCACGGGTGTTGTTAGGTTTGGTAAGGGGGGATTTTGTATTGACGTGGGCCAGGTTAGAGAGAGGTGTAGGGAGAGCGAGAGGGACGGATAGGGACAGGTTTCTGCTCTGGCTTCTCATTAGTCTCTTTAAACGGGGGCTGTGGGAAGCCAGGCAGAACATGGTGAAGACAGGGAAAGATTGGGGGTGGAAGGGATAGTGAGGAGGGTGGAAGGAGATTTGAGGGGGAGGATGAAGAGGGAGGAGAGGAAGTAAGAGCGTCTGCTAAATGACTTAAATGTAAATGTAAATGTAAGTGGGGGTAGCATGCTGCTCGGAAGAGGTGGAAGTGGGGTTTAGGGCTGGGTGTCATTTAGATTTGTAAGGGGATAGATTAGGGATGGGGAGATAGGGAAAGGTATTTTGTAGGGTGACGGGGAGGGAAGATGCTCCCCTGAGGTTTTGTTTGGGGTTTATGTTTAGTTAAATTAGTTAAATTAAAATACCATTATTTGAGTATGTATGAAAATTATGAGTTGTAAAGAATGAATGGTATTGAAGATAATACATTATTTTTTATAAAAAATAAAAGAAATAGGCTGTATAGGTTTTCACATTATGTTTGTTGTTTTTGTATTGTTCTTGTTTTTCCTTATTAAAGATGTATCGAACTAACCACGCTGCATTTTGGTCCGACTCTCCTTCGACGGAAGAAAGCCGTTACAGAATCACCCACCACACCAAGACCAAGCAGCGTGGTGACAGGCGGCGACAGCAGAAGCAGCGAAAGGAGGAATGGACATGGGAAGACGTTTTGGATGGCAAAGGTTGTTACACTTGGGAGGAGATACTGGCTGGAAGAGATCGCCTCCCATGGGAACAGGTGGAGGCACTTAGGAGAGCAGAGGCAGCCGGAGAGAGGAGCCGACGATACGAGGGAACACGATTGGCAAGGAAGCCCGAAAGTCAGCCCCAAAAATGTATTGGGGGGGCTCAGGAGAGTGTGGCTGAGTCAGGGTTCAGACCTGAGCCAACTCCCCCTGTTTATTGTGAGGAGCAGCGATCACAGGACTTCTGGACTTGGGAGGAGATATTGGACGGAAAAGGACCCTGGGCACAGCCTGGTGAATATCGACGCCCCAAAGAAGAACTGGAGGCGGAGAAAGCGGAGAGGCACTGGTATGAGGAGGCAGCACGGCGACGCGGATGGAAGCCTGAGAGTCAGCCCCAAAAATGTATTGGGGGGAGGCTCACAGGGAGTATGGCTATGCAAACTCCCTGTGCTTACCGGGGGGCTAGAGAGACCGGGCAGGCACCGTGTTATGCTATGGAGCGCACGGTGTCTCCAGTGCGGGTGCATAGCCTGGTGTGGTACATACCAGCTCTTCGTATTGGCCGGGCTAGAGTGGGCATCGAGCCAGGTAAGGTTGGGCAGGCTCGGTGCTCAAGAGCTCCAGTGCGCCTGCACGGTCCGGTCTATCCAGAGCCACCTCCACACACCAGTCCTCCGGTAGCAGCTCCCCGCACCAGGCTTCCTGTGCGTGTCCTCGGTCCAGTACTACCAGTGCCAGCACCACGCACCAGGCCTTCAGTGCGCCTCGACTGTCTAGAGCTATCAGAACCTTCCTCCTCTCCAGCGCTGCCGGAGTCTCCCGCCTGTTCAGCGCAGCCAGAGCCTTCCTCCTCTACAGTGCTGCCGGAGCCTCCCGGCTGTTCAGCGCAGCCAGAGCCTTATTCCTCTCCTGCGCTGCCTGAGTCTCCCGCCTGTTCAGCGCAGCCAGAGCCTTCCTCCTCTACAGCGCTGCCGGAGTCTCCCGCCTGTTCAGCGCTGCCAGAGCCTTCCTCCTCTACAGCGCTGCTGGAGTCTCCTGCCTGTTCAGCGCAGCCAGAGCTGCCAGCCTGCATGGAGCAGCCTGAGCTGCCAGTCTGCATGGAGCAGCCTGAGCTGCCAGACTGCATGGAGCAGCCAGAGCTGCCAGTCTGCATGGAGCTGCCAGTCTGCATGGAGCAGCCAGAGCTGCCAGTCTGCATGGAGCAGCCAGAGCTGCCAGGTTGCATGGAGCAGCCAGAGCTGCCAGTCTGCATAGAGCTGCCAGTCTGCATAGAGCAGCCAGAGCTGCCAGTCTGCATGGAGCTGCCAGTCTGCATAGAGCAGCCAGAGATGTCAGTCTGCATAGAGCTGCCAGTCTGCATAGAGCAGCCAGCGCTGCCAGTCTGCATGGAGCTGCCAGAGCTGTCAGTCTGCATGGAGCAGCCAGAGTTGCCAGTCTGCATGGAGCAGCCAGATCTGCCAGTCAGCCAGACTCTTCCAGATCTGCCAGTCAGCCAGACTCTTCCAGATCTGCCAGTCAACCAGACTCTTCCAGATCCGCCAGCCAGCCAGGATCTGCCGGAGCCAACTACCTGCCTGAGCTTCCTCTCAGTGCTGAGCTTCCTCTCAGTGCTGGGCTTCCCCTCAGTGCTGGGCTTCCCCTCAGTGCTGGGCTTCCCCTCAGTGTTGAGCTTCCCCTTAGTGTTGAGCTTCCCCTCTATGCTGAGCTTCCCCTCAGTCCCGAGCTACCCCTCAGTCCCGAGCTACCCCTCAGTCCCGAGCTTCCCCTCAGTCCCGAGCTTCCCCTCAGTCCCGAGCTTCTACCTCAGCCCCGAGCTGCCCCTCAGTCCCGAGCTTCCCCTCAGTCACGAGCTGCCCCTCAGTCCAGTGGGGTTCTGGGTGAGGACTACTAGGCCATGGTCAGCGGCGAGGGTGGATTATCCCAGGACGCGAGGGGGAGGAACTAAGACATTTATGGAGTGAGGTCCACGTCCCGAGCCGGAGCCGCCACCATGGACAGACGCACATCCGGACCCTCCCTATGGTTTTGATGTGCGTCCGGGAGTCCGCACCTTAGGGGGGGGGGGGTTCTGTCACGCCTTGGTCTTAGTATTACGTGTTTTCTTTATTTATTTGGTCAGGCCAGGGTGTGACATGGGTTATTGTGGTGTGTTTTTGTCTTGGGGTTTTGTGGGGTGTCTACGTAGTCTATGGCTGCCTGAGGCGGTTCTCAATCAGAGTCAGGTGATTATCGTTGTCTCTGATTGGGAACCATATTTAGGCAGCCATATTCTGTGAGTGTTTCGTGGGTGATTGTTCCTGTCTCTGTGTTAGTTATTCACCAGATAGGCTGTATAGGTTTTCACATTCCGTTTGTTGTTTTTGTATTGTTCGTGTTTTTCCTTATTAAAGATGTATCGAACTAACCACGCTGCATTTTGGTCCGACTCTCCTTCGACGGAAGAAAGCCGTTACACAATTGTTATCCACCCCAGGGGGAATGCCCAATAGAATGATTAGACCCAACTGTTCACTGTGAAAACAGATTTTTATATTTACTGTAATCCAGACCCTTTATTTAAATGTGATTTTACCAACTTAAAATGTTCAATTCTAGGGACCTCTATGATGATACACTAAAGTCTATAACTAATATCTTATCATTCTCTCTCTCTCAAACCAAATGTTCAAGTGGAAAATCAGTGGAGTGGTATGACAATAATTATCTCTGGTCATTGTATGCAGCTATGGCTCTCACACCATGTCCCGCCCCTAATCACAAATGACATTCATCTAAAGATGTAGTCCTTCCTTCATGGACTGGCAGTGTGTATCTAAACACAGAATGGTACACATATATTTATCAGCTCTTGTCATCTACGGCTTGTGTAAGTTATCTAAGCCATTATGATTTTGTGATTCATAGTTGAGACTAGGTTTAGGTATAGTAGTGCATGAGTGAATAGAAAGTTCTATGTTTGGAATTGTTTCTAAACCTTTGTCTTCTCTCTTTCAGGTCTGACCCCTGTTGTGTCTGCCTCTCCTCCGCCCTCAGTGGTAGCGCAACCTGGAGATAATGTCACTTTTCACTGCACGGATGTCACTGGTGCTCCAGGACATGTTGGCTGGTTCAAGCAAGACAACGGCTCAGAGCCTCTATGCATCGCGTCTATGTACAGCTCTGAGCCAACTGTCCAACATCATAATGGTTTTCAGCCCAGCCATATGGAAATGTGCATCAGCCATAGAAAAATCTTCCTCAAAATCACAGAGGTGGATGTAGCTGATTCTGGTGTTTAATTCTGTGGGATGTTTGATAAATACATCATCTTCACCAATGCGACTGTTCTGAAGGTCCAAGGTAATCTTTTCAACAACTTGTCTGCTGTGACTCCAAATGCACTAACATGTATATGAGGAATCAGAGATATTATTGAGAAAATGTTGGAAATATAATACTATCTATCGTACTACGGTGGGAATAACAGCGGGAATATTTGTCTCTCCTAATCGTCCAAAAGGTCACAAAGATTCTGAAAAGGACCAAACAGAGCACTGTGAAGAAGGTATGTTTTTTTTAAGTGACAATCTTTTGTAAATTAATGAATATGATATATCATAAAAGTACCACAAAATAGAAATAAAGTACAACAGCATCGTATAGTAACCTAGCCAGAGAATTCTTGCTATTTCAGTTGCTGATCCACAGATGAGAATCCTGGTCCTTCTCTCCATCATAAGAACTGGAGTTCTCCTCTGCTGTCTGACCATCTTCATCATCATATACACCACCAGGAAATAGATCAAGCTAAGGCCAATGTCAATGTCAGTAGAGTATATGTAGTTACTTGCTTCACCAAATCCCAACGTACACGGCCGTCTGTTGGGTATGGCAGGGTATCACAGTTAAACATGTAAAAGTAGGCTACAAAAAAGTAGACTAAAATCATTCTAATTCTGATTCAAATACAACAGATGTTTAGCATTTTGCCTGGCTGGCTTTAGGACCATCCGGAGCATCAGAGCATCGCTAGGGGAGAATCTGCCAGCCTGTGCACCTTTCTCTCACTTTAAGAAAACAGAGACAGTGCCAGACAGTTTGATTTGCTGGTCAGCCTTTTAGGAAGTTCGCTGATTGCTTTGATTTTGATGTCACATTTAGCTAATTATCTATAGAATTACTCGTGGCTACACGGAAATAAATCAAATCATTCAAAATACAACACCAGAGAGCATGATTTGGCCACAGAGTATCATCTTATTTAGAAAATGGTCTGTGGATTGTTTTAAGCGTGCAATTTGAACAGTGCACGTGGCAAGACAAACAGCCTAACAAATTGCTTATTGTTGAGTCGTGGTAGTCAGTGAAAAGCTGTTAAAGAAGCCTAGGCCTATCTAGCATTATTTCAAAATACAATCGTAAAAGAAGTACATCTTTCAGAAAGAGAATGAGAAAAGAGAACACATTAAAAAGAGTAATCTGTCTCTACCAAATGAGTGAAAAGTAGTTGTCAGTGTCAGCAGAGTAGGCAACTAATTTGTTTTGTATTAAAAAAATATGTAGCTTATGTCTCCAGTCATACAAAATGTAGTAGAATTGCATGAAATATGTTTATATAAGCCCACATTTTTCCTGTGCATTGAATGGAGAAGAAACATTTCTGATTAGGCGCTCAGGCTCGCATTGTTCAGAACTGTCTGCTTTGTAAGAGTAATTGACAAATGTGATTCTAGATGCATGAAATCCTTTATTATAAAAGTGCAATTTTATGGTGAAAATATATCTTCTCCAAACTATGGATGTCGGCCTTGTTGTGACTTGATAGCGTGCATTATGCATCTATTTCACATTGCACTGTATGTGCTGTTCCACAAGGTTTAAGTCAATTTATGATGAGATTGAGTATATAATACAGTGTTTGACATTGTATTCCTGGGGTCATTTGTTTTTGCTGTTCTCCAAATAGTCATTTAGAGTTTATATATGGTGTAGAAAAAAAATCCCCCCCCACCCCACTTTGTCATAGCCTAAGTTTAGCTGAACTGACGTAGGCTACCAAAATATTTGATCAACTTCCAACAGGCAAAATTCTTCCCATGTTTGCAACTTCTGTAAGCACCTCTACTTGCTCTATGCCACTGCGCAAATGTGATGATATGCATGCACTGCTTTATTACAAAGATACTTTACTTTTATCCTGTACTTCAGAGCCCCGGCATGTCCCGATTTACAACTTAAGCACAGTGTATAAGCATGAATAAATATCACTGTGAACATTGATACTGACTGAAGTTGTTTTTCATGAAAGGAAAGAGTTGGCAAATCGATAAATAAATGATACTTTTTTTGTTGTTAAGTTACAAGGTACAGTATCTGTACTTTGTGGTCTTTTTGAATGCTTTATAGTACGGGAAATACTTTTATCTTGTTGGTATTTTTTTAATGTATTCTTTGAACATCTAATTGCGCAGCAGGGGTCTGCTCTAGTGTTTATCATCCAGATGAACAGATGAAGGGAGGTGTGAAAAGAATGTGTGTGGTTTTGATGCACTGAGAGTTGTGGTGAGCGTTGAGAACTGAAGGCCAGTCTTCCTGTGGTGCAGGTATTCTTGTCTTTAGCAGAGAGAGCGAGAGAATGATGCATGTTAAGTCTACCGCAATGGAAAATGACAGTTGGTCAGTGTCTCTGTCTCACATCCCCTTATCCCCAATCCCCCTAAAATCACACATGTACACTCAAATGCTTAACCAACCTTACTGATGTGTTGGCAGGTGGACTGCAAATCTGGAGAGAGAGAGAGAGAGAGAGAGAGAGAGAGAACATAAAGGCCATGTCATCCCCCGGTGTTAGTCTATGAGAGGCCCAGTGATTTTCAACTCAGCAGGTCTCACTCATCACCAAACTGCTCCTTCCTGTCACTCATTCCACAGGAAGTGATGTGTTGCTCAATGGTGCCTCCTCTACCTCAGAGCCCAATCCCATTCTCCCTAACCCTATCCCTAACGTTAACCAGAGCCCTAACCCTAACCTTAACCATAGCTGTATAGCCCTAACCATTTTAGCTCATGACCAGAGCCAATAACTAATAATAAACAGGTCATCACTGTCTCACTGTGATTGGTGCACTTAGACAATGAAGTACAAACAGCAAAAAATGGGCATTAGCTGACATCTGTAGAGGACCTTTTCACACATTTGAGTCAAAGTACACCTATAGGGTTTATTCAGGAATTTCATATAACTTCACGGGTCACTGTTCGAAGCAGGACTGATGATACAGTATTTGGACTATATGTGTGAAATGCTCAATAATGTATGTAATATCAGAGGTATATTTTCTAGGTGACCTAAATATTGACTGGTTGTCATCAAACTGTCCTCTCAAAATTAAGCTTCAAGTTGTAACCGATGCCTGCAATGTGGTTCAGGTTATCAGTCAACTAACCAGGGTATTTACTAATGTGGCAGATATCTGCTCTAAAGCAGAATCCACACCCATCAGATGTTATCATAATATAATAGCTACAGTGGGGAGAACAAGTATTTGATACACTGCCGATTTTGCAGGTTACCCCACTTAACAAAGCATGTAGAGGTCTGTCATTTTTATAATAGGTACACTTCAACTGTGAGAGACGGAATCTTTTAGC
The DNA here is from genome assembly GCF_034236695.1 of Oncorhynchus nerka. Lineage (NCBI taxonomy): Eukaryota > Metazoa > Chordata > Actinopteri > Salmoniformes > Salmonidae > Oncorhynchus > Oncorhynchus nerka. The sequence continues at coordinate 48,846,275 of NC_088403.1, read as the reverse complement.
ACTCGGTGGTCTATAGAAACTTCCTACAAGAATAGGCTTTAGGTGAGGCCGATGAACCTGTAGTCATATTACTTCCACATCATCTGACATCAGATCCTCTCTCAGCCTAACACGAACATGACTCTGGACATATACAGCAACACCTCCTCCATTTGCATTCCTATCTTTCCTGTATATGCTACAATCATGTATAGCTACTACTTTATCATCAAAATTAATCTTCGAAGTGTGTTTCAGACATGTACAGAACATTAATGTTTTCTGATGTTAGTAAATTGTCAATTACATGAATTCCATTATTAGCCAGATAATGATCATTTTGTGCAACAAAAAAAAAAGTTATAGAGGCCCAATGTGGCTAAAGACGGACAAGTCCATCTGGCATTTGCCTGAAATGCCAGATGGCCAGCCCATTATGGCTTCTGCAAACCGTAAGAAATTCTAAGTTTAGTGATCTACTTAGAGCAGTCAGAATAGTGCCCCCTTTTGGCCAACCACCACCAATCCCAGCCAATACCTACCAACTCCAGGGTGTCTCCTGACCAACACAGTTATTAGATCCAACCATGCTGGGCATCATCATTGACAAAACAGATTCAGATTTTAAGTATTTGTTTTCATCCAGACTTTTTTCCAAAAGTTATTACTTTAAAATGGACAAAATGTGGTCTATTGCAAAACATTTGATAAATTCTGAGTATTTACAATGTTACATTCTGGGAACCTCTATGATCACGATAAAATATAATTCTCTCTCTCAAATCAAATGCAAAAATTGAAAACCAGTAGCTTGTTATCAATCTGTGGTGTATGCAGCTATATGATTGTTACACTATGTCCCACCCATAATTACAAGTTACTTTCATCTCTCATATTTGAAGATTCAGTCCTTCCTTAATGGTCTGGCAGTGTGGATGTACACACAGAATGGCACGAATATATGTACCAGCTCTGGTCCTCTACAGCTTCTGTAAGTTACTATCTTCAGTTCAGATTTTAATAGATTTGGTCTTTCAAATAGTCGGGACTGTGTGTGTGTGTAGTATATGTGTGAGTGTGCAAAATATTTTGCATGTGAACAATAGCTTTTTATTAAATCACACCAGATGTATATTCCGTAATAATTTCACAGAAATGTGTGTTTATAAATCTGTTTTCTCTCTCTCTTTCAGGTTTGACCCCTGTCATCTCGGTCTCTCTGCCACCCTCAGTGGTGGTCCATCCTGGGGATAATGTCACCCTACAGTGTACTGATGTCCTTAAAGTCCCAGGGCACGTTGCTTGGTTCAAACAAGTCAACGTCTCAGAGCCTCTGTGCATCGCGTCGATGTACAGCTCTCACCCATATGCCCAGCATCACAATGGTTTTCAGCCCAGCCATGTGGAAATGTTATTTGGGAATAGAATATTCTTCCTCAAAATCACAGAGGTGGATGTAGCTGATTCTGGTCTGTACTTCTGTGGAATGTACAATCATTATTTCATCTTCACCAACATGACTGTCCTGATGGTTCAAGGTAATCTTTTAAACGATTTCTCAGCTGTGACAACTGAATGCTAGGAAAGTTTGTGCTACAAGTGTGCACATAAATGGGTTGGAAACAAGGCAATGTTGAATCAACTTTTATTGTAGTCAGAATATTAAACTCTCCTATTCATCCAAAAGGTTACGAAGATTCTGACAAAGAGCCAGAGCAATTTCCTGAAGGTATGCTTAGTCTGTTATTGTATGGTGAAAATCATTTAAAACATCAATTTTAACCCATATCTTTAATCTGAGCTAATAATTGTTTGATTATCGTGTATAGTTTTTATACTTGTGATTCTAAATGACATTTTTTTGATAGGAAAGGATGATTGATCAATGAACCTTTTCCCACTGGTTGTGATGGGTGGTAGTGTAATGGAACTATCGGTATTGTAGGAGAGCATAGTGATGGAACCATGTACCTCCTTCCCCTGGTTGTGATCCTGGGTGTTGTGACTGCTGTTCTACTGATAGTCATCCTCATCCTGGTCCTCAAGATCAGACGAGACGCAAACAGACACAACACAGGTAGGAACCCATTTCATGATAATATGGGACCTGTGAACTACACTTCAAATGTGGATGTTTTTCCCATGAGGAGTAAGTGTGCACATTTAAAAAGAATGATCCATTCTCTCGTCTCTCTTTTATATCATTTTCAGGACCTGATTCTCAAAGACAACCACAAAATGATCAGGTAATACTGGACAGGTAAATAGTGCATGATTAAATACTGAAATATAAGCAATTCAGCAATCGTGAAAATAACATGTTGGCAAATCTACAGAACCAAGATCCAGATACACTGAATTATGCAGCTCTGAATTTCACCACCAAGAAGAGGAAGATGGAGAGGAGAAGAGAGAAGGAGCTGGACACCCATGTAGTGTATGCTGCTACAAGATGACAAAGTGGAGGAGGATGGAAGAGGAAAATTGGTTGTCCATATCTTTGAAAATATTGATTTGCCAAATCTTAGAATTCAAGTTTAAATCTTGCTATTTTCTATCTGTGTAGTTATTATTAAATTTATTGAAATGTAAATCAATTAGTCTCTGCAGTGTATGTTTGTGAGCTGTACCTCAGGCCCACTGTAGCTCTCTCCAACTCAGTTAGGCCACACAGCTCAGTGGTACAGGGTGTGGTTACAAATGAGGAGTTAGAAGACAAAATACAATTGTTTAATGGCCGCAGAGTAGTTGACTCTTTTAGCCTCTCTTATCTTAGAACTCTGTTGTGTCTGTTAGTGATTTGGTTATTTTTTTTAATGGAATTTACCTTGAATGTTCAGCTTGGTTCCATTCCCAAACATTATCTCCCCACATGAGGCCACTGCACAGTAGTGAGTCCCAGCATCAGAAAAGCAGAGGTTCCTCTTGGGGAGGTTGCAGACACAGCTCTGTATAGGAGACTCAGTATCATTGCTAATCACTCCTGTCTCCATGGGAGTAAAGGATTCCTGGACGCGATTCTCCTCAGCCATGTCTGAACCAATAGACACTGTTCTTCTACACAGGTCTCAGTGTTTATTATACAGTTCAGAGTCACAGAGTCTCCTGGCTGGACTGACTCAGACACAGGCTGCTGGAGTACAGACATGTTTCTGGACCCTGATCCTGACAAGATCGATAAATGCATTGAATCTCTATAATATTACTGTAGAAAGTGTTCAAACTCAACATTGTTTAAATAAACAAGGAGAAATGCATGGCTATGTGGCCTTTATAGAAGCAGTGCACAATCACTGTGTTTCCAACGTTGGCTGATACGAGACCACAGTCCTGAAATATGGATGAGGATTCAGTACCAGCTACCACATCTATTAAGGAACATGAACAATATACACTGCTCAAAAAAATTAAGGGAACACTAAAATAACACATCCTAGATCTGAATGAATGAAATATTCTTATTGAATACTTTTTTCTTTCCATAGTTGAATGTGCTGACAACAAAATCACACAAAAAAATGTCAATGGAAATCAAATGTATCAACCCATGGAGGTCTGGATTTGGAGTCACACTCCAAATTAAAGTGGAAAAGCACACGACAGGCTGATCCAACTTTGATGTAATGTCCTTAAAACAAGTCAAAATGAGGCGCAGTAGTGTGTGTGGCCTCCACGTGCCTTTATGACCTCTACAACACCTGGGCATGCTCCTGATGAGGTGGCGGATGGTCTCCTGAGGGATCTCCTCCCAGACCTGGACTAAAGCATCCGCCAACTCCTGGACAGTCTGTGGTGCAACGTGGCGTTGGTGGATGGAGCGAGACATGATGCCCAGATGTGCTCAATTGGATTCAGGTCTGGGGAATGGGTGGGCCAGTCCATAGCATCAATGCCTTCCTCTTGAAGAAACTGCTGACACACTCCAGCCACATGAGGTCTAGCATTGTCTTGCATTAGGAGGAACCCAGGGCCAACCGCACCAGCATATGGTCTCACAAGGGGTCTGAGGATCTCATCTCGGTACCTAGTGGCAGTCAGGCTACCTCTGGCGAGCACATGGAGGGCTGTGCGGCCCCCCAAAGAAATGCCACCACACACCATGACTGACCCACCGCCAAACCAGTCATGCTGGAGCATGTTGCAGTCGGCAGAACGTTCTCCACGGCGTCTCCAGACTCTGTCACGTCTGTCACATGTGCTCAGTGTGAACCTGCTTTCATCTGTGAAGAGCACAGGGTGCCAGTGGCAAATTTGCCAATCTTGGTGTTCTCTGGCAAATGCCAAACACAACCCCCACCTGTGGACGTCGGGCCCTCATACCACCCTCATGGAGTCTGTTTCTGACCGTTTGAGCAGACACATGCACATTTTTGGCCTGCTGGAGGTCATTTTGCGGGGCTCTGGCAGTGCTCCTCCTGCTCCTCCTTGCACAAAGGCGGAGGTAGCGGTCCTGCTGCTGGGTTGTTGCCCTCCTACGGCCTCCTCCACGTCTCCTGATGTACAGGCCTGTCTCCTGGTAGCGCCTCCATGCTCTGGACAGATGATACTTCAAACAGGAAATGAGCAGGATTTTTGAGGCTCTGTTTTTCATTGTCTCCTTGTAATGGCTGTGAAAGGGCCAGGAATGAGCCTGCCCTTTCTATCGTTTCTCCAAGTTGTCTGCAGCATTGTGACGTATTTGTAGGCATATCATTGGAAGATTGGCCATAAGAGACTACATTTACCAGGTGTCCGCCCGGTGTCCTTTGTTGAAATTGCTGCGTAATCTCCAAGCTGCTCGCATTCATCCATGTGATTGAGACAGAGAGGAGAATTCCAGGAACGATATATCATGAAGAGATATGTGAAAAACACCTTGAGGATTGATTCTAAACAACATTTACCATGTTTCAGTCGATATTATGGAGTTAATGTGGAAAAAAGTTTGGCGTTTTGATGAATGAATTTTCGTTTTTTTTTGGTAGCCAAACATGACGCAGAAAACGGACCGATTTCTCCTGCACAAATAATCTTTCAGGAAAAACTGAACATTTGCTATCTAACTGAGAGTCTCTTCATTGAAAACATCAGAAGTTCTTCAAAGGTAAATTATTTTATTTGAATGGTTTTCTGTTTTTTGTGAAAATGTTGCCTGCTGAATGCTAACGCTAAATGCTATGCTAACTATCAATGCTGTTACACAAATGCTTGTTTTGCTATGGTTAAGAAGCATATTTTTGAAAATCTGAGACGACAGTGTTGTTAACAAAAGGCTAAGCTTGAGAGCTAGCATATTTATTTCATTTCATTTGCGATTTTCATGAATAGTTAACGTTGCGTTATGGTAATGAGCTTGAGGCTGTATTCACGATCCCGGATCCGGGATGGCTCGACGCAAGAAGTTAAGTGTTCCCTTTATATTTTTGGTAGTGTAGTATATTTGATGTTACATACCCAAAATACAACATAGCATATTCAAAGTATCTGTAAAGTATTACATATGATATCTCAAGCATCCAAATCAAGGGCGGACATCTCATAAGCAGAGATAAATAAAAGTTGGACTTAACCATCTCTACAAGAAGTGGAATTACCAGACACAGTGTGATCCTCTTTGAAGTTGTCATCCTCCTCACAACCTGTTTTTGGTGGAAAAAGTCCACCTATGTAGACAACGCTTCAACAATGGAGTTACAGGTGATTGGTCGAACTGGACGCATCATTTTTGTTGACGCCTTATTCAGGAAGGACAATCTTCTTCGCATTGTACAGAGTCACAGGCTGGACTAAATCAGACAAAGATTGTATTATATTCTTATCCTTATAGATTTTGTACAAATTTAGTTTGGCATCCCTTATTCTTTATCACTACAGCTACTGTGGTCAACATCAAGAGACTCATTTGTGATGCATGCAATGACACTGTCATCCACTAGGGTTTCTATCAACACACAGTCACTTCACCTCACTAAAAAATATAATTCAGAACTTACTCTCAATTGTATTGGATGGATAGAATCCCTTCCCATGATTTTGTTATTGAGGAGGCAGATTCCTCTAGGCCTATAGGTGATGATAATACTTCACTGTTAAAACTGTGTTGTGTTTGACTACAGATCTAGTTGAAATAACCTAATAAATAGCTCATTGTGTTTCACAGATTTCAGTCGACTAGGTGTTGATAAGCTGCCTCATCAAAAGAGTTGGTTTACTGTTGTTAAAATGGTCAACTTGAATAGAAAGTAGTATAGCCTACAGCATGAGAGAGCTAAGAGCTCTGAGACATCCGGCTGAAAACCACAGAAAGAGAGAAGAGAGAGAGCGAGAAGAGCAGAGAGAAAGAAAGAAAGAGAGCAGAGGGTCCTGTGTACAAAGCCAACAGGCCCTAAAAAAAGTGAAGATACATTCTCATCTTGTGTTCATCACAGACCACCGAGTAACTGTAAATAGGTTACTGTGTGTTTGAGGGCGTGTTAGCGGCATGATAAGAGAAAAAAACGGTTTAACACTACAAATTAAAGCTGCAATGTATAACTTTGACGACCTGACCAAATTCACGTTGAGTTGTGTATATATACACATATATATACACACATCTTTCTTCATTGACATTTTCAACCTGTCCTTAGCCGAGTCTGTAATACCTACATGTTTCAAGCAGAACACCATAGTCCCCGTGCCCAAGAATGCCAAGTTAAGAGAGCACAAACCGTAATCAGTCCATTGACCTCAGGTGAGCTCATCAGTAGTGGCTGTACTGGGGCCCACCTCCAGGAGAGGGTGCAGTCGGACCACTTGATCCGGCTGATCACTTCCAAAGGTTTATAAATCAGTAAATCTGTTCCCAATATTGTGTCCCAACTTAACATTGTTGAAATCATACACAGTCATATCGGATTATGCAAATACAGCATAATTAAGCCATCGTCTCCAAAACGTGTGGGAAAAGCCCTCAAGACTATAGTTACAGAACATTAGTTACTATTTCCTTTCTCTCTAAATTCAGATGTTGAACGACTCCTTCTAAAAACTGGCATAAGAGTTCCCACAATAGTATGTGGCTGAATCAGAGAGCTGCATGTCTGAGATCTTTAGGTGATTCATTCCTTCACCGCTTTGCACTGAGAAGCGAGTGTTACCCTTAAATTCATGGAAAAATGTTGCATTCTTGTTATACTTGTAAAAAACTGATAAGATTTGAAGATTGTCACGCAATGTTTGCTTGTACCACATAAAGTACCGTGCCAGGTTGCCTTCATAGAAGCAGTGTAAAGTATCTGTCTCTCCAACATTGGCCATAATAAGATGCATTTCCAAGGATTGTGCAGCAGCTAAAATACACACGGAGACATGATCCATTACATACACAAGTCCTTTATATACCCCCAAAAATTAATCTATGAATTGTATCAATAAAGAACCAGAGTCTACATCCCTTAATTAAGCAGAGAAATATCAAAGTTGGACTTCCTCATATCTACAAGAAGTGCCAGTATGTCCTCTTCACAACTTGTGATTTGAGTGGAAAAAGTCCACCAATGCAGACAACACCTCAACTATGGGGTTATTGGTGATTGGTCAAACTGGACATGTCATTTTTGATAACAACTTATTCAGCCAACCATGGTCTTCGTAAGTGAAAATCACTCATTTAATCCATGCAAAGTGAACCAATGCTTACTGTATAGGATATTTTATTGAGGGTAGGTGAAGCATACACACTTTGTGGTGTCTAGATGATAATGACTTTTTATTTATTTTTTAACATTATATTGTTTGCTATGTGGGCACCAACTGAATCAAATATGTCCAATACTGAGGCAGTGTGAAAATAGAATATTTGAATGTCCCTTATTAAAGTGGGTTAAAATTAGCTTATCTGGTATGCATGCAATACATTTTCAAGCATACATTACACATACATACACCTGTATCCTCTTGTTATTAAACTCAGTTGTGTGCCTTAGATAGATTTAGCCCCACCCCATGTAACAGTTACAAGCAGTACTCCTGATGGCCTATAGGAGGACTGTTATACATAGAACATATACTGATTTGTAAGGTGAACAGGGGTGGAGCATTACTGTGAGGGTATGTGGAGGAAACACATACAGAATGAAAGTCAGTCTTATCCCAGTCATTCATGTACTAACTCAAGTGTAGGCTACTAGTTGAGCATTTAGTAGGGGTGTAACTCGTGGTTAGGCCTCTTCGCTCTACATTGATACAATTTCTACTTTAAACTCTGTAAACAAATGATTGTAGTTTGATCTTGTAAGCGACAAGATATAGGCTACATGACATACAGTACATATGTGGACTGTGTTGCTAATTGTCATGGTTGTGAACAACAATGAAAGAATGAGAGAAAACAGTGACACCACATAGACATCCTGCTGAAAACCACATAGAGACACAGAGTGTGTAAAAGGCCAGCAGGCCTGTCCAAAGCGTAGAGACGGCCTTGTTTTGTGCTCACAGCAGACCACAGAGTGCAGGTACCTGTGAACATCTTGCTGTGTGGGTACATGCATGGGTGGGTTTAGCATTTATCAGTAGGTTGGGTCAGCAGAAGCCCTCTGCACACATTCATACTGACATACTTTATGTTCAGAACACAAGAGAAGGAACAAGTCTATTTTATTCAGTATCAGTTGTTAAAATGTATATTTCTTAATGCTAAAAGAAGCAACATATACATGGTTTTCAAAAGTACAATTTAATCAACAAGGTCACAGGCCATTAATAAAAACAAATGCAATATGAAACGACTCAGCAATCTCAATAAATACTACTTTTCAATACTTTGTGATGATATTTCCAACATTTACTGCAAAACCAAAGTCCATCAACATTTGTCTTAGATTGATGTATTTCCTCTTGGTGTAGATTATGATGAAGATGGTCAGAGAGCAGAGGAGACCTCCAGTTCTTATGACAGAGAGAAGGACCAGGATTCTCATCTGTGGATCATCAGTGACCACACTCAACATCCAGCTTGGTCCCATTCCCAAACAGTATCTCCCCACATGAGGCCACAGCACAGTAGTAAGTCCCAGCATCAGAGAGGCTGAGGATCCTCTTGGGGAGGTTGTAAAAACAGCTCTGTGTAGGGGACCCAGCCTCAGGGCTGTTCTCACACTGATCACTCCTGTCTCAATGGGAGTAAATTATTCCTGGATGGGATTCGCCTGAGCTACGTCTGAACCAATATACACTGTGTTCTCCTTCACAGGTCTCAGTTTGTATTGTACAGTTCAGAGTCACTGAGTCTCTTGGCTGGACAGATTTAGACACAGACTGCTGTAGAACTGTCTTGCTGTTGGAAAATAAATATCATGTCATTAAATCTTATTTTTTTAAATAATATTTTTATTGTATTTTTTTGTACAATTTTTCCTCCCCAATTGGTAGTTACAGTATTGGCCAATTGCTGCAACTCCCGCACTGACTCGGGAGAGGCGAAGGTCAATAGCCATGCATCCCCCGAAACACGACCCCGCCAGCACAGTAGACCTGGCGACCGTGTCAGCGTGCAGTGCGTCCAGCTCACCACAGGAGTCGCTAGTGCACGATGGGACAAGGACAACCCGGTCAGCCAAACCCTCCCCTAACGCGGACAATTGTGCGCCGCCTCATGGGTCTTCCGGTCGCTGCTGGCTGCGACACAGCCTGGGATCAAACCTGGATCTGCAGTGCCTTAGGCCGCTGCGTCGCTATTTTTTAAAACATTTATTTAACCCCTTATTTTTAGCAGTAAATAGTCTCCATATATACTTCCATTTATTTTTTTCAACTGGTATTGGGGGACATTCAGACAAGTCTAGAGCAAAGCTACCGACATCTATGTTTTCGTGAGAGTCTCGCCTTTCTACAGAGGGGTCATATTAGTGTTTATCCCAAACTGTTTGGACGTTACATACAGACATGTACCGACTGCAGACGAGTCCGAAGATGCTTGTGGGGGCCGTAGAACAAAATGGAGAACACCATCATGTTCGTGAGAGTCTCATCGTTCCATAGAGGGGTAGGCCATAACAGCTTGTAGGCCAAATCGATCGAATGATACAGACAATTTTGTGAGAAGACCAATTTTTGGAATGTCTCATGGTCTGACAAACACCACTCTAGCTCTGTCACCTTTCACCACAGATTCTGAAGACCAACATAGGTGAATGCAGTGGATTGAGACTCATCCAATGCAACAAAAAAAACATATCTCTAGCTTAAATTGAAGGATATTTATAGGTATTTTTCATTATGCTAATTATATTTCAGCGGGGGCGCGGACATCAAACTTTTATGTACATTTTATTGTCAAAATAATTGAATTTACTTTAGCTATTCTTCTACACCCTTTGTGTATAATATAAGATGTTTAACTATCTGAAAATAAGAATTCTCTCTGACCTTTCACAATGAGAATGGTTCCTTCTCCAAACTCCACCTTGTTTCCATAAGCGCTCCCACAGTAGTATAAGGCTGAATCAGAGAGTTCCATGTCTGAGATTCTTAGGTGATTTTTTTTTCCTTTGTCACTTTCCACTAAGAAGCAAGGGTTACCTTTAACTTCTTGCGTCGAGCCATCCCGGATCCGGGATCGTGACTACAGCCTCAAGCCCATTACCATAACGCAACGTTAACTATTCATGAAAATCGCAAATGAAATGAAATCAATATTTACATTTACATTTAAGTCATTTAGCAGACGCTCTTATCCAGAGCGACTTACAAATTGGTGCTTTCACCTTATGACATCCAGTGGAACAGCCACTTTACAATAGTGCATCTAGGTCTTTTAAGGGGGGGGTGAGAAGGATTACTTTATCCTATCCTAGGTATTCCTTAAAGAGGTGGGGTTTCAGGTGTCTCCGGAAGGTGGTGATTTACTCCGCTGTCCTGGCGTCGTGAGGGAGTTTGTTCCACCATTGGGGGCCAGAGCAGCGAACAGTTTTGACTGGGCTGAGCGGGAACTGTACTTCCTCAGTGGTAGGGAGGCGAGCAGGCCAGAGGTGGATGAACGCAGTGCCCTTGTTTGGGTGTAGGGCCTGATCAGAGCCTGGAGGTACTGAGGTGCCGTTCCCTCACAGCTCCGTAGGCAAGCACCATGGTCTTGTAGCGGATGCGAGCTTCAACTGGAAGCCAGTGGAGAGAGCGGAGGAGCGGGGTGACGTGAGAGAACTTGGGAAGGTTGAACACCAGACGGGCTGCGGCGTTCTGGATGAGTTGTAGGGGTTTAATGGCACAGGCAGGGAGCCCAGCCAACAGCGAGTTGCAGTAATCCAGACGGGAGATGACAAGTGCCTGGATTAGGACCTGCGCCGCTTCCTGTGTGAGGCAGGGTCGTACTCTGCGGATGTTGTAGAGCATGAACCTACAGGAACGGGCCACCGCCTTGATGTTATTTGAGAACGACAGGGTGTTGTCCAGGATCACGCCAAGGTTCTTAGCGCTCTGGGACGAGGACACAATGGAGTTGTCAACCGTGATGGCGAGATCATGGAACGGGCAGTCCTTCCCCGGGAGGAAGAGCAGCTCCGTCTTGCCGAGGTTCAGCTTGAGGTGATGATCCGTCATCCACACTGATATGTCTGCCAGACATGCAGAGATGCGATTCGCCACCTGGTCGTCAGAAGGGGGAAAGGAGAAGATTAATTGTGTGTCGTCTGCATAGCAATGATAGGAGAGACCATGTGAGGTTATGACAGAGCCAAGTGACTTGGTGTATAGCGAGAATAGGAGAGGGCCTAGAACAGAGCCCTGGGGGACACCAGTGGTGAGAGCACGTGGTGAGGAGACGGATTCTCGCCACGCCACCTGGTAGGAGCGACCTGTCAGGTAGGACGCAATCCAAGCGTGGGCCGCGCCGGGAGATGCCCAACTCGGAGAGGGTGGAGAGGAGGATCTGATGGTTCACAGTATCGAAGGCAGCCGATAGGTCTAGAAGGATGAGAGCAGAGGAGAGAGAGTTAGCTTTAGCAGTGCGGAGCGCCTCCGTGATACAGAGAAGAGCAGTCTCAGTTGAATGACTAGTCTTGAAACCTGACTGATTTGGATCAAGAAGGTCATTCTGAGAGAGACAGCGGGAGAGCTGGCCAAGGACGGCACGTTCAAGAGTTTTGGAGAGAAAAGAAAGAAGGGATACTGGTCTGTAGTTGTTGACATCGGAGGGATCGAGTGTAGGTTTTTTCAGAAGGGGTGCAACTCTCGCTCTCTTGAAGACGGGAGGGACGTAGCCAGCGGTCAGGGATGAGTTGATGAGCGAGGTGAGGTAAGGGAGAAGGTCACCGGAGATGGTCTGGAGAAGAGAGGAGGGGATAGGGTCAAGCGGGCAGGTTGTTGGGCGGCCGGCCGTCACAAGACGTGAGATGTCATCTGGAGAGAGAGGGGAGAAAGAGGTCAGAGCACAGGGTAGGGCAGTGTGAGCAGAACCAGCGGTGTCGTTTGACTTAGCAAACGAGGATCGGATGTCGTCGACCTTCTTTTCAAAATGGTTGACGAAGTCATCTGCAGAGAGGGAGGAGGGGGGGGGAGGGGGAGGAGGATTCAAGAGGGAGGAGAAGGTGGCAAAGAGCTTCCTAGGGTTAGAGGCAGATGCTTGGAATTTAGAGTGGTAGAAAGTGGCTTTAGCAGCAGAGACAGAGGAGGAAAATGTAGAGAGGAGGGACTGAAAGGATGCCAGGTCCGCAGGGAGGCGAGTTTTCCTCCATTTCCGCTCGGCTGCCCGGAGCCCTGTTCTGTGAGCTCGCAATGAGTCGTCGAGCCACGGAGCGGAGGCTGGAGGATAGGGGAGAGAGTCAAAGGATGCAGAAAGGGAGGAGAGGAGGGTTGAGGAGGCAGAATCAGGAGATAGGTTGAGAAGGTTTGAGCAGAGGGAAGAGATGATAGGATGGAAGAGGAGGATAGCGGGGGAGGGACGAAGGTTGGGATAGATACCATCCGAGTAGGGGCAGTGTGGGAAGTGTTGGATGCAGAAAAGGATACAAGGAGGAGACTTGGAGGGGGTTGTTAGTGGAGGAACAGAAGTAAAGATGAGATATTGGCCTTTGAGAGGGGGGAAGGTTTGAGAAAGAAGGAGGAAGAGGAATGAGTCAAAGGGATGGAAGAGGCCCAGAACTGTGAGTGAGCCGTCCTCAGGAAAGGAGCTTATCAAGGCATCAAGCTCATTGATGAACTCTCCGAGGAACCTGGAAAATGATAAGGATGTTAAGCTTGAAAGGGCTGGTAACTGTGACAGCATGGAATTCAAAGGAGGCGATAGACAGATGGGTAAGGGGAGAAAGAGAGAATGACCACTTGGGAGAGATGAGGATCCCGGTGCCACCACCCCGCTGACCAGAAGCTCTCGGGGTGTGCGAGAGCACGTGGGCGGACGAAGAGAGAGCAGTAGGAGTAGCGGTGTTGTCTGTGGTGATCCATGTTTCCGTCAGAGCCAAGAAGTCGAGGGACTGGAGGGTGGCATAGGCTGAGATGAACTCTGCCTTGTTGGCCGCAGATCGGCAGTTCCAGAGGCTACCGGAGACCTGGAACTCCACGTGGGTCGTGCGCGCTGGGACCACCAGTTTAGGGTGGCCGCGGCCATGCGGTGTGGAGCGTTTGTATGGTCTGTGCAGAGAGGAGAGAACAGGGATAGACAGACACATAGTTGACAGGCTAGAGAAGAGGCTACGCTAATGCAGAGGAGATTGGAATGACAAGTGGACTACACGTCTCGAATGTTCAGAAAGTTAAGCTTACGTAGCAAGAATCTAATTGACTAAAATGATTAAAATGATACAGTACTGCTGAGGTAGGCTAGCTGCGTTGTTGACACTACCCTAATCAAGTCGTTCCGTTGAGTGTGAAGTTTCTACAATGCTGCTTTTCGGGGGCTAGCTGGCTAGCTAGCAGTGTTGGTTACGTTACGTTGCGTTAGGAGAACGACAATAGCTGGCTAGCTAACCTAGAAGATCGCTCTAGACTACACAATTATCTTTGAAACAAAGACGGCTATGTAGCTAGCTATGTAGCTAGCTACGATCAAACAAATCACACCGTTGGGACTGTAATGAAATGAAATGAAAATGTGATACTACCTGTGGAGCGAAGCGGAATGCGACCGGAATGCGAAAGTTCTATTCAGTAGACGTTGGCTGGCTATTGGCTAGCTAGGAGTGTCTCCTACGTTAAGGACAACAAAATAGCTGGCTAGCTAACCTCGGTAAATTAAGATTATCACTCTAAGACTACACACTCTAACTACACAATTATCTCGGATACGAAGACAGCAAAGACAACTATGTAGCTAGCTAATACTACACTAATCAAGTCGTTCAGTTGAGTGTGATAGTTACTACAGTGCTACGGTAGCCGGTGAACGTATGCTAGCTGGCTTAGCCTTTTGTTAACAACACTGTCATCTCAGATTTTCAAAATATGCTTCTCAACCATAGAAAAACAAGCATTTGTGTAACAGTATTGATAGCTAGCGTAGCATTTAGCGTAGCATTTAGCGTTAGCATTCAGCGTTAGCATTCAGCAGGCAACATTTTCACAAAAACCAGAAAAGCATTCAAATAAAATCATTTACCTTTGAAGAACTTCAGATGTTTTCAATGAGGAGACTCTCAGTTAGATAGCAAATGTTCAGTTTTTACAAAAAGATTATTTGTGTTGACAAATCGCTCCGTTTTCTGCGTCACGTTTAGCTACGAAAAAAACCTGTATCCAGGATTGTGTAAATCTATCCGCAAGCTCATTAGCATAACGCAACGTTAACTATTTATGAAAATCACAAATGAAATGAAATGAAATCTATTTCCTCTCAAGCTTAGCCTTTTGTTAACAACACTGTCATCTCAGATTTTCAAAATATGCTTTTGAACCATAGCTAAACAAGCATTTGTGTAACAGTATTGATAGCCTAGCATAGGATTATGCCTGGCATTCAGCATGCAACATTTTCACAAAAACCAGAAAAGCATTCAAATAAAATCATTTACCTTTGAAGAACTTCAGATGTTTTCAATGAGGAGACTCTCAGTTAGATAGCAAATGTTCAGTTTTTACAAAAAGATTATTTGTGTTGACAAATCGCTCCATTTTCTTCATCACGTTTGGGTAAGAAAAAAAATAAGAAAAATAAATAACTAAAATAAAGTCATTAAAACGCGAACTTTTTTCCAAATGAACTCCATAATATCGACAGAAACATGGCAAACGATGTTTAGAATCAATCCTCAAGGTGTTTTCCACATATCTATCGATGATAAATCCTTCGTGGCAGTTGACTTTCTCTTCTGAAGAAATGGAACGCGCATGGACCTAAAGATTACGCAATAATTTCGACACAGGACACCGGGAGGACACCTGGTAAATGTAGTCTCTTTATGGTCAATCTTCCAATGATATGCCTACAAATACGTCACAATGCTGCAGACACCTTGGAGAAACGACAGAAAGGGCAGGCTCATTCCTGGTGCATTCACAGCCATATAAGGAGACATTGGAACACAGCGCCTTCAGAATCTGGGGCATTTCCTGTATGAAACTTCATCTTGGTTTCGCCTGTAGCATTAGTTCTGGGGCACTCACAGATAATATCTTTGCAGTTTTGGAAACGTTAGAGTTTTTTCTTTCCAAAGCTGTCAATTACATGTATAGTCGAGCATCTTTTCGTGACAAAATATCTTGTTTAAAACGGGAACGTTATTTTATCCCAAAATTTAAAAAAGAGCGCCCCCTATCTCGAAGAAGTTAAACTCATGGTAGAATGTAGAACCACTGTCAAATGTTGACATGACCTGGGGAATATCATGTCACCTTCATAGATAGATACAGAGCAATGTCACTGTGTCTCTAACATTGGGTGACATGAATGGCTGATGATTGTGCCACAGCTGGAGCATGATCTATACCACACACAAAATAAACATTAGTTACCTACAGTTGAAGTCAGAAGTTTACATACACCTTAGCCAAATACATTTAAACTCAGTTTTTCACAACTCCTGACATTTAATCTTGGTAAAAATTCCCTGTTTTAGGTCAGTTAGGATCACCACTGTATTTTAAGAATGTGAAATATCAGAATAATAGTAGAGAGTAGCAGCTTTAATTTCTTTCATCACATTCCCAGTAGGTCAGAAGTTTACATACACTCAATTAGTATTTGGTAGCATTGTCTTTAAATTGTTTAACTTCGGTCAAACTTTTCGGGTAGCCTTCCACAAGCTTGGGGGAATTTTGGCACATTCCTCCTGACAGAGCTGGGGTAACTGAGTCATGTTTGTAGGCCTCCTTGCTCACATACACTTTTTCAGTTCTGCCCACAAATTTTCTATAGGATTGAGGTCAGGGCTTTGTGATGGCCACTCAAATACCTTGACTTTGTTGTCCTTAAGCCATTTTGCCACAACTTTGGATGTATGCTAGAGGTTATTGTCCATTTGGAAGACCCATTTGTGACCAAGCTTTAACTTCCTGACTGATGTCTTGAGATGTTGCTTCAATATATCCACACAATTTCCCTCCCTCATGATGCCATCTATTTTGTGAAGTGCACCAGTCACTCCTGCAGCAAGCACCCCCACAACATGATGCTCCCACCCCCGTGCTTCACAGTTGGGATGGTGTTCTTCGGCTTGTAAGCATCCCCCTTTTTTCTCCAAACATAACAATGGTCAATATGGCCAAACACTTCTATTTTTGTTTCATCAGACCAGAGGACATTTCTCCAAGAAGTTCAATCTTAGTCCCCATGTGCAGTTGCAAACCGTAGTCTGGCTTTTTTATTGCGGCCTTTCAGGTTATGTCGATATAGAACTGGTTTTACTGTGGATTTAGGTACTTTTGTACCTTTTGTTTGCTTCAGCATCTTCACAAGGTCCTTTGCTGTTGTTCTGGGATTGATTTACACTTCGCACCAAAGTACGATCATCTCCAGGAGACAGAACGTGTCTCCTTCCTGAGCGGTATGACAGCTGTGTGATACCATGGCGTTTATACTTGCGTACTATTGTTTGTACAGATGAATGTGGTACCTTCAGGCGTTTGGAAATTGCTCCCAATGATGAACCAGACTTGTGGAGGTCTACAATTGTTTTTCAGTGGTCTTGGCTGATTTATTTTGATTTTCCCATGATGTCAAGCAAAGAGGCACTGAGTTTGAAGGTAGGCCTCGAAATACATCCACAGAAACACCTCCAATTGACTCCAATTATGTCAATTAGCCTATCAGAAGCTTCTTGAGCCATGACATCATTTTCTGGAATTTTTCCAAGCTGCTTAAAGGCACAGTCAGCTTAGTGAATGTAAACTTCTGACCCACTGGAATTGTGATACGGTGAATTAGAAGTGAAATGATCTATCTGTAAACAATTGTTGGAAAAATGACTTGTGTCATGCACAAAGTAGATGTCCTAACCGACTTGCTGAAACTATAGTTTGATTAACAAGACATTTGTGGAGTGGTTGAAAAACGAGTTTTAATGACTCCAACCTAAGTGTATGTAAACTTCCGACTTCAACTGTATATTAGCCATCACATACTTAAAAATGCAATCATTCAATGTGGATTGCCTGACATCGACTGTAATATTTATACCCCATGTATTTTTTCATTGTACACATCACACGAGCAGAGAAATATACAAATGTGACTTAGCCATTTGTTTAAGGGCGAGAAATATCATAGACAATGTGAACATCTTTGAAGGTGTCATCTTCAGTGGAGAATGTCTACCCATGTGTATAACACTTCAACAATGGGGTTATTGTTGATTGGTCAAACTGGACGCGTCATTTTTGTTGACGTCTCATTCAGACGTCTATTGGTCTTGTATTGTACCTGACTCCTGAATGGTCTTGCAAGTAATTGTCGTTTGTATTTCTCACATTCACTCTGGCCAGACCTGTGTGAAAATTGTATTTTCAATTTGTTTACCATTTGTGTTCTAACAGTCACTTTTTTAGGTGCACGTGATTTAAGCTATCTTGTCTCCATTCCACAGGTTAAAATAAATCAAGTGCCGCTTAAGTTAACAAATACTCTTTTGACCAAGTAATTTAACAGTTCCAGTACATCAGACGACAGGATAAAACAAGTCAATTGTATGTTAATCTGATTCCCTATGATTCACTGAAACATCCAATAACTGAAGTGTAACACCCGAGAGTGCGTGTCTTATTGAAAGCTTCAGCCAACCACTACATGACATGTTATTTACTCTGTTTCACTCTCTGGTTAATGTTGTTCTCATAGGAGGCAATCTATCAGAAGGAGGTTCCTCCTCTTTTGGTTGTCTTACAGAGGACTTGGCAGTAGTCTTTGCGCTTTACAAAAACTGTCTGATTGAGAAAGTACTGAAAATTCTCCCATGACATCATCACAAACAGGTCCCTCCCCCCTGGCCTCTACGATCTAGAATAGACGGTGCTGTATCACACATGAGATGGTTAACCCAGGGGGTTCAAATAGAGTTCCTTGTGGTTTGGAACTGATTTCAGATCAGATAATAGACACATATCCAAGTAAGTTCATGGCTGCAAACTGTCAGTGGCAACATTAACAACAAGTAAAGATTGTAAGAAAAAAAGTCTTACACCAAGTAGACATCCTTCTGAAAACCACAATGAGACAGAGGGCAGGTTGCAGAGTCCCGTGTGTACAAGGCCAGCAGACCTGACAAAAGCATCGATACGGCCCCATCTTGCAGACCGCAAGTACCTATAAACTGGTTCCCTGCATGTAGGTTGGTGTGAGTGGCATGATATCGACACATCTGAAAGAGGACAAAACGTTTCCGTGGAGAGGTGACATGAAGAAATAGAGTATGTGCCTTACACAAAGACAAAGTTTTTTATTTGTAATAAATTTGCTATAATTATTTTTTTTAACAGTTTTTGCTTTGTCAGTATGGGGTATTGTGTGTAGATTGAGATTTTTTTTTGAGATCCATTGTAGAATAAGTCTTAAACAAAACAAAATGTGGAAAAAGTCAAGGGGTCTGAATACTTTCCAAACGCACTGTATTTACAAACGTATGTGGACACGCCTTCAAATTTGTGGATTTGATTATTTCAACCACATCCGTTGCTGACAGGGGTATAGAATCGAGCATACAGCCATGCAATCTCAATAGGCAAACATTGGCAGAACAGTCGTGGCCAAAAGTTTGAGAATGACACAAATATTAATTTTCACAAAGTCTGCTGCCTCAGTTTTTATGATGGCAATTTGCATATACACCGGAATGTTATAAAGAGTGGTCAGATGAATTGCAATTAATTGCAAAGTCCCTCTTTGCCATGCAAATGAACTGAATCCCCCAAAAACATTTCCACTGCATTTCACCCCCGCATTTAGACACAAATATTTTGCCCGTTATAAAAAGTGATTCAACAATGAAATGCTTCACCAACCAACCATGCTGTTGTGTTGGCAATTGGATTGTAAATCTGGTGAGACATACTGAGAGAGAGAGAGAGAGAGTCTATGATGATAGGCCGGGGATATTCTCCATAGCAGGTCTCATGAGCTGCTCACTGGCCCCTCCTCTACCTAAGACCCCCCAATCATATTCTGAGAATAAGGGGCTGTGATCAGTGCAAAACCAAGACAGGAAATAATAAAGGGTGAAAACCAATGACAAAGGCAATTTTGGTTTAACTCTTTATTTGTCTTTATAAGTGATCAATACAATGCAATTGTCTACTGCTGGGTACTTTGGACCTCAGGGTCACCCTATAAAAAAAATACCAATTCACTAACACACACAACATAGATCTAAGTTAAGAGAGGCCAAAAGAGGCAACTATTCCCCTGTGACCATTAAACAGTTGTGTTTTGACTTCTAACTCCTCTCTAACCACACCCTGAACCACTGAGCTGTGTGACCTAACTGTATTGGAAAAGGCTACAGTGGCCCTGAGGTACAACTCACAAACACTCCAGAGTTATTTTCTGATTTACGTTTCAAAACAATTAATTTATCTACACATACACTATAGCAAGATTTAAACTTGTATTCAAAGATATGGCAAATCAATGTATTCAAAGATATGAACAACCAATTTCCCTCCCGTTCCATCCTCCTGTACTATGGAGCTGTGTGGCCTAACTTAGTTGGAGAGGGCTACAGTAGCCCTGAGGGACAACTAACAAACGTACACTGCAGGGACTGATTGATTTACATTTAAATCCATCAATCCATTTAATATAACGACACAGATTCAATGTAGCAAGATTTAAACTTGTATTCTAAGATATGGCAAATCAATGTATTCAAAGATATGGCCAAACAAACTTCCATCCTCCACTTTGTCATCTTGTAGCAGCATACACTACATGGGGGTCCAGCTCCTTCTCTCTTCTCCTCTCCATCTTCCTCTTCTTGGAGGTGAAATTCAGGGCAGCATAAATCAATGAATCTGGATCTTCGTTCTGTAGATTTGCAAACATCATGAAATAGGCTACAGTTGTAAGTTTCTGTTTCTGATTTGCTTACAAAATAATGTCATTGAAAATAGAGTATTTAACGATACAGTATTTACCTGATCATTTTGTGGTTGTCTTTGAGAATCAGGTCCTGAATATGATATAAAAGAGAGACGAGAGAACGGATTAATGGATCATTCCATTCTAGTGAGCACACTGTCTCTTCTGATTGTCAGTGTGCAGTATATAATGGGAAAACGTTCACATTTGAAGTGTAGTTCACAGGTCCCATATTATCATGAAATCGGCTTCTACCTGTGTTGTGTCTGTTTGTGTCTCGTCTGATCTTGAGGACCAGGATGAGGATGACTATCAGTAGAACAGCAGTCACAACACCCAGGATCACAACCAGGGTAAGGAGGTACATGGTTCCATCATCATCCTGTCCTACAAAACCAATAGTTAAACTAGACCCCATTAATCTAACAATTACTAGCTCACATTAAAGACATGGGTTGAAATTGATGTTTTAAATGATTTTCACCATACAATAACAGACTAAGCATACCTTCAGGACATTGCTCTGGCTCTTTGTCAGAATCCTTGTAACCTTTTGGATGAATAGGAGAGTTTAATAGAGTTTAATATTCCAGCTACATAAAAGTTGATTGGACGCTAACTCGTTTCCAACTCTTTTATGTGCATACCTATAGCACAACATTTCATAGCATCCAGTAGTCACAGCTGAGAAATTATTGAAAAGATTACCTTGAACCATCAGGAAAGTCATGTTGGTGAAGATGAAGTACTGTTCGTACATTCCACAGCAGTACAGACCAGAATCAGCTACATCCACCTCTGTGATTTTGAGGACGATTGTTCTATTGCTGATGAACATTTCCATATGGCTGGGCTGAAAACCATTGTGATGCTTGACATACGGCTGAGAGCTGTACATAGACGCGATGCACAGAGGCTCTGAGACGTTGACTTGTTTGAACCAGGCAGCGTGTCCTGGTCCTTTAAGGCCATTAGTGCACTGCAGGGTGACATTATCCCCAGGATGGACCACCACTGAGGGTGGCAGAGAGACCAAGATGACAGGGGTCAAACCTGAAGGAGAGAAAACAGATTTAGAAACATAACTTTTGTGTAATTCTTATGGAATGTATATCTGGTGTGGTTTAATAAAAAGCTATTGTTCACACACAACAATGTTTTTGCACACATATACTACATACACACCTAGACACAGTCACAACTATTTGAATGACCAAATCTATTAAAATCTGAACTGAAGATAGAGAAACTTACAGAAGCCGTAGAGGACCAGAGCTGGTACATATATACGTGCCATTCTGTGTGTAGGTCTGCATTGAGATACCATTAAGGAAGGACTGAATCTTCAAATAAGAGAGACAAATGTCATTTCTGATAATGGGCGGGACATAGTGTGACAACCAAACAGCTGCTTACACCACAATTTAATAGTTGGGTTGAGAGAGAGAATGGGTAAGATATTTTAATTGTAGACTGATGTTTATCAATCATAGAGGTTCCCAAAATATACAATTGTAAATTCTCAAAATGTATAACATTTATTTCAGTAGACCTGCTGGTTAAACATATTTCATCCATTTTAAAGTAATAACCTTTGAAAAAAAGAGAGTATGAGAGCATATATTCCAAATCTGAATCTGTTTTCTCAATGATGAATTGCATTGGATCTAATAATTGTATTGGTCCGGAGACCCCCTGGAGTGGGTAAGTATTGGCTGGAGTTAGTGGTAGTTAACCATTAGGGGGCACTCTTCTGACTGCACCAAGTTGATCACTAAACTTAGGAACTCTTACATTTGGCAGGACCCAGGGGCGGACTGGCCGTCTGGCATTTCGTGCAAATGCCAGATGGGCGGACTGGTTCATCTTTAGCCCAATGGGTCTGACTAACTCGTTTTATTTGCACAAAATTATTATTATCTACTTAATAATGAAATTCATGAAAGTGAAAACTTACTAACATCAGAAAACATTCATATTCTGGCCATCTCTGAAACACAATTAGATAATCCATTTGACGATGCAGTAGCAGCTATACATGGTTATAGCATATACAGGAAAGATAGGAATGCAAATGAAGGAGGTGTTGCTATTTGGCCAGAGTCATATGTGACCGACCGGATCGATTTGGTCCTATGTAGAAACATTTGAAATGGTGTTTTTTACATTGGAGAAAAGTAGAGACTCAGAGCTACAAAATGGTATATCATACACTACAGTTGAGGAACAATGGGAAAGTAATTATTCTTTGAAAGTTGATAACCTTGTAACGACACTTTTTAGAAAATGGCCCTTGAATATTTTATACACCTACTGGGGAGCTCTTCTTTGTCTACACCCATTCAGCATCGTTCACACCCTCTAAACCCATCGCTTTAAGGATTCACATGTGAGGCCGTGTACTATACAACCAAAGATTTAGAGACTAAAGACTGGTTTACACTACGGGTGTCTTCATAAATTCAATATGGAGTGCCAGAGTGTGCTCTGGACGTTCGTAAACTCAGAGTGTTGTCAGATTGTCCGTTTGTAAATTCAGAGTGTTTCGCTCTTGGAGCCTTCAGAGCACATACCGGATGCTCTGGCCGAGGAATAGGGTTAATCCGAGCGTTCTGACCTAACAACAGTCAAGCACCCAAGCTAACTGGCTAATGTTGGCTAGCTAGTTCCAGACACAAATGAGAGCTGGTTGGCTGTTTTATGTCATTCAGAGTGACTGAAACTGTGCTGCTGGCAACAATTTAATTGTGCTCTTTTGCTAGAGTTACTGACCCCGGACATATTCAACAGGTGTTGAGCGTTCGTAAATACGTCAGTTATTCTGCACTCTCAGACGATAGTGCTCTGAAATCGGAGTATATAGCCAGAGCGATTATATCCCAGATATGTCAATTAACAGTTGTCACAGTGACATCATGGAGATTCTATTGAAATGGTTAATTGTATAGTGGAGTCTTTTGTTTAGACATGTAGCTAGCTAGCTAAACAATTAACCATAATCCCAACTCATAACGTTACTACCCTGCATGAATATTCAGGTAGCTAACCAACCAGGTTCAATGTTAGCTAGCTAACATTAGGCTACAACTAGTAATGCAAATGGCTCTGAGATACAAATACTATTGCTACACAGATAATGCACGTAATGTATCGACTTGACTCAGACTCGGGAATCATTGACTTGTACATTATTCCTGGTCTCTCAAGCATAGCCTCCCTCTGTTTCTCTCGTGACTTCTCGTGCCCTGCTGGTATTGCATCACTAGGTGTCGCTAATACACTACTTTCCTCCTCTTCTTAGATGTTTGACTAACCATTATAAACTGCAGATCTATGCATTATAACATAGCAAAACATTGTCTAGTACTCAAAATAAAATATCTCTTAGTCAGTATTAACATATTTTCCAACAACAACATACTGTAATGTTTACTTTCTTTAAACTACCAACAACAACTCTGGTTACATTGCTGGAACTCTATTGTTAGCTATGTTTATTTGACAAGAATTCTTGCCAGAACTTTTCTGGGGTAGACTGCCCTGACATTGAGACTGTACCAGAGATTATTCTGCTCCATTCTGGCAACATGTCTATCTAACATAGTCCTTCAGACGCACAACTTGTTGTCTTGAGTCTTTGGGGTCAAGGCTGTAGTTGAATGGCCTTGTCAGGTGCAGGCACTTGTCTTGGCAGTGTATCAGGCTCTGCCCGGTATGTGTCTCTGTCACTTGTAGTCCATTGTCCTAACTGTGGTTGTATCCACCGTTTCACAAAAGAATGTAGCATGATGCTCTGTGAGTCTCCTCAGCGGTCCGGATGTGGTTGCCAGATAAATCTGCCACAGCTCTTGCTATATCCATTAGAGTGGTGAGAGTGAGGTCCCTCTCGCACAGAAAACATTTGCGCAACACATTTGAGTGACACTTGACAATCAGTTGGTCCCTTATGAAATCGTCTTTGAAATCTCCACAATCACATGTAGCAGCCAACTGTTTCAGTTTGCTCACAAACGTGTCCACTGATTTCCCCCTGCGCTTGTTCAGCTTGCCTAAACAAATGTCTCTCGTAGGGAATGTTTTTTTGTGTAGTGAAGTACTCGTTTAGCTTAGTCAACGCGATCTCGTAGTCCTTGTCTTCCCCCGCGCCATCTAATGTGGTGAATATATCCTGCACACCCTAACCTCCCAAGTGCAATAAAAGAGCTTGAGTTCATGCTGCATCTTTGACTCCTGAAGCAGTGATGAACAGTTTGAAACTATTAATACATTTCACCCATCGCAAACCAACACTGGTTGGGTTGGAATGCAGATCAAATGGCGAGAGAGAAGATAAACTCAGTGCCATTATTCTTAGCTTCTTTTGTTACCTAGCACACTTGTTTGCTAGTTAGCTGTGTTAACTGAACGGCTAGGTTTTCATGAAAAGTCCCTTTACAAATTCACTTTTCCTGCACTAACCCAGCTTCTTGAGTGGATAAGGTTTATTTTATTTCCATATCTTCGTCACCAGTTGTAATGTATCGACTTGACTCTGTATTTAACACCATAGTGCCCTCCAAGCTCGAGACCCTGGATCTTGACCCCGCCCTGTGCAACTGGGTACTGGACTTCCTGACGGGCCGCCCCCAGGTGGTGAGGGTAGGCAACAACATCTCCACCCCGCTGATCCTCAACACTGGGGCCCCACAAGGGTGCGTTCTGAGCCCTCTCCTGTACTCCCTGTTCACCCACGACTGTGTGGCCACGCACGCCTCCAACTCAATCATCAAGTTTGCGGACGACACAACAGTGGTAGGCTTGATTACCAACAACGACGAGACGGCCTACAGGGAGGAGGTGAGGGCCCTCGGAGTGTGGTGTCAGGAAAATAACCTCACACTCAACGTCAACAAAACTAAGGAGATGATTGTGGACTTCAGGAAACAGCAGAGGGAACACCCCCCTATCCACATCGATGGAACAGTAGTGGAGAGGGTAGCAAGTTTTAAGTTCCTCGGCGTACACATCACAGACAAACTGAATTGGTCCACCCACACAGACCGCATCGTGAAGAAGGCGCAGCAGCGCCTCTTCAACCTCAGGAGGCTGAAGAAATTCGGCTTGTCACCAAAAGCACTCACAAACTTCTACAAATGCACAGTCGAGAGCATCCTGTCGGGCTGTATCACCGCCTGGTACGGCAACTGCTCCGCCCACAACCGTAAGGCTCTCCAGAGGGTAGTGAGGTCTGCACAACGCATCACCGGGGGCAAACTAACATTGAGTGGCTGCTGCCAACACACTGACTCAACTCCAGCCACTTTAATAATGGGAATTGATGGGGAATTATGTAAAATATATCACTAGCCACTTTAAACAATGCTACCTAATATAATGTTTACATACCCTACATTATTCATCTCATATGTATACGTATATACTGTACTCTATATCATCTACTGCATCCTTATGTAATACATGTATCACTAGCCACTTTAACTATGCCACTTTGTTTACATACTCATCTCATATGTATATACTGCACTCAATACCATCTACTGTATCTTGCCTATGCCGATCTGTACCATCACTCATTCATATATCTTTATGTACATATTCTTTATCCCCTTACACTTGTGTCTATAAGGTAGTAGTTTTGGAATTGTTAGCTAGATTACTTGTTGGTTATTACTGCATTGTCGGAACTAGAAGCACAAGCATTTCGCTACACTCGCATTAACATCTGCTAACCATGTGTATGTGACAAATAAAATTTGATTTGATTTGATTTTGACTCAAGCATAGCCTTCCTCTGTTCCTCCTGTGACTCCTCGTGCTCTGCTGGTATTGCACCACTAAGTGTCGCTAATACACCACAGTAACGTTAGCTAGCAACCCAGCCAACTAGCATTAGCTAGCTAACAGTACACTTTAATTGGAATGAAAACAATTTTCTGACTAAATTAGAAAGTTGTACAACTGAATGCATTCAACTGAAATGTGTTTTGAGTATTTAACTCGCTTCCATAATCAACATCCATGTCTTCAACGCCCGGGGAAAAGTGGGTTAACTGCCTTCCTCAGGGGCAGAACCACTAGGCTACCTGGCGCTGTGTAATATCTGAAAATGTAGCTAACTAGACTATCTTACTATACATGAATGGACTCTTCTCCCTCTCTGTCACAGATGCCATGTTGCCTTAGTTTGAAGATGTAATCCGGAGACAGGTGTTTTATACAACAGCCTTCTATGTGTTCTCTTTTCGACTCTGTCTGCATATTTGCAATCAAATGGTGGAACTCTAATTCCGCTGATTTCAAAACGCTGTCCTCCAGAAAGTGGAGAGCAACACTTATGCAGTTCTACTACGTGATGTCTGCCAAAAAAGCAGCATAAGAAATAATTACCTACACATACTGACCAGCTCATGTTATAGACAGAAGTGCGCTACATGGCTGACCAATCCAAACTCATCTCTCGGCATATCCAACCCACTCATTATCTCAGCCAATACTGACTAGCGGGAAGGTTGATTACTTTTTCTGTGGCTAAACCAACTAGGCTCTACTGGTAAGGAGTGACACATGAAATATGTCTAGTTTCCTGAAACGAGTCAAATATTCCTGTTAGGCTGAGATGATGTGGAAGTAATATGGCTACAGGTTCATTTTCCTCACCTAAAGCCTATTTTCTGGGACTAAAATTGGGTGTAAGTGATGAAAAGGGTTCTTCAGCTGTCGCCATAGCAGAAACCATTTTGGTTCCAGGGAGAACTATTTTGGGTTCCATGAAGAATCCTCTGTGTAAAGGGTTCTACTTGAAACTCAAAAGAGTTTTACCTGGAACCAAAAAGGGTTCTTCAAAGGGTTATCCTATGGGGACAGCCGAAGAACAATTTTAGGTTCTAGATAGCTCCTTATTTTCTGAGTGTACAAGAGCTTTTTTTGTTGGTTTGATGTGTGTAATAAGGGACAACCTGATGCTGCACTTGAAGCATTTATGAAATTGCTTCTTCCGGTTACTGATAGGCATACACCCATCAGGAAACTGACTATTAGAACTGCCAACTCCCAAAACTGTATGGCTGAGAGGGATGAGGCAAAGGGAAGAGCAAATAAGTCTGACAACATAGCAGATTGGCAAACATTCAGTAAATTGAGAAAGCATTTAACTAAGCTAAACATAAAGAAGAAGAAACGATACTGTAATATGGAACAAAGATAAATTATATAAAGAATGCTTAATTGAGGCAGATGGCTTGTTCATCACAAAGCCCTTTGATATTGCAAACCACTTAACTTCTTGGTGACAGGGGGCAGTATTTTCACATCCGGATGAAATGCATGCCCTAATTCAACTGCCTGCTACTCATCCCCAGAAGATAAGATATGCATATTATTAGTAGATTTGGATAGAAAACACTCTGAAGTTTCTAAAACTGTTTGAATTATGTCTGTGAGTATAACAGAACTTATTTAGCAGGCGAAACCCCGAGAACAAACCATTCAGATTTCTTTTTTTTTGAGGTCACTCTCTTTTCAGTGGGTGTTCATTGGTAATCCAGATTTCTAAGGGACCTTCTTGCAGTTCCTATCGTTTCCACTGGATGTCAACAGTCTTTAGAAATTGGTTGAGGTTTGTCCTTTATGTAATGGAGAAGTACGTCCATCTTGAACGAGGGTCACTTGAAGTGTACTGTTAGATAGAGGTCCGTGACCAGAAAGCTAGCTACAGTTTGTTTTCCTCCTGTATTGAACACAGATCATCCCATCTTCAATTTTATCGATTATTTACGTTAAAAAATACCTAAAGTTGTATTACAAAAGTAGTTTGAAATGTTTTGGCAAAGTTTACAGGTAACTTTTGCGATATTTTGTAGTCACGTTGCGCAAGTTGGAACTGGT
The DNA here is from genome assembly GCF_034236695.1 of Oncorhynchus nerka. NCBI lineage: Eukaryota > Metazoa > Chordata > Actinopteri > Salmoniformes > Salmonidae > Oncorhynchus > Oncorhynchus nerka. Next base: position 48,817,957 of record NC_088403.1, on the reverse strand, counting down.
GTTTTCTGGATCAAACGTGCCAACTAAATGGACATTTTGGATATATATTGACGGAATTAATCAAACAAAAGGACAATTTTTGTGATGTTTATGGGACATATTGGAGTGCCAACAAAAGAAGCTTGTCAAAGGCATGAATTATATTTTTATTTCTGTGTTTGTGTCGCGCCGTCAGGTTTGAAATATGGTTTCTCTCTTTGTTTACGGAGGTGCTAACCTCAGATAATAGCATCGTTTGCTTTTGCGGAAAAGCCTTTTTGAAATCTGACATGTTGGCTGGATTCACAACAAGTGTAGCTTTAATTTGCTATCTTGCATGTGTGATTTAATGAAAGTTTGATATTTATAGTAATTACTTTGAATTTGGCGCTCTGCATTTTCTCTGGCTTTTGGCCAGGTGGGACGCTAGCATTCCACATATCCCAGAGAGGTTAATAAATAGCTTTTTTGTTGACAATATTTACAAACTTAAGCATGACATGCAAACAACAAACACTGAGCCTTCATATTCATGCATAACGGACCAAATAATGAGACAAGCACTGTAGTTAGTGTAATTATTACAATTTATAAATAAGGATAAACCACCTGATTCCAACAACCTGGATGGTAATTTACTGAGGTTGGTAGCAGAATACATTACAAATCCTATTTGCCTCATCTTCAACTAAGCCTAGCAGACGTTGTATGCCCTTAGGCCTGGAGAGAGGAAAAGGTAATTCCACTGCTCAAGAATAGAAAAACACCCATTAATGGTTCAAACAATCAGCATGTTACTGGTGTTGATGCAAACTTTGTGAAAGAATCCTGTTTGACCAAATACAATTTTATTTGACAGAAAACAGATAAACAACAGACTTTCAGCATGCTTATAGGGAAGGACACTCAACACTGACACAAATGACTAATGATTGGCTGAAAGAAATTGAAAATAAGAAGATTGTGGCAGCTGTTGTGTAAACTTCGGTGCAGCTTTTGATATCATTGACCATAACCTATTGCTGAAAAAACGTAGGTGTTCTTCATTTACAGCCTTATCATGGATTGAGCGTTACCTATCTAATAGAACAGAGGTTTTTAAAAAATGGAACTCTCTCTAATGCAAATCCATTTGAGTATGGTGTACCACAGGGCAGCCGGCTAGGGCCATTATTTTTTTCTGTTTTTAATAATGACCTTTCACTGACCTTAAACATAGCCTGCTTGTCTATGTATGCTGACAACTCAACAGTATACACGTTTGCTACGACAGTAAAATAAATAACTGCCACCCTTAACATAGAGTTCCAGTAAATGTTTTAGTGGGTAACTAGCAATAGGCTGGTGCCAAATATCTCCAAAACTAAAAGCCTTGTTTTTGGGACAAATCACTCACTCAACCCTAAACATCATATACAGTGGTTGCTCAACTAAAAGTTTTGAGATAATGCTGCGGGACTTTGTGGTAATTTGTGGTTTAGTACAGTACCCTGCGTCACTGCTTCATTGCTCCAGACCAGCGCAACGGGGAGTTAGAGCACTGATTATGCTTTTTGGTCCCAGGGCGGTAATGTGACAATGAATGGGCAAAATCAACCAAATAGAAACTGATAATAGTGCACAACTTCAAAATTGAATTTCAATTTCGTTCTGCTGCCTGCAACATCCTCCAGCATGACCGGTTTGGCGGTGGGTCAGTCATGGTGTGGGGTGGCATTTCTTTGGGGGGCCGCACAGCCCTCCATGTGCTCGCCAGAGGTAGCCTGACTGCCATTAGGTACCGAGATGAGATCCTCAGACCCCTTGTGAGACCATATGCTGGTGCGGTTGGCCCTGGGTTCCTCCTAATGCAAGACAATGCTAGACCTCATGTGGCTGGAGTGTGTCAGCAGTTCCTGCAAGAGGAAGGCATTGATGCTATGGACTGGCCCGCCCGTTCCCCAGACCTGAATCCAATTGAGCACATCTGGGACATCATGTCTCGCTCCATCCACCAACGCCACGTTGCACCACAGACTGTCCAGGAGTTGGCGGATGCTTTAGTCCAGGTCTGGGAGGAGATCCCTCAGGAGACTATCCGCCACCTCATCAGGAGCATGCCCAGGCATTGTAGGGAGGTCATACAGGCACGTGGAGGCCACACACACTACTGAGCCTAATTTTGTTTTAAGGACATTACATCAAAGTTGGATCAGCCTGTAGTGTGGTTTTCCACTTTAATTTTGAGTGTGACTCCAAATCCAGACCTCCATGGTTTGATAAATTTGATTTCCATTGATAATTTTTATGTGATTTTGTTGTCAGCACATTCAACTATGTAAAGAAAAAAGTATTTAATAAGAATATTTCATTCATTCAGATCTAGGATGTGTTATTTTAGTGTTCCCTTTCTTTTTTTGAGCAGTGTATATTGGTCATATTGGTCATGACTCCCGAGTGGTGCAGTGGTCTAAGGCATATCAGTGCTACAGACATCACTACAGACACTCAGGTTCGAGTCCAGGCTGTATCAAAACCCGCTGTGATTGGGAGTCACATAGGACAGCGCACAATTGGCCCAGCGCTGTCTGGGTTTGGCTGGTTTAGGCCGTCATTGTAAATAAGAATTTGTTCTTAACTGACTTGCATAGTTAAATAAAGGTTAAATAAAAAATATGTAAAAAATGAATCCCTAGATAGCAAGCTGTCATGGTCAAAACATATAGACTCAATGGTTGCTTAAAAGGGGAAAGAGGTCTGTCGATGATAAGACATTGCTCTGCTTTCTTCACATCTCAACCAGACAGGTCCTATAGGCCCTAGTTTTGTTGAACCTGGATTACTGACCAGTTGTGTGGTCATGTGCAGCAAAGAAGGACAAAGGTCAATTGCAGTTGGTCCACAACAGAGCAGCACATATTGTACTTAGATGTACACCGAGAATGAATGTCAACAACATGCATGTCAGTCTCCCCTGGCTCAAAGTTGAGGAGAGATTGACTGCATCACTATTGGTCTTTGTGCGAGGTGTTGATATGTTGAAGGTACCAAGCAGTTGGCAGACAGTTCAAACTCTCATCGGTACCACACAAGAGATGCAACCAGAGTTATTTTCACAGTCCCCAGGTTCAGAACAGAGTATTAAAATAGAGCAATGACTGCAGGGAACTCTTAGCCACCTCATGTACCAAAAACAGATTCAAAAACCAGAAGAAGAAAAAAAAACTTACGGTACTACGGGTACTGTGAGAGACACAGAGATTTTCATATTTTGTATTGTATTTTGCATTGTATTATGGACTGTATTATGTAATGTAGTAATATGTGATGGGAGCATCTGCTAAATGACTAAAGTGTAATGTAAATGTAGTGTTATGTATATTTTAACACAGCGATTGAAATACATGTATAAGAATATTTTGAAGATAAATACACAACGCAGTTTGAGAGTTTGAGAGGATGAGAGGACGAGAGTACTAAACTAAATATAGTACTAATGGTCAATAGGGAATCGTAAATAGGAGTTGGGTTTCAGTTCAACATCTCTTTAGAATCTGTGGAATGTCACTCCTGAACTACGTGTTCTATGTTCTGTACATTGAGTCGGGAGCAGGATACTTGTTATTTGGCCATTGGCCCAATCGTACAGCAAAGACTTCTGATTTGTCAACCCTAGGCTAGTGTGACAAAGTGAAAATATAGAGTTTCCATCAACCTCGCGCGCAATGTAGATATCAAAGAACTGCGCAGTTTGCGGGTAGAGTAGTGGGTATCACAGTTAAACATGTAAAAGTAGGCTACAAAAAAAGTGGACTAAAATCATTCTAATCCTGATTCAAAAACAAGGGATGTTTAGCATATTGCCTGGCTGGCTTTCGGACCATGCGGATCATTGCTAGGGGAGAAGCTGCCAGCATGTGTGCCTTTCTCTCACTTTAAGAAAGCAGAGACAGTGCCAGACAGTTTCCTTTGCTGGTCAGCCATTTCTTTGAATTTGATGTCGCATTTGAACTCGGCCATTTAAGCCTTGCCGCCATCTGTTTTATGCACCTGTTGCTTCCAAATTGATATTGGCATAATTATCTATATAATTACTCATAAAACAGATATAATAAAATCATTCAAAATACAACACCAGAGAGCATGATTATGTCAGAGAGAATCATCTTATTTAAAAAATGGGCTGTAGATTGTTTTAAGCCTGTCATTTGAGCAGTGCACGTGGCAAGACAAACAGCCTACCAAATTGCTTATTACTGAGTTGAGTTGTGGCACTCAGTGAAAAGCTGTTATATAGGCCTAGGCCTATCGCGTTATTTTTAAATACAATCATAAGAAATACATAGTTCAGAAAGAAAATGGCTATTGCTGAAAAGAGAACACGTTAAAATACTAATCTGTCTCTACCAATTGAGCGAACAGTAGTTTATGTTATTGGCACTAGCGGAGGCCATATCCTCGGTGAGCACGAGCATATTCACTGTTTTTATCATTGGATCAGTACCACTAGAAAGTTGTTTGGGGACAATAATTTCCTCCTTCAGGCTAGATGGACATCATATTGTACAATTTGTGTCTCTCTTTTCTTGCAGGCCGGATTAGATGGTTGCATTCAAGGCAAGGTCATTTTTAATGATCTGTTGTCAGTGTCAGCAGAGTAGGCTACTAATGTGTTTCGTATTAAAAAATATGTTGCGTATGTCTTCAGTCGTATAAAATGTAGTAGAATTGCATGAAATGTGTTTATAAAAGGCCACATTTTTCCTGTGCAAATGGAGAAGAAACGTCTCTGATTAGGCCTTCACACTCAGGCTCGCATTGTTCAGAACTGTGTGTTTTGCTAAGAGTGATTGCGAAATGTGATTCTAGATGCATGAAATCCTTTAAATATAAAGGTGCAATTTTATGGTGAAAATATATCTTCTCCAAACTATGGATGTCGGCCTTGTTGTGACTTGATAGCGTGCATTATGCATCTATTTCACATTGCACTGTATGTGCTGTTCCACAAGGTTTAAGTCAATTTATGATAAGATTGAGTATATAATACAGTGTTTGACATTGTATAGGTCGCTTTCAATAAAACATCACAATAAGGTGTACAGTGTTTGATTAAACCTGCTGGTTGGCAAGGAGGCCCACAGCTCCACTAAAACCAATGACAACTGCATGCTGTTTTAAAGGGATTGTTATATAAATGCTAATTATTTGGTTGTAAAATCATCACCTCTTAAAGAGCATAGTCAGACTTACAAATGTTTGATTATTCCATGCACATTTAGCTCTATCATCAGAGTTATACAGCAAGTAACTGAATGCTTTTCATGATCAGTGAACATCAATTTATCATTGATCATTTGCAGTGATAATTAATGCCCTGGGTTATTTGTTTTTGTTTTTGCTGTTATCCAAATAACATTTTAGAGTTTATAAATTGTGTTGAAATGCAGTAAATGAGCGTCAACAAAAAATCCTTCAGTTAACAGCATGCAGCCAGAACAAGCCTTTTGCAGTATTTTGAATACAATCACCAGGAAAACACAGGTTGGAAAGCAAATGGCTCCTTCTTAAAAGAGCAGACTCTAATCTGATTGTAGACTACCAAAATATTTGAGCAACTTCCAAATTGGCCTAAGAGAGATAGGCTTTAGGCACGAGAGTATTGGCTATCGCCAGCAGTGAGCTGTGCATCATTGGGTGAGTCAGTGAAAGTGGAAAGCTTTTCTAAGACTATAATTTCCTCCTCATATTGTAAAATACATGTCACCACACACCTAGGTCTAAGCTATTGATGGATTCAAGAGAAGGTCGTTTTTATTGACCTCAGTGTCACGGTCGTCTTCCTCTTCATCTGAAGAGGAGAGGCGAGAAGGATCGGAGGACCAAAATGCGGTGTGGTATGTGTTCATGATGAATATTTAATAAAAGAAAGCACTGAACACTGAATACAAAAACAAACGAATAACAACCGTGAAGCTATAAATGAGACCTGGGGCCTGTTGCACAAAAGTAGAATTAAGACATCCGGGATAAATGACTCAGCTGAGCTCAATGAAGCCAAAACATGTGCGTCCAGGCTTAATTGGTTGCACAAAGACCAAGCCAGGATGAGCAGACACGGATTCATTAAGCCAGGTGAAACCAATCCTGGATAGGTGCGTGCTCACGGCTCACTCAAATAGACCCCGCCACAGATCACAGATTAACTGATTTACCATGGCAACTAGAGCCGCGTACTTTTCCCCGTCGGAAGCACAAATCCTCATGGAGGCATACGAGGAGGTAAAAGATATAATTAAGAAGAAAGGCAACACCGCCACAGTGATAAAGCAAAGAGAAAAAGCGTGGCAAAGTATTGCAGACCGCCTGAATGCGTAAGTAGTGCACAATTACACACTCACCGCTCCGCTGAAACATCACAATTACAATTCAAATATTTAATTCACATCTCCAAAAATGCAGTTGTACTGTAATTATGAAACGGTTAAATTTTTAATTGAAATGCACTGCAGATATGAGTGAAATTGTGTAAAGTAACTCCATCACACTGTATAAAGCTATGATACATTTTTTGATATTTTTACTGAAAACAAGACAAAAATACCAAGTAATTTTTGCAGTGTGACTCCATTAAATGTGTGTGTGTGTGTGTGTGTGTGTGTGTGTGTGTGTGTGTGTGTGTGTGTGTGTGTGTAGATTAAACATGAACGGGCCAAAACGGACATGGCAGCAGGTCAAAATCAAATACAAGAACATTCTGCAGAATGGTATGGTCCCTGACTAATATTTAACAAAGCACAAGCATATATTGTACCCAGAAGGTGCCTGCTCACACATTGTCTGTACTGTTTTAGCAGTGAAAAAGAATACCCACAGACAAGGCACGGGTGGTGGGTCACCAAAGGCTGACCTTACCCCAGCAGAGGACATGGCCTTGGAGCTAAATAAAGGCAGGCCCGTCTTAGAGGGGATCCCTGGGGGAAAGAGACGAGCATAGGTTCCTCCCAAGATGCCACCCGCTTCATTCAAGGTATGTCCTTCCATCTCTACATGGGATACAACCACATTCATATTGAATCAATTTGGACTGTCTGACTTTGGTTTACCTATTGCCTTGCAGTGCCTGGCAGCACTGTGTTCCTGTTAGAGCCACCAGCACAAGCACCAGACGATGCTGATCCAGTGAGTACTCCATCAAAGGCATACTGTAGGCCTGGCATGTCTTGTCTACTAGCTTCAATATGAATCCGATTAAATGTGATAGGGTGAAGGCCCCAGTGCAGCAGCAACAGCACATGATGGAGACGATGATGAGGAGGAGACCATCTCTCTGGATTCCAGAAGGCATGAGGTATCATGTTAAGACTGTGAAAGTACTATTTACTCTACAATGGTGAGGAGTCCTCATCAAAATCAAAAAATCTAATTTCTTTTACAGGACCCAGATGCTATACAGTGGGAAAACCAGCCTGGCAACATAGTGCGTATTAATAAAAGGACACCACATCCTGCCAAATTCCAGCTGCGCTAATTGTATTGTGTTCACAGAGCTCACAAGCTATCAGAAAGTTGTATGGCAACCACCTCCGGCGCCAAATAGAACTGGCAGACATAGACATTCAGTACAAGAAGAAAAAGATGGAAAATCTTGCACTGGAGTCCGAAATAAAAAGAGGACAATTAGGAAACTGGACCTTGAAATAAAAAAACTTGAGAGGGAGGTGAGATATGCCTTCAATGTACACTGTATGCTAACTGTAACACAAATGTATTAATCATTATTTTTCTTTCCTCCCCCAGCTCCAAGAAGATGACACAGCTCAAAATAAAAATTAGGTATATTCTCGTAAAGTCAAGTGAGCCATGACATATGAGCTCTTATTGTGAGCACACAGGACGGTGGCATCTTTCTAAGGTTTTTTTATTTTCCCAGCAATCAGTACAACCAAGTCATCGTTATAAGGCATCGCCCTCTTTTGCCCACCCCCCAGCACCAGGTGTGGCCACTAGCCTATATGAAGGCCCAAAATTGTGTGTTCCTTTCTGCTCTGACAATGGCATGCCCATTCGTGCGAGATGTGGTGGATGAAGAAGCACTTGTGCTGAGGAGAGCCTTCAGGCGAGAAAGGGTCTTCAGGGACCGGTTGGACCCACTGGCCTTCCCTGATGACCATCTATATGAAAGATACAGGCTTTCTGCAGATGGCATCAGGTATCTATGCAGACTACTGGGTCCCAGGATTAAGCACCGCACTGCACGGAGCCATGCACTGAGTGTGGAGCAAATGGTTTGTGTGGCCTTGCGCTTTTTGCTAGTGGAGCCTTCCTGTACTCAGTGGGGGATGCAGAACAGCTGAACAAGGCCACAATTTGCCGCACAATAAGGAGTGTGTGTCTGGCTATCAAAGCATTAGCAGATGTCTTCATCTCCTTCCCTGGCCACAGAAGACTCTGTGACATCAAAGAGGAGTTCTATAGGATTGCAGGTAAGAGGATCTACAAATTACAGGACAACTGTTAACACATAGTAGGATACTCATTACTTTGTGTGACAGGTTTCCCCAATGTCATTGGTGCAGTGGACTGCACACACATAAGGATAAAAGCCCCTCAGGTGCCCATGAGGCCGATTTTTGTGAATAGGAAATCCTTTCACAGCATTAATGTTCAGGTGAACATAACTTTTTGATATTGTCCATTGACGAACACTCTGCATTGCCAGTGATGTGCATTGATTGGTGTAATATTCCTCATCTTATGATTTCAGATGGTCTGCAATGCTGACTGTGTGATCAGCAATGTTGTGGCAAAATGGCCTGGCTCAGTCCATGACTCCAGAATCTTTCGGGCCTCTGAAATCTATCAGTGCCTATCACAAGGTAAGCCACACAACCCCTATTTATAACCATCATGGCTGTGTCAAGAATATCACTGTGTTTATGAGGTAGTAATGATGAGATTTTGTGTTGACAGGTGAATTCTCTGGTGTGTTGCTGGGAGACAGGGGGTATGGCTGCCAGCCTTTTCTCCTGACACCTTTCACAGACCCCCAGGAAGCACAGCAGGCCTACAACCATGCCCATGCCAGGACCAGGGCCAGAGTTGAAATGACCTTTGGCCTCCTGAAGGCACGCTTTCACTGCCTTCACAAATTAAGGGTCAGCCCTGTTAGGGCATGTGATATTACTGTGGCTTGTGCTGTCCTCCACAATGTGGCCTGCCTGAGGAAGGAGAGGGCCCCCAGAGTGCCACCAGCCATGGACTGGGACAATCCGGCAATCTTCCCTGATGACGACAGTGGTCGGCTGCTGAGGGACCAATATGTGTTGAATTATTTTAGTTAGTATGTGTGCTTTCAATTTTGGTTAAATATGTCCTGCGGTGGCAGAGGAATTTGGGTTTTTTGGGTTCGTTTTTGACGAATTTGGCCTCTTATGATGTTTGTGCGGTATACTGTGTGTAATACAAGGCTGCAGGGAGGCTACTGCATCCATTCATTTGTCTGTTCAGTTGATGTGTATGGATTTGTCCTGCATTTATTTTAGTGTGCAGACATGCAGGGTGTGTTATATACAGACCTTTGAATGTGTATGTATCATTTTGTATAATATGCTTGGATTCTGTGCTTTCCATCTTGTAGAGTCACTGTGACTTCAGTTTCGAAAGGAGCTGATGGTTTACCTGCTTTGTTTTGTCCTTATTCAATAAAGGAACATAATGTTACACATTGTGTTTTTATATTCATATGGAATGTGTATTTGTTTATATGACAGAGTACTAGGGCCACACTGAAGAAAAAGGATAAAGTCATAAATTTATGAGGCTGGTTCTTTCTGCAGAAAAGCTACATATTGTTTTTACAGTTTTGATACTTATGACAATGTGATACTTAATATTCTGGCACATCAGCATGTCTTTGTTTATGAAACCATACTGAAGTACAATTTCACGAAATGCCCCACATCTGTCATTTTAACAACTGTCCTCCTTTAAAACAACTGGTTACAATATTATGACTTGTGTTTTTTTCCCCTCTGTGGCCCTAATATTCTATCATTTTATATATAGCCTTATAGTCTATGGGAAACTGTAAATTATCTAATGATAGCAACATCATCTAAAAATCATTTTTTATCCAAAATCATTGAAATTAATGATCACAAACGTTTAAATAATAACAGTGGGTCTAGTTATATGTGATAACAATGTATAGTGAGCAGTGAAATAACTATTGGTTTCCATTTGTGGTGACTGCTGACTGACATTAGGGATGAGATTAAATAGATCCTGGAATTTAGCCTGGTCTGGAACAGGCTAGCTCCACAGAATAAATCTCCATGGTAATTTATACCATAACATATCCTCCTGCCCCCTATCCATCTTTAGTGCAACCGGATTACGGATCAATTGAGCCAGGATCACCAAGATATCCTGGCTTAATCCCTTATCCTAGTTTTGTGCAACAGGCCCCTGTGCTGACACAAGCAACTAACATAGACAATCACCCACAAACAAACAGTGAAACCCAGGCTACCTAAGTATGATTCTCAATCAGAGACAACTAATGACACCTGCCTCTGATTGAGAACCATACTAGGCCGAAACATAAAAATCCCAAAATCATAAAAAAACAAACATAGACTGCCCACCCCAACTCACGCCCTGACCATACTAAATAATGACAAAAACAACAGAAATAAAGGTCAGAACGTGACACTCAGATTCTCAGTTTTTCGGTGTCAAAGTATCCTGTCATTTCAATTTTTTGTGTGGTATTAAAAAAGATTCTGCTAAACTCTCCAATCATATAAATTTGACACAGAATTGCATGAAATGTGTTTACCTGTATAAAAGGCTCAATTCTACCCATGTTTGCAACTTCTGTAAGCACCTCTATTTGCTATATGCCACTGCGCAAATGTGATGATATGCATGCACTGCTTTATTACAAAGATACTTTACTTTTATCCTGTACTTCAGAGCCCCGGCATGTCCAGATTTACAACTTAAGCACTGTGTATAAGCATGAATAAATATCACTGTGAACATTGATACTGACTGAAGTTGTTTTTCATGAAGGGAAAGAGTTGGCAAATTGATAAATAAATTATACTTTTTTGTTGTCAAGTTACAAGGTATCTGTACTGTGTAGTCTTTGAATGCTTTATAGTACGGGAAATACTTTTATCTTGTTGGTATATTTTTAATTTTATATTTTGAACATCTTATTGAGCGGCAGGGGTCTGCTCTAGTGTTTATCATCCAGATGAACAGATGAAGGGAGGTGTGAAAAGAACATGTGTGGTTTTGATGCACTGAGAGGTGTGGTGAGCGTTGAGAGCTGAAGGCCAGTCTTCCTGTGGTGCAGGTATTTTTGTCTTTAGCAGAGAGAGAGAGAGAGAATGATGCATGTTAAGTCTACCGCAATGGAAAATGACGGTTGGTCAGTGTCTCTGTCTCACATCCCCTTATCGCCCCCCTCAAAAAAAATCACCCACACATGTACACTCAAATGCTTAACCAACCTCACTGATGTGGTGGCAGGTGGACTGTAAATCTGGAGAGAGAGAGAGAGAGAGAGAGAGAGCGACAGAGAGAGAGAGAGGACCATGTCATTCCCCGGTGTTAATCTATGAGAGGCCCAGTGATGTGTTGCTCACTGGTCCATCCTCTACCTCAGAGCCCAATCCTATTCTCCCTACCCCTAACGTTAACCATAGCCCTAACATTAACCATAGCCGTTGCCCTAACCATTTTAGCTCATGATCAAAGCCTGCAGATCTGTCTGGGCAGATCTGTCTGGGTGCCAATAACTAATAATATCAGGTCATCACTGTCTCACTGTGGTTGATGCACATACCACATTTATAATGTCAGTCAGAAAATGAAGTACAAACTGCAAAAAAGGTGCGGAAGCTGACACCTACAGAGGACCTTTTCATACATTTGAGTCAAGGTACACCTATAGGGTTTATTCAGGAATTTCATATATGTCACTGTTCGAAGCAGGACTGATGATACAGTAGGCTCAAATACATTCTCAAAGAGAACCAAACAATTATCCGGCAAATATGTTTTGACTAGAGCATACCACCCTGCATCCCACTACTGGCTTGCCTCTGAAGCTAAGCAGAGTTGGTCCTGGTCGGTCTTTGGATGGGAGACCAGATGCAGCCAGAAGTGGTGTTGAAGGGGACACTCTTTCCTCTGGTCTAAAATCAAATATTCTAATTTCCCAGGGCAGTGATTGGGGACTGGGTAAGATAGTCTAGCTAGCTACATTTTCTGATATTATACATTTCTAATTTTGTCAGAAAGTAGTTTTCATTGCAAATTAAAGCGTACTGTTAGCTAGCTAGCTAATGTTAGCTGGCTGGCTGGCTAACTATTGTTATGTGTATGATCTGTGTGGTAATATTATTCGTATCTCAGACCCATTTGCATTAAACCTAACTAGTTGGTTAGCTTTAGCTACCTATAGATTCATGCAGGGTAATTATGGTTAATTGTTTAGCTAGCTAACTAGCTAGTAAGGGTGTGGTTAGAATGGAGGAGTTAGAAGTCAAAACACAACTGTTTAATGGCCGCAGGAGAGTAGTTGCCTCTTTTGGCCTCTTTTAACTTAGATCTCTGTTGTGTATATTAGCGATTTGGTCATTTCTAATAAGGTGGCCTTAAAGGGCAAAACACCAGGCAGTTGATGATTGTATTGTATTGTATTGTATTGTAGGGGTCACTTATAAAGACAAAGTTAAATCAAAATTGGCATTCTCATGATGTTATTCGTCCCTTAAGTATTTCCTGTTTTTACTTTGCACTGATCACATCCCCCTATTCTGAGAAGCAGCTAGTCGCCTTTTAAAGAGAATGTGATATAGGTCAGAGATAGAGGAGGGGCCAGTGTGGAGGAGCAGCTCAGTGTTGCATGAGACCTGCTGAGGTGAACATCCCTGCGCCTCTCACAGACCTCATGTCTCTCTCTCTCTCTCTCTCTCTCTCTCTCTCTCTCTCTCTCTCTCTCTCTCTCTCTCTCAGTATGTCTTGACAGATCTCCTGTCCACCTGCCAACAGATTGCGTAGTTGGTGAAGCATCTAGTAGTTGAATCTCTTTTTTTTTAAATGGGCAAAATATTTAAGTGTGTAACTGCGTAGATGATTTGAGGAAGGGGGGTTGACGATAAGGGGCCTAACATGCATCATTCTCTGTCTCTGCTGAAGACGAGCACCCTGCACTACAGGAAGACCGGCATTCAGTTCTCACCACACCTCTCATCTCAGTGCATCAAAACCACAAGCTCTTTTCACACAACTCTTCATCTGTTAATCTGGGCGAAAACACCAGACCCCAGCTGCTCAATTAAGGTCTAGAGTATAGAGTGTTTGAAGAATACAAAAAACAAGCTAATATCATTTCCCATACCATAAATCATTCAACGAGAGTACAATGTACATTTTATCTCACTTTTTTTTTCTCAATATAAAATCATTTATGGATAACAATTAAATACCTTACTTTGATTGTTTACATGAAAAATAAACAAAAATTACTTCATAGTGAAGAGCACGTTTGTCACGTCCTGACCATAGAGAGCCCTTATTTTCTATGGTAGAGTAGGTCAGGGCGTGACTGGGTCTTAGTCTAGTTTATTATTTCTATGTGGGGTTCTAGTTTTGTTTTTCTATGTTGGTGATTTTGTATGATTCCCAATTAGAGGCAGCTGGTAATCGTTGTGTCTAATTGGGGATCATAATTAGGTAGCTTTTTTCCACCTGTGTTTTGTGGGATATTGTTAATGTGTAGTTGCATGTTAGCACTCCATTGTCGTCACGGTTCGTTTAGTCGTTATTGTTTTGTTGTGTGGTTCACTTATTTTGAATAAAAGATGTGGAACCCAGATCACGCTGCACGTTGGTCTGAGTATGCTTCCAACGATCGTGACAACCTTCTCAAGCTATAATTTTGCTAGGACTGTCTGGGAGTAATCTCAGTGGGGAGGGAAAAACTGCAAACTAGCTGTTATTGGCAGAGAACTGGAACTCTCTTTCTTATTGGTCTAATTTACAGCCTGGTGATGTTTCCAGGCAGGACAAAGCTCCTTCCCACCAAAACTGACTGATATTTCAGGAGCTCTTTTTCAACAGCTCTTACACTAAAAGGACATTATATAATTTTCACAATTACACAGTATTCTGGAGCAAGTTTTCATCAAGAATCTCTCTGCACTTTGCTCTCAAGCTCTGTCAGGTTGAAAGGGGAGGGTCACTCCAGAGATGTTCGATCAGGTTCAGGTCTGGGCTCTGACTGGGCCTCTCAAGGACATTCAGAGACTTGTCCCGAAGTCACTCCTGCGTTGTCTTGGCTGTGGGCTTAGTGTTGTTGTCCTGTTGGAAGGTGAATGTTCACCCAAGTCTGAGGTCCTGAGCGCTCTGGAGCAAGTTTTCATCAAGAATCTCTCTGTACTTTGCTCTGTTCATCTTTCCCTCGAACCTGTCTATTCTCCCAGTCCCTGATGCTGAAAAACATCACCACAGCATGACTCTGTTTAACTGTCCTATGTAAAGTATCTAGAAAAGCTCATTTAAGTGGGACCATTCTACTACTCTTTTCAAACCATTCAAATCATTCAAACTACTCGCATCACCCCACTGGGAACCTGGCTAGCCTATCTACAAAGAATTATCATCCAGAGCGAATGGAAGGAGAATAAACTGGTAGTTATTTTCAGGACTACATGACAAGTCTCTGGATACCGGATGACTGCAGGGGAGAACAACAGAGAAACCCCTTTTGGACAATCAGAGCCTTACAAGCATGGCGTGAAAAGGCCCAAACCCCCCTTTCCAAGGCGTCCCCGTTCCCGAGAAGAACCAAGGCATTTTTACGTAAATAAATTCATGATTTCTTACTCCAAGTGGGTGGTGGTTCGTATAGGAGTACTATAAGTATAGGAATACTGTAAATGAGAGTAGTTTCTAAAACATTCCAGCGATACATGTCTCTGTCCCTCTTTCTTGCCCTCTCCATGTCTTTTGTAACAAGCAGCCATATTGTTGTCAGTCCGCTAGGGATCTGTTTTTAATGTATTAAGTGTGTATGTTTATCCTGTGTTACCATTTAGTTAGCTAGTAAATAAATAATTAAACCAATTTGTGTAGAACTGAATCATAAGTAAGGTTCTGGTTTTTGAGGATGAAAGGAGATTACGACTGTTCAGAATGATGATATGATACGAGGTTATGATTAATAAGTTGACTGTTTATAGATGTGATAGGTAAAGATAGGTAAAGTTTAATTCAGGAGATGGTAGCTCTTTAAAGTGCCGATTTCGTGGTGCCCCAGGTCATAATGAGTTAATTGTTGCATCATTCATTTAATCGGTCACCTCCCTGACCAAGACCCTTCTTCCCTGATTACTCAGTTTGGCCGGGCGGTTCAAGTCTTGGTGGTTCCAAACTTCTTCCATTTATGAATAATGGAGGCCACTATGTTTTTGGGGACCTTCAATGCTGCAGACATTTTTTGTACCCTTCCCCAGATCTGTGCCTCGACCACATGGCTTGGTTTTTGCTCTGACATGCACCGTTAATTGTGGAATCTTATATAGACAGGTGTTTGCCTTTCCAAATCATGTCCAATCAATTGAATTTTCCACAGGTGGACTCCAATCAAGTTGTAGAAATATCTCAAGGATGATCGTTGGTAACAGGATGCATCTGAGCTCAATTTAGAGTCTCGTAGCAAAGGGTCTGAATAGTTATGTAAATAAGTTAGTTCTGTTTTTTATTTTTAATACATTTGCAAAAATGTCTAAAAAACTGTTTTCACTTTGTCAATTTGTGGTTGTGTGTAGATTGATGAGAAATGTTATTTTTATTTATTTAATACATTTTAGAATAAGGCTGTAACGTAACAACGTTTGGAAAAAGTCAAGGGGTCTGAATATTTCCCGAATGCACTGTTTATATATTTGTGACTCACCACCTGGATAAGCTCTTACCACCTGGATGCGCTCTTATGTTTCCCCAATGGGAAAGTAATTCTGCTTTGAAAGTTGATCAACTTGAAAACTCACTTTTCAGAAAATGGCCTTTGAAGGTTTTGATATCTAGTGAAGAGCACTTTTTTGTCTACACCCATTCAGCATCGTTCACACCCTCTTAAGCTTTAGCCCCACCCATCTCGTTTCGTTCTCGGAGCATTCAGAGCGCACATTTGACGCTCTGGCCGATGTCTTGTTTACCTATGGATAACATGAAAACAGCCTAACCAGCTCTGCTTGCAACAATTTCATTATGCTTTTATTCAGATGTTTACTGACACTGTCCATATTCAACAGGTGTTGTACCCTTTAGCTTAAAACAAGTAGCTAGTTAGGTAAACAATGAACCTAGCTAGGTAAACAACGTGTAAGATCACACACGTTATGTCACGTAAGCTAACAAGCCAGCCAGCTAACGTTAGCTAGTTAACCCTTTCACGCGTGAGTTCAAAATATCTCTAACGATCGCCCCAGTGTGAATTATTTTATGCCAGTGATGTTAGAACATTCTCTCCATTCCAGAAAGGGATTGTTACGCAACAGTACATTTAATCCGCACTGCCGTCAAACCAAGGCAAGTTCAAAATATTTTCTAACTAGTTTTTTATTTTCTAAGAACAGTTTGAATTGAGTTGTATTCTGCCTCAGTCATTCACATAAAAGTAGTCATTTTTACTTTTGCAGACCAATAAATATTTTTGACATTTCTGACCCGGACAAAATTCCCCAAACCCTTTACAATTCTTTGTGCAGTTCAAGTCTGCAGACTTTTGCTCATGTCCCTTCCTGCACACAGGTGTTCACATTTTCCGTCTGTTACCTGCATCGTAGTCATAGTTGTTTTGGTTACCAATAATAACTTTGGAAATGTATGAGTTTCTATCAAAGTAAGTGCCTTATTGCGTTATAATAGTTTCTGCATGTCTGTTATGATGGTAGAGCTCACCCGTGATATGATTAATTAAAAATAGTCATTTCTATTAGCTAATTCATATTGTAGTTTGTCAGCGAGAGTTATACAAATATGACCACTTGTGTTACGTCAATCTTTCCTCAGTTAGCGCTAGTACAAATGTAGCCTACATTTTTCCGGTTTGGATGATTGTGTTATGCTGTAGATACTTGTGTGAATGTCTGAACATTGCATCCAAAAATAAACTGCTCACATTCTGGACATAACTTTACAAGAACTGTGTTTGTGCAAAAGGTTTCTGAAAAAAGTGTGGCTAGCTCAAATGTTGAGTGTTGCTTAATTCGAAACTGGGCGTTCTAAATAAGCGTTCTAATCATACCGGTGTGATCGTACGCTAAAGGGACCACTGTAGAATGATCACACCCGTGTGATGTGGTTAATACTGTCGTGGCAAATTTCTGTATTACCAAATGAGGAGAGTTACAAACTACACACCAGTCAGAGTTACACTTAAACTTAATCTTTAATAATATGAGCTTCACAATAGCCCTTTGACTCTCTGATCAATTCAGTGTCTATAATGAATTCTGAGAGTCCCAACAGTAGAATACAAATATCTTTTATAGCCAAGATACACCACTCTCAACTTACATGATGAACCACAGATCTTAGGAACTCTTCACAAAGGGACTTTTACGTGAGAAAAGAGTATCCCTTAGCCAGATAGCATTAGCTATAAATTATCGTTCAGTTTGGTCTCTAAGATGAGGTTCTAATCTCGTTCCTGGTACTTCATAGTACCAAAACATTACCTCATCTAGGGCATAACTCAATTGTCAACTCTATGTACTCCCATCTCAAGTAAACCACCTCTTCTCCCCACTCCTGGACAAGCTCACTGAGGGGAGTGACTTGCGCACAGACATTGTGGAGACAAGTAATTGATTCCCCCTTAATCACTGTTATGCAGGTGAGTGAGGACCCAAAAGCGATTTAACAGAAACAGAGTCTTTTAATGTCCAAACAGGGAAAACATAAATCCTCTATCTTTACAGGAGAGTCCCCCTTCTAGTAGTAGAGGAGAATAGCAGGGCTAGCGGCAACAGACTGCTGGTCCCTCCGGGTAGGCGCGGGCCGTAGAGGACAGAGACACCTGCTCACACGCAGCATCTGATGAAGAGGCAGATTACGACAGGACGGGACAAGGGCAAAGCAAACAAGAATCCGACAAGGACAGAAGCAGAAACAGAGAGAGAAATAGAGACTTAATCAGAGGGCAAAAGAGGAGACAGGTGTGAGAGAGTAAACGAGGTCGTTAGGAGAATGGGGAACAGCTGGGAGCAGGAACGGAACGATAGAGAGAGAGAGAGATAGTAACCTAATACGACCAGCAGGGGGAAACGAAGAGAAGAGAAAGCACAGGGACAAGACATAACATGACAATCACGCCATCCCTTCACATGGTTTAAGAATAGGTAAAGACACATTCACATATGAAGACAATGTCCCATTCTGTTCTCTTCCCTTTCTGATATTCTGCATAGCACCAGGGACATGTGAAAGACAAGCCTGACCTCTCCCCTCTCTGGGCCCCAAGTGACTGAGCCCTAGCTGAGAATGGAAAAGTGCAACTGCCAACAGTATAGTCCAAAGGGATACATTCTAATGACAAATATCTCACATTAGGATTATTATGTAAATAAAACATCTTATTTATCTACGTTACCAAACAAATTCTGATTCATCCTCCACAATACCCTGCATGAATATGTTGGGAGCTAACCAACCAGGTACAATGTTAGCTAGCTAGCATTAGTCTCTAACTAGAAAAGCAAATGGCTCTGGGATACAAATAATAACGATCAGCTAGGAAGCCAGCCAGCTGAAGTTAACTAGCTAACTAACAGTACACTTTAGCTTGAAATGAAACCCCTTTCTGTCAAAATTAGAAACGTGTAATATCTGAAAATGTAGCTAGCTAACGCTAGACTATCTTACCTGTATACATCATCATGCATGATGGACGTGTCTCCCTGTCACGAATGCCATGCCACCGTTGCCTTTAATTTGAATATGTGATCTGGAGACAGATCTCTTTAGCTATCATATTCTAATTCCACTGATTTCAAAATATGATCCTCCAGAAAGTGGAGAACAACACTTATGCAGCTCCACTACACAATAAAAGTTTTTTTAAAGCCGCGTTCGACAGGATTACCAACACAGACTTACCAACACAGACTGATCAGCTCAAATAGACAGAAGCCCTCTATATGGCAGACCAATCCGAACTCCTCTCTCGGCATGTTCAGCCCAGTCATTATGCTCTCTTTCTGTGGCTTAACCACCAATGCTCGTAATGTAACAATTATATTCATATTTATAGATGGCATATGAGTTTGTTATTAAGGCACATGAACGCTCACATGTTCGAGAAGACATTTCTGCAAGTACCATACTACATATACTCTGTTGACATTGGCCTTAGCTTTATTTATTTATTATTTTTCCTGGTGGTGTAGAGGATGATGAATAGGTTCAAGCAGAAGAGAACTCCAGTTCTTATGATGGAGAGAAGGACCAGGATTCTCATCTGTGGATCAGCAACTGAAATAACAAGTATTCTCTGGCTAGGTTGCTGGTTATTTCTATTCTGTGGTACTTTCATTGTACGTCATATTACTTTATTTGTAAAAGATTCTCATTTAAAATAACAGAATTATCATACCTTCTTCACAGTGCTCTGTAAGGTCCTTTTCAGAACCTTTGTGACCTTTTGGACAATTAGGAGAGTTAAATATTTGGACGATTAGGAGAGTTAAATATTCCCACTGTTATTTACACTGTAGTACGATAGTATTATATCTCCAAGTTTTCCTCATATACATGTTACATGTCTGATTCCTCATATACATGTTAATGCATTTGGAGTCACAGCAGACAAGTTGTTGAAAAGATTACCTTGGACCTTCAGAACAGTCGCATTGGTGAAGAAGATGTATTTATCAAACATTCCACAGAAGTAAACACCAGAATCAGCTACATCCAACTCTGTTCTTTTCAGGAAAAATATTATATGGCTGCTTAACATTTCCATATGGCTGGGCTGAAAACCATTATGATGTTGGACATGATGTTGGCTCAGAGCTGTAAATAGATGTGATGCATAGGGGCCCTGAGCCGTTGAATCGCTTGAACCAGCCAACGTGTCCTGGAGCACCAGTGACTTTGGTGCACTGCAAATTGACATTATCTCCAGGATGGTCCAACACTGAGGGCGGAGGAGAGGCAGACACAACAGGGGTCAGACCTGAAAGAAAGAAGACAAAGGTTTAGAAACAATCCCAAACATAGAACTTTCTGTTCACTTATGCACTACTATACCTAAACCTAGTCTCAACTATAAATCACATAATCATAATGACTCAGAAAACTTACACAAACCATAGAGGACAACAGCTGATACAAATATGTATACCATTCTGTGTTTAGAGCTAGACTGCCAGACTGTGAAGGAAGGACTCCATCTTGAGATGAATGTCATTTGTGATTAGAGGCGGGACATGGTGTGAGAGCTATAGCTGCATACAATGACCACAGATAATGTTTTCTTATCACCAACCACTGATTTTCCACTCTTGCATTTGGTTTGAGAGAGCGAAGGATACAATATTTTAGTTGTAGGCTGTAGTTTATCATCACAGAGGTTCCCAGAATTGTACCATTTTAAGTTGCTCAAACACAGTGTATATTGTTCATTTTAAAGTAATGACGTTTAAATAAAGGGGCTGGATGACAGTTAGTAAGTATTCAAAATCTGTTTTCACAGTGATGACACCCAGAACGGTTGCTTTGAATAATTGTGTTGGGCGGGAGGACCCCCTGGTATGGGTAACTTTTCGCTGGAGTTGGTGGTCATTGGCCAATAGGGGGCACTCTTCTGACTGCACCAAGTAAATCAGTGAACTGAGGAACTCTTGCGGTTGGTAGGAGCATTGGTTTGTTGTCCACCAAATGTATACCTTAAAGGGGATTGTCCTTTGAAATTGAAGGCCAGACTTTATTTTAACTTCATTTTTAAGACAACAGTATCTGTCCTCGTTTGAAATTGAAGGCCAGGCATTAGCTAAATTTCATTCTTCATCCAAAAAAGTGACATTCTGAGCTTTGATCATAGAAGATAAACACACTAGTGTCAGCCCAACAGGACGCTCAGCTCTATCCATCCGGTCTCTTTTAATCTGGGTTAGGTGAAGCCACCACAGGGGCACTTAGCCAACCACTGGGGAAACTAGAAAATTCTGCTGAAATGCTAAATGACATACCGTAGACTATACAAGGCATCTCAGAAACTAATTAGCTTCATTTGAGAAGGGTTGTTCTAACAGGGGTAAACTTTTCCACAGAAGACACAGGTTTTGAAGAGGATGACAGCTATTAAGATGTTCGCACCACTGTGCAAATTTCTTCTTCTTGGAGAGATGGGTAAGTTTTATTAACTTTATTGTGATGGTATGTTCAATAGAACAACATTGACAAAAAAAACTCCAACACGTTTCAGCATACCCTTCATCAGGGAGTACAACGGTACAATTGATTTAATTAACATTCACAGACACTTTGAGGCAACCTAATCTTGCAAATCAAGTCAAGTGTTATTGGTCGCATACACATATTTAGCAGATATTATTGCGGGTGAAGCGAAATGCTTGTGTTCCTAGTTCCAACAGTGCAGTAATATCTAACAATACAAAACAAAAACAAAGGTATCATTGTACACTGATTATTCATGTTTTCTTTTAAATCCACAATTTGGAGGATCTAGATCATTTTTCTGACCTCACTGGATTACAACCAAATGATGATAAATGTACTATATTACATATTGGATCACAACAATATAAAACTTTTACATTACCGTGTAGTTTACCGATAAAATTGTCTGATTGTGATGTGGACATACTCGTTATTCATATCCCGAAAGAAAGAAATGATCTCACTACAAAACATTTTTATAGAAAGTTAGCAAAAATAGATAAGATCTTGCTATCGTGGAAAGGAAAATGCCTGTCTATTTGTGGAAAAATCACCCTGAATAATTCTTTAGTCATATCCCAGTTGACCAATTTGCTTATGGCCTTGCCCACACCTAATGACTTGTTTTTTAAATTAATATTAAATCAAATTTGATTTGGAACTGCAAGCCAGACAAAATTAAACCGGCCTATTTATATAATAAATATGAACTCGGAGTGCAGAAATTATTAAATATTATAGCATTAGACCTCTCACTAAAGGCTTCAGTCATACAAAAGTTATACCTGATTCCGAATTGGTTCTCTAGCAGATTAGTAAGAATGTCTCACCCAATATTCAAGAAAGGCCTTTTTCCCTTTATTCAGATTAGAACCTCTCACTTTCAGTTATTTGAAAAGGAAATAATCTCCAAAATGTTGCTATTTTTAAAACAAGCCATAGAAAGTTGGTTGCAATTTCTGTTTAATCCACCAGAAAATATACTATGTTGTCAAATGTTTAAAAACTAACATTTTATCATAAATAGGACTGGCGGAGTTATGTCACACATGCAGCTAGCAAAAATATATGGAAATGTCTGCTCTACTCAAAACTACAACCAACTAATTGCAACATTAACTCAAAAATGGAAGAGGCAAGTGGAAAGAGTAGAAAGTAAGAAACTTTTCTGTCGATTCTGCATTAAAGGCCAATTTGGTTTAAGAGAATTGTGCTAAATAGAAATGTATACCAGTTTAATATAAGGACCAAAAAATTGACAGCTGTACAATGTAGATTGCAAAATAATTGGGAAGAGATTTTCGATGTACCGATTCCATGTCACATAGTTTATGAACTGATACACAAAACGATGCTGGATTCGAAACTTAGAGTATTTCAATTTCAATTATTATACAAAATTCTTGCAACCAATACAATGTTAAACATATGGGGGGATACAACCATCCCAGCTCTGCAGATTTTTCTAAAAAGAGACAGAATCGGTAGATCATTTGTTTTGGTACTGTCCATATGTAGCTTGTTTTTGGTCGGAGGTTCAGGAATGGATGGAGAATTGCAATTAATACCTGGAGTTAACACTGCAAATAACACTGCTGGGGGATTTGTCATAGATCAATAATAAAATAATACTCTTAGCAAAAAAATATATCTTTATTTTGCAATCTTTAGAAACTATGAGAATAGAACGTTTCAGAAATTTTGTGAATGCACAACGATACACACAAATCTAAAAAGTAAAAAATGGAATGATTAAATATTAGGACGAGCAACGTCAGAGTCTGGAGTTCTTATATACAGTTGAATTCGGAAATGTACATACACTTAGGTTGGAGTCATTAAAACTTGTTTTTCAACCACTCCGCAAATTTATTTTTAACAAACTATAGTTTTGGCAAGTCGGTTAGGACATCTACCTTGTGCATGACACAAGTCATTTTTCCAACAATTGTTTACAGACAGGTTATTCCACTTAAAATTCACTGTATCACAATTCCAGTGGGTCAGAAGATTACATACACTAAGTTGACTGTGCCTTTAAACACTTGGAAAATTCCATAAAATGATGTCATGGCTTTAGAAGCTTCTGATAGGCTAATTGACATCATTTGGGTCAATTGGAGGTGTACCTGTGGATGGATTTCAAAGCCTACCTTCAAACTCAGTGCCTCTTTGCTTGACATCATGAGAAAATCAAAGGAATCAGCCAAGATCTCAGAAAGAAAATTGTAGACCTCCACAAGTCTGGTTCATCCTTGGGAGCAATTTCCAAATGCCTGAAGGTACCACGTTCATCTGTACAAACAATAGTACGCAAGAATAAACACCATGGTACCACGCAGCCATCATACCGCTCATCATACCGCTCATACAGCTCAGGTCTGGTGGTATAAAAATAGAACTGTTTGGCCATAATGACCATCATTATGTTTGGAGGAAAAAGGGGGAGGCTTGCAAGCCGAAGAACACCATCCCAACCGTGAAGCATGGGGGTGGCAGCATCATGTTGTGGGGGTGCTTTGCTGCAGGAGGGCCTGGTACACTTCACAAAATAGATGGCATCATGAGGGAGAAAACTTATGTGGATATATTGAAGCAACATCTCAAGACATCAGTCGGGAAGTTAAAGCTTGGTCGCAAATGGGTCTTCCAAATGGACAATGACTCCCAGCATACTTCCACAGTTGTGGCAAAATGGCTTAAAGACAACAAAGTCAAAGCATTGGAGTGGCCATCACAAAGCCCTGACCTCAATCCCATAGAAAATTTGTGGGCAGAACTGAAAAAGCATGTGCGAGCAAGGAGGCCTACAAACCTGACAATGTTACACCAGCTCTGTCAGGAGGAATGGGCCAAAATTCACCAAACATATTGTGGGAAGCTGGTGGAAGGCTACTTGAAACATTTGACCCAAGTTAAACAATTTAAAGGCAATGCCACCAAATACTAGTTGAGTGTATGTAAACTTCTGGCCCAGTGGGAATGTGAGAATGATAAAATAAATCATTCTCTCTGCTATTAATCTGACATTTCACATTCTTAAAATAAAGTCCTGACTCCAACAGAGTCATAAGTCAAAATCATCAAGTCAATGGGTTCACATACTTTTTCCAACCTACACTGTGAATGTTTAAATTATGTATTCAATATAGACAAGAAAAATACAATAATTTGTGTGTTATTAGTTTACACTGTGTTTGTCTATTGTTATGATTAAGATGAAGATCAGATCAAATTTTCTAACTATTTTCTGCAGAAATCCAGGTAATTCCAAAGGGTTAACATACTTTTTCTTTCCACTGTATGTATATACTGTATATACGACTCTGGAGAAAATGAGGAGACCACAGCAAAATTATATTTTTTTTAACTATTTATCGGTATGTGTTTGGGTAAAATGAGAATTTTCGTTTTATTCTATAAAGTATTGACAACATTTCTCCCAAATTCCAAATATTGTTATAAAATAACAAAAAAGATGCAGTGTTGTCAGACCTAGAATAATGCAAATAAAATAAGTTCATATTAATTACACAATTAAATAACACAATACGAATGTTTTAACTTAGGAAGAGATCAGAAATCAATATTTGGTGGAATAACCCTGATTATCAATCGCAGCCTTCATGCTTCTTGGCCTGCCCTCCACCAGTCTTTCACATTGATGTTGGGTGACTTTATGCCACTCCTGGCGTAAAAATGTAAGCAGCTCGGCTTTGTTTGACGGCTTGTGACACCCATCTTCATCTTGATCACATTCCAGAGGTTTTCAATGGGGTTCAGGTCTGGAGATTGGGCTGGCAATGATAACCCAATCCTCCACCAAATTTCACAGTGGGTGTGAGACACTGTGGCTTGTAGGCCTCTCCAGGTCTCGCACCCACTGTGACATTTGGTGGAGGACCGGTGATGATCTGGGGGTGCTTCAGCAAGGCTGGAATCGGGCAGATTTGTCTTGGTGAAGGACGCATGAATCAAGCTACGTTACAAGGTTGTCCTGGAAGAAAACTTGCTTCTTTCTGCTCTGACAATGTTCCCAAACTCTGAGGATTGTTTTTTCCAGGAGGACCATGCTCCATGCCACACAGCCAGGTCAATCAAGGTGTGGATGGAGGACCACCAGATCAAGACCCTGTCATGGCCAGCCCAATCTCCAGACCTAAACCCCATTGAACCCCATTGATGTGATCAAGGTGAAGATGGATGGTCACAAGCTGTCAAACAAAGCTGAGCTGCTTGAATTTTTGCGCCAGGAGTGACATAAAGTCACCCAACATCAACGTGAAAGACTGGTGGAGAGCAGGACAAGACGCAGGAAAGCTGTGATTGAAAATCAGGGTTATTCCACCAAATATTGATTTCTGATCTCTTCCTAAGTTAAAACATTAGTATTGTGTTGTTTAAAGATTAATATGAACTTATTTTCTTTGCATAATTCTAGGTCTGACAACACTGCATATTTTTTGTTATTTTGACCAGTTGTCATTTTCTGAAAATAAATGTTCTAAATGATAATATTTGGGGGGGGGGGAATTTGGGAGAAATGTTGTCAGTAGTTTATAGAAGAAAACAAAATTGTTAATTTTACCCAAACACATACCGATAAATAGTAAAACCAAAGAATTGGATCATTTTGCAGTGGTCTCTTCATTTTTTCCTGAGCTGTATATGTGTGTGTGTGTGTGTGTGTGTGATGGGATGAATAGACAGTATGGACAGAATATGTAATATATCTGAAGAATACGTAATATAGAATAGTATATGCACATCGATAGTTAAACAGCATAGGCCTTGACTAGAACACAGTATACACATATGAAGTGGGTAAACCAGTATGTAAACATTATTAAAGTGACCATGTCTATGTACATAGGCAGCAGCCTCTAAGGTGCAGGCAATACAATCTTTTAAGGTTTAATATATTTTTGTAAGACGTTTTCCTTTGTTTTATTTATAGTTCATGCGCTAGCTGGGACTGAGCCCTCTGCCATACAACAGGAGTGTGGTCTCATGTCAGCCAATGTTGGAGACACAATGGTTCTGCAATGCCTCTATAAAGGCGACATGGCCATGCATTTCTCCTGGTACAAGCAGCCCTTCAGAGAAAAACCTCATCTCATCTCAACCATCTATAAGTATGACAAATATGCTACATTTTACCATGAGTTTAAGGATAACCCTCGGTTCTCAGTGCAAAGCAGCAACGGCGTAAATCACCTCAGCATCTCAGACATCAAAAGCTTGGATTCAGCCACGTACTACTGTGGGAGCGCACACTCAAATGTGGTGGAATTTGGAAAAGGGACCATTCTCAATGTAAAAGGTATAGTGCTGAGAAATGTATTTTGATATTTTCAGACATTCCCAAAAAATTGAATTGATAGATAAAGAGCCGTAAAAATAAAAGTTACATTTTGGATATAGTCTTACTACAGCACATTCAATGCAATTTGCTGACATATTTAAACACTCTTTTCAGGTTCAGAGTCCAACAGCATGTCTGTGCTCCAGCAGTCTGTGTCTGAGTCAGGAGACTCTGTGACTCTGAACTGTACAATACACACTGAGACCTGTGCAGGAGGACACAGTGTCTATTGGTTCGGACATGGCTCAGGAGAATCCCATCCAGGAATCATTTACACCCATGGAGACAAGAGTGATCAGTGTGAGAAGAGCTCTGAGGCTGGGTCTCCTACACAGAGATGTGTCTACAACCACCCCAAGAGGAACCTCAGCCTCTCTGATGATGGGACTTACTACTGTGCTGTGGCTTCATGTGGGGAGATACTGTTTGGAGACGGGACCAAGCTGGACATTCATGGTAAATATAATTAGCTTGTTTATTAACAATATACAAACATAACCCTTAGTTATTACACTGCATTAGCCAATACTATATTATATACAGGGTTGTGGAGCAACTGGGTAGTAACTGATTACATGTAACTGTAATCAGTTACATGTAATCAGGTTTAAACAAAAACGTAATCAGTTACATTACCAGCAAAAATATTGTAATCAGATTTCAGGTACTTTTGAGAAACTAGATGATTAATTATTGGATTACTTGTAAATTCAGAAAGGATGGTTGGGGAAAAATACATTATAACACCTTTCTGTTTTCTCAATGACATTCAATTCAGCATTGAAAAAAAGGCGCAAATGAAATTTGTTTTCACCTGATTGAATCTGACCACAGGTCAGAGACCACTATGATGAGACATCAAATGTGTTTGGGTAATCCAAAAGTTACGTTACTGATTATAATTTTGGGGACAGATAACAAGTAACTGTAATGAATTACACTTAGAAAGTAACCTAGCCAACCCTGATTGTATAAAATTATACAGAAATTGGAAATATAAAAGGTTTAATTCTTTCAGGTGGTGACATTCAGGTTGCGACTGAAGTGGATATGAGAATCCTTGTCCTCCTCTCCATCATAAGAACTGGAGTTCTCCTTTGCTGTCTGACCATCATCTTCCTCATCTACCTCATCAGGAAATAGATATATTCTATGATTCAGTTTCAACATTTTAAATTGTGTTTTTTACATTGGATAAAAGTAGAGCAACAAAGTTGTATATCATACACTGCATTTGAGGAACAATGGGAAAGTAATTCTGCTTTGAAAGTTAATAAACTTGTAACCTCACTTTTGAGAAAATGGCCTTTGAATGTTTTGGAACCTACTGGAGAACTTTCCTTTGTCTACATTCAGCAGTGTTCACACCCTCTTAAGCCAGCCACAACCATCTCTTTAACGAGATGTAGTAAAGATTAAGACTAAAAGTGGTAAAAGTAGTAGCCTACAATAAGGAAAAATCCCAGGTAAACAGAAAGTGTCCAGATATTTTATTTTTTTTACAAATATTAGATGATGCTTACCCAGACACACTTGTCTAAATTGATGGGTCATGTGAAATAAATGCTTTAACCCCCCGGCCACATCCAGTGGTGGAAAAAGTACTTAATTGTCATACTTGAGTAAAGGTAAAGATACCTTAATAGAAAATGAGTCAAGTAAAAGTCACCCACTAAAATCCTACTTAACTAAAAGTCAAAAAGTATTTGGTTTTAAAAGTACCAGATGTAAATGGAATTGCTAAAATGTACTTAAGTCTCAAAAGTAAAAGTAAAAGTATAAATAATTACAAATTCCTCACATTAAGCAAACCAGATGGCACAATTTTAGCCAGGGGCACACTCCAATACTTAGCATTTGTGTTTAGTGAGTCTGACAGATCAGATGCAGTAGGGATGACCAATGGTTATTTGCATAGTAGCAATATCAGAAAAAGATAGCGTCAATATAAATAAAATAATATACAGTTTGTACAAGAACAATATCAACAATGATATCAGTGATAGACGAGGTAGTTATATGCATACAATCAGGGGTAAAGTGGCTGAGCAGCAGGATAAAATAGTAGCAGAAACATAATGGTGTGTGTGTTAGGAGAGAGTAATTTGAATAGAGGCACTGCAGATAGTGCTGATGACTGGTCCGTCCAAACCATGCATGAACAAAGGAATCTATCCAGGGCATGTGATGTCAATAGCCTCTTCGTCGCAAAACTCCCTGATCTTCTCAAAAGATAAATTTGTCTAGCTGTGTCCAGTCCAGGTGGTGCTTGTACAGGCAGACCATCTATGGGAGGAAGGATGTCAGCGTTGCGCAGCAGCTGAAACCTGGTCCCGACTGAGTCCGAACGCTCCTTCGGCATCAACAACACCAGAGTCCAGAACATCGAAGCTGTAAAACAGGAAATAACAAAAAAATTGTAGACATTACAACCTTGCACAACATCAATTCACCTCCCAAGTTTAGATAAGAAGAATAACCTCATACAAAGCAATGAAAATGATATTCACCTGAAGTGCTGGTACTGCTTGATCTGTGGCAGTAGCCTGAAGTACGG
The DNA here is from genome assembly GCF_034236695.1 of Oncorhynchus nerka. Classification (NCBI taxonomy): domain Eukaryota; kingdom Metazoa; phylum Chordata; class Actinopteri; order Salmoniformes; family Salmonidae; genus Oncorhynchus; species Oncorhynchus nerka. Next base: position 48,788,588 of record NC_088403.1, on the reverse strand, counting down.
CGTCAAGTGTTGTTGCCAGCCATAGCTTTCCACCAGCACCGTACCATCCTCCAGTCCAACCAGTTGTGGGATGTTGACCCCTGTCACAGTGCTGTCCTTCATAACACCATAAATCTCAGACAGTATTCACTCTGGTCTTTCTGAAGCGCTGCTTGATGAGGCCGAAGCATCAGTCGGGGGTAAACTTGGTGTGGCCTGTGATCAGGAAGTGAAGTCCAGACTGTGGTGGAGCTTAAGCATGGTCCGCCAGGCACAATGCCAGAGCACAAACTTGTTCTTGTTTTGGCCACTGCAGTTATCACAACTCAGGTCCACATGTGTTTCCCCAACTTTGTAGTTGGTGAAGAAATGGTGCATGTAGTTGATGACTGCACTGCTGCCTTTGCTGGATGACATGCCTTCATCAACCAAGTAGTTGACTTGTTGTGGTATTCCTTCACAGTAGACACCAAACAAGCCACACTTGCAGGAAGTTAAAACGTAGATGGGACCTGTCCACATAGGGTCAGAAGGATAGAGCACCTGCAAACAACAAAATAACATTAAGATCAATCTATGAAAAGAAAATGGCACGTAGCGAAAATGAAAATGTAACGTAAAACATAATGTATGTTTTTAATAATTTGTCGGTAAGTTTCACTTACCTACAAATGTGCGGAGCAGCATCACTGCATACAGCAACATAATCTTGGAAACTGGAAGTTAAAGTGATAACACACAATAACACACAATAATGTGAGCTCAATAAATGTAGTTCCAATCATGTTGGAGGTCAATTAAATAATCAAAACATGTTGTTTAAGCTTTAAATACCATGTGTTGTCATCAATTCCTTGTAGAGATGCCACACGGCTGCTTTTGTCACATGGGATGGCAGCAACTTTGCACCAAAGTGTTTGTGTCCTGGGTGGCGTCCTGGTAATACTATTGCATTATCCTCTGCGTAGTTGTTGATGAAGTTCACCACTCGCTGCAAGTCCTCATGCTTCAGGTGTCACCTGTGCTTGCTTGGGTCAGCTCTCTTTTTGATGGGATGTGTTAGAATATTCTCCTTGTATAACTGGTGGAGGAGAGTCAGGCGTGTTCTACTGATGCTGAAAGACAAATTACAGATGCATATATTTTGGCATTATTATACAATAGATAGCCGTAATCACCGTCAGACACAACTGGCTAACTTGATGGGCCATGTATCATCTGGCAGGTTGGAGTCTTTTGTTGAGATACTAGCTAAACAATGAACCAGAATCCTAATCCATAGAGTACTAGCAATACAAACTGGTTGTCATAGCTAGCTAAAATGATCCAAATAGGTTCAATGTTAGCTAGTTAGCTAGATAACATTAGGCTATAACTAGCAATGCGAAATGGCATTCTGAGATAACATTACTACACACAGATCATAAATGTAATGTTAGCTAGTGAGCCAGCCATCTAATGTCAGCTAGCTAGCTAGCTAACAGTAAGCTTTCACTTGCAATGAAAACAACTTTCTGACAAAATTAGAAATGTATAATATCTGAAACTGTAGCGAGACTCTTACCCATATACATGGATGACGGCAGACTGCATCCCCGGCAGACTGCAACCCCTTTCATTAAATAAGACGTCCTATGTCGTTTCTGTTTTGTTTGTACAGCTTGCTTGGCCGGTTGTTATGTCAAGTCACTCTGGGTCACACTGACTATGTGCAATGCTGTACAAATCATCTTAAGCTTTAACCCCCACTCAAACTCTGACCATTTTACTCACCCTAGCAGAGCTGGTTAGGCTGTTTTCATGTTATCCAGAGCATTGGTGATTGTAACTGGGCTCTTGGCAACAATTTATTTACGCTTTTTTGCCAATGTTTACTGACACCGGGCATATTCATCTGGTGTTGGCATTTGTAAATTCATCAATTATTCTGCGCTCTGGCACACTCAGACGAGAGTGCTCTGAAACAGTTGTTATTTTTCTTTGGCTTAACCAACTAGGCTTGTTATTTAACAATTGTATTCGTATTTACAGATGGCATACAAGTTTGTTATTAACTTCTTTGGGATAGGGGCGTATTTTGACGTCCAGATGAAAAGTGTGCCCAAAGAATACTGCCTGCTACTCAAGCCCAGAATGGATAGAAAACACTCTAAAGTTTCTAAAACTGTTAAAATAATGTTTGTGAGTATAACAGAACTGAAATGACAGGCAAACCCCGAGGACAAACCATCCCAAAAAAATAAAAAATCATCCTACCACTGATTTCAGTGGCTGGCACTTTTATAATAGGGCGAAATCATGGCCGATTGCAGTTCATAGGGCTTCCACTAGATGTCAACAGTCTTTAGAAAGAGTTTCAGGCTGGTTTTTGGAAAAATGAGCTAGACATTGTAGTTTTTCTAGGTGGCTCCCATTTTGGCTTTAGTGTTTCGAAGCGCGTCAATGAGAGCCCGTTCTTTGGTATTTTTCTCCGGTAAAGACAACGATTCTCCGTCTTAAATTGTATTGTTTATTTGCGTATTAGGGTACCTATTGTTTGATTATAAACATTGATTGACTTGTTTGGATAAGTTTATTGGTAACGTTTGGGATTCATTTTGTATGCATTTTGAAGGAGGGAAACCGAATGTACTATTGACTGAAGCGCGCCAGCTAAACTGAGTTTTTATGGATATAAAGAAGGACATTATCGAACAAAAGGACAGTTTGTGATGTATCTGGGACCTTTTGGAGTGCCAACAGAAGAAGATCTTCAAAGCTAAGGCATATATATTTCTGACTTTCGTGTCGCAACTCCCTGGTTGAAAATGATTAGTTATGCATTTGTGTGCTGGGCGCTGTCCTCAGATAATCGTATGGTTTGCTTTCCTTTTTGAAATCTGACATGGCGACTGGATTAACAACAAGTTAAGCTTTATTTTGATGTATTGCACTTGTGATTTCATGAAAGTTTCATATTTATAGTAATTTAATTTGAATTTGGCGGGTTTTTTTTCCATTTCACTTCACTTTATTTTGTGCATGTCCATTACATGAAATCCAAATAAAGATCAATTTAAATTACAGGTTGTAATGCAACAAAATATGAAAAATGCCAAGGGGGTGAATACTTTCGCAAGGCACTGTATTTATTTTTCTACTTCTCAAGATAATCAAGACAGATTGCTGAACTACATAACGTTTGTTCTGGTTGTTATCATTACTGTCCTCTAAGCACATTTTTTTTACACATTTCCTGTTAGTCTTGTGGAGGAGAGGTCTGTATAAATCTAAGTAGGGGAGAACCGGGACAAAATAAACACTTTTAATTGTTTTTCTTAATTACTAAGACATCGATCGACCTAGTGACACCATATATTTTATGACAAACAACTTATATATGTCCTCTCCTATTAGCAAATGTAGTTTCATTTCTAGGGTAAATGCGTTTGAATTTAAATACCCCAAGAACAGAACAACCGCAACGTTACTTTTGTACCTGCTGGTGGAGTGGGAGTAACACAGCCATGGGATGGAAGTAACAGCTGGCATTATCTACATTTTTCGATTTGTACTTTCAGCAAATGTACTATCAGCCATAATTTCATGCTTGTGTCGATTTGATTAGTTAATGCTACAGGTTCTAAATTTATGAAAATGAACCATGCGTCAGCATCGCAATATCGCACAACCACAATATTTTGCCTTACAATATTAATCAGACAACAATGGATGATGTAATAACTATACTAACAATCATTTTCTCATCTCACTTTAATGGGAATGTACTATTCATGCTTAGCCCTACCAATCAGTTACATTCCAGCGGCCCTTTAAATGCATGCTCCTTGTGTCTTGATAGAATAAATGTTTTTATTTTCTTCACAAACGGGAAACTCATCATGGTTATTACATTTCCATGGCTTGACACAAGGTAATCCGATACATATTTTTAACCACTAACCTGTCGATAAAAACTCATAACTCGGCGAAACATGATTGGACTGGACTGTTTTTTTTTGCAGGGAGTTCGTCCTTCGCATTAGGAACGTGGTGACAACACAGAAGTGAGAATGTTGTCGTTATCTGAGAAAATGAGCGTGTTACTTTTGCCCTGTGTTACTTTTGTCACAGCTCTCCCTTAGCGTGCTTAAGTAGTGTGCCAACATTTAACTTTGTAATACTTTATACCAAATATATGATATATGAATGCCAAATATTAATGTAATGAATTAATATTATTTCATCTATGAATACCAAACAATAATATACTAAATATATATGTTATGTTTTTGAATTAGGGGTGACCACTTCACCCACAGTCCAAGTGAGTAATTTGGCATTATACAAATATATATATATATATATATATATATATATACAGTGGGGCAAAAAAGTATTTAGTCAGCCACCAATTGTGCAAGTTCTCCCACTTAAAAAGATGAGAGAGGCCTGTAATTTTCATCATAGGTACACTTCAACTATGACAGACAAAATGCGGGAAAAAAATCAAGAAAATCACATTGTAGGATTTTTCATGAATTTATTCGCAAATTATGGTGGAAAATAAGTATTTTGTCACCTCCAAACAAGCAAGAGGCTCCTCTGTCCTCCACTCGTTACCTGTATTAATGGCACCTGTTTGAACTTGTTATCAGTATAAAAGACACCTGTCCACAACCTCAAACAGTCACACTCCAAACTCCACTATGGCCAAGACCAAAGAGCTGTCAAAGGACACCAGAATCAAAATTGTAGACCTGTACCAGGCTGGGAAGACTGAATCTGCAATAGGTAAGCAGCTTGGTTTGAGGAAATCAACTGTGGGAGCAATTATTAGGAAATGGAAGACATACAAGACCACTGATAATCTCCCTCGATCTGGAGCTCCACGCAAGATCTCACCCCGTGGGGTCAAAATGATCACAAAAACGGTGAGCAAAAATCCCAGAACCACACGGGGGGACCTAGTGAATGACCTGCAGAGAGCTGGGACCAAAGTAACAAAGCCTACCATCAGTAACACACTACGCCGCCAGGGACTCAAATCCTGCAGTGCCAGATGTGTCCCCCTGCTTAAGCCAGTACATGTCCAAGCCCGTCTGAAGTTTGCTAGAGAGCATTTGGAAGATCCAGAAGAAGATTGGGAGAATGTCATATGGTCAGATGAAACCAAAATATAACTTTTTGGTAAAAACTCAACTCGTTGTGTTTGGGGGACAAAGAATGCTGAGTTGCATACAAAGAACACCATACCTACTGTGAAGCATGGGGGTGGAAACATCATGCTTTTGGGGCTGTTTTTCTGGAAAGGGACCAGGATGACTGATCCATGTAAAGGAAAGAATGAATGGGGCCATGTATTGTGAGATTTTGAGTGAAAACCTCCTTCCATTAGCAAGGGCATTGAAGATGAAACGTGGCTGGGTCTTTCAGCATGACAATGATCCCAAAAACCCCGTCCGGGCAACGAAGGAGTGGCTTCGTAAGAAGCATTTCAAGGTCCTGGAGTGGCCTAGCCAGTCTCCAGATCTCAACCCCATAGAAAATCTTTGGAGGGAGTTGAACGTCCGTGTTGCCCAGCAACAGCCCCAAAACATCACTGCTCTAGAGGAGATATGCATGGAGGAATGGGCCAAAATACCAGCAACAGTGTGTGAAAACCTTGTGAAGACTTGTGAAAACGTTTGACCTCTGTCATTGCCAACAAAGGGTATATAACAAAGTATTGAGATAAACTTTTGTTATTGACCAAATACTTATTTTCCACCATAATTTGCAAATGAATTCATAAAAAATCAAACAATGTGATTTTCTGGATTTTTTTTCCTCATTTTGTCTGTCATAGTTGAAGTGTACCTATGATGAAAATTACAGGCCTCTCTCATATTTTTAAGTGGGAGAACTTATATATATATATATATACTGCTTCACATTCTCAATGGAGTGGAGACTTCACCCCTCGGTGGTTGCCCAGATATGGGATCGGTTCAACAAAGGCTGACGTAGATCTTTACACATTATGAGAAAAAAGGGCATTGTCTCCTGTTCTCCTCAATGAGGGGAATCTCCTCAGTGAGCTTGTCTAGGAGTGGGGTCAAGAAGGGGTTTTACTTGAGATGGGAGTATCTCGAGTTGACAATTGAATGGCATTGGATGAGTTGGTGTTTTTGTGCTATGAAGTACCAGAAACAAGATTAGAACCTTGTTGTAGGGACCAAACTGAACGATAATTTATAGCGAATGCTATCTGGCTACGGGATACTCCTTTCCATTTACAAAGTTTTCCTTTGTGAACTGTTCCTAATATCTGTGGTTTGTTATGTCGACTAGGGGGGGAGGGTGTATCTTTGCTATAAAAGATCTCAGTAGCCATTGTGTTGTCACTCTCGGCGGTTCATTAGAAATAGGGAATCATTGAAAGTCATTGCTATTGCAAAGCTATTATTAAAGATGTAGTTTAAGTATAACTCTGTTAAGTTTATCTCTCCTCATTTGGTAATACAGAAATGAACCACCACAGACTCTACAGTCGGCGAGAGTTGTAAACATATGAGTGGTGCGCATTTTAGGATTGGTGTCAGATTAAGGGAGTTTGGTTGACATTTTGATGTTCTGGTAAGAGCTTTTTGAACAGGGCTTTTCTTTTTCTACATTGAACATTTATGTGGCAGCCATCTCAGCAGGTCACGTAAGGATTGATGGCTCAACCCTGGGGTCTCATGCACCTGGTGGTGCAGTTCTTGAAAGGCGAGCATCGGTTTAGACCAGTGTCTAAGCCTACGGCACCGACCTGGGATCTGGCTTTGGTCCTGGCCACTCTGTTAATACAGAGTCATTTTGAACCATTGAAGTCTGTGGACCTGGAGGTCCTTTTCTACAAGACGGCCCTGCTCATGGCAGTTGTGGACATCTCTACGCGCTATCAGTACACCCTCCCTCTTTGGAGTTTGCGACTTGCAACTCCAAGGTGAGGTTACGTCCTAATGCAGCCTTTGCTTCGAAGGTCATGCCTATATCTTACAGCTCTCTAGCTTTCGAACTGTTCCCCTTTCATGTCCTCCATTTGTTTCTAGTGAGCAACGAAAGTTGAGTGGCCTGTGACCATTGCTTGCTCTGTGCACATATATTGACCGGCCCAGGGATTTCCCCGTTTGGACCAGGTTTTTGTCTGTTTTGCTAATCCATCTTGGGGTAAGGCACTTTCTAAACAGCATCTTTCTCCTTGGCGTATGCCAGCAAAGGGCAAGGTTTGCATAGCGGTGTGCATGCTTACTCCACTAGGGGTGTGGCAGCTTCTTTGGCATTGTTCAGGGGCATGACAATTGGTGATAGGTTCCCACATGCCTTTGTGAGGTTTTATCGCTTGGACGTAACTGCTCCCAGTCTGGCTCATAGTGTTCTTATGGCTGGGTCTGGGAGAGGGTGTTAGGCAGCACGCTGGTTGCGCATTTATCCGGGTTACCACAGTTCCCTTGTGGGATTGAGCCTTTGGCTGCCTTGGTGTCCAGCAGTGCACAGATTGCACATTTATCCGGGTTACCACAGTTCCCCTGTAGGATTGAGCTTTGGTCTGCCATGGTTCGTCGATGAGGAAGCGTGTGAATGCACATTATCAAGTCACAGCAGGTGCTCTGTTTTTTTGGACTAGCAGTTCCTAGTGTGATTTCAGGCATTCCAGACTCCTCAGGTACATGTGTGAGACTTTTTGGAACCGTTCAGGTCTATGGACTTCGTCATAGTTGAAGTTAGACACCATTTTATCAGGGTTACCACAGTTCTGTGTGGGTTTGAGCATTTAGCTACCGTGGTTCATCGACTCTGGTCAATGCTATGCAGAGCGAGTATGCTAGTATGCGCTGCCAAGTTACAGCAGTTGTTCTGTTGTTGTGGTCTTCCGGTTCCTTGTATGAGTTCTGACATTTCAGGCTTGTAAGGTAAGTATTGTGCTATGTGTGGGAAGTTTCTTGGAACGGTGGTGTCTATGGACTTGGGCTGCAGCATGTCAGTACGCATAGTCAAGTTGCAGCAGGTTTCTGGTTCCCTATATGGGGCTCTGACAGCTCAGGCTTCTTGCGGGTCTGATAGTTCAGGCTTCTCGGGTAAGTATTAGGGGAAAAGGTACCTTCTGTAAGTCCCCTTTTGGAGCTGGTGGAACCTCTGTGTGCTTGGGCTGCACCAAGTTTGGTGCCCTCTGAGTTGGCTTGGGGCATGAATGTGTGTCCTTATAGTATGTTATATTGAGTGACCTGAAGGAGAGAATGAGGTATAATGTATTTTGACCCTGAACCCTGACCATTTCAGAGATGCAAGGCAGTCAGATATAGGGATGCATTACTTTGCTGCACAGGATTGTGAAATTGTGACCTTCAGGAATGGTGTGTTTTTGATTTATGATAGTAAGTAACACAGAAGTTTAATAATACATAACTGTCTGGCTTTTGTATGTGGAAATTATACCTTTCATATGGATTCATATGGAGCCTTGGTTTTATTACAAAAAAAGGTGCAGATTCCAGGATCCAGCATCTCATTTGGCATCTTGCGTCTGAGTCAGTCCAGCCAGGAGAGTCAAGGTAATTCACTTATTTCACCAATTTACCATTTACAGAGTTTTATAGCAGGCATATTTGTAACCTGTATTGTAAGATAAAATGTAATATTACCTGATATTCCTCCAATAAAACATTTATTGAAAATGAGCAGATTCAAATAATAAAACCCTTTGATTTCAGAGTATCATTTTCCCCTGACTCTTACCGCTCTTGTCTGGCCACATCAAACATTGTCATTGTGATTCTACTGTCATTCTACTGTCATGGGGAATATGCAAGGAAAGGAACAAAGGACTTAGAGGTATAGAAAGACTCATCATTTGCATCTAATGTGCATATTAATAGCTTCTAATTGACTTACTGTTATGTATGTTTCACAGTAATGTTCGATGTGTCCATGTAAGAGGAAAATATACTGCTTCAGTAAGATTGCTTGTATACTGTACTTAATGTCATTTTTTTACTACCTATTTTTTTATCTGAACTGATAGATTACCAACTGCACCAGTCCATCAGGTAACCTTTAGCATATAATCTCCCCCCATAGAAATTATTAGACTACTAATATTAGTAGATACATTATTATATTTTAGCGATCAGAGACCTGATCTCTAAATAAAAGTCTACATAAAATGCAAGAAAATGGGATAATATCATTTTCTCCTCACACGAAGCACCAAAATAAGTACAAGTATTATTAACTACACCGTTTGTTTTGGTCAGCAACCTTACCAATTCCTTCATTTGAAACATATATATATATATATATATTTCTCCTTCTCAAGAGAATCAAACCTGATTGCTGAACTACATAACATTTGTTTTGGTTGTTATCATCATCATCATCATCTTGATTGCAACTAACATATTCACAAGCAGAATTACAACCCAGATTACAAGAGGCCGGATAGACAGAGCTGAGCGTCCTGTTGGGCTGACACTACCATGTTTATCTTCTATTATCAAATGTAATGCAGCGAATACCTTTAAGGTATAGGTGGACTAAAAGCCAAGGCTCCTGCTAACTGCATGAGTTCTTCAGTTCAGTGATCTACTTGGTGCAGTCAGAGGAGCACCACCTATTGGTTAACAACCACCAATTCTAGCCAATAGTTATCTACCCCAGGGGGTGGATAGAATGCCCAAAATAATGATTAGACGCAACCTTAATTGGTGTCATCACTGTGAATTTTTTTTATGTTTACTGTAACCCAGAACATTTGTTTAAGTGTTATAATTGACAATATACACTATGTTTAACAAACTTAAAATGGTAAATTCTGGGAACTTCTATAATGATAAACTACAGCCTACAGACTAATATCTTATCATTCTCTCTCTCAAACCAAATGTAAGAGTGGAAAATCAGTGGTTGGTGGTAAGAAAAAATTGATCTTTTGTCATTTTATGCAGCTATAGTTCTCACACCATGTCCCGCCCCTAATCACAAATTACCCTCATCTAAAGACATAGTTCTTCCTTCATGGACTGGCAGTGTGTATCTAAACACAGAATGGTACACATATATTTATCAGCTCTTGTCATCTACGGCTTGTGTAAGTTATCTAAGCCATTATGATTTTGTGATTCATAGTTGAGACTAGGTTTAGGTATAGTAGTGCATGAGTGAATAGAAAGTTCTATGTTTGGAATTGTTTCTAAACCTTTGTCTTCTCTCTTTCAGGTCTGACCCCTGTTGTGTCTGCCTCTCCTCCTCCCTCAGTGGTAGCGCAACCTGGAGATAATGTCACTTTTCACTGCACGGATGTCACTGGTGCTCCAGGACACGTTGGCTGGTTCAAGCAAGACAACGGCTCAGAGCCTCTATGCATCGCGTCTATGTACAGCTCTGAGCCAACTGTCCAACATCACAATGGTTTTCAGCCCAGCCATATGGAAATGTTCATCAGCCATAGAATAATCTTCCTCAAAATCAGAGAGGTGGATGTAGCTGATTCTGGTGTTTACTGCTGTGGGATGTTTGATAAATACATCATCTTCACCAATGCGACTGTTCTGAAGGTCCAAGGTAATCTTTTCAACAACTTGTCTGCTGTGACTCCAACTGCACTAACATGTATCTGATGTATCAGAGATATTATTGAGAAGATGTTGGAGATGTAACTCTATCGTACTACAGTGGAAATAACTGCAGGAATGTTTAACTCTCCTAATCGTCCAAAAGGTCACAACATTTCAGAAAAGGACCTTACAGAGAACTGTGAAGAAGGTATGTTTATTCTGTTATGTTAAGTGAGAATCTTTCATAAATTAATTAATATTATCTACCATTAAAGTACAGCAGAATATAAATAAAGTGCAACGGCATCTTAAAGCAATCCAGACTGAGAATCTTCCATTGGTAGCAAACAGGGTAATGTTTTAAATAGTTCTGATTCTGATTGAAATCGATTTTGTAGGAATATACCTCATTCCATTGGTTGTGATCCTAGGTGTTGTAACTGCGACACTACCTGTAGTCTTCCTCATCCTGGTCCTCAAGATCAGACGAGACACAAAAAGACACAACACAGGTAGAAGCCCATTTCATGATAATATGGGGCCTGTGAACTAGAATGAAATGATCTGTTCACCTCTTCTCTCATCCCATCTCTCTTTCATATCCTATTCAGGAACTGATTCTCAACGACAACCACAATTTGATCAGGTAAACACTGTATGATTAAATACTGTATGTTCAGCCAAATTTTTTGAAATACAATTCAGAAATACTATTCAGAAACACTGTAAATTATAATTGTATGTGATGATATTTATAAATCTACAGATACAAGATCCAGATACATTGAATTATGCCACCCTGAATTTCACCTCCAAGAAGAAGAAGATGGAGAGGAGAAGAGAGAAGGAGCTGGACCCCCATGTAGTGTATGCTGCTACAAGATGATAAAGTGGAGGAGGATGAAAGAGGAGGACAATTGGTTGGCCATATCTTTGAATATAAGTTCAAATCTTGCTATATTGTATTTGTATAGTTAAATTAAATGTATTGAAATCTAAATGAATCTCTGAAGTGTATGATTAAGCTATAATGCCTGAGGGGGTGTGTGATATGGCCAATATACCCCAGCTCAGGGCTGTTCTTAGCACGACGCAACGCGGAGTGCTTGGATACAGCCCTTAGCTGTGGTAAATTGGCCATATACCACAATCCCCAGAGGTGTCTTTTTGCTGTTATAAACTGGTTAACAATGTAATTAGAGCAGTAAAAATGAATGTTTTGTCATACCCGTGGTGTACTGTCTGATATGCCACGGCTGTCAGCCAATCAGCATCCAGGGCGCGAACCACCCAGTTTCTAATTGTGAATTGTACCTCAGGGCGACTGTAGCCCTCTCCAACTCAGTTAGGTCAGTGGTATAGAGTGTGGTTAGAGAGGAGGAGTTAGAAGTAAAAACACAACTGTTTAAGAGCCACAGAGTAGTTGCCTTTTTGGTCTCTCTTAACTTCGATCTCTGTTGTGTGTGTTAGTGATTTGGTTATTTTTTTAGGGTGACCCTGAGGGTCAAAGTACCCAGCAGTAGACAACTGTATTATACTGATCACTTCTAAAGACAAATAAAGAGTTAAACCAAAATAGCCTTTGTCATGATGTTATTCGTCAATTAGTATTTCCTCCCTTGGCTTTGCACTGATCACAGCCCCCTATTTCGAGAAGCACCTTTTAAGGAGAATATGGTTGGGGTCTGAGTTAGAGGAGGGGCAAGGGAGGAACACATCACTTCCTGTAGTTTGAGTGAGAGGAAGAAGTAGTTCAGTGTAGAGTGAAACCTGCTGAGGTGAACATCACTGGGCCTCTCATAGACTGAGCGATGAGATGCCTATTATGTCTCTTTCTCTGTCGCTCTCTCTCTCTCTCTATCTGAGTATGTTTTGCCAGATTTACTGTCCACCTGCCAACCGAGTGTTGTTGGTGAAGCATCTAATCTTTGAATCTTTTTAAAAAATGGGCAAAATATTTAGGTGTGTGTCACAGGTGTGACTGATTGCCTCACTAAATATCCCTTTTAACCCCTGTTTCTGTTTGTTTGAGGTACGGCCGCCCACAGGAATTGAGGCAGTCCAGGGGCATGGTGGATCCCTTTGTTGGCTGAGAGCGCATGTGTTTGTTGAGATCATACAGAGGACTTTCAGTTGAAGCAATGGTACTAAAGAGAGAATATGTTTTCAGGGCTTCACCACTTCCTGTGTCATTTTCTATTTGTTTTGTTTTTTCAATTTTGTGTTTTGTTTGTGATTTGGACATTTAGAAAACAACGATGAAAGGGAACGTGTGACCACCGCTATTCCCTATTAAAAAGTGTTGTTTGTTGAAACTGTTGTCCGCCTCTACTTTACTCTGCCTGCTCAACACAGATCCAAACGAACCAGTGTCCGGGTTCCCAAAGGCATCTTAAGGCAAAGTTAATAGTTAGAACCATAGGATCCTGTGTTTCTAATAATGCATTTAGCCTTAAGATGCTTTAGGGAAACCGGACCCTGGTCACTTTTCCACCAAGTGTAAATGTGTGGGTGGTTTGAGAGGCATTTGACAATAACGGTGATGTGAGACAGAGACACTGATCAGCTGTAACTTGTAACTTTCCACTGCATTAGGCCTAATGCATCATTCTCTTTCTCTGCTTAAGACGAGCACCCAGCACTACACTTCTCTTCATCTGTTCATCTGGACGATAAATACCAGACCAATGCCCCTCAGTTAGATGTGAAAAGTATGTGAAGAATATAAACAAGCTAAAATGATTTCTCATACCCTAAGCATTCAACAAGACTACAACATACAGATTCTCTCTCACTTTTCGTGAAATAAAAAACTATTTTCCTTCATGATAACCTCTGGCACCTCTGACCAATGCGCTCAATACATACTCAGTCACAGGCTGTTGAATAAGATGCTGGGTCCTGGAATCTGCACCTTTTCCAGAGCAATAAAATGTTAATTCAAGACCTCAATCTCAATCTAGTTCAGGTACTATACTGTAAAATACAGTAGATACAAAGTGTATTGTCAGAAAGAATATGTTTAAATTTTAAATACATAGGCATGATCCTCCCTTTCGTTTGAATAGTACGTTTGCATTAATACAGCTGGCTCTACTGCTGCAAATAACTGAGAGTTGGCCAGGCAGAGTTATGTCATTACCCTCCTCTGTAGATAGAGCCCCATGATGTGTATACTGGTCGTGTATACTGGTCTGTCAGATGAGAGTGAGAGTCAAGGGGTTGGCGGTCTTACATGAATGGAGTGATGATCCACAGGCCTGATTGGGGTCCTCTATAAGTGTCAGTTAACGCCCATATCCTGCAGTTTGTTCTTCGTGGTCTAATTGACAATATAAAAGTTTACAGTGCCTCAACCACAGCGTGAGGTGACAGGAACGTGAAGGCTGGAGCCAGTGATGGCCTGATATTATTGGTTAGTAGCCATGACACCCAGACTTATCTGACTGAAGGCTCTGATCATGAGCCAAAAGCCCTGTTTCTGAAAAAATCAGTCTACTTTTGTAGCTGTAGCTACAGCCAGGCAAGGGTTAGGGTTAAGGTTAGGCTAGGTCTTTGGTTGGGGCTGGGGTTAGGGGTTATGGAATCGCTTTAGGGTAAGTGGATAGCTAGTTGAACATCTATAAACCATCTGTAGGGGACTATCTAAATAATGCATAACCAGCACTAACTCTGATAGGCTGTAGCCTTGTGGTCTCCTATGAACTCAACCGAACCCAAACGCTTCCTCAAACATGTTAAACCTTGTGGTGTGTTTAGCTGTAGGTCACTTACTTTGATGTGCACATATATTTAAACACTTATCTTTTGATATTCCACATAAAATGCCTTTAAATGTGTCAGTTCAGCTTTCTGTAAATTTACATTGCTGTCCAATAACAAGAACCACGCCCCCTACCAATGAAATCCCTCACTGTGATCTCAGAGTGAATGAAGAGGTGTTCTCTGATTCACAACCAGACAGATCAGAATAGATCTACACACAGAATGGCCAGTATAGGCCTACTATTTATGTATTTTATCTTGTACTTTTATAGCCTACTGGACTCATAGAGTCGGCAGGTAGCCTAGTGGTTAGAGCATTGGACTTGTAACCGAAAGGTTGTCATTCTGCCCCTGAACAAGGCAATTAACCCACTGTTCCTAGGCCATCATTGAAAATAAGAATTTGTTCTTAACTGACTTGCCTAGTTAAATAGAGGTATTTTTTTTATAAACAGGGATCTTGTTGTCGCGAGTGACTCTTTGAACTTACAATGGCTAGCCCCAAGTCATTATATTTTTTTCTTGTGCTTTATGCTATTTGCCTCATGCTTTGTTGACTAACTTGCTTGTTTATCCAACCGTGGGACAGACTATGTTTGTTCCCACACTCGGGACTCTGACTCTTTATTGGTTACAAGGACTCTTGGCCTTCCATCCTTTTCTAACCACCTCTCACTGGCTTTGTATTCATGTTTCCTGATTAAATTTCTGTACCATATGATCTTGTTGCCATGTGATGCACATTCAAATTTCACATCCCTTCTAACGCGACTATCCCCGATGCTCCTCCCTCTTTTTCCTGTGCCCCGCTACAAGGTTTCTCCCTGCAGGCAGTCACTGAGTCTGAGGTGCTAAAGGAGCTCCTTAAACTTGACATGAAAAAAACATCTGGGTCAGGTTTAGATCCTTTCTCGGTTTCATGGCAGCCACGGTTCGTCCTTTATTTAAAGGGGGAGATCGAGATGATTCTAACTGTTATAGGCCAATTTCTATTTTGCCCTGTTTATCAAAAGTGTTGGAAAATCTTGTTAATAATCAACTAACTGGCTTTCTTGATGCCTATAGTATTCTCTCTGGTATGCAATCTGGTTTCCACTCTGGTTATGGACTGCAACCTTAAAAACCTCTTAGGGATAGGGTGCACTATTTTCACGTCCGGATGAAAAGCGTGCCCAAAGTAAACGGCCTGCTACTCAGACCCAGAAGCTAGGATATGCATATTATTAGTAGATTTGGATAGAACAAACTCTGAAGTTTCTAAAACTGTTTGAATAATGTCTGTCAGTATAACATAACTGATTTGGCAGGCGACACCCGAGCACAATCCATCCAGGGAAAACATTTTTTGAGGTCAATGTGTTTTCCATTAGGTTTCTATGGGAAGCCCTTTTTAATAGGAATCTGGTTGCAGTTCCTATTGCTTTAGAAATTGGTTGATGTTTTTCTTTTGAGAAATGAAGAAGTTGTCCTGTTCTTTCCATGTGTCACTCAGATGGACTCTTTTGGTGCGCGCGACCTGGAATGCGCTTCGCGTTGTTTTTATCCGGTATTGAAAACAGTTTATCCCCTCTTAAAGTTTATCGATTATTTACGTTTAGGGTACCTAAGGTTGGATTATGAACGCTGTTTGAAATGTTTGGACCAAGTTTACAGGTAACTTATTAGATACTTTGTAGGCATGTTGGGCGAGTTGAAACCAGTGTATTTCTGAATTAAACGCGCCAAAAAAATTGACATTTTGGGGATATAAAGAAGGACATTATCGAACAAAAGGACCATTTGTGATGTTTCTGGGACATTTTGGAGTGCCAACAGAAGAAGATCTTCAAATGTAAGGCATTTATTATATCGTTATTTCTGACTTTTGTGTCTCCACCTTCCTGGTTGAAAAGGATTTTCATGTGTTTGTGCTATCCTCAGATAATCACATGGTCTGCTTTCGCCGTAAAGCCTTTTTGAAATCTGACACTGCGGCTGGATTAACAAGAATTTAAGCTATGTTTTGTTGTATTACACTTATATTTTAGTGAATCTTGAATATGGATTTTTCTGTAGTTTGAATTTGGTGCTCTGCAATTTCACTTGGCGCGGGAAGGGATCACGAACAGGTTTCAAAGGTCCCCAATTTTATTACCATTTCCCTTGATTCTAAGCAATGATGTGCAACTATTTTTATTGACTTTTTATTGACTCTGAGGGTTTAGAAATAGTAGTCACCTCATACAAGTACTTGGGAGTATGGCTAGATGGTACACTGTCCTTCTCTCAGCACATATCAAAGCTGCAGGCTAAGGTTGAATCTAGGCTTGGTTTCCTCTACCAGATGCCAAACTAACCGTGATTCAGATGACCATCCTACCCATACTAGATTATGGAGATGTAGTTTATAGATCGTCAGGTGAGGGTGCTCTCGAGCGGCTAGATGTTCTTTACCATTCGGCCATCAGATTTTCCACTAATGCTCCTTATAGGAGACATCACTGCACTCTATACTCCTCTGTAAGCTGGTCATCTCTGTATACCCGTCACAAGACCCACTGCTTATTTATAAAACTCTCTTAAGCCTTACTCCCTCCAATCTGAGATACCTACTGCAGCCCTGATCCTCCACATACAACACCCATTCTACCAATCACATTCTGTTAAAGGTCCCCAAACCACACACATCCCTGGGTCGCTCCTCTTTTCAGTTCACTGCAGATAGCGACTGGAACGAGTTGCAAAAAACACTCAAACTGGTCAGTTTTATCTCCAGCTCTTCATTCAAAGACTCAATCGTGAACTTTACTGACAGTTGTGGCTGATTTGTGTGATGTATTGTTAGCTCTGCCTTCTTGCCTTGGTGCTGTTGTCCGTGCACAATAATGTTTGTACCATGCTTTGTGCTGCTACCATGTTGTGTTGCTACCATGTTGTTGTCATGTGGTGTTGCTACCATGCTGTGTTGTCATGTGTTGCTGCCATGCTATGTTGTTGTCTTAGGGCTCTCTTGATGTAGTGCTGTGGTGTCTCTCTTGTCGTGATGTGTGATTTGTCCTATATGTTTAATCCCAGTTCCCTTCCCTGCCGGAGTTCTTTTGCCTTTTGGTAGGCCGTCATTGTAAATAAAATGGTGTTATTAACTGAATTGCCGGGTTAGCCAATGTACAATCATTGGATAATAAAGTAGACGAACTACAAGCATGTATAATCCTACAAATATGTAATATCTTATGTTTCACCGAGTCGTAGCTGAATGACGAGATGAAAAACATACAGCTGGTGGGTTTTACACCTTTTCGGCAGGATAGAACAGCCGCCTCTGGTAAGACAAGGGGTGGCGGTCTATGTATATTTGTAAACAACAGCTGGTGCGCGAAATCTAAGGAAGTCTCAAGATTTTTCTCGCCTGAGGTATAGTATCTCATGATAAGCTGTAGACCACACTATTTTACCAAGTTAGCTTTCATCTACATTCATCATAGCTGTCTAATTACCACCACAAACTGATGCTGGCACTAAGACCTCACTCAATGAGCTGGAAACATCCATTAGCAAACAAGAAGATGCTCATCCAAAGGTTGCGCACCTGGTGGTTGGGGACTTTAATGCCTGGAAACTTAAATCCGTTTTACCTCATTTCTACCAGTATGTTAAATGTGCAACCAGAGGGAAAAAACTCTAGACCACCTTTACTCCACAAACAGAGACGCGTACAAAACTCTCCCTCGCACTCCATTTGGCAAATCTGACCATAACTCTATCCTCCTGATTCCAGCATACAAACAAAAACTAAAGCAGAAAGCACAAGTGACTCGGTAAATAAAAAAGTTGTCAGATAAAGCAGATGTGAGTAAGACCTTTAAACAGGTCAACATTTACAAGGCTGTAGAGCCAGACAGATTTCCAGGACTAGTACTCGAAGCATGCGCTGACCAACTGGCAAGTGTCTTCACTAACATTTTCAACCTGTCTCTGAATGAGTCTGTAATACCAACATGTTTCAAGCAGACCACCTTAGTCCCTGTGCCCAAGAACACTACGGTAACCTGCCTAAATGACTACCGACCCATAGCACTCACGTCTGTAGCCATGAAGTGCTTTGAAAGGCTGGTCATGGCTCACGTCAACACAATTATCCCAGAAACCCTAGACCCACTCCAATTTGCATACCGCACCAACAGATCCACAGATTATGCAAGATCTATTGCACTCCACACTGCCCTTTCCCACCTTGACAAAAGGAACACATATGTGAGAATACTCTTCATTGACTACAGCTCAGCATTCAACACCATAGTGCCCTCAAAGCTCATCACCAAGCTAAGGACTCTGGGACTAAACACCTCCCTCTGCAACTGGATCCTGTACTTCCTGATGGCTGCCCCCAGGTGGTAAAGGTAGGTAACAACACGTCTGCCACGCTGATCCTCAACACAGGGGCCCCTCAGGGATGCGTGCTTAGCCCCCTCCTGTACTCCCTGTTTACTCATGACAGCACGGCCAGGCACGACTCCAACACCATCATTACATTTTCCGATGACACAACAGTGTAAGCCTGATCACCGACAATTATGAGACAGCCAATTGGGAGGAGGTCAGAGACCTGGCAGCGTGGTGCCAGGACAACAACCTCGCCCTCAATGTGAGCAAGACAAAGGAGCTGATCGTGGACTACAGGAAAAGGTGGGCCGAACAGGCCCCCATTAATATCGACGGGGCTGTAGTGGAGCGGGTCGAGAGTTTCAAGTTCCTTGGTGTCCACATCACCAACGAACTATCATGGTCCAAACACACCAAGACAGTTGTGAAGAGGGCACGACAACACCTTTTACCCCTCAGGAGACTGAAAAGATTTGGCATGGGTCCCCAGATCCTCAAAAAGTTCTACAGCTGCACCATCGAGAACATACTGACCAGTTGCATCACCGCCTGGTATGGCAACTGCTCGGCATCTGACCGTAAGGCGCTACAGAGGGTAGTGCGTACGGCCCAGTACATCACTGGGACTCTATACTAGGCGGTGTCAGAGGAAAGCCCACAAAATGGTCAAAGACTCTAATCACCCAAGTCATGGACGGTTTCTCTGCTACCGCATGGCAAGCGGTACCAAAACGCCAAGTCTAAGACCAAAAGGGTCCTTAACATCCTGAACAATTAATCAAATGGCCACCGACCTATTTACATTGATTTGTTATCTGCATAATGAATGTATTTGTTATGTGTCAATTAATGGGGAGGATGAGCTTTGTGTATGGAAAGTTACTGTGAGAGAAAAGGGGAACATAATGTATGTCCAAATTCTGTTGAGTATGGTGAACAGAAGGTCACTAAGCATCATGGAGAAGGTGGGTGTGACTTTTCTTCACAGATCAGAATCCTGGTCCTTCTCTCCATCATAAGAATTGCAGTTCTCCTCTGCTGTCTGACCATATTCATCATCATCTACACCACCAGGACATAGAGTAGTCACTATCTGGCCAAGTTGCAAAGTCAAAAGACCCGCCTAGTTCTCCAATTTATCTTCGAAAATCAAATTTGAAAACTTTAAATGAAGACCAAAAGGCTCCGTTTTGTTTTCATAAATGTTTAGAACATAGACCATTTTGATCTTGCAGTAGGAAATAGATAAAGCTAAGGCCAATGTCAGAAGAGGTTTTTATCACTATTCAATTTAAATTAAATGTAAAAAATGTAATATACACAATAAATCTAATGTTCCATTTCCTGTTGTTGTTAATATTGTCTGACCTTAGGCACATTTTCTGAGATGTCGTGTCATTTCAAACATATTGGGACCTTGTGTAGAGGAGTGGCCAGTAAGAAACACATCACTTCCTGTTGTGACAGGAAGGAGCGGCTCAGTGTTGAGTGAGACCTGCTGAGGTGAAAATTACATGGCTCTCGATGACTATCACGCTGGGATGAAATGGCCTTTGTATGTTACGCTCTCTTATAGAAGTGCCATAAAATAAATGAATGCTTAGCACCTATGCATTTATATTTACTATCAATTTACTTATTGTTTTCTCTTTTTCAGTAATGATTAGTCTTGTCCCAGTAATAGTATGTTTCACCAGTCGTAATGTTCCTGCCAACAGATGCTATGGATGGTGAAGCACTTGTGGGGTTTGGGCTGAGGGACACCACCAGTAACTTTCCACTGTGCGTCATTATCTCCCTATTGAAAATGAGCAACCTGGGCCACAGGATGTCTGGCATTCAGCTCTCACCACACCACTCAGTGCATCAAAACCACACATTTGCTTTTCACACCTCTCTTCATCTGTTCATCTGGTCGAAACACCAGACCCCGCTGCTCAATAAGATTAGTGTGTAAAGAAAACAAACAAGGCCATTTTCATTCTCAAGCATTCAGCAAGTGTACAAAGCCCAGCTCTGACTCACGAACTCAATACATAATGACTTCAGTTTACAATGCTATTTATTCATGCTTACAATAGGTGCAAACACAGGGATTTGGCAAAAGCATATACAAAAAACGTACAAGCAATATGCTAGGTAATATATGCTAGGAAGACATATTCCCCTCCAGTGACTGTCCTTTGCTTTATCTATTTATTTGTGTTATAGAGGAGGATGTAAATGATGAGGCAGCATAGGAGAACTCCATTTCTTATGATGGAGAGAGGGAACAGGATTCCTATCTGGGATGCAAAGTCACCACCATCAAAGTCCAACGTGATCCCGTTCCCAAACAGTATCTCCCCACATGAGGTCACTGCCTAGTAGTAAGTCCCAGCATCAGAGAGGCTGAGGTTCCTCTTGGGGAGGTTGTAGACACAGCTCTGTATATGAGACCCAGCCTCAGGGCTCTTCTCACACTGATCACTCCTGCCTCCATGGGTGTAAATGATTCCTGGATGTGATACACCTGAGCCATGTCTGATCCAATAGACACTGTGTTCTCCTGCACAGGTCTCAGTGTGTATTGTACAGTTCAGAGTCACAGAGTCTCCTGGCTGGACTGTCTCAAACACAGCCTCCTGAACAACATGCTGGGTCTTGGTATGTGCACCGTTCATTGCACATAAAAACAGAAAGGTTCTACTGAATAAAAATATTGAATTAAATATTCATTATAAGATTATAATAAACAAAGATTCTGACAAGGCCACGTAATTGAACTTCTGAAATACTTATCCTCATGAATCAGAAATATACCAGTCCCGAAATTCGTGGGGTCATAATCGCGTTCACGACAGTAATATATCCCCACGTCTGACACCATGGCATCTGAAATAGTCCTCACAAAAAGGCTCTTGCTCCTCCCCGCAGCAAACCGAGGTTATTAAACTCCCAATTGAATGTAACTGTGTTGGAGGAAGCATAAAGACTTAGCATTAACATTGGAGCGTGTTCAACTGTGAGCTTACACCATTAGCGGTAGACTGTGGTAAGCACGTCAGAAATGAAGCGATCTAAATGAACTGTTCCAGGGATGAAGGTCTTCCAAACATCAGTCTCAGTGACAGCAGTATTACTGTTTTTTCTGACTGTTTCCCCATCCTCTCCTTCTCCCCCGTCCTATTTCAACTCTTTCTTCTCCTCCTCCTCTTCCTCCTCCTCGTCCTCCTCTAGTTCTCACCCCTCTGACTCGCTGTCCAACATTGGCCACCATTGTTGTCCAAACCAAATGTTTACATGTGGCCTATTTATAGTGGTCAAGCTCTGATTTGTAAGTGAATTCATAATCTAAAAGTGTTTTCACGTCAACGTGGAAAGGCAATTGGCGAAATAGTGTAGCAATGTAGAGATCAATGTTTACAGTTTTGCTAGAAGTGTGTTATTAAACTGCACACTGGGTGTAAAGCAATCAGTTGTGTTTACAGTCTTGCAAAAAGTGTGTTATAGAATTGCAAACTGAGTGTAAAGCAGAGAACGAATGCATTGGCTACAAGTGTTAATGGTTTCAGGGATAGTGCTTCAAGAATCACTGTTAGTGTTTAAAGCATTCAGAAAAAAACTGTAATAAAGTATACACATATCATAGTTCAAGCATGTACTGTAACAAGTCCATAATAGTTACACGGTGAACACCATGAACACACAATATAAACAACATGACCAAAAGTATGTATCGGCCCAGAAGCGGCATCGGGTGTCAACTCAGCCCGGAATCAAAATGAACGACTGCCCAGAATCGGCCCAAGTGCATCGGACCGTTTCTGTCTACCAGAATTCAGCCGACTTTTAAATAAATGTATACAAAATTACCCGATTCAGTCATTTTAAATATTACTATTATACATACAAATTATACCCATCCACAAAAAATGTTGTGTCGGAGGAAACACCATACACCTGGTGACCGTGCATGCGCCTAGCCTGCCACAGGAGTCGCTACAGCGCGATGGGACAAGGACAATTGTGCGTCACCTCATGGGTCTCCCGGTCACAGCCAGCAAGAGCCTTGAACCAGGATCTGTAGCAACGCAGTTTGCACTGTGAGGCAGTGTCTTAGACCGCTGGGCCCCTTGGGAGGTTCCATCCACAAAGTTGTAATGCTTATCAATTGCCTTGAACAAAGTATAAAAATACTAAAAATACTACATATGACTCAAAGAATTTCATTTAAATGTTAATTCTATTTTTTGATCACAGAAACAATGAGGAAAATATGGAAAAATAAATAATGAAATGTTAAATATATAAAACAGTCTGTGTAATCATCTGCCAGAGAGTAGCCCCAATCGGCCCGAGCCCCAAGTAATATATAAATTTGGGCCAGATAACTCTCACCGGAATCGGCCCGAGCCCCTAGTAATATATACATTTGGGCCAGATAACTCTCACCGGAATCGGTCGTTGCACCAATTCATCCCAAAGGTGTTCGATGGGATTGTGGTCAAAGCTCTGTGCAGGCCAGTCAAGTTCTTCCACACCGATCTTGAGAAACCATTTTGGTATGGACCTCGTTTTGTGCACAGGGGCATTGTCAGATCTTAATTTGAGCTGTATCCTGCCGGAACAGGATCCGGCACCTCTCAGATTTGACTTTGTTTGTTCCGGCACCTATTTGCCCGGATACCTCTCGCGGCATTAATTATTAATTGTTTCACTATTCGCACTGTAGACGTTCTAATAAAAGCAATCTGCGTTAAATCAAATTGCCCCCCAGAAAGACCATAATGTAAAAGTGCTGTAAATATTCTGTGTAATCATCCTATCCTGTCACACTGATTCCAGACCTGCTCTCTTCTTTGTACATAAGTTATGGGGAGGGCCGGTGTTATAAGTAACTGATCTTGACACAGGTCTTGGTAGTGGTGGTCAGCTAGTGAAGAGGTCCCTACATAATCACATCATTTAGCGTAGGCTTAGTCGTCTCACTACTGAATTTGAATCGTGGGAAAACCCCCCCAAAAAATGGGTAAGAAAAGACAATCGAGTTTGATGACAATTTTCAAGTCGAAAAATCCAGAGAAAGATGGTGAATCGAACCTAGAATGAGCCAGAGAACTGTTAATGCCGGAGGAGAGGAGTGAGGGGCAAACTGTTCCTGATGGTGATGCCTTAGCTAGCATCACTGCTAATCTTGCCAGTTCAGCATCACCACTGGCACCTCCACTAGCTAGTAGGGCTGCTAGCGAGTCAGACTCAGCGGGAGATGGAGATCTGGGGGAGGGGGTCAATGCATCCCCTGGCGAAGTGCTCGGAGCAGGTGTAATTTGCAGTTCAAGTACAAGCAAATGTATAACCCCTGGCTTGTCATTCATAATTTCAAAGTTGGGCTGTACAACATGCAAAGGTAGGGAGCTTGGGTCTCGAAACGACTGGAGGGATTAAACTAGCAAAAGAGTGGGTGGAATGTACAGTAGGTTAACATCCTACGCCTCAGAAGTAAAACATACAATTTTAAAAAACAAAACAAATACCCCTCGGAAAAAAAGATTTGCCCAAACCAAGGCGCATTTGGTGGCAGCAAGCCTTGTAGATAAGGCTAAAGAGGACACCCAGGTTATTGTTATTAACACTCAAAATGAAAAAATAGACACTACAGCCAGAGTCTTCCGAACAGCCTTAGAAGGAGGCTAAATGTCACAGCCACCGGCCCACTCAAGGCTTTGAGCAAGCAATGGACTCTCAGAAGTTAAATATGATTTGTTGTATGGAGAGTCATTGTGTGGAGGTTTTGAAAACAATGTTAGGACATGTTTTGTACTGTGAAGGTAATCTGAATATACTTTTTTTCCTACATACTTTTGTATATATAGTGTACCTGGCCTTACCTGCTGGAAATAACAGAGGGCTGGAAAGACAGTTTCGTCATTATCTTCTTCATGTGTAGACTAGTCGTTCTGTCTGTCAGATTACAGTGACTGTCTTACATGGCTGGAGTGTTGGGCCCAGGCCAGGACTGATTGGCTATTTTGAGACCAACAGAGAAGGATGAGGACAGCCTACTCTATCATAGTCCTACTTCAAACAGTGAACTCTGAAGTTATGAATAATAAATAGTCATGAATAAAGACATGAATAATCACATGGTTAATAAAATTCTATATCAAGGCCATCAGACTGCTAAACAGCAATCACTAACTCGGAGAGGCTGCTGCCTACATTGAGACCCAATCACTGGATAAATGCATCATTAGTCAGTTTAAACAATGCCACTTTAACCTCTCTGGTACAAGTGGGACGCTAGTGTCCCACCTCGACAACAGACAATGAAATTGCAGGGTGCCAAATTCAAAACAACAGAAATCCCATAATTAAAATTCCTCAAACATACAATTATTATCCACCATTTTTTTAAAACTTCTTGTAAATCCAACCACAGTGTCCAATTTCAAAAAGGCTTTACTACGAAAGCACACCAAATGATTATGTTAGGTCAGCACCTAGTCAGAGAAAACCATACAGCCATTTTTCCAGCCAAAGAGAGGAGTCACAAAAAGCAGAAATAGAGATTAAATAAATCACTACCCTTTGATGATCTTCATCAGATGGCACTCATAGGACTTCATGTTACACAATACATGTATGTTTTGTTCGATAAAGTTCACATTTATATCCAAAAATCTCAGTTTACATTGGCGCGTTATGGTCAGAAATGCATTGTCTCAAACAAACATCCGGTGAAAGTGCCGAGAGCCACATCAAATTACAGAAATACTCATCATAAACATTGATAAATGATAGAAGTGTTAAACAAACGAATAAAGATAAACGTCTCCTTAATGCAACCGCTGTGTCAGATTTCAAAAAGGCTTTACGGAGAAAGCACACTTTGCGATTATGTTAGGTCTGCACCTAGCCACAGAGACCCATACAGCCATTTGTGTGTCACAAAAGTCAGAAATAGCACTAAAATTAATCACTTACCTTTGATGATCTTCATCTGATGGCACTCCCAGGTCTCCATGTTAGACAATAAATGTTCGTTTTGTTCGATAATGTCCCTCTTTATGACCAAATACTTCCTTTTTGTTCACGCGTTTTGTCCAGTAATCCGAATGCTTAAGGCGCGTGTACTAAGTCCAGACAAAACGTTTTTAAAAAGTACAATAAAAGTTAGTAGAAACATGCCAAACGATGTTTAAAATCAATCCTCCGGTTGTTTTTGTCATAAATAATAAATCATATTTCAACCGGACAAAAGCTTTGTCAGTAGGAAAAGAGAAACAAGAAAGCCGTGTTCCCGATCAGGCGCATGGCTGATGAATGGAAATTTCCACTGGCCACTGATTGAAAGTGCTGTAACTCCCTCATTTTTCAGAGTAAAAGCCTGAAACAATGACTAAAGACTGGCCACATGTAGAGGAAGCCACAGAGCTTGTGAACTGGGTCCTAAGTCTTTGTATGGTGGATAGGCTTTCTATGGAAAAACAGCCTTTCAAAATAATAGTACTTCCTGGTTGGATTGTCCTCGGGTTTTCGCCTGCCATATCAGTTCTGTTATACTCACAGACATTATTCTAACAGTTCTGGAAGTTATAGAGTGTTGTCTATCCAAATATACTAATTATATGCATGTCCTATCATCTGGGCCTGAGTAGCATGCAGTTTAATATGGGCACGCTTTTCATCCAAAATTCCGAATACTGCCCCCTACCCTAGTGAAGTTAAATAATGGCACGTTAATAATGTTTACATATCTTACATTACTCATATCACATGTATATACTGTATTTTACACCATCTATTGCACCTAGCCTATGCCACTCGGCCATCGCTCATCCATATGTACATATTCTCATTCACCCCTTTAGATTTGTGTGTATTAGGTTGTTGTTGGGGAATTGTTAGATATTACTGCACTGTCAGAACTAGAAGCACAAGCATTTCGCTACACTCGCATTAACATCTGCTGACCATGTGTATGTGACCAATAGAATTTGATTAATTTGATTTGAAGGTGGACTCCAATCAAGTTGTAG
The DNA here is from genome assembly GCF_034236695.1 of Oncorhynchus nerka. Lineage (NCBI taxonomy): Eukaryota > Metazoa > Chordata > Actinopteri > Salmoniformes > Salmonidae > Oncorhynchus > Oncorhynchus nerka. The sequence goes on along the minus strand of NC_088403.1, from coordinate 48,761,905 downwards.
AAACATCTCAAGGATGATCAGTGGAAACAGGATGCACCTGAGCTCAATTTCAAGTCTCATAGCAAGTAGTCTGAATACTTCTGTAAATTAGGTATTTCTGTTTTAAATTTGTAATACATTTGCAAAAAACTGTTTTTGCTTTGTCATTCTCGGGTATTGTGTGTAGATTGATGAGGGGAAAGAATGAATAATCCATTTTAGAATAATAAAATGTGGGAAAAGGGAAAGGGTCTTAATACTTTGTTAATGCACTTTATGTAAGTGTCACTTCTGCTTCCTGTAAATCGACATTGTGGTCCAATACCAACTACTACGCCCCCTACTACTTCCCCTACATTTTGACCTCACTGTGTTCTCAGGGTGAATTAAGAGATGTTTTCTGATTCTCAGGCAGACAGCGCAGAATATATCTACAAACAGAATGGCCAGAACCTTCCTACAAGCTTTACTGCTCTATGGATTGAGTAAGTAAGCTACTGCTAATTAACATCGAGACTAAAATTTATTGTATCATCTGTCCTAGAACCAAAGATGAGTGCATTGCATGATAACGTTTAGTGCACCACTTTTTTCTAACATGTACATGTGATATCACCGATTATAGTCAATAACGTAGGACTTTGTTCTTTGTATTTCAGCTTTGGTCTCTGTTTTGGATTCTCAGTCTCAGACTATGGTGGTCCGTATTGGGGATACCATCTCCTTGCAGTGCTCCAATGTTACAACAGTTGTGGGACACACAGCATGGTTCAAGCAAGTCAACGGATCAGAGCCTGTGTGCATCTCGTCTATGTACGGCTTTAATTCAACACCTTATCTCCACAATGGTTTTCAAAGGAGCCATTTGGAAATGTTCAGCAACCACACCACTGTCTTTCTCAAAATCACAAAAGTGGAAATAGCTGACTGTGGTCTGTATTTCTGTGGATTGTTTCCACAGAGCCACATGTTCTTTGTCAACGCAACATATCTAAAAATCAAAGGTACGTTTTCAATTATTTATCTGGCTTTTGATACATTAGAAAATGTTTAGCAAGCTAATCATGAGTTATCATGAAACAAAGGCAGACCATTGATGGACATATTTTGTAGAATTCTATTTAGAAAAAAAGACTTCTCTATTCTTACACATCTCAATGTTACAGGGCACAATGGTGGTGAGGAAAACCCAGAGTCATCTAAAGATGGTGAGTTTCTTTTTCTTTCTCATGCAGATTCAAAGCCATGTTTCAAAAAGGAATCAAAAAACACAAACATGTTTTTGCTCTGTCACAGAATGATTTGATTCCATTTCATGTATTAGGAGAGTGTAATGGAACTATCAGTCCTGTAGCAGAGGGTGATGACATAGCAGAGGATGATGATGGAACCATGTGCCTCCTTCCCCTGGTTGTGATCCTGGGTGTTGTGACTGCTGTTCTACTGATAGTCATTCTCATCCTGGTCCTCAAGATCAGACGAGACTCAAAAACACACAACACAGGTACAATGGAGGACCATAAACGTTTTCAGCAAGGCGCATGTGTCATATTTTAGATTCTAAATTGTGAAAAAACCACATGCACAGGATATTTATCTCTGACCAAATGTCTGTACGGTAACACAGAGTAAAATGTATGTTTAAACAACTGTTTGTGTCCTGACCCAAATAATGATGTTCTTATTCAGATATCGGGGCTCAACTGCAGCCACAAAATAGCCAGGTAATAGAAACTGTTATATTTACTTGTTTTCGTACATTAACAGTACTTGATTAGAGTTGTGTGTTTTGTTGAGATTTGTTTGATATGTGTCGTCTTATTATATGTTTTCTACAGGTTCCGGATCAGGACCCGGATTCTCTGAACTACACAGCACTGAGTTTCTGTCAGAAGAGGTCCAGAAATAAGAAGACACCTAAAGGTCAAATGATGGAGATGGAGTCAAATGTTGTTTATGCTGCGACAAGATAATGTCAAATGTTTTAATGTTTACATTTACATTTACATTTAAGTCATTTAGCAGACGCTCTTATCCAGAGCGACTTACAAATTGGTGCATTCACCTTATGACCTCCAGTGGAACAGTAGTGCATCTAAATCTTTTCAGGGGGAGGGGGGGTGAGAGGGATTACTTTATCCTATCCTAGGTATTCCTTAAAGAGGTGGGGTTTCAGGTGTCTCCGGAAGGTGGTGTTGATATCAGTGTAGCACTGATGAAGAACGAATATAATCTTTAGAATATTTTTCCCCTTGTAATATAGAATTTACTGATTGTTGTTGTGGTGCTCTGTAACCCAATAGAGCTCGCCAGCTTTTAGTCCTAAAAAAACAGAAATTAGTTAGCCGTTGGTCAAAGACTATGGGAAGATTAATGGGGTTTTTGGAGAGTTTTTGGATAAACAACAGAAATAAGGTCTGAGGTTAACACAGGCTTAGGAGATCTGATACATTTTGTTTAGTCAGTTAACATGACCTTTATGAATTATGAAGCTTTTATGTGCTTTTTTGGTTACATAAATGCTTAAAAATTCTTAAAGTGACGTAAGCTAATGACGATGATCTCACAGAACACAATCATATAAGATTTCCTAAACCTGTGTTATCCACAGACCTTATTTGCAGCGTTTATCCAAAACACTTACCAAACCCCATTTATTTCCCCATAAACTTTGATCCTCTTGAGACAGCAGCTATGGTTGGGGCTAGAGGTGCTACTACCGTGTTGTGCTGCTGCCATGTTCTTTCGCTACCATGTTGTCGTCATGTTGTGTTGCTATCATGCTGTGTTGTTGTCTTCATGTATCTTTATGTAGTGTTGTGGTGTCTCTCTTGTCATGATGTGTGTTTTGTCCAACATTTATTTTTAATCCCAGCCCTCGTCCCCGCAGGAGGCCTTTTTCCTCTAGGTAAGCCGTCATTGTAAATAAGAATTTGTTCTTAATTAAAACTTCTTACGGCTGAAATCCCATTAACCTGTTGAGTGTAGGGGGTGGTATTTTGATGTTTGGATGAAAAACGTACCCAAATGAAACTGCCTATTTCTCAGGCCCAGAAGCTAGAATATGCATATAATTGTCAGATTAGGATAGAAAACACTCTAACGTTTCCAAAACGGTCAAAATATTGTCTGTGGGTATAACAGAACTGATATTGCAGGCGAAAACCTGAGGAAAATCCAACAAGGAAGTGCCTAAGAGAAACGAATCTCCCTGTTCCATTGCATGCCTTCCTTCCATTTAAAGGGATATCAACCAGATTCCTTTCCCTATGGCTTACACATGGAGTGAACAGTCTTTAGACATAGTTTCAGCCTTTTATTTGGAAAAATTAGCGAGAATGATCACATTCTATCAGTGGGTGGCTTGGTGTCACCAGAGTTTTGCATGCTCAACAGCTTAGAGCAGACATTTTCTCTCTCTCTCCTATTGAAAAAGCTGTTGGTTGAAATATTATCGATTATTTATTGTAAAAACAACCTGAGGATTGAATACAAAAAAACGTTTGACATGTTTCTACGAACTTTACGGATACTATTTGGAATTTTCGTCTGCCCCGTCGTGACTGCTCGAGCCTGTGGATTTCTGAACAAAACGCACCAACCAAATAGAGGTATTTTGGATCTTTATCGAACAAAAGGAACATTTATTGTGTAACTGGGAGTCTCGTGAGTGCAAACATCCAAAGATCCTCAAAGGTAAGCGATTCATTTTATTACTTTTCTGACTTTCGTGACCAATCTGCTTTGCTGCTAGCTGTTTGTAATATTTTGTCTGCTGAGAGAGATGTCCTTACATAAACTCTTGGTTTGCTTTCGCTGTAAAGCTTTTTTGAAATCTGACACACCAGGTGGATTAACAACAAGCTAAGCTGTGTTTTGCTATATTGCACTTGTGATTTCATGAAAATTAAATCTTTTTTGTAATTTCATTTGAATTTGGAGCTCTGTAATTTAGCGGATGTTGACGAAAATGATCCTGCTAACGGGATGGGTGCGCCAAGAAGTTTTAACGGGATCGATTTGACAACAGCCAGTGAAAGTACAGGGCGCCAAATTCAAACAACAGAAATCTCTTAATTAAAATTCCTCAAACATACAAGTATTATACACCATTTTAAAGATAAACATCTTGTTAATCCCACCACAGTGTCCGACTTCAAAAAGGCTTTACAACAAAAGCATACCATGCGATTATGTTAGGTCAGTGCCTAGTCACAGAAAAACACAGCCATTTTTTCCAGCCGAAGAGAGGTCACAAAAAGCAGAAATAGAGATAAAATGAATCACTAACCTTTGATGATCTTCATCAGATGACACTCATAGGACTTCATGTTACACAATACATGTATGTTTTGTTCGATAAAGTTCATATTTATTATCCAAAAATCTCAGTTTACATTGACGCGTTAGGTTCAGTAATGTTTTGCTTCCAAAACATCTGGTAATTTTGCAGAGAGCCACATCAATTTACAGAAATACTCATCATAAATGTTGATGAAAATACAAGTGTTATGCATGGAATTAAAGATATACTTCTCCTTAACCTCTTTGCTTCTACTCGGGACGCTTGCGTCCCATCTAGAGCTCTGGAAATGCAAATGCGCTACGCTAAATGCTAATAGTATTAGTTAAAACTCAAACGTTCATTAAAATACACATGCAGGGTATTGAATTAAAGCTACACTCGTTGTGAATCCAGGCAACAAGTCAGATTTTTAAAATGCTTTTCGGCGAAAGCATGAGAAGCTATTATCTGATAGCATGTAACACCACAAAAGACCCGCAGGGGACGTAAACAAAATAATTAGCATATTCGGCGCTACACAAACCGCACAATAAAATAGAAAACATTCATTACCTTTGACCATCTTCTTTGTTGGCACTCCTATTTTATTTTTTTTATTTTATTTCACCTTTATTTAACCAGGTAGGCTAGTTGAGAACAAGTTCTCATTTGCAACTGCGACCTGGCCAAGATAAAGCATAGCAGTGTGAACAGACAACACAGAGTTACACATGGAGTAAACAATTAACAAGTCAATAACACAGTAGAAAAAAAATGGGCAGTCTATATACAATGTGTGCAAAAGGCATGAGGAGGTAGGCGAATAATACAATTTTGCAGATTAACACTGGGGTGATAAATGATGTAATCATGTACAGGTAGAGATATTGGTGTGCAAAAGAGCAGAAAAGTAAATAAATAAAAATAAAAAAAAAGGTATAAAAACAGTATGGGAATGAGGTAGGTGAAAATGGGTGGGCTATTTACCAATAGACTATGTACAGCTGCAGCGATCGGTTAGCTGCTCGGATAGCTGATGTTTGAAGTTGGTGAGGGAGATAAAAGTCTCCAACTTCAGCGATTTTTGCAGTTCGTTCCAGTCACAGGCAGCAGAGAACTGGAACGAAAGGCGGCCAAATGAGGTGTTGGCATTAGGGATGATCAGTGAGATACACCTGCTGGAGCGTGTGCTACGGATGGGTGTTGCCATCGTGACCAGTGAACTGAGATAAGGCGGAGCTTTACCTAGCATGGACTTGTAGATGACCTGGAGCCAGTGGGTCTGGCGACGAATATGTAGCGAGGGCCAGCCGACTAGAGCATACAAGTCGCAGTGGTGGGTGGTATAAGGTGCTTTGGTGACAAAACGGATGGCACTATGATAGACTGCATCCAGTTTGCTGAGTAGAGTGTTGGAAGCCATTTTGTAGATGACATCGCCGAAATCGAGGATCGGTAGGATAGTCAGTTTTACTAGGGTAAGCTTGGCGGCGTGAGTGAAGGAGGCTTTGTTGCGGAATAGAAAGCCGACTCTTGATTTGATTTTCGATTGGAGATGTTTGATGTGAGTCTGGAAGGAGAGTTTGCAGTCTAGCCAGACACCTAGGTACTTATAGATGTCCACATATTCAAGGTCGGAACCGTCCAGGGTGGTGATGCTAGTCGGGCATGCGGGTGCAGGCAGCGATCGGTTGAAAAGCATGCATTTGGTTTTACTCGCGTTTAAGAGCAGTTGGAGGCCACGGAAGGAGTGCTGTATGGCATTGAAGCTCGTTTGGAGGTTAGATAGCACAGTGTCCAATGACGGGCCGAAAGTATATAGAATGGTGTCGTCTGCGTAGAGGTGGATCAGGGAATCGCCCGCAGCAAGAGCAACATCATTGATATATACAGTGAAAAGAGTCGGCCCGAGAATTGAACCCTGTGGCACCCCCATAGAGACTGCCAGAGGACCGGACAGCATGCCCTCCGATTTGACACACTGAACTCTGTCTGCAAAGTAATTGGTGAACCAGGCAAGGCAGTCATCCGAGAAACCGAGGCTATTGAGTCTGCCGATAAGAATATGATGATTGACAGAGTCGAAAGCCTTGGCGAGGTCGATGAAGACGGCTGCACAGTACTGTCTTTTATCAATGGCGGTTATGATATCGTTTAGTACCTTGAGCGTGGCTGAGGTGCACCCGTGACCGGCTCGGAAACCAGATTGCACAGGGGAGAAGGTACGGTGGGATTCGAGATGGTCAGTGACCTGTTTGTTGACTTGGCTTTCGAAGACCTTAGATAGGCAGGGCAGGATGGATATAGGTCTATAGCAGTTTGGGTCCAGGGTGTCTCCCCCTTTGAAGGGGGATGACTGCGGCAGCTTTCCAATCCTTGGGGATCTCAGACGATATGAAAGAGAGGTTGAACAGGCTGGTAATAGGGGTTGCGACAATGGCGGCAGATAGTTTCAGAAATAGAGTCCAGATTGTCAAGCCCAGCTGATTTGTACGGGTCTAGGTTTTGCAGCTCTTTCAGAACATCTGCTATCTGGATTTGGGTAAAGGAGAACCTGGAGAGGCTTGGGCGAGGAGCTGCGGGGGGGGCGGAGCTGTTGGCCGAGGTTGGAGTAGCCAGGCGGAAGGCATGGCCAGCCGTTGAGAAGTGCTTATTGAAGCTTTCAATAATCGTGGATTTATCGGTGGAGGTGAGGAGGTGCTCTTGTTCTCCATGGACTTCACAGTGTCCCAGAACTTTTTGGAGTTGGAGCTACAGGATGCAAACTTCTGCCTGAAGAAGCTGGCCTTAGCTTTCCTGACTGACTGCGTGTATTGGTTCCTGACTTCCCTGAACAGTTCCATATCACGGGGGCTATTCGATGCTATTGCAGTCCGCCACAGGATGTTTTTGTGCTGGTCGAGGGCAGTCAGGTCTGGAGTGAACCAAGGGCTGTATCTGTTCTTGGTTCTGCATTTTTTGAACGGAGCATGCTTATCTAAAATGGTGAGGAAGTTACTTTTAAAGAATGACCAGGCATCCTCAACTGACGGGATGAGGTCAATGTCCTTCCAGGATACCCGGGCCAGGTCGATTAGAAAGGCCTGCTCACAGAAGTGTTTTAGGGAGCGTTTGACAGTGATGAGGGGTGGTCGTTTGACTGCGGCTCCGTGGCGGATACAGGCAATGAGGCAGTGATCGCTGAGATCCTGGTTGAAGACAGCGGAGGTGTATTTGGAGGGCCAGTTGGTCAGGATGACGTCTATGAGGGTGCCCTTGTTTACAGAGTTAGGGTTGTACCTGGTGGGTTCCTTGATGATTTGAGTGAGATTGAGGGCATCTAGCTTACATTGTAGGACTGCCGGGGTGTTAAGCATATCCCAGTTTAGGTCACCTAACAGAACAAACTCTGAAGCTAGATGGGGGGCGATCAATTCACAAATGGTGTCCAGGGCACAGCTGGGAGCTGAGGGTGGCCGGTAGCAGGCGGCAACAGTGAGAGACTTATTTCTGGAGAGGGTAATTTTCAAAATTAGTAGTTCGAACTGTTTGGGTATGGACCTGGAAAGTATGACATTACTTTGCAGGCTATCTCTGCAGTAGACTGCAACTCCGCCCCCTTTGGTAGTTCCATCTTGACGGAAGATGTTATAGTTGGGTATGGAAATCTCTGAATTTTTGGTAGATGTCCTAGATGTCCCATAATCACTATTGGGTCTTTTTTTCGATTAAATCGGTCCATATATAGCCTAGATATCGTTATATGTAGACTGTGTGATCAACGGAAAAAAACAGCGTTTCATAACGTAACGTCATTTTTTTAAATTCAAAAAGTCGACGATAAACTTTCACAAAACACTTCGAAATACTTTTGTAATGCAACTTTAGGTATTAGTAAACGTTAAAAAGCGATCAAATTAATCACAAGACGAAGTATATTCTATAGCTGTCCGTCTGGAAAACTGTCCGGCTAGAAACTCAACCAAAATATCCGGTCCTAGACCTGAAGAACTGTGCTGCCTTGTATCTGTTTGACCAAGAAACAAATCGTAGGCAAATGACAAGACTCTAGACACCGTGTGGAAGCTGTAGGTACTGCAACCTCAGCCTCATTAATTGTGGTTCACCTTTATCAATGGGTTCAAGTCGCGCAGCAATATATTTTTCCATTTTCAGTGATCAGGTTTTCCTGCGCTTTTCGATGAAACTCCCGTTCTGGTAAAGCCACAGCCGTGATTTAACCAGTTTTATAAACGTCTGAGTGTTTTCTATCCACACATACTAATCATATGCATATACTATATTCCTGGCATGAGTAGCAGGGCGCTGAAATGTTGCGCGATTTTTAACAGAATGTTCGAAAAAGTAGAGGGTAGGAGTAACAGGTTAATGCAACCGCTGTGTCAGATTTCAAAAAAGCTTTACAGTGAAAGCACAACATGGACTAATCTGAGTACAGCGCTCAGAGACCAAAACAAGCCATACAGATACCCGCCATGTTATGGAGTCAACAGAAGTCAGAAATAGCATTATAAATATTCACTTACCTTTGATGATCTTTATCGGAATGCACTCCCAGGAATCCCAGTTCCACAATAAATGTTTGTTTTGTTCAATAAAGTTCATAATTTATGTCCAAATACCTCCTTTTTGTTCACACGTTTAGTTCACAAATCCAAATTCACAAGGCGCGAGCACTAGGTCCAGAAGAAAAGTCAAAACAGTTCCATTACAGTTCATAGAAACATGTCAAACGTTGTATAGAATCAATCTTTAGGATGTTTTTATCATAAATCTTCCAATAATATTCCAACCGGACAATTCCTTTGTCTTTAGAAAGGAAAGGGAATGCAGCTCGCTCTCACGGCCGCGCGCGACTTAGAGATTGGCATTCTGCCAGACCCCTTAGTCAAACAGCTCTTATTCGCTACCCGTTCACAGTAGAAGCCTGAAACAAGGTTCTAAAGACTGTTGACAACTAGTGGAAGTCTTAGGAAGTGCAATCGGACTAAATTTACACTGTATCTTGGATAGGCAAAGACTTGAAAACCTACAAACCTCAGATTTCCCACTTCCTGGTTGAATTTTTTCTCAGGTTTTTGCCTGCCATATGAGTTCAGTTATACTCACAGACATCATTCAAAGAGTTTTAGAAACTTCAGAGTGTTTTCTATCCAAATGTACTAATAATATGCATATCTTAGCTTTTGGGCCTGAGTAGCACGCAGTTTACTCTGGGCACCTTATTCATCCAAGCTACTCAATACTGCCCCCCATCCTGACTTGCCTAGTTAAATAAAGGTTAAATATATATCTATATTTTTTTTAAATAGAGGAGGGGAGCATCACTTCCTGTGCTGTGAATGACAGAAAGTAGCAGCTCAGTGTAGAGCGAGACCTGATGAGGTGAACATCACTGGGTCTCTTCTAGTCTTGACAGAAAGATAGCAATCAATCTTAAAAACTATTATTTTGAATTTATTCTAAAACTTTTAACTTTAACTTTTTTTTAAATTAAAGATGACTTTGACATGGGTGAATATCTCTAATTTGGTATAAATAAGCTTTAGGATGCGAACTGCAACAAAACTGGGTCCCTTTTGACCAAACTCATAATACCTGTAATGTATCTTGAAGGTGAAATAAACAATAAAATACAAATTGTTTGTATAAAATTATTTTATTTTATGTTGTTTGTATAATGGTGACACTGTTAGGCCACGTTAATATACACTGTGGTAAACACGCTTTCTCTGCTGAAGAAAGACAAGCAACCTGAACCGCTGGAAGACAGAGACAGACAGACAGACAGACAGACAGACAGACAGACAGACAGACAGACAGACAGACACTATGATATTTCAAAACATTATCTGCTGTTATCACAATTTTTATGGTTTAATTTATATGAACGCATGATGTACAATGGTATGTATGGTGGACACCTGGGGTTTGGGACACCTGTACACCGCCATCTGCTGCTTAGTAAAATAACCACACATTTAATGTGTTTTATTCCACATCTTTAACACTTGTAGGCCTACTTCAACCATAGTGCATCCATGACGTGTTTGAATGCATGGGGAATGGATCCATTACCATTAGGCCTACTGCACTAATGTTGAATGTGCCGAGGCAGATGTCAATACTCTCAGCAGACTCATCTCATGCATTCGCTGCAGACTCAGCATCTTCAAACTGTGGTCAGTGTCACCTTGCTGGTGTGAACCTCGATGGAAGAAAAAACACATACATCTTTGTGGTCAGAAGTTTCCACGGAACAATAAAACAATCAGACATCAAGCCATCACAAATTTGGCATCAACATTTTTTTCTTCAGTGCTTTTGAGATCACACCTCATCTTTTCTGAGACATTGAGTTATATTTGTTATGGTTAGTTACCAAGGCAGTTTGATTTGCATACTAGATAATGATGTTGCTAATTGTGCTCCTAGGGCCTGTGATAAGCCGTGTGGTAACTTTGGTCAACATGCACTTTTAGGAAATCTGTATTTCTTCTGGACACAGGGATTCTGATAACCCACAAACAATACTTTTGACCTTATTTGACCTCCAACACTTTCTGTTCATAGTTTCATATTGCCGCCAATCAAAGCCTTGTTTACACTTACCTGACAAACGGACAAAAATATCTACCTATAACATCAATCAAACAAGGTCTGCATCCGAAATGGCACACTATTCCTTATACAGTGCCTTCAGAAAGTATTCACACCCCTAGATTTTTTAAACATTTTGTTGTGTTACAAATTGGGATTCAAATTGATTTAATTGTCTTTTTTTTGTCAACGATTGACACAAGATACTACTTTCATGTCAAAGTTGAAGACACATTCTAATGTGTAAAACATTCATGAAAAACGAAACACTAACATAACTTGATGAGATAAGTATTCAACCCCTGAATCAAAACATGTTAGAATCACCTTTGGCAGCAATTACAACTGTAAGTCTTTCTGGGTAAGTCTCTAAGAGCTTTCCACACCTGGATTGTGCAAGATTTGCCCATTATTCTTTTCGAAATTCTTCAAACTCTGTCAAATTGGTTGTTGATCATTGCTAGACACCCATTTTCAGGTCTTGCCATAGATATTCAAGCCGATTTAAGTCAAAACAGGAACATTCACTCTCTTCTTGTTCAACAACTCCAGTGTAGATTTGACCTTGTGTTTTAGGTTATTGTCCTGCTGAAAGGTGAATTAATCTCCCAGTGTCTGGTGTAAAGCAGACTGAACCAGGTTTTCCTCTAGGATTTTACCTGTGCTTAGCTCCATTCCATTTACCCTTTGTATTCAGGAAAAAAAGTGAATTGCTTTGCCACATTTTTTGCGATATTACTTTAGTGCCTTGCTGCAAACAGGATGCATGTTCTGGTATATTTTTATTCTGTACAGGCTTCCTCTTTTCACTCTGTCAATTAGGTTAGTATTGTGGAGTAACTACAATGTTGTTGATCCATTCTCAGTTTTCTCCTATTTCAGGCATTCAATTCTGTAACTGTTTTAAAACTTCTTAGGGATCAGCATCATTTTTTCAATTTTCGCCTAAAATGGCATACCCAAATCTAACTGCCTGTAGCTTAGGCCCTGAAGCAAGGATATGCATATTCTTGGTACCATTTGAAAGGAAACACTTTGAAGTTTGTGAAAATGTGAAATGAATGTAGGAGAATATAACACAATAGCTCTGGTAGAAGAAAATACAAAGAAAAAAAACAACATTTTTTTGTATTTTTGTTGTACTGATAACTTGAAGAATGAGCAAGCTACATGACATTTAGTATGAAGTCACCCAGGTGTCCTTCACAATTTGCCCAAATGTAACCAAGTAGCCAAATTGGTAAATTGATACATTTTCAAGAACATAACTACATAGAAAACATACAAAAATTCTATGCTAATAACAAATACAAGTTTACACACTCCCAGGAATGTCAAACATTATGGATCATTAGCTTCCCTACATAAAATGTACTAACAGGAGACCCAACAAAAATGCTGATACAATGTCTCCAAACACAGAGGTGAAATATTTAAGACAAGGGCCAAGTTAGCAGCCAACACTGATCTAATGTCATAAGTGAAGACACTACAAACACAAAGTAAAAAAATATATAAATAAATGAATAAATTAATGTACACGTTATTTACAATGACTGTACCTACAACACGCCCTCTACACAAGATTATGCTGCTGGTCCCAAGTCCCTTTCAGCTGTAAAGCACTTACCATCCTCTACTTGTAGGCTGGCTAGGTATTCACACCTCTAGGTGGCCAGGCGGGGGTTTGTTGTGGAGCCAGAGGGAGCAGAAGTTAGGCTGAGTGGGGGATGGAAAGCTTGAATGAGGTCTCTTTGAAGTCAGTCTTTACCACTAGAAAAATCAGTAAGAACTCAAGTTTATTACTTATTATATTGAACCTTTATTTTAGAAATACATCAAATATACAACAACACATCTATAAACATATATTATATTTGAGTGGAGAACACTGTGGTGAAGGTTGTGTACCAATATTTTTTTTTAATTAACCTTTATTTAACTAGGCAAGTCAGTACAAATGCTTATTTAGAATGACGCTTATAATTGTGCGCCTCCCTATGGAGGAGGTGCAGCCTGGATTCGAACCAGCTACTGCAGTGTGTTAGACGACTGTGCCACTTCACCATGCTCAAACGGATATTCAATGTCTGCTTTTTTTTACCCATCTACCAATAACATTATTATTATGACTTGTTAAGCAAAGTTTTGCTCCTGAACTCATTTAGGCTTGCCATAACAAAGGGATTGAAAACATAATGAATACTTAATTAAGACATTTCAGCTTTTAATTTTTAATTTTTAATTCATTTGTAAAAATTCCACTTTGACATTATGGGGTATTATGTGTAGGCCAGTGACAAGAAATCTAAACGTAATAAATGTTTTATTAAGGCTGTAACACAAAAAAATGTGGAAAAGTCAAGGGGTGTGAATACTTTCTGGGGTGTGTACTACGTTTGACCATGCAGGACCCATTGTTGACCAGAGCCCTATGGACCCTTGCAAAAAGTAGTACACTATGTAAGGAATACAGGGTGCCCTTTTGGATGAAACCACCCCCACCTTCTTCAAACTCTCTGTCTCTCCGAACCACACTCGTACCACATTTATGCAGACCACAACCTGTTGTTGTCACGATGTTCATCTTGCAGAGGAAATAGTGTGTTATAAATGGCATAACACATAAAGGACATAACATAAAAGCTTTCAATGACTTGAGAACGTTTGGGGAGTATTCAAATATCAAGGAGTATCTTTTTAGGTGTGAGCTCTTTCTGAGATTTGTTATGGTTTGTTACCAAGGCAGTTTGATTTGCATGCAAATAATGATGTTGATAATGCCTTTGAAAAGCCTTGTGATGTCTTTGTTCAACATGCACTCGATTTCACTATTTATGCTGCACTGAGGGATTCTGAGGAGGTTGATAACCTGCCCTCAGGTCCAACACTTTCAGCCCATAGTTTTCATGTTGTTATTTTCAGGGAGGCAGGAGGGTGGGCCGTGCACTCATCAAGGCTTGGTTTACTTTTAGCTGACAAAAACACACTGTGGCAAAGAAGGGGGCAGAGTGATAAATGGCAGATATGTGACGGCAGAACTAATAAACAGGCTCTGCCCTCTCACTCAAATGGCCACCCCGGCCAGAACTACAGATCACAAAATGGCCAGCCTCCAAAAACTACAATCTCCAGAAGCAAGGGTGCTCGGAAGGTGGGGCCGACTCACAGATAACGGGTCAAGACAAACCAGGAAGAGAGAGAAGAAGGGGATGGGGGAAAAGAGACAATATATATAATCTGGATTTACTGTATATGACCTGGACTGTTTGGATTTACCTGTTGGTATTTGAACCTGGACCGACTGAGAACCCGATTCGTGTACCAAACCATGCTATCCTTGACCATGCCTGAGGCCTGAGTGTTGGAGTGTGCTCCTGGCTATCTGTAAATGATGTCTGAGTGTTGGAGTGTGGTCCTGGCTATCTGTAAATGATGTCTGAGTGTTGGAGTGTGCTCCTGGCTATCTGTAAATGATGTCTGAGTGTTGGAGTGTGCTCCTGGCTATCTGTAAATGATGTCTGAGTGTTGGAGTGTGCTCCTGGCTATCTGTAAATGATGTCGGAGTGTGCTCCTGGCTATCTGTAAATGATGTTGGAGTGTGCTCCTGGCTATCTGTAAATGATGTCTGAGTGTTGGAGTGTGCTCCTGGCTATCTGTACATTTAAAAAAGAAAAAGGGTGCTGTCTGGTTTGCTTAGTATAAGGAATTTGAAATTATTTTTTTCACTTTTGATACTTGACTATAGTTTAGCATTTAAATTTATTTTTACATTTTACATTTAAGTCATTTAGCAGACGCTCTTATCCAGAGCGACTTACAAATTGGTGCGTTCACCTTATGACATCCAGTGGAACAGCCACTTTACAATAGTGCATCTAAATCTTTTAAGGGGGTGAGAAGGATTACTTTATCCTATCCTAGGTATTCCTTAAAGAGGTGGGGTTTCAGGTGTCTCCGGAAGGTGGTGATTGACTCCGCTGTCCTGGCGTCGTGAGGGAGTTTGTTCCACCATTGGGGGGCCAGAGCAGCGAACAGTTTTGACTGGGCTGAGCGGGAACTGTACTTCCTCAGTGGTAGGGAGGCGAGCAGGCCAGAGGTGGATGAACGCAGTGCCCTTGTTTGGGTGTAGGGCCTGATCAGAGCCTGGAGGTACTGAGGTGCCGTTCCCCTCACAGCTCCGTAGGCAAGCACCATGGTCTTGTAGCGGATGCGAGCTTCAACTGGAAGCCAGTGGAGGAGCGGGGTGACGTGAGAGAACTTGGGAAGGTTGAACACCAGACGGGCTGCGGCGTTCTGGATGAGTTGTAGGGGTTTAATGGCACAGGTAGGGAGCCCAGCCAACAGCGAGTTGCAGTAATCCAGACGGGAGATGACAAGTGCCTGGATTAGGACCTGCGCCGCTTCCTGTGTGAGGCAGGGTCGTACTCTGCGGATGTTGTAGAGCATGAACCTACAGGAACGGGCCACCGCCTTGATGTTAGTTGAGAACGACAGGGTGTTGTCCAGGATCACGCCAAGGTTCTTAGCACTCTGGGAGGAGGACACAATGGAGTTGTCAACCGTGATGGCGAGATCATGGAACGGGCAGTCCTTCCCGGGAGGAAGAGCAGCTCCGTCTTGCCGAGGTTCAGCTTGAGGTGGTGATCCGTCATCCACACTGATATGTCTGCCAGACATGCAGAGATGTGATTCGCCACCTGGTCATCAGAAGGGGAAAGGAGAAGATTAATTGTGTGTCGTCTGCATAGCAATGATAGGAGAGACCATGTGAGAGGTTATGACAGAGCCAAGTGACTTGGTGTATAGCGAGAATAGGAGAGGGCCTAGAACAGAGCCCTGGGGGACGCCAGTGGTGAGAGCGCGTGGTGAGGAGACAGATTCTCGCCACGCCACCTGATAGGAGCGACCTGTCAGGTAGGACGCAATCCAAGCGTGGGCCGCGCCGGAGATGCCCAACTCGGAGAGGGTGGAGAGGAGGATCTGATGGTTCACAGTATCGAAGGCAGCCGATAGGTCTAGAAGGATGAGAGCAGAGGAGAGAGAGTTAGCTTTAGCAGTGCGGAGCGCCTCCGTGATACAGAGAAGAGCAGTCTCAGTTGAATGACTAGTCTTGAAACCTGACTGATTTGGATCAAGAAGGTCATTCTGAGAGAGATAGCGGGAGAGCTGGCCAAGGACGGCACGTTTTGATACATAAGTATATTTCAAACCAAATACTTTTACTCAAGTAGTATTTTACTGGGTGACTTTCACTTTTACTTGAGGCATTTTCTATTAAGGTATCGTTACTTTTACTCAAGTATGACAATCGGGTTCTTTTTCCACCACTGTTTGAGTGTGTAAATTGGAGCTTTCCAATAATAATCACGCCGTATTACCATAAACATTCAAATTCAAGATCTAAAATGAGGGCAAGCATATTTGCATATGTTCCATAGGGTGTGCTTCTCTCTCGATAGCTTTTTGAAGCCATGTAGCATGAGGACAGAAAAAGGTCAGAGGGGAGGGTACGGCTGTCCTGTTCTGTCTGTTTACTGATGTCACAGCAGCCAATCAGGCCTGTGGACCCACACTCCAGTAGTGTATAAAAAGACACCCATAACCTCTTGACTCTCACTCCCATCTGTAACACAGGACGACTAGTCTACGCATGAGAAGATGCCGTCATCGGAGGTGGAATTATACAATGACCCAACTACGTTTATTTTCTTTGCTGACATTTAGTACAGGTAGGTTTAAGGAATCCATATGTATGAAAACTAAATGCATTAGAAAATGCTGACAGAATAGAGGGATGAGAAGAGACTAAAAACATGTGAAGATATTCAAGTCATGTAAATCTTTGTTTTTGTCCTTTCTAAAGGGTGGTCTACTACCACCAGACAGTCTAATGTCCTAAATACATTCATCTCTGGATACACAGTTGGTTTGAGATGTTTCATCTCAGAAACTGAAGGAAGTTACTTCAAATGGTTCAAGATGACAGTGGGACAAGCTTCAGTCTGCATGCTATCACTTTACATTCACTCCAACATTCTATGGGGAGTTTAACAACAGCACCTGGTTTGTAGCAAGGAAAGTGGAGCTAGTTTTGTGCTTACTATTGAAGACGCCAGACCATCAGATAAGGGGATGTGTTACAGTGCCACACGAGATTGATGCCATGATCTTCGGAAAGGGTGTGTTTCTTTTGCATTAGGGTAAGTAACAAATATATGTATTATCATGTGCCTATCAGGCTCTTTTAAGCGGTTATATTAAAACAAAAACAATTATGAGAACCTTGGTTTTACTGTGTTATAAAGGATGCAGATTCCAGGAACCAGCATCTAACTCAGCAGCCTATGTCTTAGTCAGTCCAGCCAGGAGACTCTGTGATTCTGAACTGTATAATACACACTGAGATCTGTGCAGGAGAACACGGTGTCTATTGGTTCAGACATGGCACAGGAGAATCCCATCCAGAATAATTTACCCACACGAAAATAGGAGTGATCAATGTGTCTACAACCTCCCCAAGAGGAACCTCAGCCTGTCTGATGCTGGAACTTAGTACTGTGCTGTGGCTTTGTGGGGAGATCCTGTTTGGAAACGGGACAAAGCTGGACATTGAAGGTATTTTGCTTTGAACCTCTAAATTTAGATTTTATTCTGTAATAATTCATCTCTGATCTGTAACAATTCAAGACAAATCAAACTCTAAAATCAATTTGCTGATGCAACTCTGAATTGTAAAAGGGTCGAAGACGAAGCTTACAAAATTTGACATGTATTCCTGTGTTTCTAAGAAAGAATATCAACAACTTCCTTTAAACCCCAAACTCTTAGCTTTAATTGTGTCCAACATCTTGAGTTTGATCGCCATCGTTGTCCTTACAGGATAAAACTCTTTTACTAGTGATTTGTGGTTCTACTTAAATGGCTCCTTCCATTTTGTGTGGTCATTCACATGTGACCAGGGGCGTCATGCACCCAAAAAATCTGAGGGAGCACAAAGTACGTGAGAATGTCTGAGTGGTGGTCCGTAGGGGGGCTAGGCCCCGTCCGTACATTAATTTTTTCAAACACATTAAAACGTTTTTCCTGCAATCTAGAGCCATAATCATTGTGCTTAATTCTATATATAAAAATATATATCTAAAAAACGGTCTATTTTTTTTATTTTTCTGCATGTCTAAGCATACTTCTCTGCATCTCTGTTAAAATCTGGGTAAAAGATTGAAGGGAATGTGAGTCTTATTCAGTACATTTAGTTATTGCTTTCTTTTCTAAAGTCTACCAACCTTGTCAGCAGGCATGCCAGCTAAGATCGTAAGACAAGCTAGCTACTCTAATATGATTGAGAGCCTGAAATGGCTTCTTGGTAGCTAGTTATGAGGTTCGGTGATTGGGAATCTGGGCTAGCCAGGACCGAGTTTGGAAAACCCTGCTCTTCGGCGATGTCTTGACTTCCCTGATCTGTGTGTACACCACCTATCCAGCAGAGGGCAGTAAACTTCCACAAAGGGAACAGACTACAGGCAAAGGAAGGATCTCATCATTCACGACATTTTAGTAATTTAGCATACTCTTATCCAGAGCGACTTACAGTAGTGAGTGCATTACATGTTCATACTTTTTCGTTACCAGTCATATGATGATGGCCATATGTTGGTTTATAGAAAAGGATAGATTATCTGTAGTTTGGCCTGGCTAGCCTTCCAACATTATGTACAGTGCCGTTGTTTGGAAAGGACACTATCAAACCAGAGTGAAGAAACAAGATTATGGTTTTAATTATTTTATTATGAGTGCATGACATATCAGGGAAAAAAGTTTATTAGGACTATATACTTTTAAATCCAAGTATTCAAGTAGTACAGCTATAAAAACCACTACAACTATTCACAGTATAGGCTACAGTATACAGTTGAAGTCGGAAGTTTACATACACCTTAGCCAAATACATTTAATCTCAGTTTTAAACCATTCCTGACATTTGAATCCTAGTACAAATTCCCTGTCTTAGGTCAGTTAGGATCACCACTTATTTTAAGAATGTGAAATGTCTGAATAATAGTAGAGTGATTTATTTTCAGCTATGTCTTTCATCACTTTCCCAGTGGGTCAGAAGTTTACACACACTCAATTAGTATTTGGTAGCATTGCCTTTAAATTGTTTAACTTGGGTCAAGTGTTTCAGGTAGCCTTCCACAAGCTTCCCACGATAAGTTGGGTGAATTTTGGCCCATTCCTCCTGACAGAGCTGGTGTAACTGAGTCAGGAATGTAGGCCTCCTTGCTCGCATACGCTTTTTCAGTTCTGCCCACAAATTTTCTGTAGGATTGAGGTCAGGGCTTTGTGATGGCCACTCCAATACCTTGACTTTGTTGTCCTTAAGCCATTTTGCCACAACTTTGGAAGTATGCTTGTGGTCATTGTCCATTTGGAAGACCCATTTGCGACCAAACTTCAACTTCCTGACTGATGTCTTGAGATGTTGCTTCAATATATCCACATAACTTCCCTCCCTCGTGATGCCATCTATATGTGAAGTGTACCAGTCCGTCCTGCAGCAAAGCACCCCCACAACAAGATGCTGCCACCCCCCTGCTTCACGGTTGGGATGGTGTTCTTCGGCTTGCAAGCCTCCCCCTTTTTCTCCAAACATAACAATGGCCATTATGGCCAAACAGTTCTCTTGTTGTTTCATCAGACCAGAGGACACTTCTCCAAAAAGTACGATTTTTGTCCCCATGTGCAGTTGCAAACCGTAGTCTGGCTTATTTATGGCGGTTTTGGAGCAGTGGCTTCTTCCTTGCTGAGCGGCCTAAAAGAGCGAATAAATAAGGCCATCTTAACCATCTTAATCAGTAGGCCTTCTCTCCACATAGTGTCATAAGCCTTTTCAATGTAAAAAAAAAGACAGTAGCCATTACTTCTTTCATGACCAGAGTATATATATATTTTTTTACTTCATTGCTCACCTTTATTAATGCATCCAAAGTTGATCTACCTTTACGCAATCCACTTTGACATTGACTCTATAAACCTCTATGTTCCAGGAAATATGACAATTTATTGACTATGATCTTTTCCAACAGCTTACACAAGTTAGAGGTCAGTGCTATTGGTCTATAACTAATCAGCACATGAAGGGTTCTTACCAGGCTTTACAAAAGTTAACATTACTGCACGTTTCAAACCAGAAGGTATAACTCCCTCACTCCAAATTGTATTACATAATCCCAGGAAAACATGTATGACCTCATCGGGTAGATGCTTAAACATTACATGGCACAACTGATCATGACCTGGGGCTGGAAATCCACAGCCTATCAAGGCTGAATGCATGTCATGTATGGTAAAAACAGCATCCAAAGAAAATTCAACTGTATCCCTGTTCTTATACACATTAACATGAGCATTTAAAATCGCACACCCGCGTTGCTTATATACTTCATCCAAAGTAACCCCACTATGTACCCTAGAAAATGTCTTCCCCAACAAATCAGCTTTTTCTTTATCAGTTACGTCCATTTTCTGACCCACAACCAAAATGGAATTCGAGATGCTTGCTTCTTCCAGTCATCTTCTTCAACATAGACCATACATCCCCCAGCTCAGTAATCCTGCCTATTGTAGAGCAGCTCTGTCTCCATACATTTATTGACAGACTTAATGACCCTATGTACTAAAGCTCTCTTCCTTTGGAAATCTACTAGATTCTCAGGAGTCATATTCCTACGCAACACTCTGTAAGCCCTATTTGTTTCTCAAATAGCCACAGTGCCCTCTTCAGTCCACCTAGGAGCCACCTTCCTTTTCTCACCCACTTCACTCACTGGCACATATACATTTGCAGCACTCAAAATCAGAGAGGTCACAGAGGCAGCACATACATCAACTGTCCAACAGACTTTAAGCAATGATCACCAAACTTTTCCCAGTCTGCTTTTTGAAAGCACCATCTTCTGACTGTTACCCCAGCTGGAATAGTAACATCCAAGTTCATGGTGCATGAAATCAGGAAATGATCACTTCCAACAGTAGAATCATTTTATCAGGTTTCAGGTAAGACCCAAGTGCAGACTGTGTTGAAGTAACAATGTTTATTGCAAAAACAGGGGCAGGCAAACGACAGGTCAAGGCAGGCAGGGATCGATAATCCAGAGTAGTGGGGCCCGAGGTACAGGGCGGCAGGCAGGCCCAGGGTCAGGTCAGGCAGAGGTCGGTAATCCATAGTAGGGGCAAAGGCACAGGACAGCAGGCAGGCTCAGTCAGGAAAGGCAAGGGTCAAAACCAGGAGGGCGAGAAAAAGAGAGACTGGGGAAAAGCAGGAGCTGAGACAAAACGCTGGTTGACTTGAACAAACAAGACGAACTGGCAACAGACAAACAGAGAACCCAGGTATAAGTACCCAGGGGATAATGGGGAAGATGGGCCACACCTGGAGGGGGATAGAGACAAGCACAAGGACAGGTGAAGCAGATCAGGGCGTGACACATACATTATATTCCATTCATAGATAAATGCAATAGAGTTGGAAGCCATTGTGAGGTCCAGGCAGGATGTAACCCCTCTAACAACATCAACTCTTGTACCACATCCACCGTTAAGACATACTAATGCTCATATCTTCCACAATAGTACCATTAGCATCTGTATGTGTGCTTTCCAATAAACTACTATGTGCATTAAAGTCGGCGAACCACATCTCTCTAGTGCCCAATTTTCCTGATATTTCATGAAACATCACTACAGATAGTTGACGACAAGGGTTGTAAAAATTGTGTCACTTAATATTACTACCTGCAATGTAGATTTCCACAATCACACATTCATATTCAGATGGCACAGTTAAATGACGATATACAAGACCTTCTCTTATGAACTTAACACACCCACCAGTTGATCTATCAGGTCTGATTGAGCAATAACCAGAAATAATCCAATCAAGATGTAAAAGCCATGTTTCTAGAACACATATCACTTTAGGTTTGATCTCTAAATCAATGACATATTTGTTAAACTCCTGACCGTTAGCAATAAGGCTCCTAGCATTACACCGATGGATAACAAAAACAATAACACTAATTATAATCATACTGAGACATTCCATCATTAGGATTATTAGGAGTCAACATATCAACAATCATGGCGACAGTAACATCTGTTACCCCTAAAAACTCTGTAGCTGCTTCCACAATCTTCAACTTGGCAGTTCTTCTTTCCACAAACGCGGGCAGGTTGATAACCTTTCCAATGAAGGCTAAAAAAGTCAATCTGATTAACTATTAAGGTGTCCTTTGAAACAACACATTTGTGAGCGCAATATTTCTGAACAGGTATCCTATCCGTGTCTGGACCAACATAAGTGACATTTCTTACAGTAGGTCCACTAATTCCAGCAATAGGACCTATTATCTCCATCATTCTGCCTAATAGTTAAACCAATCTGCCTTGATGCCTCTGCATAAGAGACATTATGAGTGATTTTATATCTTTGGGCATCTCTAGCCTCTTTCTGGCATCCACCAACTGCTGTTACTGTGTGCCCCCCCCCCCCCCCTCCCCATTTACACCATTTCACCTTGACATTGTTTCCACATTCAACATAATCATGTTCCCCTACACACTTGGCACATATTTTCTTTCCTTTGCACAGAGCCGCTACATGTCCCATTCTTTGGCATTTAAGACATTAATTGACAGGCTTTCACTTCTCTGCCTCTCTTTCTTACTGAACAGCCTTTTGGCTTCAACCACTATGACCCCTCTACATTTTATTTTATATCATCTATGGTGGAACCCCAGAAACGACCATCCTAAGGCTAGCCAAAGCTCTACGGACATGACCTGTGATTTTCTTCCCATTGAGAGTTTTCAGAATCTTCCCTTGCTGATATATAAAGGCCATATATTACTTTTCCAGATGGGGTTACTGAAATTTGTAAGGAAGTTGCGTGGAGCCTGCAAAATTGAAATCATAAACAGACATTCCCTAAAGAGATAGAGCTATTGGGGAATTCTGGAATTTCCCAAGGCAAGCAGCAATTCACTGTCTACGGTGGTGCGATGTAATATGGTCAATGCTAGAAGGTATACGGCTTTTGTCAAATGAACGTCAAAATGTTGACCTTTTGTGTATTTTAGCTAACACTAACCATTTTCCTAACCTTAACCTAATTATTCTAACCTGCTACGTTAACTCTCATAAACTGTTGCATAAATTCTCATAGCCTTCAGATTCTCCTAACCTGTTAAAAAAGTCAAATCTGACAAAAACTGTATCCCATCTAGTCATAACCATGAATGGTGGAGCGCGTGCTTGCTGACTCAACGGTTATCCCCTTCCTGTTGTTTTGCTCTCGGCAGTACTATCACAGTACAGTATGGTTTAGAAACTCTGTTGTACTATCATAGATAGAACATATCTTTGTTACTATCCTCCGACACCCATTATAGTTCGCACAAAGGTTGGTGCGCCAGTAGGCAGGCAATAGTTGTTGTACCCTTTCAAGTAAGCAAGTCAACAGTCGGAGACGCATACTTACTGTATGTAGCCTGATCTTTGCAGACGCTGCGTGTACAATTGCTACAACTACCTAATTTTACAGGTAAGATATAGCCTAGCAAGTTTGGTAGTGAACATTCAGAATGGTTTTGTAGTTTGATTGAATGTCATGACATTTCAATATCAGTCAAATCTTCGACAAGTCTAGTCATGTTATTAGAGCTATAGAAAAACATGTGTGCAAGAATGTTGCAGATCGAACATGTTCTTCACTTCTGACAATATAGTAGACTGGCTGTTGTTTCCTAAACTGGCGGAGTATGGGTTGTTCCACCAATTAGGTGTATTTTGAGTAGTGTAACTTCTATATATATATATATATATATATATATCGGTAGTTCAATATATATATACATATGTGAAATAACGTTTTATACATATTGAACTACCGATATATATACATATGTGAAATAACGTTTTATTTCAACGAATTGTATTGTCATGTTGTTAGAATGACTATAATATGGTAGACTGAACTTCTACTAAAATGAACGGACCAATTTGCCCGATTTCGGACAACTATTTTTGGGAGAAATAATGCACACGACGGACCTGATATCGCCCATAATTCGACAACCATGAGTGCCTATTAAATCACCCATAAATCCCCACGAGGGAACTTTTTGTGACAGTAACAATTATTATTCGAGAAATGACCGTGGAAACGCCTTTATGAGCAAATATTGATTTAATAACCATCATATCGACGTAAATTTGGGAGTCACGGGATGATATGTTGTGTGGTCCTCCCATTACTATTCGGAAAACCATGCAGTTTATTGAACTACCGATTAAATAAATTAGGATGAATTGCACAGAGTGGTGAATGTGCACGGTCATGAGCTTGTTGCTCCTTTCCATTTCCAATAAATATCGAGGGTCTTACTCTGGTGACATGATGATCAATGCTTGACTGTTGCTTGACAAATACTAATATTCTCTCTCTCATCCAAAATAATCTCATCATGTAGACTAGACAACCCGCACAGCCAACCTGCACTGTATCTGCGAGCTGTTGGCTAGAGAGTACATGCCAAGACCAGAGTAAGCACATTGCAATTAACATAACAGTTTTTGTGACAAAACTATCGATAGAGTTGAAAATGTGATGGAACCACATTGAACTTTAGATTATTATTCGGTACATGAAAATTAGCTAAAAAGTATATTTTGTGTGTGCTAATTGTAACCGGAGAGGGACGTAAAAGCAACACTGTTACACTGTCATCAAGCAGTAATTTTTATCTGCAGAACGTCTTTTTGGTGGAAGCACACCACTAGTGGGAAAATTCACAAACAATATTGTCTTTATGCAGATTTTAGAATATTTGCATTAAAATATGTCGTCAATTGGATGGAAACCTAGCCAATGATGGTGAAAACATGGATAAATGTTGGGGTTGAGTGGGTTCCAAAAGGGTTCTTCGGCTGTCCCCATAAAATAACCCTTTTTGGTTCCTGGAAGAAGCCTTTTTGGTTCCAGGTATAACTATTTTGGGTTCCATGTAGAACTCTGTGTAAAGGGGTCTACCTGGAACTCAAATGGGTTCTACCTGGAACCAAATGGGTTTTTACCTGGAACCAAAAAGGGGTCTACAAAGGGTTCTCCTGTGGGGACAGCCAAATAACCATTTTTAGGATCTATATAGAGGATGCAGTGGAACATGTCAAAATGCTGAATATTGACACTTTAGCAAGTCTTTATTCATACATTTGTTTTTGATGTATTGCATTTTCCATGTGGTCTATAGTAAAGAGCACTTCATTTAAATATAACAGGCTTTTAAAATTCAACATTGGTGCACAAATTCTACTTAAAATATCTGAGGCAAAAGGCACTCATTTCATGGAACGACCCATATAACGACCCATGCTACATTCATAGCACAGTGAAATTACTTTCATCAAGTGAAAGTTTTAGAGGAAATGCTGAATGAGGCTGGGTGTGTGGAATGATGCAATTCTGACAAGTCTTCCTTAAAATGAGAACTAAAAGTGTTAACAAAACAAGATATTTTCTACTGCTTTATGGAATTGTGCAATAGAATGAAATGTTTATCATTTCAGTACCCTCTGTCTGAGCTGTTATTCTATTTCTAGTAATAAGACTTGTTTAGTGCCAGAATAACAAAAAATAGTCAATTTAATAATTATCTCTGTTTTTCTTTCAGACCAATTGAAACTGAAAGTCGGCATCCTCTCAATTGCAAAAGCTATCATAACACACATCATGGAGCTGCCTCACACCATGGAAACAGAGGAGCTGATGACCTACCTCCAGATCCAGCTCTACCACCCCCAGCAGGCCTCTAAGGCTCTTTACCGCCTGCTGCCCCTGGACGCCAGGCACAAGCACCCAGCCGAGGACCCCCTGAGGCTGGGCCGGGACGCCCACGGATGCACCTTTGCCCTGGCCGACCCACGGGTCTCCCGCAAGCAGCTGGCCTTGCAGGCCTACCTCACCACCAACAGCCCTGACATGCTGTTCTCTGTGCAGAACCTGAGCCAGAAGGGACACGTGACGGTCAACGGGTCAGAGTTGGGGTACCTGGAGAGGGCAGAGCTGCCGAATAAGGCCCTGGTCCGGTTCGGGGAGTATGAGCTGCTGATACGTCGTGAGAATGGAGAGGCAAAGGGGAGCTTCGAGGTGGAGTTTGGGGTGCTGGCAGTGCCTCCTTCCAGAGAGGTGGGCGTGCCAAGTATTGTTCCCGTCATGGATACAGGCTCAGACCATTCAAACAATGGCATCCCACCACTCATGAGCCATGGGCCGATAGAGATGGATGAGACAATCATGTACCAATCATGCAGTATGTTTCTCTCATAGACAATGATTTTCTCTTTACCTAGTAGCAGTTGTCTTTAAACAATATTGATGTTAAACATTGTATAATCTCTTGTGGACAGGAAGTGACAAACCTTAACAATAATTTTACTTCTGGGTAACCGAGATTAAACATTCTGTAAACTTAATCATACTGTTGACTGAATGTAGGGCCAAGCCATTGGGACCTCAAGTGTAGTTTTTCTTATCACTCCGCAAGTGTTACTAAGACTGTTACGTTATTAAATAAAATGTGAAACTAAAGCTTCTGAATATTGACCTTTTTCATGTAGTTCAAGTATCAGTGTTAAATGAAAGATGGGGAAGGATCATATGGTTTTGTAACTGTTTTGTAAATGTTGACTATAATAATAAAACCGTTTTTATTTGATTATTGTGTTACACGTCGTATACTTAACAAAGCCTTTAACAAGTAATTCAACTTTTATTTGCAAGGCGCCAAGGTTTCTGAACCAATCAGACGGCCCTGAATGTGTTTGCATTTGGTGAAGGGTCAGGGAGGTACATACAGTGGTATTCAGACCCCTTGACTTTTCCCACATTTTGTTAAATTACAGCCTTATTCTAAAATTGATTGCTGAGAATTGTTATTTATTTAATCTACACACAATACCCCATAATGACAAAGAAAAAACAGGTATTTTTGTTTTGCTCACTATTACAAATAATAAAGAGATACATAACATAAGTATTCAGACCCATTGCTATGAGACTTGAAATTGAGCTCAGGTGCATCCTGTTTCTATTTATCATCCTTGAGATGTTTCTACAACTTGAATGGAGTCCACCTGTGGTAAATTAAATTGATCGGACATGTTTTGGAAAGGCACACACCTGTCTATATAAAGGTCCCACAGTTGACAGTGCATGTCAGAACAAAAACCAAGCCATGAGTTCGAAGGAATTGTCCGTAGAGCTCCGAGACAAGATTGTGTCGAGGCACAGATCTGGGGAAGGGTACCACAAAATGTCTGCAGCATTGAAGGTCCCCAAGAACACAGTGGCCTCCATCATTCTTAAATGGAAGAAGTTCGGACCCACCAAGGAAACAGCGATAAACCCCAGAGTCGGACGGAGAGGACCGGTGGATGAGGTAGCCGTTTCCCCCATGTGAGTGATCCAGGGAGTGGGTTCTGTTCTTTTGGAGAAGGTCCAACTGGGTTAGAGGCTATGCGTATACAGGGATGTGGACAGAAATGTAAAAAAGAGTGAGTTATAACAAGTGGCTAGTGGGCTCGGAAATATCCAGTTATACATTTTAATGTTCACGAATAAGCCATTATAGATATGTTGATTGGTATGTTGACGGCGCTCCCTTAATATGACCTTACTAAAGAGCCCCTGAAGTGGAAAGGGTCCATCAGCTCACCTGTACACAGAGACGGAGGGACACGTGAGCAATGTACAAGGTGGTGATTTCAACAGGTTTCAGGAGTGACAGGTGGAGCATCCGTTGTAGAGTGGGAACGTCATGGTCGTCATGCTGACGAGAGGTCGGGCAGTCCTGCCGACATGTCACTATGAGCTCTGGGCCCCGGACAATGGAGAAAACTTGCAACCTCCTCTCTAGATGTCTCTGAACCATCCCACATGGAGAGCTTCCCCGGGCTTCCCCTCTCCTGTGCTCACATGTGTATAGCACAACCTAGGTAAAGGATAGAGGAAACTAGGAAATAGCACTTCTCAAGAGGGTGTAACATGACACTACAACTCTTTCTGTCACAGGGAGTAGCAAAATCGAAACAAAGTGGTATCAATGTATTATTAATATCATAGTATCTTCTTTCTTAACAGCATTTATGCAACTACACACTGAATCACTCAACCCTCTCTCAAAGTTCCCCACAGCGATTGCAACCCTGCCAGGCACACCTGATGTAAACACCTCCACCTCCCCTAGCCTCACTGTCAAGTTCTCCCTGCACCCCAGCTCCAAACAAGCCAGTGTTACATCACCTGACTGACAGGAATAAATAAGACTCCAGTCATGAACCCAGGTCTCAAATGATGTAGTGAGGAACCAGGGCAAACCAGTGGCAGGTTTGAGGGCTTAGAGCCACAGTGCAGGTATTGCCAATGCCACACTCAACCAATGGGGCTTCAGCAAAACAGTAAGCCACACCCCAGACAGGAGCATGACCAATAAGCTCACAGTATCAAAATCCATTGTCCTCCAGGACTAGCCTAGAGTATTTTTATGTCTGGAAAGCACCTACTCAGGGATCATTTGCAGTTCTTTACAGTTGAGTGTTGCATTTCAATGCCTCTGTACTTCCCCAGAGTTATATTAGGAAGTCCTTTACCATTCTGTGATCTCATCAAACAGCTGTGATAATGTGAACGGTGCCTCAAAAATACAGGATATTTTTGTCCATACTCAAGAAATAAAGTAATCAATTATACATAAATAATTTATTCATTTTTGGTAGTTAGATTGGTAAATGAAATACATTTGAAAATCAGTGCTTTCAAGTAATATTTCTGCAGTTGAGCATGCAAGCAAAAGCAACACTGATGGCAACAGTAAAAATTGTTCACAATTTATGACTTTAATGGCGACAGTACATAGAAATGGTGAGCATCAAGGACAACAGTATGCTGATGCCACTTCAACTTAAGGAGTCTCATCTGGTCAGCAAATGATTAGGCAACAGTCAGACAGTATTCTTTCTTCAAGCTGGTCCTGCCCAAGTCCCTCCTGAAGAAAGAAGAGATTATTTAAAATAAAATAAAAATTGGTGTAATTTTAACCCCTTTTTCTCCCCAATTTCATGATATCCAATTGCGATCTAGTCTCGTTGCTGCAAATCCCCAACGGACTTGGGAGAGACAAAAGTCGAGTACTCAGAAACATGACCTGCCAAGCCACACTTCTCAACACCTGCTTGCTTAACCCGGAAGCCAGCTGCACCAATGTGTCGGAGGAAACACCGTTCAACTGACGACCGAAGTCAGCTTGCAGGCGCCTGGCCCACCACAAGGAGTTGCTAGAGCGCAATGAACCAAGTAAAGCCTCGCCCCCAAACCCTCCCCTAAGCCAGACAACGCTGGGCCAATTGTGCGCCGTCATATGGGACTTCCGGCCGGTTGTGACACAGCCTGGGATTCGAGCCCAAGCTGTAGTGACGCCGCAACACTGCGATGCGATAGACCGCTGCGCCACTCAGGAGGCCTGAAGAGATGCATTTTTTACCTCACTGAAATATTAAACATAAGGCACAAAATGGCACAGAGATGTCTGACCATGATGGGCCATTGCACTTCCTGCATAAGGACCGATCTGGTAGTGGTGGCACCCATTCACAGCATACATAACCCTGAAGAGCAGTGTCAGAATATCAAGAGGAGCTGAAGTCCACTTCTGTACCAGAAGTCCACTTCTGTACCAACCACTGGAAAGAAGACCATGGCCTAGAGAGGAAGAGATAGGATGGAAGGCAAGTATCATTAAAAAGGACATACTAAGCATTGGGGAAGTCTGTTAATCCATACAATTACAAAAATAAATTTAGTACATCCAACATGACACTTACTCCAACATTTCATTACTGATACCTACATGGTTACAGTATTCTGCTAAATTAATTTCACAATACCTTCCCTAGCAGAATTCCACTTCCGTACCAACCTCTTGTGCAAGGAAAGAACAAGAGGCCGAGATACGGGGATTGGAGCAATAAGATGGGAGAATCAGTTGGATAGAAAAGGATACTAAGCATGGGCAAAGTGTCATTAAATGGGAATTAAAAAGGTACTAAACATAGGATTTTTTTGTTGCATTGTCATTTCAGAATTTCCATAATATATATGCCGCTAATAGTGGCTGTGATAGTCGCTGTGATAATCATTTGGGAAAGCTGTTTGACTTTGACCATCTAAATCGCTGCAAAATATATTTTCAAAAACAAAATTAGTTTGTACAGCTGTTTGAAGCTGAACCTTCGTTTCACTGAAAAGATTTCACAGCGATTTAGATTGTACAATGAGTCGCTTCACTATTCAGGGCTTATTTTCACAAACTGAAATTGAGCGAACAGTGTAGAATTTTACCAACCAGGAAATGACAGAGCGATTTCCACTAGGTAAACAGCCAAAGTCAGAACAGCTTTCCCATTTTGACAAGTTCCGCTTCAGCGGGGAAACCAACAGATGAATAGCACAGCAAATCACACTGGTGGGTATGTAATACTGTGAAACAATCATTCAACTATTACTGCAGATAATGAAAACCTGAAATTTACAATGCAAAAAAAAAATCCTTTGTAGCACCTTTAAAGTACAATAAATCTTAGTTCTGTATAAATGACCTTAATTGAACATTACCTCCACATGTCCATATCGTAGGATACAGCAAAAGACAGCACGACCGTCTCCTATATTGTGTCCACAACACCTATCCACAGATCATGGTTCTAACAACCTACAAAAAGCAGAAGTGCTAAGCATACCAGGGCTTATTGTCCTATGTATCATGGGAGAGGGCATTAGTTAGATCACTAAGCCAAAATATTACATTTATTTAAGAGAATGATGGTGAAGAACATGGTAGGGTATGCAGTGGTTGAAAGATGGAAACTGACATTGTAAAATTAAGCACCTTCAGAGATCGCAAGAGATAATACATTTGCCATCGCAAAGAAAAAGATGGTAAGAGGGTAATATCCCCACTACTTTGAATATAAATTAAACATTGAAAAGCGTATTTTTCAGAATGGACCGAAATGCCATAGATTAAGTTAGTGCTGCTGCATATTGGCTTTCACTGACTGCAATGAGCATCGTCATGAAGCGCCTATAATAACGAGGAAAGATGGGGAAGTTCAGTGACGATAGTTCAAATCTGTTTATTAAAAAGCTTTGAAATCAAAAATGGCATCTGTAAAGAAAAGAAAACCATACATAAAACGCAGCTTTGGGGTATCTAGGTATGTAAATCGGCATATAATTGAACACAAAATGTCTAACAAATCAAATTTGCATAGGTAGATAAATCACTACGCTAACAGTTGCGTCGCAAAACGTCTTGAATACTGGTAAGTACCACCCAAAACCAAGATCACACAAGTTAAAGCGATATTACACTAACACGTTGTTGGACTAATTATGCAAATGAGTGTGGTTTATTAATCAAACTGAAGCTAGGTACAGCTCTGAAAAAGACATCTGCAGAATCTTCGTAACATTCATGTTTACCAAAATTACATGGATTGCTATTTAATTAACATTCAAATAGTCCCTTCATGAATATCACAGTTTAGAGGGTTTGTATCCATGAAAATTATTTTATGAAGGAAGAAATGTTATGTTAGGTCTTAGGCCAACATAGAGCCCTTAGGAGTACTGCGTCATTTCAAAATAGAATAACACCTCAAATACAGTAACCCCCTCTGCCTTTATCCTTTGCCCCAAAACAGCTTATGAACCTCGAACAATAAAATCAAGCAGAACAAATGTAAAACAGTTCAAGAAAGAGGACGAAACCGTAGACAAAAGCGTATTTTTTTGTATGGGTGGCCGCAAGCAATAGAGTATCTTCCAGTAAGTCGCAGGTGAACGCAACGCCACAGACGAAGGGGGGGGGGGGGTATAGTGCCACGTGCATCAGGAGACGACGATCTTGTCGGATAATTTAACCCTGGAAAGAGAGCAAACCACACAAGTCAAGCGCATTTTACTCATGGAGGAACGCGCTGAGGTTCAGTAAAACTTCCAGCATTCTTTAAAAGGCATATTACGATTTTACATTGTTCAGTTGAAGCAGATTTGGAGAGTTTGTAAAAAGCTAAGGATATGGTGAAACAATGCATTTGGAGCTTTTCTAGTCTGGTATTTTAAGCGAGACACTGAACGTCAATGCGAAGAGTCACCCCTAATTCAATCCTTCCACTCCCCATTGTTTTAAGTGAGCTAGATATGGAGTGTAATTGCATAGTGTACTATCCTGTTTCTGATATCTCACCTTGAGTCAAGCACCAGTGTGCTTTCAATACGAGTAGCGGGCAGGAGGGGGCAGAGGCACCCTCTCAGCATAGGGGTCTCTGGTACGTGGTACGCTGTACATCGCTGGCCTGGACAGAGGAGAGAGCCGAGAGCGCTCATAGGAGTAGCCGTTACCTGCGGGGGGCATGGGGGAGGGGGTCTTCTGATGGGACTGCGATCACGGGCATAGTAGGAGGACGGAGGAGGGAGGGGGCGGCGCTCGTACGGGTTGAGGGAGGAGGCCCCAAGGCGCTCCCTAACCATGGCAGAAGGGGGCGGTGGTGGAGGGGGTATGGAGCCAACACGCCTTTCATCTCCATAGCCTGAAAGGCCACCGTAAGGGGCAGGGCGCGCCCTGTACTTCTCATAGTAATCGACCACCCCGTAGCTTTCCCTCTCACGCTCATAAGCACGCTCTGGGGGGTAAGGGACTCGTCTAGGGGGAGGTGGTGGTGGGCCAGGGTAACCCCCTGACATGCGACCTCTGTAATGAGGGGGCTCACGCAGACCCCTGTCCCCAGGGTAGCCACGGGGTGGTGGCCAGTATCCACCCCTATCTGGTGGGGGGCCGTAATCCTCTTCCTCCCCTCTGGGACGGCTTTTTGACATCTGAACGTGAATCCGTTTGCCTAAAGAGGAAACCCATGGTTAACAGTGACACGCTAGTCCATATTTAACGTCAGGACTTTCCAACAGTTCAATCGTAAATCTTAATGAGGGTAATTTTCTTACCTTGGAAGTCAGTGTTGTCTAATCCCTTTATGGCATCCTTGGCCTCATCTGAGTTGGACATGTGAATGAATGCGAAATTTTTTATGATGGCACATTCTGTCACTGTTCCATACTCCTCGAACAGAGTGCGGAGCTCATCACCGTTGCCCTTCTCCACATTGGCCACATGAAGTTTCACTGGACCCTGGTTCTTCCCCCTGCTCGGCTCCACATTGATTGGCCTGCCATGAAGCTTGAAGAGGTGCAGGCTGCGGATGGCTTTGGTTGCAGACTTGCGGTCATCCATGTGGACAAAGGCATAGTTTTTGAACTTTGCACATTCTGTCACTGT
The DNA here is from genome assembly GCF_034236695.1 of Oncorhynchus nerka. Classification (NCBI taxonomy): domain Eukaryota; kingdom Metazoa; phylum Chordata; class Actinopteri; order Salmoniformes; family Salmonidae; genus Oncorhynchus; species Oncorhynchus nerka. The sequence continues at coordinate 48,728,595 of NC_088403.1, read as the reverse complement.
GCCATGTTCAGTAAACAGGGCCTCAATCTCATCCTTTTCGACCTCGTTAGGGAGGTTTCCAATAAAGATCTTCACCATCTTTATGTTAACGCAGAGCCTGTGAGATAGGAGAGGCATGTCAATATACCAGTTAGGCTGCAAATAAAACCGTGATGTCAAGTGAGTGGGCGGCATGGACAGGAAGTGCAATGGTTAACGTTATGTTAGCTAGCGAACTAGTGCAATTGAATTCAAACTGGCCGAACAATTGCTGAATACTAGTTAGACATCTTCAATGTCTAAGTTCACATTTCTAAAGTCTGGCAAGCTGTTGTCTGGTAAGCAAAGTTGGAAAGCGGAGTTAGCTGTGGAATATCGAAAGTAGGCAAGACTTCCTCCATCACAGCGTCGAATGGGTGGCTAACAACGTTAGCAAGCCAACTTAGCTAATGTTAGCTAGCTAGCTAAGGACGTTAGCTATGATAGTTAACTAGCTAGCTCAATATAACGACCAAAATAAAAATGTCAAATTCATGCAATACAATTATCGTAAAGCAAGTTCAGACAGTTAATTCGGCATAAAAATATATAAATAAAGAATACATTATTGCCGTAGTAAGATTCCACTCACCTCACTGCTACTAGGACGACGACACACGTTAACGTTACACCAACCCTTCTTCTGTGCGTATAATGGCGGTCCACAAACAAACGTTTGAGGTGCATGAAGCCGATATAACACCTCACGTCCGTTTTTTTTTTAACAATGCAACAAGTCCCGCCCACTAACAAGTTTGATTGGTGAATGGCCTTACCAGTAAACTCTTCATTGTCATATACGCAGCGTGATTGGACAAACTGGCAAAAAAATGTTTTACGGAGGACAAAAAGGGATCAATTCGTTTTGTAAGGCCCGGTGCTCCGGGTATGCTTTTTTTAGACCATTCCATTGGCCCTTTAGTGAAATCTCCACTTAAACCGGGGAACCGACCCATATGAAACGAATTGCCCAATCACAACAAAGTGATTTTCAAATTAATCTTCCGGTAAATCGACTCAACTTTGGACTTCTTTTTTCAACCCATGTGCTGCTCAGTGCTAACCAATGTAAATAGGTGATCACATATCTCAGTATACCTACACCCAAATAATTCATTTTCAGACAATTAAAGTTACAATATTTTATTAATTACATTAATATTCTCTAAAGTACAAAATTGATATGTTACATGAATCAGATACCGTAGTTGCATGGTTGTGTTAATCGTGTCAATTTAAGTGTTAGCGTCTAACAAGCTATATAAAACACTAAGGAAGTTTTTTTATTAATTAATTGCAATCAATGTCATTCTGATAGTGTTATGATTTCCTGATCATGTTATGATTTCTCTAAAAGTGTTTGCTTTCCTATAATTTTTTTAACAAGCTATATAAAACACTAAGGACGTTTATTTGTTTAATTCATTCATTGCAATCAATGTCATTCTGATAGTGTTATGATTTCCTGATCATGTTATTATTTCTCTAAAAGTGTTTGCTTTCCTACAATTAAAAAAAACAGTATCTATGTGATGCATTGTTGGCTGGCTGTGCTGCCTGTTTCACATTCTAGAATGGCACTCATCCACAACCCCCTAATTTGTCTCTTGCTTATGCTGGCTCTATTGTGGCGCGGAGGGGTAGAGTCCTACAGGCATAGGCTGTAGATGCATAGAGGGGTTAGAAAAGGCTTGAGGGGGATGCATGTTGATCTGGACAGGGGATGGGACATTGACGAGGAGGAGAGGGCGCTGACGAAACTTCAGCTCTCGGGCCATCTGGCACCAGGCACAGGGGGTGCAGCAGGTGACCAGGAGGCAGTCGTCGCACATGGACCCCTACAGGCGGTGGTGGTAGGTGGGGAGGATATGAGACAGATATTAATTAGACAGATGGGTTGTCAGATCATGTTAATACAGTAGCTTTCATTCCCATGATCACATCTCTTCTACTGACCCTATTCCATTATATAATATACGCCATTGGCCCTATTATTGCAGTCATTATGATTATGTATTTATTGATCTTGTCTAGCATCACCTGACAGCTCTGTGTGTATGAGGCACTAGTTAATTGTATAATAGGAGATGTTACGATATCAGCAAAGAGTAATGTCAAGGGTGTTTCACTCTACCTGGATGCGGTATCTCTCCCTCATGGTGCTCCGGAGAGCCAGAGAAGCAGCTGGGAGCCAGCTGGTGGAAATGTCCAACAGGGGGAGACAGAAACACTCCCCAAAGTCTGTACTCGTCTGACATCTCAGACAGCATGGGCACCAGAACCCAAAGCAACCTGACAGGAGACAGACAGACCAAGTTACTCACACACACATGCACACACACGGACACACACACACACACATTAAATACACTCACAGATCTTCATGTCATCACAACAGTCACAGATGCTGCTGCTCCACACCTCAGTCTTTATGTCAGCAGGGGACCGAAAAATGCCTGGCTGTATGTTCACTACAGGCATCGGCTGGGGCTGGACTGCCATCACTATGGATATACAGAGGACAATGCAAATCAAAAGCACTGCCAGAGATCTGCCCAGGTAATATGGAGTTGAGTTATATGAGGACCTGAAAATAATATACATTAATATATATATCATGAGTCATGCTGATTCAATACACAATTATTAAGTTGTATTTTTGCTATCAGGTTGTTCTGCTATTCAGCTAAGATACTCCTGGAATTTAAACACTTGAGGTCACAAAGAATACATCTCCTTTCACTATTGCCAGAGGGAGCAGGTCAGTAGCTAATACAACAGTGTTTATTGGTTGGTATGACGAGCAAAAACTGTAGTAGCAGGCTGGTTGTCAGGAAGTATGTGTATACTCGGCTCAGAGGGGCGGGCCTGGTCTTTTCACAGTAAACAGAAGAACAGAAGCACGTCTCCTCCCCTTCAATTCATCTCTAGGGAACTGGTAGTCTTGTTAGTCAGTTGCCGGGTTGCCTTCCACATTAACAATGTTCCAGCATTCACTAGTGCTGTTGCCTATGTGTTGCTCTAGGTCTGGGATTTTAGAGACTACGGAACTGGTCTCTCAGAGCACTCAAAACAATTGAAGTTGTGGTTCAATTGTGGTGTGGTTATCAACTGGTTTAGGTACTCACAGCATGGGTCAACTTTGTGTGCAGTTAATGTTCTGAGCTATTGTAAATGTCACAGATTTTCTGCTATGATAACTTTAGCATTTACTTTGGTGTATTACTATATGCAATGACAGCGTTCCGTCTCTTATTAATAACTTATCAACAGCTCTACAGCGGAATATAAAGTTATTATTTCAAAAGCAAAAACACCATCCATCATTTATTTCACATACAAATTACCGGATATACTATATTGATTATGATATAACCACATTAATGGTAATGATATTGTGTTTAACCCATTATATTTCTGTAAACAATTTTTCTTTCCAAATTGCTTGAAAGATACCTCACATTGCACATCAACATTAATATTGTCTGTTTTCAGTTATGACATAAAAATAAAAGTTGACTTATCATCGAAGGACCACAAAATACATCTCAGCCTACCTACTTCTGGAGGTGATGGTGATGGTCAGGTCTACGGCGTGTCTCGGAGGGGTGGAGATGCAGAAAACAAGGCTGGATGCACAGAATCAAATTCACATGGACGGATGGGTCGACACACAGCTAATGATATCTCAGGTGAGCACAGGTTAGTGTATACCTGAGGTTCTCTCTGGCAACCAAATGTATCGGTGTGGTGGGTGGAACCTGTGTGTGTGTGTGTGTGTGTGTCACTATCACTTGTGAAATTTGCATTGTCATAGGGGAGAGTGGGGTAAGAGTTCATATTTTACATTTAGAATCGCTACATCAAGGGAAATACAGTATTCTTTCTAACAAAGATGTCTACATTGAACAACAATATAAACGCAACATGCAACAATTTCAAAGATTTTACTGAGTTACAGTTCATATATGGATATCAGTCAATTCAAATAAATAAATTAGGTCATAATCTAAGGCTTGCACATGAATGACTGGGAAAACAGATACGCATCTGTATCTTTAAAAAAAAGGTGGATCTGAAAACCAGTCAGTATCTGGTGTGACCATCATTTGCCTTATGCAGCACAACGCATCTCCTTCACTTAGAGTTGATCAGGCTGTTGATTGGGGTCTGTAGAATCCTTTCCCAATCCTCTTCAATGGCTGTGCAAAGTTGCTGGATATCGGCGAGAACTGGAACACGCTGTCGTACACATCAATCCGAAGCATCCCACCCACGTTCAATGGGTGACATGTCTGATGAGTATGCAGGCCATGGAAGAACTGGGACGTTTTCAGCTTCCAGGAATTGTGTACAGATTCTTGCAACATGGGGCCGTGCATTATCATACTGAAATATGAGGTGATGGCAGTGGATGAATGACACAACAATGGGTTTCAGGATCTCGTCATGGCATCTATGTCCATTAAAATTGCCATTAATGAAATGCAGCTTATGCCTGCCCATACCATAACCCCACCGCCACCATGGGGCACTCTGTTCACAAGGTTGACATCAGCAAACCACTCACCCACACGATGCCATGCACGCTGTCTGTCATCTGCCCGGTACAGTTGAAACCAGGATTCATCCAATTCTCCAGTCCATCGAAGGTGAGCATTTGCCCACTGAAGTTCGGTTACGACGCCAAACTGGTCAAGACCCTGGTGAGGACGACTGGTCTCAGACGATCCTGCAGGTGAAGAAATCGGATGTGGAGGTCCTGGGCTGGAGTGGGTACACGTGTCCTGGGGTTGTGAGGCCAGTTGGACGTAATGCCAAATTCTGTAAAATGATGGAGGTGGATTATGATAGGGAAATTAACATTAAATTCTCTGGCAACAGCTCTGGTGAACATTCCTGCAGTCAGCATGCCAATGGCACACTCCCTCAAAACTTTAGACCTCTGTGGCACTGTGTTATGTGACAAAACTGCACATTTTTAGAGTAGCTCCTTATTTTCCCCAGCACAAGGTTCACTTTGTTTAATGATCATGCTGTTTTAATCAGCTTCTTGATATGCCACACCTGTCAGGTGGATGGATTATCTTGACAAAGGAGAAATGCTCACGAAGAGGGATGTAAACAAATTTGTGCACAAAATTTGAGAGAAATAACCTTTTTGTGCGTATGGAAAATGTATTTTATTTCAGCTCATGAAACATGGGACCAACACTTTACATGTTGAGTTAATATTTTTGTTCAGTTTTCATATATATTTCAGAATGTTGTGTACATCTGGGGGAAAAAAAATCAGAATTCATGTAAACACAACACTTTTGAAAATATAGCTTGTCCAAAAAAAAGTGGTCTCTTGGCACAAAACAATAAGGACACCTGCTCTTTTGATGACATAGACTGACCAGATAAGCCTTGAGACAATTGAAATAAGCATTGTGTATGTGTGCCATTCAGAGTGTGAATGGGCAGACAAAAGATTGAAGTGCCTTTGAACGGGGTATGATAGTAGGTGCAAGGCACATTGGTTTGTGTCAAGAACTGCAACGCTGCTTTATTTTTCATGCTCCACATTTTCCCATGTGTATCAAGAATGCTCCACCATCAAAAGAACATCCGGCCAATTTGACACAACTGTGGGAAGCATTGGAGTCAACATGGGCCAGCATCCCTGTGGAATGCCTTTGACACCTTGTAGAGTTAGTCCATACCCATACAAATTGAAGCTGTTCCGAGGACAAAATATTAGCAACGTGTTCCAAATTAAGGTGTTCCTAATGTTTGGTATACTCAGTGTCGATCTCTCTGTTCAATATCACTTACCCTTACATTTCTTGACCAGTTGTTTGGGACAGGGATGTTGTTTCGATATGCCAATTCATAGGCAAGTTCTCAGCATTCTAGGGTACTAAACTGATTGATATTTTGTATTTTTTGTATTTATTATGGATCCCCATTAGTTCCTGCCAAGGCAGCAGCTACTCTTCCTGGGGTCCAGCAAAATTAAGGCATTTATAAAATTGTAAAAACATTACAATACATTCACAACTGATTTCACGACACGTTGAGTGCACCGAGCTGTCTGTTTGAACTACTGGCACACAGTTCGGACACCCATGCATACCCCACAAGACATGCCACCAGAGGTCTCTTCCCATTCCCCGCTGTTCCATAAGGTGTATTTTTATCTGTTTTTTTTTATCATATTTTACTGCTTGCTTGAGTTACTTGATGTGGAATAGAGTTCCATGTAGTCATGGCTCTATGTAGTACTGTGCGCCTCCCATAGTCTGTTCTGGACTTGGGGACTGTGAAGAAACCTCTTGTTGTCACGGATCGCCCTGGTACTACTGCTCATTCCATTCACCAGCTCCTGGTTCCCATTGCCACTGATTAGTATGTGGATATATGTGCCCTCTGTTCCCCATTGTCCTTGTCGGTTATTGTTACCATGTCCGTTGGTCTTGTGAGCACCTGTGCTGGTGTACTGGCTTCCATGCAACGTGTTATTGTGCATTTATTTATAGGTCTCGTCCTGTGCATTATTTAGAGGTTTACACCTCGCTCTTTTGTTTGGGTAGGGAAAATAAAACCCCCTATTACGTATTCCGGCACTTGTCTCCTAGCATTATAAAACGTGACACTTGTTGCATGTCTTGTGGTGTATGTATGGGTCACCGAGCTGTGTGCCAGTAGTTCAAACAGACAGCTCGGCGCATTCAACATGTCAATACCTCTCACAAATACAAGTAGTGATGAAGTCAATCTCTCCTATACTTTGAGCCAGGAGAGATCCCCATCTTAGTTACTGTTGAATCAATATGTCTTGACCATGACCGTTTACACTCCAGGGTTACTCCAAGCAGTTTAGTCACCTCAACTTGCTCAATTTTCACATTATTCATTACAGGGTTTGGTTGAAGTTTAGTGAATGATTTGTCCCAAATACAATGCTTTTAGTTTTGAAATATTTAGGACTCACTTATTCCTTGCCACCCATTCTGAAACTAACTGCAGCTCTTTGTTAAGTGTTGCAGTCATTTCAGTTGCTGTAGTAGCTGACGTGTATATTGCTGAGTCATCCATATGCACAGACACACTGGCTTTACTAAAAAACAGTAGTAACATTGTCGTTTAGTAAAGATTTTAAAAAGTACCATGAAACTGGTCAGTGAGATTCTTGATATATTTTGCGAACTCAGACCCAATGTCATCAGATAAGACCTTGAGTGCCTCTGCTACTCTATCATAGCCTATCTTTCGCACCAGTACATTTTTTTTTTGTCAATGTACCTCTTCAGCATCACGGTCTATTTTTCATCCCTTGCTGCTGCTAGAATGGACTTCTTCCCTTCTCTCACTACCGTGGTTGCTCTCTCAATAACCTCAAGAGGGGCCAGACCCCTTGTTGTTTTGTGTTTGTATACACGGGAGATGCATGACGATGTCTGCTCTGAAAGAATAAAAATGCACTTGAGTTTATACGCATGACATTGCAAAAACACTATGCATATTATGCATAAAACTGACAAAATGTAATCATAATTTGTATTGGGTATGGCGGCCATTGGCTCAATTTAACCCAAGGCAAACATTTTGACTCTATTAGCCAACACCGCTACAAGGATGTACTGTACTTTCATATTAGGTTTAGGACCTGATATTGTAACTTATAGAGACCCCAACTGATGTACAAAACAATCTACTTTGGTTTAAATACAATCACCATGAATCATATAACCCAAATTAATTTGACTTTGTGAAACTCCGACGTGTCTTCAGCTCCCGAGACGTCTGACACGAGGCACAGAGCCTGCAGAATGTGACCACTAGGCAGTTATCACACATTGACCCCTATAGGGAAGAGAGAGAGAAATTCAGGAACAGGTCAGGGACCTGTCTGTAATGGACAGTTGTGATGACATTCAGTCCACTACCCACCCAATAGGGCAGCGCAGAATTGGCCCAGCGTCGTCCGGGTTAGTGTTTGGCCGGGGTAGGCCAATTTTAAAAATTGTCTGCCGGTCATACAGAGACAGAATTTAAAACTAGGACTAGAGCTAACTAGAGGTTTTCCCGGTCAGGTGACTTGGTCATGAAAAACACTTGACTGTAGGTGTCATGACACCTGTTGTATATATCTGGATGTGGTAACTCTCCCTCATTGAGCTACTCACAGATAGAGCAACAGATGGGACTGGGGCACAGTAGAACACGTCCAGCAGGGGGAGACACGCACACTGGCCAAGCTCACTGTCCGTGAGACACCACAGACAACAGGAGCACCAGGAGCCACAGCATCCCGTAGGAGGGATTGGGTGTTTATGAGGTTATATATAGTTCAACAGAGTAAATAGTGCTGATGAAGGCTTCTTATATGATCATAATTTGAGTTAATTTCAATATGGAATTGAGATAGGACTGTCCCTCAGAGAGACAGATGACAGACAGACAGACAGACAGACAGACAGACAGACAGACAGACAGACAGACAGACAGACAGACAGACAGACAGACAGACAGACAGACAGGCAGGCAGGCAGGCAGGCAGACAGACAGACAGACAGGTTTGTGCTCTTACAGCTGCCCATGTCTTCACAGCAGGCAAAGAGACCACTGCTCCAACGTCTGCCATCTCTGCTAAGACCACAAAATGTCTAGAAGGAAAATACCACTTTTTGAGTGTCATGCAGGCTATTAGATTTGATGTTGTGATCACAGGAGGTTGGTGGCACCTTAATTGGGGAGGGCGGCTTGTGGTAAAGGCTGGAGCGGAATTAGTGGAATGGTATCAAATACTGTACATCAACACAAGGTTTCCATGTGTTTGATGCCATTCCATTTGCTCCGTCCCAGACATGATTACGAGCCATCCTCCCCTCAGCAGCCTCCACTGGTTATGATCCAATACCATAATCATGACATTGTTGTACACTGTACATTAACTTGTAACAGCCAAAACACTATTGTACATCAATCAATTGAATTCAAATGTATTTATAAGGCCCTTTTTACATCAGCAGATGTCACAAAGTGCTAGATTTATATGAACTGAAATGGCACCTTGGCATAAACCAAACACAGAATCGTTAATCAATCTTGATTTCTAGCACACGGTGTCAATTGTGTGTAACACAGTAATGTCTTTGCTGTCATATGTATATGGCAAGAACAGTCCATGTAACAACATCAGAGAGTTAACAAGGAAAAATGACCCACCTATTGAGAGGTCGGTGCTGGTCTTGACTTGGTGACTGTCAGGTGTTAATATGGAGGTGATTGCGAGGGATCAAAAGTGCCTTGTTACATACTACGTTACTATTAAGGGCAGCCCATTTACTATTGTCTGTGTATGTCACCCTTTACTAATGTATTTGCTAATATTTACTGAGTCTGAAAGCCATGGCAGCAAGCCTACGCCCTGAGATTGAGCAAATATCAGCAATATGGTATTATGCCTTATGTGGTTGTGGGTGGAGACTATTGGTGGGGGAAGGGGGAGTTTGCCCCATGCTATATGAAGTGTTTGGGTTTAAGAAAAGCTTTCTCTAAGCCTATATGTGAATGACTAAATTATCAATCATACTATGGGAATATACTCTTACATACTGTAAGAGTAAAATGGGCCCAAATCTATCATTGGATGCTTGTTGAGCTTGCTCAACCAACCATGGAGAAGCATTGAGGAAATCTGAGAGCAGACCCCTTTAGTTGACTGAGCTGATGTCTGAAATGGCTGAACTTGACATGCAGTACACCACTGGACACAAAATGGTTGAATCAATGTCGTGATGAGGAATCTATGTAGGAAATACATTGAATTTGATCAAGTTATCTGTTTTGTTTTGAGGGTGACATTTCAACTGCTATTGTTATTTACTGCTGCACTTTATTTGTTATTCTGATCTCTTACTTTTTGGGGGGTATTTTCTTAAAACTGCATTGTTGGTTAAGGGCTTGTAAGTAAGCATTTCACTGTTGTTTTCGGCACGTGTGACAAATACGATTTGATCATTGTAACAAATTTTCAACGTAGACAAACCGTGAATAAAATATGCTTATTTTTGTATGAAATGGAGACATGAATCCAACTGTCACAGTCGTCATATGGAGGGGACCAAAGCACAGCGGTGTGAATACATTCTTTATGGAAGAACAAAGAACACTTAAACAAAACGATAAGACGACCATGACTGCTAACGAACCACTGCACTAACGTATAACATAGACAATAACCCACAAAATACCCAAAGAAGATGGCTGCCTAAATATGGTTCCCAATCAGAGACAACGATAAACACCTGCCTCTAATTGAGAACCAATCTAGGCAACCACAGACCTACATAAACACCTAGATGGTTAACCCCATAAACCTACAAAAACCCTAGACAGTACAAAACCCTAGATGAGACAAAAACACATACCACCCTCGTCGCACCCTGACCTAACCAAAATATATAAAGAAAACAAAGAATACTCAGGTCAGGGCATGACACCAACATATCAATTATTAATTTATAACCCGACTGGATTTTTAAGTGTTTGCTTTTCAATGCAACCAAATGTCAACATTTATAGGTGATCTTCTGCTTGGGTAATTCCATCTGTGCCACTGACTTTGTAAGGGTTCTCCTCCCCCTCGTCTGAAGAGGAGAGGAGAGAAGGATCGGAGGACCAATGCGCAGCGTGGTAAGTGTCATTGGCTCTTTAATAAGAGGAAATCAACCATGAACACACTACAAAACAATAAACATGGCAAACCCCAAAATAGTCCTATTTTGTGCAGAGAACACAAAGACAGGAAACATCCACCCCCCCCAAAACCCAACACAAAACAGGCTACCTATATATGGTTCCCAATCAGGGACAATGACTAACACCTGCCTCTGATTGAGAACCATATCAGGCCAAACATAGAAATAGACAAACTAGACACACAACATAGAATGCCCACCCAGCTCACGTCCTGACCAACACTAAAACAAGGAAAACACACAAGACCTATGGTCAGAACGTGACAGATTTAGTCTGGCTTTAGTTTGTCTACAAATGAATTATTTATATGTTGGATTCATGTCTCCATCTCAACCAAAAATCTAAATAAACAAATAATTGAATCTAATCAAACGTTAAATGCACTTTAAGTAAAGTTTAATTTTATTTAGTCGTGTTCTTTAACTTTGATTCTTGGTTGAGATGGAGACGTGAATCCAACATATCAATTATTAAATTGCAGACAAACTGGAATTAAAGCCAGACTAAATCAGTGGCACAAAAGATACATCTTCTTCAAACGTTGAAAACCAAACACAATTCAATTACACTTTTACAGTAAATAGCCTACTAAAGTGTTGACAAGTTCACAAATTATATGTTGGCTTCACGTCTCCATCTAAACCAAAAATAAAAGTTCAAGAATAGAATTAAGCCAGTGGCTCAGATGAAACTATTCAAGTATTAGATATCCTTTAAATGTTGATGTTTGTCTGCGTTGTCAACCAAGCACAATTCATTAATGCTTTTGTAAAACAGTAAATAGCCTAAAGTTAAGGCTACCTTACAAACGAATGTAACTGTATTTATTCAACCTTGAAATTAGTAACATGTCCATAGCCATATTTTGAGGTTTGTTTACTGTAACTATAAATGTCTTCTTATGTAATCATAGAAAGCATGCATGTTCAAGATAGCATACAAAGGTCGCAGGTCTGTGGAGATGTTCACAATTGCTATAATAATCCATCAGAATCTTGAACAGCATTGATCACTTGCGCTGTGTACTTTTAATGTAATCTCAACTATAATCCAGGTCATTTAGTTGTGATATTAGATGAAGCACAGTGATAACACATTAAGTTGTTGTATAAATATAAAATATCTGACATGCTATTCCCATTTGAACTTTGTTGTGATTTTAAGCTTTTAAATGGTTGAAAGCACAGTGATAACACATTTAGATGGCAACTTAACCAAAAAGCACACATTGTTTTTCCATAGTAATAACACATTGAGAATTCAATAAACTTCAGACTGTCTTTTTGAGTGGGTGAATAAAGGTTGAAATCTCTCGCCAAATATTACCCACATTTACATGGTAAAATGACATGTGCCCAGTGGGACCTGTCTTCCTCCTGCATGGAGCAAAGCAAATGCAATGACATCTCCATACTTGCTCTTTTTCAACCAAAGGATGTATTTAATCATAGGTCTGTCAGACCCATGTGACAAAGTTGTTATAGCTGTCACTCTTTTTGACCTGTGACCCCTCATGTTCGGTTACCACAGCTTGCCCCTCAGGCCGGACGAGCCTTCCCCCTAGTACTTCCTATCCCTTAATGTCATCTTAAGTAACTCAGACTAGGAGTGCTGATCTTTGAGATTATAATGAATAATATAATATGGGCAGAGGGGGACCTGATCCTAGATCAGCACTACTACAGTGAGATGCTTTTTGAATACAGGCCCTGGTCCATAATTAGTATTTTGTATTTTTAGCTGTTGCCAAGGCAGCAGGTACTCTTCCTGGGGTCCAAACAGAGATACAACATTAGATCATACAAAACATTGCGCATTATACAAATTGACATTGCTCCATTGTTACATTACAATATTACAATACTACATTTCATTACTAAGAATAGTGCGTGGGTGTGTGTAGAGTGTGAGTTTTAGAGTGTGTGTCTCTTCAAAGTCTGCGTCGTGCAATGAGGTGTTGTTTTATCTGGGGTTTTTTAATCTGATTTTAATGCTAGCTTGAGTTACTTGAGGTGGAAGAGAGATCCATGTAGTCATGGCTCTGTATAGTACTGTGTGTAATCTAGCATCTGTTCTGGACTTGGGGACTGTGAAGAGACCTCTGGTGGCATGTCTTGTGTGGTATGTATGAGTGTCTGAGGTGTGTTAGCCGATTGAACAGACAGTTATGTACTTTTAACACGTCAATACCTCTCACAAAGACCAGTAGTGATGCAGTCAATCTTTCCTCTACTTTGAGCCAGGAGAGATTGATATGCATGTTATTGATATTAGCACTCCGAGTACATATAAGGGCCAGATGTTGCTGCTTTGTTCTGGGCCAACTGTAATTTGCCTATGTCCCTCTTTGCAGCACTTGACCATATAACTGGGCACTAGTCCAGGTATGATAAAACTAGGGCCTGTAGGACTTGTTTGGTCTATTATGATGTCAAGAAAGCAAAGCAGCACTTTATCACAGACACACCATAACATTGTGCTTAAGAAACCCTTATTCTTGTCATGGCCATCCATGGTCCCTCAGATAGGGTTTTTGTAAGGTTGGTCCTTTCATAACGACCAACCAGGGTAGAATAGGAGGAATCTGTGGTTACAAGCTTTTGTTTTTATTTCTTCAACTAGGACTAGAAATTTAAATGATTTTACATGTTACAAAATGTATATAAATACCTGCATTTCCTAACTGAATTATACCTGATATTCTAATAATGCATAGAAAAGTGAAATCAGTCAAAATTTTGTTTTTCCACCAAATAGATTTTAGAGCAGTAAGAAGTGTCATACCGATTTATTGCATATTTCATTCAATAACATTTCACTGAGAAACTGCAGACCACCCATAGACTAATGGTGGCATGTAGTTGTCCACAAAATTGGCTAGCCATAATGCTATGTTCATAACCACGTAGGTAGGTGGTAATTTCCAATTGTGAAGTAGTAAATCTGAATGTATTTTTTATTTTTATACCTTTATTTAACTAAGCAAATCAGTTAAGACATTTTATTTTATTTACAACGACAGCCTATTGGGGAACAGTGGGTTAACTGCCTTGTTCCGGGGCAGAGGGACAGATCTTTACCTTGTCAACTCGGGGATTCAATCCAGCAACCTTTCGGTTACTGGCCCAACGCTCTAACCAGTAGGAAACAAATGTATCATCCTGAGCTCCCACTTCTCCCACATTCTGTCCTCTGACGCCACCTACTAAGGAAATTACCACGATGACAGCATTATCAGCAGTTAAATGCAACAACAAAACATTATTTATAAAAAGCAATCTCTTAATATGGTTTTTGAACACTATAATTTGTTTCCTAGCATGATTGCTGTACTTTTAGTGTATGGTTGACACCGTTTGTTTGCTATTAGCCAATCAGTGTTTCTCAATGAGTTCAAAGCACGTAAATGCATCTAACTGGGGCCGCAGGTAGCCTAGTGGTTATTATGAGTTGGAGGCCAGTTCAAGTGGAGTTCTCAGTTTATGTGGTAAATTCCCACTTGGTTACGAACGCAGCATAAGAGCAAGTTAATTTGGCCAACATAATTGATAGGAATCATCTCCAATGGATATGACAAAAAATGATATTTGGTTCATTTATTGGATAATACACTGACCAACCTCTAACTATTGAACCAATAAAAACACACCTAGAGTTGATTGACGATTATTTTGACCAATGATCATTCAGGATGTCGTTTTGGGTGGATCTTTCAAGAGGGGTGGGATTTTCGAGGTCAATCCGTAACTCGGCGTGCGTTTGAGGGGACGGGCGGTTGGAGTAAAAGGAGTTGCCGGGCGATAGTGCACCACATACGTTTTTATCGGGAGGAGTCTTCCTAGCAAAATTGTACTTCAATATAAAATAAAGGAATCCCTTTGACGACTTTATACAAAAACATTACATCGACTGCTGCCTTTGTATGCCTGTTTTAACATCCCCGCAAGTGACGGAATCAAGGTGTTGGTGATAGCTAACTTAGGTAATTAGCGATAGCTAACATCATTAGTTTACTAGCTTTGAAGCACATTGCAATTTGACCGCGGCGGTCCCCGTCTCAACGCAGGACAGCACCTTGATTGTGCCGTTGCACGCCAACTAACAAAGCTATCGATAGTTTGCTAACTAGTGTGAGCAAACGTCAAGTTGACCGCTGGAGACGGTATCTACCTAACGGTATCTGTTGATCCCATCAACACCCAACTCCCTAGCCCCTTCACCCCTCTCCCTCCACCACCCGAAACACTGGAAATCCACAAACGGTTGGAGAGCGGCGACGGGCCAGCGGCAGGGAAGCTGGGGGTGGTACCGGAACCGCACGGAGTCGTAGCGGCTTCAGAAAAGACTAGCCGTGGGGACCTACCGACTACTATGGACGGGTTGGCGGTGGAGGTTCGCGGCTCGAACGGGGCCTTCTACAAGGTAAAGGAAATGACCGGTGTAATTAGGTTAGTCATGCGTTAACGTTAAACAACCACAAATATGAATCAGTCGACATTGTTTTGTTTTAACTAGAGTAGCTAGCTAGGTAGTGAGTTCATCTTAGTTGTTAGTTGGCAGATTCTGGTCGCATCATTCATTGAGTAGGCCCAACATCAAATGATAAGGTCGCTATTCATAGATTTCTACTTCGTCAGGGTTTGCCATAGTGGTGAACGCTTGTCGTGGCCTGTTTTTGTTAGCTAAATTCCAAATGTCTTAAGTATGTTTTTTGTTTGGGCTGTTCAGTTAGCTAACGTTAGCCAGTTAGCTACCTAGTCTGGCATCACCTAACCTATCTTCCCGGGCACTCCTTTCTTTGGTTGGAGTTGCTAACTAACCTCTCAAATGGGCGAGAATGTGGGTTGGAGAATGATGCCACATCTGAAATGGTGATACCTAATGAAATATCGATCTGTTTGTTTGCTCTCCCGGTTTATCCCGAGCAATAACCCCCCCCCCTTCAATTCTCTTTCCAAGGAGTGGGCTGAGTCAGCCTTCATTATTTCAGTGAATCAAATGACTTACTTAGTTTGTCAGGCAGTCAGTCACATGACTGTTTCCAAAAAAATCATCACACCACAATGGCTTAATAACCATACGTGACACAACAAGGGGAAATCAACGATTTCAGTCATTTTATTTAGTGACTCCTCAAATTGAGTCAAATTACTTCATTCAATGTCTGTGCCAAATGGTTGCTGTAGTGTAAGAGTGTGTGTGTGTACTGGCAGACAGTTGAATAGGCCCTAGTGATTTGCTATGGGTTGAATGGCCCAGGGCTGACAATGACTGAGGGACTGAATCAGGTGTTGGTAGAACAGATTATCCTAATCTCAACACTCCGCCAGTCAGTCAACACCATAGTCCTCCCCCTTTCCATGCTCTCTTCCTATCCCTCTTTCCATTATGTCATTCACTACCTCTTTCGTTTAGCCCCGTCTCATTTGTTTCCTCACTTTTTCCGGTCTCTTCTCTAGCTCCACTCTCCCCTCTCATTGACTCGTGGTTTAGACTATTTTTACACTCCTCTCCCTCTCACCTGTTCTGTTTACTGGCTGACAGTTTTGCACTCTGGCCATTCACACTTATTTCTCTCCTCACTCTTGTTCAGATTTTATTTATTTATATTTCACCTTTTTAACCAGGTAAGCTAGTTGAGAACAAGTTCTCCATGTGTATTCTAAAGGTGTGATTATGATTTCCAGAGGAACCAGATTGGTTGGATAATTTAGGTGAAGACGACATGCCTGATGTCTTGCACACGCGTAACACACACAAACTACAATCCCCTTCAGCGCTGCCCTTTCTGCACAGTTACAGTAACCCATACACAGATGCCAAAAGGAATATCCTGCTGTACCAGTAATGTCAGGGGTGTAGACCTGGCACCCCCACTCTACGCAGACCTGGCACCCCCAGAGGAGACCCTCTTTGGGCATGTGGGGAGTTCTAGTCCTCCTGGAACAGCACATGGCCGGAGAAGGAGTGACATCACTGTACGGCCGTGAATGACCACTCTAACCTCTGTGCTCTCCCGGGGTCATGTGACCACGACTGCCATGCCAAATGGCTCGCTTGACCTGATAGTAGAATGGAACACTGTTCACTACATCACACAACACGTGGCTACTTCAGTAGGCCCTGTAATGGAATATAGCTATTAGGCCTACCTCCTTTCTTCCAACACAGCAGCTATCAGGACAGTGTTTTTCCTCTGTGGTAGGTACTACCTATCCAGTCTGTGCCCATGCCTGCAGTTTTGCATGACAGCGACACAAATGGTGGCTGTTTGTGTTGTGACATTGCAGTTCAATCTGGCTTCCATCTGGCTATTTTGCCATCTCTCTGGGGCCTGAGAAAGTGGCAGCAGAGCTGTGAAGTTACTGTGAGATTGTGTAATATGAGGGAATCTAATGCTAAGGGCTTTCATACATAGCCTAATGCTCGCTCAGACTGCCTCCTGAAATCTAAGCAGGTTTTCTTGGGAAGTGCCGGCTCTTTCATTTCCAGCAGGTGAAACTCCCTCACCTCAGCTCTGACACTCCCTCTCAGGCCCTAGTGCCACTGCCAGCGACATCGGCTCCATATAAGGCAGTGTAACACTGAGCACCGTGGCAACCCCCCCCATGTCTCCGCTCTACTCCCACCCTGATGGAGAGTTTATGCCACTGTGATAGATCTGTTAATGGCTGACTGATGGATGAGGAACAGATTTGGGCGAGGGGGTCTCGTAATGGTTGTTGATCAAGGATATGGTATCGCATTACTTTCTCCAGTGGGCACGGTCGTGTGCGCTTTTGATACCCATGTAGTCAGACCTGTTTTTACCCTCTGACAACACGCAAAGCCACATTTATTACATTGAAATAAGAGATGTCCAGCACAGCAGGACTGTCTACTGCTGTCAAGATAATTCTGTTTTTTTGCCACTTCCCCAGAGCTCTCACACATCCAGAGAGTTTCAGTTATATTTCCCTGTCCCCAAGATGGCTACACAGTCTTTTCAGTAACAGTCATAGTTCTTTCATGGGTTATGAGTCTACCCATTAGTCCCTCTGCCCTCCCACCAGTCAGTGGCGTAGACGTTTGCCTAACATAACGTTGGGGTTTCTCTCTTCTTTTTCAGGGGTTCATCAAAGATGTCCACGAAGACTCTCTCACAATAGTATTCGAAAACAAGTAAGTTTTCATTCTCTCTCGTGACATAACGTGTAGAGTTGACCCTCTGCTTGTGTGGTTACTGACTCATGGAAGATCTGTCCGAGTTGCACACTATCACCAGTCTAGCCACTCTGCTCAAGTCATCACTCTCCCCCAGTTCTTTGGCCTAGTTTTACTGTCCTGAAATCCCCGTTTCAGAACCACCTGTGGTCCGGACACAGCTGTCCACAAAACCTTTATAGTCCCCCCCCCCCTTCTTTCTGGAACTCATATCCCCCTGTCCTGTTCCATCCCATCTCACTAGCCACCTTCCTCCTACCCCCTGTTCCTCTTTCTCTAGTTGACTCTGTAAATAAATATAGTCCCCTGCTAAATATAGTTCCCTATGGTATGCAGGCAGGGGGGCTGGACAGTGGCCCCTGCCATTCTTGGGATGGCTCTGCCGTTCCAACAACCTCCCTCCCTCCTGTCCTCTTGCCTTGTGGAAGTGTAGGAGTAGCTGGTTGTGAGATACTACGCGAATGAATGAAAAGCCATGCTTTCTATGAGACTGCTGGCTACTGCTCCTTGACACCATTCTCCTTCATATTTGAACCACTGATTTCAAAATAGGGTTGACCTTTACATTATATTGGCTAGCTAGCCTATATTACAACTAGAGATGAAACGGTGTTTCAATTTCATATCACGATTATAGTGACAATATTGAAAGACATCCATTCAAATTAGAATCACTATGCACTTTTTTTGTGCGTAAACATTAAAATAATAACTTTAAAGATGGCACCATGTGGCCATGAGAGGTAGACGTTTCCCAAGTGCAGATTTTTAATGAACACAACCTTAAGTTGGGGCGGCAGGGTAGCCTAGTGTTTAGAGCGTAGGACAAGTAACCGGAAGGTTGCAAGATCAAATCCCAGAGCTGACAAGGTAAAAATGTCGTTCTGCCCCTGAACAAGGCAGTTAACCCACTGTTCCTAGGCCGCCATTGAAAATAAGAAGTTGTTCTTAACTGACTTGTCTGGTTAAATAAAGGTAAAATAAAAAAGTAAGCAAATCAAATGTGCATATAAAAACAACACAGGTATAGCAATGTGCATGTGAGAACATTACAACCATATGTAAACACATCCAATGTGCATGTGAGAACATTACAACCATATGTAAACACATCCAATGTGCATGTGAGAACATTACAACCATATGTAAACACATCCAATGTGCATGTGAGAACATTACAACCATATGTAAACACATCCAATGTGCATGTGAGAACATTACAACCATATGTAAACACATCCAATGTGCATGTGAGAACATTACAACCATATGTAAACACATCCAATGTGCATGTGAGAACATTACAACCATATGTAAACACATCCAATGTGCATGTGAGAACATTACAACCATATGTAAACACATCCAATGTGCAGTGTTGACATTTAAAATAACAACACCAAATTGCAATGAGCCCAACAATTGACATAAATACAGGAGTCTAGTGTTTTTCCTGTTGGAACACTTTAAAACCAAGTCGACGTCTGCCAGATATTAAATGAACAAAATATGTTAGGTAGGGTGACCGAACTACATAACGTGTTATCGTGTGCAATGGGCAAATAGTCTGCAGACACACATACAGCAGCAGAACGTGTAGTGTTTTTACAGGAGTAGGTAACACTGAAAGCTTCAATTTACATTATAGACAAGCTATTAGTAAGTTACAGACAAACCATAACATTTTCCCCCTTTCCAAAGTCCCCACATCATGCATTGAGCTAAAAGTTCAATTACCTTGCATTCGCTATAAAGTATTAGGTGGTGGTCATGAAAATGACTCAAGAGATTTGAAGTGTTGCCCCCTTTTCGCAGCTATTTATTTTATTAATAAAAACGTATTTATTTAGCATGTTCTGTAGACTGGGAACCATCTTCGATTTCAGTTTCCCTCAGCACGCTTATAAAACCCACAATACGACCACACTTCAGATTTGGTCCTGTCACTGCCTTCCTCCATGTTTTCACACAAAACATGGCGGACTGTTGCTAACTTTGGTTGATGCTGGACCGTTTTTACCGTGAGTTTTTCAAACCTCGCTAATCAAACATGGTTTTAATGATTAAAAATTGAAACGGTAATGCTGACCGTCAGGATTTTTTTTGTTGTGAAAACGGTAACCGTTTCATCCCTAAATACAACTATGATGAACCCCCTCACATTTGACATAAATATCTTTCTGTGAATCTGAAGCCAGTAGGTTGAACTGTTTTTCGACTGAGCTCTCATTTGGAGTGTGTTATGTAAAAGGACACGCTACTACCTACCGGATATCCTAGTTTTATATGATGCTTGATTCTCACCCACAGTCTTCCTGTAGATAAATGATCTAATGTACATTATAGGTGGTGTCTTAGGATCATTACCATATGTAATCCAGTAACTCTATTAGGTTTATGGCTTTCCCCTTGTAAACACTCATTCATCTCACTTCCTGGCCCCCACTGACTGCCTGTCACCAAGTGATTTGTCTGTCAGCTAGAGAACACTGCTTCAGGCAGAATGAATATTAAGTTTTAGTTATGTTCGGGGTTGACACGCTTTTGGGTCTCGCTCCTGTTTCTTTATGGTACTTTCATTAGGGTCTGTGTTCCCGGGAAGTTTCTGCTACACATGCGCACACACCAGAGGCGGCTGGTGGAAGGAGCTATAGGAGGACTTGCTCATTGTAATGGCTGGAATGGAATCAATGGAACAAACACATTGTTTCCATGTGTTTGTTTGGTATCATTCCAGCCATTGCGATGAGCTCGTCCTATAGCTCCTCCATCAGCCTGATCTATCACACACCCAGACTTTATTCTGGAACGAACTGGTGTGGCGATGTCTGTCAATGTAATATAAAGTGTTGGACAGGAGGTGAACTTTCATAAATCACATGACCGGAAGAGGGGGGGTCAGCTGATGTTCCTCCCACTGTTGTAACTGAAAGGTGTTTGTTTCCCCTTTCCCCATCTGTCTCCCTCGCTCTCTCCACCTCGCTGCCATCTCTCCCCCCCCAAAAAAAAAGCTGGCAACCAGAGAGACAGCTGCCCTTCAGTGACGTTCGGCTGCCGCCCCCAGCCGACTACCACAAGGACATCGGTGAGGGAGAGGAGGTGGAGGTACGTCTGCCCGCTCATGTTATGTCCCCAAATTCTCCAGATCCCACTATCTCCCACTAGGGTTGCAAAACAGATTCCAGAAACATTCCAGGAATCTTCCACCTGGGATTTCTGAGAATACCTGGGAATTTTGGGAATGTTTCTGGAATTTTGCAACTTAATTCCCCTCATTATTTTTTGAGGGCAAGGAGTTTTTCCTCACTGTGTGACCTGACCAGAAAAACAGTGGAAACTCCTTCCTTGGTTGGTTTCTACCTCCTGTTTAGTCCATTGCCCACACGTTCCGTGCTATTCGGATACTTGGGATGTCCCTACCGCATTACAGTTAACATTTTTAAAATGGTTAAGTTTAAGTAAGGGTAGGGATGTCTCAAGGATCCCGGATAGCACTGACCCTACCCACATGTGATGTCATAAAGCATTCCATACCACACATTAATCCATATCGCTATCAGTGGTTTAGTTTGCTTCCTCCGTCGTGATTCCATTCATAGCTGGAGATTACTACCCATGAGCCCGGGTCCCAGCCAGTCCAGAGATTACCCAGAGTCCTGTTCACTGCGGCAGAGCGATGTGGAGACGGATTAACCACAGTCCAATTTAGACATGATTAGCCAGCTAGGATTCCATTCTTCAGCACAGCAGCACTCTAATCATCATCGCCATGGAGAGACACTCAATCTCACTGTTTATCATATCATTACAAAATCACTTTACTAAATATTTTGCCTGACCTGTTTGGTTAATGTTACATGGTAGATTTCAGAAAGTTTCCCCTCTTCTTGTAATTGTTCTGGTATCATTGCTCTGGGGCATCCCTAAGCAGGATGAAATGATCAGGGAATCCAGAATTTCAGTAAAACCTGCGAGTTACTGGAATTTTGCAACCCGAGCAGGTATAAACACCTGTATGTCCCTTTATAATCATGTCCTGTCTACCCCTCCAACAGGTGTACTCGAGGGCCAATGAGCAGGAGCCATGTGGCTGGTGGCTGGCCCGGGTGAGAATGATGAAGGGAGAGGTGAGTCAGGGACTGGTGAGTTAGGGTCGGGTGCACGTTGGGGCCGGCATGGGGTCGGTAGGGGGGGGCACTGTGCGTGTGATTTTAAAAACAATTCTGTGTGCTTGCATGCAACATGGTCGGGTCTCACTCTCTTGTGTGAAGAGGTGATGAACATCCCCGTATCTCAACCAAGACTTTGGTGTATTGTTGCTAAATAGTCCCCTTTTTTAATTTTCTTGATCAGTCCAAGTAGTCATTTGTGCAATGTCATGTGCATGTTGTGTGGTGCATCAGCGTTTTACACACACGCTCCGTCCACTACGGGATACCCCTCAGTCATCCCTTGTATAGACCCACACACAGCACTCTAATGTAGGCTAATTGGGATAACTAATGCAGCAGGAAGCACATAGCTTGTTTAAAGCAGGCAGTCACGTACTGTAGGGTCACCTAGACTACACACAGATTCTACATTCCTTATTGACCCCTAGCACTTCTGTAGATCCCACTTAGTCTTTGAGAAGGAAAACTGAAGCAACTACCTTAAAAAAAATGTTTTATATTATTATATACCTATCCTCTAAGATCTTCTGGCTTGGCTATTGAGTAGCGGCCAAGGGTTGATTTAGGGAATAGTGTTTAATGTTAGTCGCTAAATTCCCAAAAGAGTCCCAAAAGACACTTACATTTTTTATTTTTTTTAAATGTAAAAAATATATATATATATATAAATAAATAAAATTGGGATGCAACCACTTTGTCTTCCAGACAGGCAGACTGATCCTGGGTCAGTAGAATGTGACTGAGGGGGTGTTAAGGCTTCCGCATGCTTCAGTTTGGCTGACGCTGTACCGAACTCGGCTAGGCCAACAGAACGAGTGCACTCGCATTCTTTAAAAAAAAAACAACCTTTGCTTGGAAAACGAGAAGGCGGCAATTAAACTGTTTGTTCGTCTTAAGAAGCCGTAGCCAGTCTATGCTTCTTCAAAGTTTTCAGAATTGATCTTAGATGATTTAAGAAATCTGTTGTACATTTTTATAATTTTGCAGAGGGGATCTAAGTCGTGCAATTTTGCGTCCAAGATGTTTGGCGCTGTAGCCTATTTGTCAATGTGCATGAAAACGAGTATCGTTGAATGACAACAAACACTTAATTGAAGAATCCCTTACTAATGACCAATGGAGTGTGGACTTTGGCTCCGAACTTCCGCTTGGCTTGAGAAAAATGTTTCTGTTTTTCATTTTAGTTAAAGTAGTGCCATATTGTTTAAGTTCGTTTATAAAGTGAATAAAGTTTGGTTTTGAATTAGACCATTTGCATTTGTGAATATGAAATTTACCTAGTATTATTAGCAGTTCCCCAAAAAACCTTGCCGGTGACCAAAACGAACAGAAACGCCACATTGTCGTCATAATATATGCACAAACGGTTTCGAATGGGAAGCATGCGGGACGGCGTTAGTGAGGCTTGATGCTGGATTTGACCACACTTTTGATCAGTGATAAAGGTTTGGAATGTCAGCTTTGTGTGCTTTGCGTGGAGTTCCATCTCTCTCGCTCTTTCCTCGCTCTGTCAGAAGGGACTAAGAAAATGACTATTGGTTAATTTATCACATGAATAAAACCTTAGCTGAATTACTTTTTTAAAGAGAAGTGCCATTTCTGATTAACCTTGACCCAAAGCGCAATGAATATTCAATGTAAGTTGTCTTGTGTGGAATGAATAATTTACGTCTTTTGGGCTGTTTGATTGTTTTTGCTCCCTAGGTAGTTTGGTAGAAGTACCTCATCTAGCCTAACACACTATAGTCCCCATTATTATTATTCGGCACACATTATTTCTCTTGCCATTTCTCAATCTCTGAAAACCCTTGTTATTTGAAATGATCTGACGAAGATCCTTGCAGGATTGAAACGTTGTTTATTAATAAAGGTTTATGGTGGAGCTCTGTGTAAAATATAGTTTTTTTTAATGATCCTTGTTATTTTACCTATATTTACATTAATCTGAGTCTATTTCTATTCATTAAATATTTTCTTTCTCTTGCAATTTCGCCATCTCTGAGAACCTTTGTCTCTCTATTTGAACCCTTTAGTTCTACGTTATCGAGTACGCAGCGTGCGACGCCACATACAACGAGATCGTCACGCACGAACGCATCCGGCCCGTCAACCCCAACAGCCCTTCCTCCCGAAACTCCTTCCACAAGGTCCCCATCACCATCCCAGAAGACCTACGGAACATGTGAGTGTTTGACCTCTGACCCCGGCAGTGCACTACACCATCCTCACCACTGGGGCGGCACTGTAGTACTGTACTCAGATTGAACAACCAGAGGCAACATGTTACTCCACTAGTCATTGGAGTACATTGGCTGCACCTGAAATGGCTCCCTATTTATTGAAAGGCTACTTCCGTAACGTGGTGCACTATGTAGGGAATAGGGTGCTATTTGTGAAGGGTTTCTTGTTTAGACAGTTATACACATCGAAATGTTGTCATTGGAGCTTTGTCTTTGAGCTGTCTTTTGGGCAGGCCATCAGCCTCTCACAGTAGCAACATAGTGCACTGTTGTGAATAACTGTGGTTTGACCCAAGTTATTTTTTCTTTTTTTTAACCAACAGCTGTGCGAACGACAACATCCATAAAGACTTCAGGAAAGCCATTGGAGCCAACTGCATCTTCTACAGTGCAGCCTCACACGAGCTCATCGTGCTGGTCAGTATCACAGCCACTACTGCTTTCAGGGCCTGTATTCAGCACTCCTACTCTGAGAAGCTTAGTGATCTAGGATCAGTTTGCCTTTTTTAGTTCATTATTAGGCAATTATATGGACTGGGGGGACCTGATCCTAGATCAGCTCTCCTACTCTGAGAGCAGTGCTACAAGGCTAGCGTTTTTACTAATGTCCCTTTTTCTTCTTCTTTAACCAGCTTTCTCAGACTAACACTTCTGCTTTCTCTAGTCAACAAATGAGACAACAGTGAAGCGTGCTGCTCTCCTGAGCGACATGCACTTCCGCAGCATCCGTACCAAGCTCATGCTCATGTCCCGCAACGAAGAAGCCACTAAACACCTTGAGGTACACACACACACTTCTCCCCCCATGTTCATTCAGTTAGAATCAAACACGCATGAGAATGTAACTTGGAGACTGGCCATCAACATGTAGACAGACACCCTATTGTCCTTGTCCCCCAGACAAGTAAGCAGCTGGCGTCCGCGTACCAGGAAGAGGTGAAGGTAAGCGAAGACCTGATGGGTCTGGCCATTGGCTCCCACGGTGCCAACATCCAGCAGGCCAGGAAGGTGCCTGGTGTCACCGCCATCGAACTGGAGGAGGAGAGCTGCACCTTCAGGATCTACGGAGAGGTGGGTGGGTATGTTGTGGTGAGAGTGGGGTCTTGGTGTGTGTGTGTGGCAGGCTGTCAGCCTTTATCTCTCTCTGTATGTGTTTAATGGCAGGTTGGATTTATGTTGTGTTTGCGTTGCAGACCCCAGAAGCGGTGAAGCTGGCCAGGGTTTTCCTGGAGTTCAAAGAAGACTACTTCCAGGTGCCCAGGAACCTCGTAGGTGAGTGACGCCCCACCCCCATGATTTAGTCAAACAGGAAAGTTCCTGCATACACATGTACTGAGAAACAAAGATTGTCTGAATTGTGGCATCTTTTATAATTTGATATAAACTAGAGGGCAAGTTGGTCAGGATATCTATGAGGGTGCCCATGTTTACAGATTCATCCAGCTAATCCTTGGTCTCCAAATGCCCCCTCTTCTTCCTCTCTCTCCTCTCCCAGGAAAAGTGATCGGCAAGAACGGCAAAGTCATCCAGGAGATTGTGGACAAGTCGGGGGTGGTGCGGGTCCGGATCGAGGGGGACAATGACAAAAAGCTTCCCCGTGAGGAGGTAGGCAAGCAGGGGGCTGGCAGAGAAGACACTGCCCCTAAAGAAGAGGTGAATGGAATTTTGCAATCCATAGGCTTGGTCTGTCGACGCTGTCAGTTGTTCCATTTCAGTTTCCGCTGCATGTCTGTACTGTACCCATTCTAGGAGGGGTTGCTTGGGCCCGCTCCATCGGTTGGTGTATATCACTGTTGTTCAGTGTGCTTTCCCCCACTTTATTTAAAAAAAATGTCCCTTCAAAGAGAAACCTCTATGTATTTCTACATCAATTTAAAGACACCAGTTATTTGGCCCTTATGGAAATGCACAAATGTGTCCAAATGTCCATGACTAAACATCAGGACTCGTCCACCTCCAAATGTATAATGAAGCGTAACAGTCTACCAGTCCACTCTCTTACACTGTCCTTCTCTCCAGGGCATGGTCCCCTTTGTCTTTGTGGGAACTAAAGAGAACATCAGCAACGCCCAGGCCCTACTGGAGTACCATGTGGCCTACCTACAGGTGAGGCGCACACACACACACAGAGGGGAGAGATCACTGCCACTCTCAGGCCTGACCTCTGCTCATGTCAATTAAACATTGGACCCCTCTCTGTTACGACACGTTAAGATATATATTGACCCTATATGCCTAAGTATTTTTTATACATGCTTACATACGTACTGTGGGCCAATGGCCAGAATATAGACGCATGGTAGGAGTTCCCATTACCCACAGATTTAGGATCAGATTACCCAACCACCATAACCGTTAAAGGGAATGGAAAAAATATCTGACCCTGAATCCGGGGCAAGTTCTAGTCTAGCTACTCTTGTGTGGACATTCATGGAAGACGTTGTTTTACACTGGTTGGTGTTCTTCTGTGTATTCTACACACCACCACTTCTGTATGGGGAGAGGGGAGTAGATGTAGTGTGTAGAAGGTGGTGTCAGATCATTCCAAATTGGTCACCTGTACCGCCCTCCTCCACCTACCTCATGTGAAAGCTGCTGAGAGCGGCTCCATTTTGCCCTTACCCTGTGCTTTTAAAAATAGCCCCCTACTCAGGGTTGGGACGAGGGGTAGGGGTGTAGATTACAGGATATCTGGACCCTAGCCTCCAAAAATAACGCACCCTCTACTCATCCTTGCACCCCCTCACCCATCGTCAGCCACCTCACATAAGGCTCAGTGGCGACAGCTGTCGCATTCTGAAGTGACACCCTCCAACCCTTCCACCCTCAACCACCTCACCTAACCAAAAGTTCCCAGTAAACTGCCGTCTGTACTTTAGCCCAATCCCTAAAACGCCTAAACTGACCACCCCCTTGTACACACTGCAGAACGTAGTGTTTGGCTCTTACATGGCTTATTTCACAAAACCACTGGGAAATCACATCAAACTGCTGCACATGGTAAAGTCACATGACTTAAGTCTGTGTCAACTCTGCAGTGATGGGGTTTTCCCCACTAAATGTGCATCCCAAATGGCACCCTATTCCCTTTTTATAGTGTACTACTTTTGAGCAGGGCCCATAAGTATGGGTGGGTCCCATTATGTTGCTAAATAAATAATCAAATCATATAAATGTTTGCCAGTCCACATAGTCGAAGTCGGAAGTTAACATACACCTTAGCCAAATACATTTAAACTCAGTTTTTCACAATTCCTGACAATTAATCCGAGTTAAAGTTCCCTGTTTTAGGTCAGTTAGGATCACCACTTATTTTAAGAATGTGAAATGTCAGAAAAATAGTTGTGATTTATTTCAGCTTTTATTTATTTAATTTCCAGTGGGTCAGAAGTTTACACATACACTCAATTAGTATTTGGAAGCATTCCCTTTAAATTGTTTAACTTGGGTCAAAGGTTTCGGGTAGCCTTCCACAAGCTTCCCACAATAAGTTTGGTGAATTTTGGCCCATTCCTCCTGACAGAGCTGGTGTAACTGAGTCAGGAGTGTTGACCTTGCTCGCACACACTTTTTCAGTTCTGCCAACAAATGTTCTATAGGATTGAAGTCGGGGCTTTATGATGGCCACTCCAATACCTTGACTTTGTTGTCCTTAAGCCATTTAGCCACAACTTTGGAAGTATGTTTGGGGTCATTGTCCATTTGGAAGACCCATTTGCGACCAAGCTTTAATTTTCTGACTGATGTCTTGATATCCACAATTTTCATATCTCATGATGCCATCTATTTTGTGAAGTGCACCAGTCCCTCCTGCAGCAAAGCACCCCCACAACATGATGCTGCCACCCCCGTGCTTCACGGTTGGGATTTAAGGTCGACCGAATATGATTTTTCAACACCGATACCAATACTGATTATTGAAGGACCAAAAATGCCAATACCGATTAATCGGCAGATTTATTTTATTTTTTAAATGTATTTGTAAAAATGACAATTACAACAATACTGAATGATCACAAATGTCAAATGTATTTATTTATATAGCCCTTCGTACATCAGCTGATATCTCAAAGTGCTGTACAGAAACCCAGCCTAAAACCCCAAACAGCTAGCATTGCAGGTGTAGAAGCACGGTGGCTAGGAAAAACTCCCTAGAAAGGCCAAAACCTAGGAAGAAACCTAGAGAGGAACCAGGCTATGTGGGGTGGCCAGTCCTCTTCTGGCTGTGCCGGGTGGAGATTATAACAGAACATGGCCAAGATGTTAAAATGTTCATAAATGACCAGCATGGTCAAATAATAAGGCAGAACAGTTGAAACTGGAGCAGCAGCACGGCCAGGTGGACTGGGGACAGCAAGGAGTCATCATGTCAGGTAGTCCTGGGGCATGGTCCTAGGGCTCAGGTCCTCCAAGAGAGAGAAAGAAAGAGAGAAGGAGAGAATTAGATTCACACAGGACACCGAATAGGACAGGAGAAGTACTCCAGATATAACAAACTGACCCTAGCCCCCTGACACAAACTACTGCAGCATAAATACTGGAGGCTGAGACAGGAGGGGTCAGGAGACACTGTGGCCCCATCCGAGGACACCCCCGGACAGGGCCAAACAGGAAGGATATAACCCCACCCACTTTGCCAAAGCACAGCCCCCACGCCACTAGAGGGATATCTTCAACCACCAACTTACCATCCTGAGACAAGGCTGAGTATAGCCCACAAAGATCTCCGCCACGGCACAACCCAAGGTGGGGGCGCCAACCCAGACAGGATGACCACATCAGTGAATCAACCCACTCAGGTGACGCACCCCTTCCAGGGACGGCATGAGAGAGCCCCAGTAAGCCAGTGACTCAGCCCCTGTAATAGGGTTAGAGGCAGAGAATCCCAGTGGAAAGAGGGGAACCGGCCAGGCAGAGACAGCAAGGGCGGTTCGTTGCTCCAGAGCCTTTCCGTTCACCTTCCCGCTCCTGGGCCAGACTACACTCAATCATATGACCCACTGAAGAGATGAGTCTTCAGTAAAGACTTAAAGGTTGAGACCGAGTTTGCGTCTCTGACATGGGTAGGCAGACCGTTCCATAAAAATGGAGCTGTATAGGAGAAAGCCCTGCCTCCAGCTGTTTGCTTAGAAATTCTAGGGACAATTAGGAGGCCTGCGTCTTGTGACCGTCACTTATTTTAACTTAATATAATGCATCAATAAAATCAATTTAGCCTCATGTAAATAATGAAACATGTTCAATTTAGTTTAAATAATGCAAAAACAAAGTGTTGGAGAAGAAAGTAGAAGTGCCATATGTGCTATGTAAGAAAGCTAACGTTTAAGTTCCTTGCTCAGAACATGAGAACATATGAAAGCTGGTGGTTCCTTTTAACATGAGTCTTTAATATTCCCAGGTAAGAAGTTTTAGGTTGTAGTTATTATAGGACTATTTCCCTCTTTTCCATTTGTATTTCATATACCTTTGACTATTAGATGTTCTTATAGGCACTTTAGTATTGCCAGTGTAACAGTATAGCTTCCGTCCCTTCCTCGCTCCTCCCTGGGCTCAAACCAGCAACACAACGACAACAGCCACCATCGAAGCAGCGTTACCCATGCAGAGCAAGGGAAACAACCACCCCAAGGCTCAGAGCGGGTGACGTTTGAAACGCTATTAGTGCGCGCTAACTAGCTAGCCATTTCACTTCGGTTACACCAGCCTCATCTCGGGAGTTGATAGGCTTGAAGTAATAAACAGAGCAATGCTTGACGCACAACGAAGAGCTGCTGGCAAAACTCACGAAAGTGCTGTTTGAATGAATGTTTACGCGCCTGCATCTGCCTGCATCTGCCTACCACTGCTCAGTCAGATACTTAGATACTTGTATGCTCAGTCAGATTATATGCAACGCAGGACACGCTAGATAATATCAAGTAATATCATCAACCATGTGTAGTTAACTAGTGATTATGATTGTTTTTTATAAGATAAGTTTAATGCTAGCTAGCAACTTACTTTGGCTTACTGCATTCGCGTAACAGGCAGTCTCCTTGTGGAGTGCAACGAGAGAGAGGCAGGTTGTTATTGCATTGGACTAGTTAACTGTAAGGTTGCAAGATTGGATCCCCCGAGCTGACAAGGTGAAACTCTGTCGTTCTGCCCCCGAACAAGGCAGTTTAACCCACCGTTCCTAGGCAGTCATTGAAAATAAGAGTGTTCTTAACTAACTTGCCTAGTTAAATATATATTTTTTTAATATAAATAAAAATCGGTGTCCAAAAATACCGATTTCCGATTGTTATGAAAACTTGAAATCGGCCCCAATTTGCCATTCCGATGATTCGGTCGACCTCTAGTTGGGATGGTGTTGTTCGGCTTGCAAGTCTCCCCCTATTTTCTCCAAACATAACTATGGTCATTATGTCCAAACTGTTCTGTTTTTGTTTCATCAGACCAGAGGACATTTCTCTAAAAAGTACAATCTTTGTCCCCATGTGCAATTGCAAACTGTAGTCTGGCTTTTTTATGGCAGTTTTGGAGCGTGGCTTCTTCCTTGCTGAGCGGCCTCTCAGGTTGTCGATGTAGGACTCGTTTTACTGTGGATGTAGATACTTTTGTACCTGTTTCCCCCAGCATCTTCACAAGGTCCTTTGCTGTTCTGGGATTGATATGCACTTTTCGCACCAAAGTACGTTCATCTCTATGAGACAGAACTCGTCTCCTTCCCGAGCGGTATGACGGCTGCGTGGTCCCATGGTGTTTATACTTGCGTGCTATTGTTTGTACAGATGCACGTGGGACGTTCAGCCGTTTGGAAATTGCTCCCAAGGATGAACTAGACTTGTGGAGGTCTCTAATTTTTTTTCTGAGGTCTTGGCTGAATTCTTTAGATTTTCCCATGATGTCAAGCAAAAGAGGCACTAAGTTTGAAAGAAATAATTTGTCTGTAAACAATTGTTGGAAAAATAACTTGTCATGCACAAAGTAGATGTCCTGACCGACTTGCCAACACTATAGTTTGTTAAGAAGAAATTTGTGGAGTGGTTGAAAAAAAGTTTTAATGATTCCAACCTCGGTGTATGTAAACTTCTGACTCCACTTCTAGCTACACATATGCTTTTTAACTTAACATGTACCTTGGCCTCTGCCCTATTGGAATTTTACACACAATGCCTATAGAAAGACTACACCCCCACCCCCTGGATTTATTCACATTTTATTGTTACAAAGTGGAATTGAAATGGATTTCATTGTAATTTTGGCAACGATCTTCACAATGCTCTGTAATGTCAAGTGGAATACAATTCCAAATGTGTTAAAGGATTAATGAAAAATAAAACTAATATACCTTTAGTAGATAAATATTCACCCCTGAGGCAATGCATGTGTTAACACAGTTGGCAGTGATTTGACGTGAGTTTTCTTGAGTTAGTCTGAGCTTTGCACACCTGTAATTGTGCGATATTTGCCCATTTTAATTTTGGGGTGAAATTCTTCGAGCTCTAATGTTGTTGGATCATGGCTAGAAAGCCATTTTCATGTCTTGAAATAGATTTTCAGTCTGATTTAGGTCAAAACTGTAACTCAACCACTCAGGAACGTTCATTGTTTTGTAAAGCAATTGCAGTATAGATTTGGCTTTGTTGTAGGTTATTGTCCTGCTGAAAGGTGAATTCCTCTTTCAGTGTCTGGTGTAAAGCAAACTGAAGCAGGTTTTCCTCTAGAATCTTGCCTGTTCGAAGCTTCATCCTGCTTATTTTCTTCCTGATAAACTGTCCTGTCTTTGCTGATATTAGGCATACCCATACAATGATGCAGCCACCACTGTGCTGGAAAATAAGGAGGTATTTACTCAGTGATATGTTGGATTTGCCCCAAACATAAGACTTTGCATTTAGGCCAAAAAGTGTAGGCCTTTGCTGTGTTTCACAGGCAACAATCATGCGTTGCTGCATACATATGCATGTCTCGCATGTGGCTCAGTTGGTAGAATATTGCATTTGCAACACCAGGGTTGTGGGTTCGATTCCCATGGGGGACCAATACTTGACAGTACAAAAATGTATGCACACTAAATCGCTCTGGATTAGAGCGTCTGCTAAATTACAAAAAAAATGTAAAACGTCTCAGACAAACCATCACAGGCAAAGCGTCTATGGGACTAATATTGAATCCTGCTACACTTGCTGAGACGTTCATCGTATGTGCAGGGCTTGCAAACTTCTACGGATTACAAAGGGAAACCCAGCTGCGAGCTGTCCAGTGATGTGAGCCTACCAGACGGGCATACTTCTTTCTATGCTTTCTTCAAGGAAAGCAACACTGAACCTTGCATCAGAGCACCAGCTGTCCAGGATGACTGTGTGATCACACTCTCCGTAGCCGATGTACAGTGGTTCGTTCTTTAAAAGTTGCAGCGTGGGGAGTAGGATACAGTACTGGGCTATTTAGCTAAAGAATGCTGTGTCGTGCAGGCACGCGGGAGACCGGGGTTCAATTCCCCAATTAGGAGGAAGGAGTAGGCTGTCCTTGTAAATAAGAATTTGTTCTTAACTGACTTGCCTAGTTAAATAAAGGTTACACTAAGAGCATAACATTTCTACACCATCATTTTTGTCTAACCAATACCCAAACAGAGATTCAGTGAAAATAAAAATCTCTCATTGATTTATCAAGACCAGTGCCCATGCTTGCCCCAGCGCAGTGTGAAACTGTGCTAAAATAGTTGTGGGCTATTGCTTCAAATCCTATTGCTTCGAACTTCAATATGCTCTTTAAATAAATAAGACGTACACCACTTTTAACAGCACATTACTCAACACTAGTGGGACTCATGTCACCTACGGTAGGCCTACAGTATATTGGAAAATATGGCGTGACTCGCAGCCAATAATTACATATCGAGGATTCTAAATTAAAACCAAAAGCCGCCTCATGGGTCTCCCGTTGGTGGCTGGCATGGGTATCGAACCTGCATCTGTAGCAACGCATTTTGCGCTGCGCCACTCGGGAGGCCCCATCCACAAAGTAACAAAATACAGAGAGGTGTTGGTAAAGGTATATTGTCCTGCTTATAACCCATAATGGGCTATTATAATACTGTACATGGTGTCCAGGTCAGGATAACCAAAACATTTATTTATTAAAGACTACCAGAAAGAATGTTGGTACTTATTTTGATCCAAAGCCATGAATGAGTGAGTCACTCAGCTTTATGTAGGTGCTGGGCTATAGGACTGTGCCATCAACTTAATAATATATAACAATACTTTGGAGGTTATTTTGTTTGGGGGGGGGGATTAAAGTGAGTGATCGTAATCTGATTCAAGGCCAAAACATTTATTTCTGTTTTTAGAGGGAGAGAAACGCTGGGCAAGTTGTGCACTGCGTTATGGGACTCCCGATCACGGTCAGATGTGATGCATAATACTTTTTTTGTTTGATCCTTTCTGGTGGTTGCAATTTCAGTTTAATCCAATCACGCCTAGTTGTAGCACAGCCAACCTAACTAAGAAATACATTTGACGATAGAATTCTCACCCTTACCCTCCTAGGCAAGTCTATTGTCCAGCTACCTGCCAATAGCCATAATGGCGCTGTACAACGTGACCGTGTGTGTGTTTGAAAGAGTATTTTCCAGTAAACTGAAATTAGTTTACCTTCATTAGACAACTTTGTTCCAATATTTCTGTCGTTCTGTGATATTTATTCCCATAGTAATTTTATGGATTCATAACTAATAAACATTTTATTATTATTAATAACATTTTACATTCATTTTATTATAAAGATGCTGATGAAGAAATACAGTATTGTACAGTATATGCTTTTACATTTGGATAATAAAGTATTTAAACAAATGCTGGTGGTTTACATCTTATCAGGCTACTGTGCAGTCTGACAAGTAAACATAACAGAACAGCATAATGGTCCGGATGGCCCTTGCTCTGCCCAGTGAGCAGTTGGTCAAGTTCTGTTGTCAGAAGAGGAATGGAAATATCAGGATGACCTGATGAACCCGCCAGGTATGTTGACTCTGCCTGTCGGAGGTGGAGTTCCAGAGCTCACAGGTGTGCCTGGCATGGATTGTAACTTTCTCGTTCCTCGCCCTCTTCAACGTGTCATTCTCCACCAATGCTGCCTCGCTCTGGACCAATGCATCAGCTGTCGCCCGTATCTCTTCCCTCAGATAATGTTTCTCTTTCTGCTGGTCTGCCTTGATCTCATCTTCAAAGTTTGAATCTGATCCATGTGCACCTTCATCAGATGAGCAGAATGGTACCACCCCTGAGCCCCCATCAATTTACAGTGGCCTATGATAGAAACGGTAGATCAATGAAGAATTAATTGACTCCAACACTAATGCTGCGTACACATTTTAAGAATCTAGCAAAACTAACCGCTTTCTTGGCAACCTTGTGTTTTGTCTCGGTGCGGCTTGTTGTCCAGCCCTTTGTCCACTGATCTCCACGGATGGTTGTCGGCATGGTTATATTCTCTGCAAAAACACATTCACATTTTTTATTTTATTTAACCTTTATTTAATAGATTTTTATTACACAGTATGCCTCCACATTGATAGGCAATATACATGTTTGTTTTTGTATAGAAAATGATTTTAAACCAAAATACCTTTTTTAGTTCTGGTGATCATCTCAGTTCCGGCTAATTTTCAAGTCCTCTTGAAAATCCTAACCCTGGAACGGGTAGCACCATAGAAAGAAGCTGGCTTGATGAAAACGATGTCTGTTCTCTTTGGTCACAATGTCCTTTTCTGGGGGGGTAAACAGCTAGTTTTTGAATGGTAACTGTTATGGGTGCAGTTTGTGCCGGGGTGAAGAGTACTGGAAAGGTGACTTTCACACCTACAGTAGCCGGGCTATAAAGAGTAGTGTCCTGCTAATCTGGCTACAAGTGTTTGAAAACCTGTTTTCAAAATGCCACCAGTTGTCCCTCGCTAATGTAAATAAAACACAGCATCTTGTTTACATTTTGTTTGCTTTCTTTATTTTAACCACAATGTCAACATCATTTGTATCTACCTTTCCAATTACTTTCAGAGTTTGGGATTTACAAATGTGT
Source organism: Oncorhynchus nerka (assembly GCF_034236695.1). Classification (NCBI taxonomy): domain Eukaryota; kingdom Metazoa; phylum Chordata; class Actinopteri; order Salmoniformes; family Salmonidae; genus Oncorhynchus; species Oncorhynchus nerka. The sequence continues at coordinate 48,693,143 of NC_088403.1, read as the reverse complement.
GCATTTCATGTCATTTTTTTTAAATAACTTGTCTTATGCCTTTAGTGAGAGGTCTAATGCTTTTAATATTTAACCATATCTGCCCTCTGAATAAATATCTACGGGGCATTTTTCACGCCATTAATAGTTACATTGTTTTAGTTTGAACGTGCAGACTGGCACTAAGAACAGCAGGAACGTTTCCCTAGTCAGCACCATTATTAGTGCAATGCCCCTGGAAGTGTTGCTCTGTGCTACCCAGTGGGGTGGAGTGGGGGTCTACCCCCACCCCTTCCTCATGGGCTAGGTTTGTCTTCTGTGCGTGGCTCTGCGGCCCATCCCCTGCCCCCATGCCTTGAACCTTGCGCGCGCCCACCGCTATTTCAGTGGATACGGCTGGAGATCTGCCAAGCAATCCCATTTTGCGCAATTTGGGTGCCATTACCAGTATTTTATATATATATTGTCCTGCTAATAAAAGGGGTAATAATAGATCTGTGAAAATATCCAAGGGGCTTTTATATCATTCAAAATGAATAATAATCACTGTTTTAAAAAAATATATAACTTGGGGGGGGGTATTTCTTGACATTGTTCAATTTGTAAATAAAGCCAGCTTTTATTTAGAATTGTGTTTTCTTTTGAGGGCGAGAAACCAAAAACCTGCAGTCATCTCATGGGTCTCCCAGTCGAGGCCAGCACAGGTATTGAACCAGCTTCTGTAGCAACACAGCTTGCACTGCGATTCGGTGTCTTAGACTGCCGCGCCATTAAGGCGCTGTACAAAGTGACCTGTCAGGAGTAGGCTACAGTACTACAGAGACACAGTTGCGCCTTGGGACCCAAAAGCATAATCAGTTCTCTAACTCCCGCTTGCGCTGGTCTGGAGCAATCAAGTTGTGATGCAGGGTACCGTACTAAACCACAAATGACCTCTATGTACCGCAGCATAATCGCAACACTTTTTTTAGTGGAGCAACCACTTTAAGACCTTTTTATAAACAGGTTAACATTCACAAGGCTGTAGGGCCAGACGGATTACCAGGATGCTTACTCAGAGCATGCGCTGACCAACTGACATTTTCCACCTCTCCCTTACCATCTGTAATCCCTACTTGTTTCAAGCAGACCACCATTGTCCCTGTGCCCAAGAACACAAAGGTAACCTGCCTAAATGACTACTGACCGTAGCGCTCACATCTGTAGCCGTGAAATGCTTTGAAAGGCTGGTCATGGCTCACATCAACACCAGCATCCCAGAAATCCTGGACCTACTCCAATTTGCATACCACCCCAACAGATCTACAGATGATGCCATCTCTACTACACTCCACACTGCCCTTGGGCAGAGTTTCCTGCCATTCAGGACCTCTATACCAGGCGGTGTCAGAGGAAGGCCCTAAAAATAGTCAGGCTCCAGCCACTGAAGTCAAACTGCTCTGTTTCCACACAGCAAGCGGTACCAGACCGCCACGTCTGGGACAAAAAGGCTCCTGAACAGCTTATACCCCCCAAGCCATAAGACTACTGAACAGTTAATCAAATGGCAACCTGGACTATTTGCCTTGAGCCCCTTGTTTTTTGCACTGACACTCTTGCACAGGCTCAATGAACACTCACTGAACTCTAATCACACACTCGCACAAAATGCACTGACACTCCAACACACACACACACACACACACACACACATATTGACGCCACACACTCATACATTCTCATTCCTTCACACTCTTCACATACACTGCTGCTACCCTCTTTATTATCTATGCATAGCCACTTTACCCCTACCTACATATTACCTTAATTACCTTGACTAACCTGTCTCCCTGCATATTGACTACCTGTATCCCTTGTATATATCCTCATTATTGTTACTCTTTTTCCTTTTAGAATATTTAGCACCTTTCTTAATTACTGCATTGTTGGTTATGGGCTCATAAGAATTTTACGGTGTGTGTGTGTGATTTTTTTTATATATAACTCACACCGTTCAAAAGTTTGGGGTCACTTAGAAATGTCCTTGTTTTTAAAAGAAAAACTTTTTTTTTAATAAAAAAGAAAAATTATGGATCAAGTTGATCCAAAATACAGTGTAGACATTAATGTTGTAAATGACTACTGTAGCTGGAAACAACAGATTTTCTTATGGAATATCTACATAGGCGTACCGAGGCCCATTATCAATTAGCCTTTTAAAATGATAAACTTGGATTAGCTAACACAACGTTGGAACACAGGAGTGATGGTTGCTGATAATGGGCCTAATGTAGATATTAAATCTGCTGTTTCCAGCTACAATGGTCATTAACAACATCTACACTGTATTCCTGATGAGCTTGATCCTCCTTTCCAACAAATATCGAGGGTCTTATTCTGGTGACATGATGATCGATGCTTGGCTGCTGTTTGACAAATGCAAATAATATCGATCTTCTCCATAATCTCAATGTAGTTAGCCTACCCGCACTGCTTCTGCAAGCTATTGGCTAGAGTTCATTTGCCAAGACCAGAGTTGGCACATTGGCAATGCAACCGGCAGAGTTGAAAATGTGATGGAAACCCATTTAACTTTTATTTTTCATTCGCTACATGGGAATTGAATGGCAAAAGTTATTTGTGTGCACTGTCATTACGCACAGCCTTTTATCCGCAAAAACTCTGATGGAAACATCTCTGGTGGGATAATGTGCTTTGTTTTACGCAGATTTGAGAATATTCGCATGAAAATCTGCCAAATTGGATGGAAGCCTAGCGACTGATATAACGATTTAAATCTATTTAATTCCCACTTCATGACGCAACAGAATGTAGAAAGTTTAAGGGGGTGTAGACTTTTTATAGGCACTATGACCTAACATGTATCGCTGTCTCTCTGCCCTATAGGAATATACCTAATGATATATGTCCTAACATGTATCGCTGTCTCTCTGCCCTATAGGAATATACCTAATGATATATGTCCTAACATGTATCGCTGTCTCTCTGCCCTATAGGAATATACCTAATGATATATGTCCTAACATGTATCGCTGTCTCTCTGCCCTATAGGAATATACCTAATGATATATGTCCTAACATGTCCGTCTCTAACAGGAAGTGGAGCAGCTGCGTCTGGAGCGGCTGCAGATTGACGAGCAGCTCCGTCAGATCGGGGTGGGGTACCGTGCCCCCCCTAGTCGGGTCGGGGGCACCGGCCCCGGGGACAGGGAGAAGGGCTACCTCACAGACGAGAGCAGCAACTCCACCAACCTCCACACCTCCCGCACCTACGGAGGCCGCGGACGAGGACGCAGGCCCTCCAACAGCCAGTACTCTGGATATGGTGAGACGAGATTACAACTCCCATGATCCCTTACTGCTAACTGCATTCTATCATCTGATAAGACCAATATCTCAATATACAAACATATTTATCATACACGAGGCCAAACTTTGTGTGGCGTTTCAAATGTTTACTCAGCGACGGTGTACAGCTGTGTACATACCTTTTAACAGTGTCTGCTTGTACCCTGAACTCTCGCCCCCTCCCTTCCACGAAGATGTAGTTCTCCATCACTCAGAATTTCTCCATGCTCCTTCATCCATATCAACCTACTCTTCATATCAGTCAGGAGAGGCCTATCTATTCATGTTAAGAAAATGTAAAGATATAAAACAGTCATTTACAATCAACCCAACGATCCTCACACGCTTCCATCTAAAACGGCAAATTATTATTTTGACTACAAGTGGATAATTTGGTTCTGTGTCAACTTGGTGTTTGCAGGCTACACTCCGTCAGTGGACATGACGATTTGGTAACGTGCTTTGCTGCAGTGAACACCAACTGGTCTAACTATTTATTTGGTATTCTCTCTCATGGGTTTTCTGCTGAGACAACTGGTACACCACACACACTTGGGACTAAAAACTACAGTTTTGTACAAAACACTCCACATTCCATCATTCCTGCCTTCATCCCCCTCTCGCCATTTGTTCATTTCACTCCATTTCTCTGTCAGAACAAAACAGCTGCTAACTTACTATCGTAATCTATACATTTACATTACATTTACATTTAAGTCATTTAGCAGACGCTCTTATCCAGAGCGACTTACAAATTGGTGCTTTCACCTTATGACATCCAGTGGAACAGCCACTTTACAATAGTGCATCTAGGTCTTTTAAGGGGGGGGGGGGAGAAGGATTACTTTATCCTATCCTAGGTATTCCTTAAAGAGGTGGGGTTTCAGGTGTCTCCGGAAGGTGGTGATTGACTCCGCTGTCCTGGCGTCGTGAGGGAGTTTGTTCCACCATTGGGGGGCCAGAGCAGCGAACAGTTTTGACTGGGCTGAGCGGGAACTGTACTTCCTCAGTGGTAGGGAGGCGAGCAGGCCAGAGGTGGATGAACGCAGTGCCCTTGTTTGGGTGTAGGGCCTGATCAGAGCCTGGAGGTAGTGAGGTGCCGTTCCCCTCACAGCTCCGTAGGCAAGCACCATGGTCTTGTAGCGGATGCGAGCTTCAACTGGAAGCCAGTGGAGAGAGCGGAGGAGCGGGGTGACGTGGAGAGAACTTGGGAAGGTTGAACACCAGACGGGCTGCGGCGTTCTGGATGAGTTGTAGGGGTTTAATGGCACAGGCAGGGAGCCCAGCCAACAGCGAGTTGCAGTAATCCAGACGGGAGATGACAAGTGCCTGGATTAGGACCTGCGCCGCTTCCTGTGTGAGGCAGGGTCGTACTCTGCGGATGTTGTAGAGCATGAACCTACAGGAACGGGCCACCGCCTTGATGTTATTTGAGAACGACAGGGTGTTGTCCAGGATCACGCCAAGGTTCTTAGCGCTCTGGGACGAGGACACAATGGAGTTGTCAACCGTGATGGCGAGATCATGGAACGGGCAGTCCTTCCCCGGGAGGAAGAGCAGCTCAGTCTTGCCGAGGTTCAGCTTGAGGTGATGATCCGTCATCCACACTGATATGTCTGCCAGACATGCAGAGATGCGATTCGCCACCTGGTCGTCAGAAGGGGGAAAGGAGAAGATTAATTGTGTGTCGTCTGCATAGCAATGATAGGAGAGACCATGTGAGGTTATGACAGAGCCAAGTGACTTCGTGTATAGCGAGAATAGGAGAGGGCCTAGAACAGAGCCCTGGGGGACACCAGTGGTGAGAGCACGTGGTGAGGAGACGGATTCTCGCCACGCCACCTGGTAGGAGCGACCTGTCAGGTAGGACGCAATCCAAGCGTGGGCCGCGCCGGAGATGCCCAACTCGGAGAGGGTGGAGAGGAGGATCTGATGGTTCACAGTATCGAAGGCAGCCGATAGGTCTAGAAGGATGAGAGCAGAGGAGAGAGAGTTAGCTTTAGCAGTGCGGAGCGCTCCGTGATACAGAGAAGAGCAGTCTCAGTTGAATGACTAGTCTTGAAACCTGACTGATTTGGATCAAGAAGGTCATTCTGAGAGAGATAGCGGGAGAGCTGGCCAAGGACGGCACGTTCAAGAGTTTTGGAGAGAAAAGAAAGAAGGGATACTGGTCTGTAGTTGTTGACATCGGAGGGATCGAGTGTAGGTTTTTTCAGAAGGGGTGCAACTCTCGCTCTCTTGAAGACGGGAGGGACGTAGCCAGCGGTCAGGGATGAGTTGATGAGCGAGGTGAGGTAAGGGAGAAGGTCACCGGAGATGGTCTGGAGAAGAGAGGAGGGGATAGGGTCAAGCGGGCAGGTTGTTGGGCGGCCGGCCGTCACAAGACGCGAGATGTCATCTGGAGAGAGAGGGGAGAAAGAGGTCAGAGCACAGGGTAGGGCAGTGTGAGCAGAACCAGCGGTGTCGTTTGACTTAGCAAACGAGGATCGGATGTCGTCGACCTTCTTTTCAAAATGGTTGACGAAGTCATCTGCAGAGAGGGAGGAGGGGGTGGAGGAGGATTCAAGAGGGAGGAGAAGGTGGCAAAGAGCTTCCTAGGGTTAGAGGCAGATGCTTGGAATTTAGAGTGGTAGAAAGTGGCTTTAGCAGCAGAGACAGAGGAGGAAAATGTAGAGAGGAGGGAGTGAAAGGATGCCAGGTCCGCAGGGAGGCGAGTTTTCCTCCATTTCCGCTCGGCTGCCCGGAGCCCTGTTCTGTGAGCTCGCAATGAGTCGTCGAGCCACGGAGCGGGAGGGGAGGACCGAGCCGGCCTGGAGGATAGGGGACATAGAGAGTCAAAGGATGCAGAAAGGGAGGAGAGGAGGGTTGAGGAGGCAGAATCAGGAGATAGGTTGGAGAAGGTTTGAGCAGAGGGAAGAGATGATAGGATGGAAGAGGAGAGAGTAGCGGGGGGAGAGAGAGCGAAGGTTGGGACGGCGCGATACCATCCGAGTAGGGGCAGTGTGGGAAGTGTTGGATGAGAGCGAGAGGGAAAAGGATACAAGGTAGTGGTCGGAGACTTGGAGGGGAGTTGCAATGAGGTTAGTGGAGGAACAGCATCTAGTAAAGATGAGGTCGAGCGTATTGCCTGCCTTGTGAGTAGGGGGAAGGTGAGAGGGTGAGGTCAAAAGAGGAGAGGAGTGGAAAGGAGGCAGAGAGGAATGAGTCAAAGGTAGACGTGGGGGAGGTTAAAGTCGCCCAGAACTGTGAGAGGTGAGCCGTCCTCAGGAAAGGAGCTTATCAAGGCATCAAGCTCATTGATGAACTCTCCGAGGAACCTGGAGGGCGATAAATGATAAGGATGTTAAGCTTGAAAGGGCTGGTAACTGTGACAGCATGGAATTCAAAGGAGGCGATAGACAGATGGGTAAGGGGAGAAAGAGAGAATGACCACTTGGGAGAGATGAGGATCCCGGTGCCACCACCCCGCTGACCAGAAGCTCTCGGGGTGTGCGAGAGCACGTGGGCGGACGAAGAGAGAGCAGTAGGAGTAGCGGTGTTGTCTGTGGTGATCCATGTTTCCGTCAGAGCCAAGAAGTCGAGGGACTGGAGGGAGACATAGGCTGAGATGAACTCTGCCTTGTTGGCCGCAGATCGGCAGTTCCAGAGGCTACCGGAGACCTGGAACTCCACGTGGGTCGTGCGCGCTGGGACCACCAGATTAGGGTGGCTGCGGCCATGCGGTGTGGAGCGTTTGTATGGTCTGTGCAGAGAGGAGAGAACAGGGATAGACAGACACATAGTTGACAGGCTAGAGAAGAGGCTACGCTAATGCAGAGGAGATTGGAATGACAAGTGGACTACACGTCTCGAATGTTCAGAAAGTTAAGCTTACGTAGCAAGAATCTAATTGACTAAAATGATTAAAATGATAGAGTACTGCTGGGGTAGGCTAGCTGCGTTGTTGACACTACCCTAATCAAGTCGTACCGTTGAGTGTGAAGTTTCTACAATGCTGCTTATCGGGAGCTAGCTGGCTAGCTAGCAGTGTTGGTTACGTTGCGTTAGGAGAACGACAATAGCTGGCTAGCTAACCTAGAAAATCGCTCTAGACTACACAATTATCTTTGAAACAAAGACTGCTATGTAGCTAGCTATGTAGCTAGCTACGATCAAACAAATCACACCGTTGGGACTGTAATGAAATGAAGTGAAAAAGTGATACTACCTGTGGAGCGACGCGGAATGCGACCGGAATGCGAAAGTTCTATTCAGTAGACGTTGGCTGGCTATTGGCTAGCTAGGAGTGTCTCCTACGTTAAGGACGACAAAATAGCTGGCTAGCTAACCTCGGTGAATTAAGATAATCACTCTAAGACTACACACTCTAAACTACACAATTATCTTGGATACGAAGACAGCAAAGACAACTATGTAGCTAGCTATGTAGCTAGCTAACACTACACTAATCAAGACGTTCAGTTGAGTGTGATAGTGCTACGGTAGACGGTGAACGTGTTGGACAGATAGGAGACGACAGATAGGAGACGACGAAATACGATAATTACGCAATTATCTTTGATACAACGACGACTACTATTGTCAGTTGAAGTTTAGTCTCTAGCTGCCCCTTACTCTGTTTTCCAGGTACTAACTCTGAGCAGTCCAACGCTTCTGAGTCAGAGGACCTCAACGAGCGCGACCAGCGGCCCCGAGGCGTGGGCGGAGATGAGAGGGGTTCCCGTCGGGGTGGCAGGGGCCGTGGATCCAACACCGGACGGGGTCGCGGAGGACCCGCCTCAAGGACTACCAACTCTATCAGCTCAGGTGCAATACAGCAGGCTTATTAATGGTGCAATAGAGCAGGCTTATTAATGGTGCAATACAGCAGGCTTATTAATGGTGCAATACAGCAGGCTTATTAATGGTGCAATACAGCAGGCTTATTAATGGTGCAATACAGCAGGCTTATTAATGGCGCAATACAGCAGGCTTATTAATGGCGCAATACAGCAGGCTTATTAATGGCGCAATACAGCAGGCTTATTAATGGCGCAATACAGCAGGCTTATTAATGGTGCAATACAGCAGACCTATTAATGGTGCAATACAGCAGGCTTATTAATGGTGCAATACAGCAGGCTTATTAATGGTGCAATACAGCAGGCTTATTAATGGTGCAATACAGCAGGCTTATTAATGGTGCAATACAGCAGGCATATTAATGGTGCAATACAGCAGGCCTATTAATAGTCCAAATGAGGTACAGGGTTGTATTCATTGTGCACCAAATATAGAGGGAAACAAACTGAAATTGGGAGGGACTTTGTGACCTTGTCCAATGAGAAATGCTCTTTTGAGTGTTCTGTAACAATGTTTTGTTCCGGTGTGCTCTAATGAATCAAATTTGTCCTTGGTGATACTGGGATGTTTCGGGTCAAACCTATTGGCCAAGTTTTCCTTCATTACGACTGGAAGGTGGTACAGTTTGATATGCTAGGCCTCTTTCTTTCTCTCCTCTCTCCTGGCCAGTGCTGAGGGACCCGGACAGCAACCCGTTCTCCCTGCTGGAGGGTGAGAGTGAGCAGGGCGACACGGACACCAGCGAGGGAGTGGGAGGAGTAGACCGCAGGAGACGCTCCCGCCGTCGCCGTAATGACCAGGAGCCAAGCGTGATGGACGCCGCCGCCACAGAGTCAGACAGCCAGGTCGGACCCAACGAGAACGGACTGGGTAGGAAGTCTGGAGAGTACCAGTGTTAGTTATGCTGTATGACTAGTTTGAAGTTGGAAGTGTTAAAGTTATGTCTCTCATACTTCCTCTTTTTTTTTGTCTCCTTTATCAGATGAGGAGGGCCGACCCCAGCGCCGCAACAGGAGCCGCCGCCGTCGTAACCGCGGTAACCACCCCGAGGGAGGATCGCCCAGCCATGACAGACAGCCAGCCGAGGGTGAGCAGTGTGTCAGACGTCCCAAACCTCCCTCCCTGTTGTCAGTCTAGACCTTAGAGGAAAATGGTAGTCTGATCTAGTCTACCGTATCCTTCCTTAGTCTCATTCGTCACTGTGTTGTGCTGGATTTGTCATTAAACAGTATATCCTGTTTAAATCACTGTTCTCTGGCTTCTTGTCTGTAGTGACCGTGGCAGACTACATATCCCGCGCCGAGTCGCAGAGCCGACAGAGCCTTCCCCTGGAGACACTTGCTGCTTCCGAGCCTAAAGTACAAACACACACACACAGTAGAAAATACCGGCTTATAGCAACTTGTTAAACTGACAGTTTCCCCTCCTCTGCTGTTCCCCCAGGAGAACGGAAGCAGCGCCAAGGACGAGCGCATGGTGCCCTCCAAGCGTTCCCCTAGCAACGGCATGGCCATGCCCAGCGAGACCCTGGTCAACGGCGTCTCGTAGAGGACTAGGTCCCACCCCCTAAAAACCCAGGTCTAGAGCAAGACTTCATGGCAAACTCTGTCCCTGCTTGCATTTACTTAAACCTTAAAACAGATGAGTGAAAAACAACAAAATACCGGATTCATACTTTGAGTGAGAGGGGGGAGAGAAAAAGTACAAAAAAACGACAGTCGCATCTTACTTAAACACACGTAACGGTGTATGTTATCCTATCTATCAGTACTTAGTGCTTATTTTAAAAAACAACTAGGTTGCCAAAAGGGCTGGTGGATATGACTTGATTTAAAAGAGAACTGAATCTCAGAAAACAGGACGAGACAATTTTTTTTTTAATGTTATTACTGGTTTGGACTTGTGGTCGCTCTCCCATTCAAACAGAAGCGTCTCTTGAGAGGAGAGGAGAATAGATGCCAGCTGGAGAAAGGGAGGGATAGGCGGATGAGTCCAAGCGGTGAAGAACAAGTTGTCAGGAGTGCTACGTACCCTGGCCTAAATGTCGGTTGGTGATGACGGACAGACCGATGTGATTATTGATAGACATTGTGCCTTGAATTTGAAAAAGTTCATTGTTGAGTTTTGTGTCACAGGAAAGAGGTTTTTATTTTATTTTTGCTCAGAGAACATACCAGTAGTGAGGGAATGGGAGTTAAGAGTGTAGAGGTGTTAACTGTGGTAGGACAGAAAACAAGGGAACGGGTGACTGGCCAGAAAGTCTGGTGCCAAACAAAAAAATTCAAGGCGCTTGTCCTCAGTGAGAGTGGACTGGACAGCGTTTGGGCTGTGTGTGTGTGTGAGAGATTGTGTTTGTACGTACGTGTGCACAGTTGAGAGAGCTGGCAACCACAGGATTAAAATCGGGGGGGGGGGGAGAACACAGAATTCTTGGAACATAGCCCTGGGTCGGTGGTGAGGTCACAAAGGCAGGCGAGGCCGCTCTTTTGGCCGGGCGGGGTAGGAGGAAGTGTTGCATCACTTCCCGTCTCCCATGCTCGACACTAGTATCCAGGGCTGTCCCTATACATCCTGACAGACCGACTGACCGACAAACAATGAGAGGTTAAGGACTTGATGATATATGGATCGATTTAGACTTTAAACAAATGAGAATTTTAGTGCCTCTTTTTCTCATGGCCCACTAGCAGTGTGGAATAGAGAGGTAGGGTATCACGGCGCTCTAGCTTCCAGCCACACTTACTAATGCCTGGGTGAACTGCAGAATCGCGGTCTGAACGCACATGCCACGACGACCACGAGGGAAGGGAGGTAGACGGGTTGAAGGCGAGACACGTTGTTTCACCCTTCTAGAATGGTCCATGTGGTCGTGGCTGTGGGAGGAGACAGGCAGTCTAGACTGACTGATGCTCACAGCTTCAAAAGGGATGAGTAGAGCCATACACACATGGGCTTACACAGATGCACGACCGCACCACGACACTGTTGCAATTCAGTCACGGGCGGAGGGCTTCAGTCAGTGTGGTCGACTGTGCGTTGTGGTCAAAGGAGAAATTACAGTGTTTTGAGATGGAACTATAAGCGAGATGGTTGTCCGGTTCCTAAAGGTGGCGGTCGACAGGCGGGGGGGGGTGTGACTCAGAAACCCTTGGTGGCTCATGTTACTGTCTTGGTTACCTCTCTCAACTGCGTTTTGTTCTTTCCACATAGAAAATATGAAATAAAATGGAAATGAAATCAACTGTCTTTTGAGATGAACTGGTTGATTTCTTCTGAGTTTGCACTATTTTTCTAAAACGATCAACAAACCAACTGCATGATCATTCAGCAGTAGCTTTGCACGAGGCAGAGGGTTCACGTTTCAGTTTCACCATTTTATCCGCTACTAGAACTGCTGCTAATGTCCACCTTGAATGTGTTTTAGAATCCATGCCGTAGACACTTAAGTACTGTTGTGGCTTCGGAATACCTTTCCACCACTCGAATTCACCCCCAATATGGCTGCCTTTTTACAAGGATGACTAAGAATAAAAGAAACCCCATTTCCTTAGTGTAATTGTTTTCTTACCCTCATTAAATACTTATTGTAATACTCAGTGTAACATTGAGCATGATAGATGTTCACACAAGTATTGAGGCTAGTTAGGGATTGTGTTTACTGAATTACAATCACCCAGATTGATTGACCCCTTTTTTCTTTTCAACTGTCTGCGTGTTAATGCGTCAGCAGCGCACTGAGTATTTCTATATTTGGTTCATGTGTGCATGCCTGCATGTAGGATTGAGAAAGATGGATCACTTTTGTCTTGTTATAGTGTGAAATGTGTACCTCGCTCCGTTGTCTTTAATACTATCTGCCGCTTGTGGCTCACTATCCCCATGTCTTTCTGGGTGGAGAGAATGTTGACCTTTCTGTGTGTGTGTATGCTAGTAGTACTGTTCAGGTACTGTCAACTCCTCAGTGTCAGGTAGGCTGGTCTTCACACATGTTCTGATGGCAATAAAGGACTTCATTGTTTGATAAGCATTTGTCCCTTTGGCTAAATCAAGAACATTTGACACACAAACCTTGGGACTGATAACTGAAATCCCCGTTGTCACTCACCTGATGACATGTAAAATTGAATAGGTTAGTCTAATGACAACCTTTACAATTGATAGCCTTCAGCAGAATTTCGCTAAACTCTGTCCTGGGTTGGTTTTTTCCCTAGCACCTACACAGCTGATTGAAAAGAATTCAAGTTTGATGAGTTGGTTTTGAGTCAGCTGTTTCGTGTTAGGGCAAAAACCTAAATGTGCTCCCGGGGGGCCCTAGGAAACCCTGTTGTACAGCAGCTTACATTGATAATGTCTACATACAGAAAGGGGCTTTATGTTAATAAGGGGGGAAAAGCAGTCGCTGACCATTTAGATCTGGTCCGTTATCGCTGAGGCAGCACGTCACCCTGGATCTTGTTAGTCTTATGGCATTATATATACACTTAACAAAAATAAGCGCAGCATGCAACAATTTCTGAGTTAAGGAAATGTCAATTGAAATAAATGTAAGTCCTAATCTATGGATTTCACATGACTGGAATACAGAACTTAGGGGCGTGGATCAGAACACCAGTCGGTATCTGGTGTGACCATTTGCCTCATGCAGTGCAACATCTTCAGAGTTGATTAGGATGTTCATTTGTGGTCTGTGGAATCTTGTCCCATTTCAATGGCTGTGTGAAGTTACTGGATATTGAAGGGAACTGGAGCACACATCGATCCAGAGCATCCCAAACATGCTCAATGGGGGACATGTCTGGTGAGTATGCAGGCCATGGAGGAACTGGGACATTTTCAGCTTCCAGAAATTGTGTACAGATCCTTGCGACATAGGGATGTGCATTATCATGCTGAAACATAAGGTGATGGCGGCGGATGAACGGCACGACAATGGGCCTCAGGAGCTTGTCAGGTACCTATGCACTCAAATTGCCATCGATAAAATGCAATTGTGTTCATTGTTTATGCCTGACCATACCATAACCCTACCACCACAGGGCACTCTTAACAATTTTGACGTCAAACAGCTCACCCACACAACTCTGGTTGTGAGGCCGGTTGAACAACCTGACATATTCTCTAAATCAATGCAATTGGCTTATGGTAGATAATTAACATTAAATTCTCTGGCAATCGCTCTGGTGGACATTCCTGCAGTCAGCATGCCAAGTGCACTCTCCCTCAACCGTGGCATTGGGTTGTGCAGAACTGCACATTTTAGTTGCCTTGTCCCCAGCACAAGGTGCACCTGTGTAAACATGCTGTTTAATCAGCTTCTTACTATGCCACACCTGTCAGGTAGATGGATCATCTTGGCAAAGGAGAAATGCTCACTAACAGGGATGTAAAAAAAAGTGTGCAAAATTTGAGAGAAATAAGATTTGTGTGTATGGAACATTTCTGGGATGTTTTATTTCAGCTCATGAAACCAACACTACATGTCACATTTATATTTTGTTCAGTGTTTATATAGGGAAAAGCGTTCCATTAAGGATGCAGAATGTCTAAACAGCCTGTTCTGTGCCTGAAGGAACCCAGGAGGGATGTGATGCTGTAGCCAGAAGACTGCCAGCAATGGGACGGATGAATTTTATAAATGGCCAGGTGACTATGAAACCAGTACAGGCTCCGTTTAGACATGAAGCCCAATTTATATTTTTCCACTAATTGGTCTTTTGGTCAATCAGATCAGCTCTGAAAAAGATCTGATGCCAATACCAAGTAGTGGAAAAAATAAACCCAGCGATAGTCACTCCCCAATGTTAATCATGTCCCAGATTTGAGTAAAGTAAATTGTGTAGGCTGCCTCAAGTTTTTTACAGCAGTTAGGTGGCAGATCCGAATTAGTCCAACAAGGGGCAGCAGTGTACACCTGCCCAAGAGGGAATCGGTGGTGTATTCATTAGTCGGATTCTGTTGCAAGACTTTTGGCTGTTTACTCCAAATGTTCTTAAACTTAAATTGTAGTTCAATTGAGTCTTCCAAAAAATAAAACGTCTGGGAGAAGTTGGAAGGAACCCTGTGGACTTCACTCCACTTTAGAGCGTGGAAGAATCGATAATGTATAGATGTGCAGCTGAGCTTGTCCCAAACACATTGCAGACTATTCGGATTGGAATGGCAACGTGTGGAAACTACAACTTCAGCTTTTACGTCACGTTGAAGAGCGTTTGGAGTAAACGGTTTCTGTTGCAGAACGTTTTGCAACAGACGTTTTGAAATGGAATCCGACTAATGAATGTGACAGAGTTCTAATACCACTGGCCCGGCTGTGTGGTAGTATTGGATGTAGCCTCCTGCAGCTGCGTCGGGCGGGGCATATAATATGCAATTAGAGCATGTATTGTATTGTCAACAATTGGGAGTCACACTGACACAGTGGTGACCTGTCATTCAGGGCAGGTGGTGCTCTAGATTATTTTTTGCATGTTATTTTGGAATTAATACGTGTCACATCAGTTTGCAACCAAAAAAAACAAAACAAAAAAGTTAATAAAGCCGCATACAAACATGGTCTCTTTTTTGCTTATTTTTTTGAGCAAGTGCCAAAATGCAGGTGTTTCAGCCCAGCTCAATGCTTCCTGTGGTGGGGCAGCCAGCGGAAAATACAGAGTGTAGGGGTTGGTAATGTTCTCTAGATGCACCGTGATTGGTGCAGCACCGTGATTGGTGCAGCACCGTGATTGGTGCAGCACCGTGATTGGTGCAGCACCGTGATTGGTGCAGCACCGTGATTGGTGGTGCAGCACCGTGATTGGTGGTGCAGCACCGTGATTGGTGGTGCAGCACCGTGATTGGTGGTGCAGCACCGTGATTGGTGGTGCAGCACCGTGATTGGTGCAGCAGCACCGTGATTGGTGCAGCAGCACCGTGATTGGTGCAGCGCACCGTGATTGGTGCAGCACCTTGGGTGCTGCCATAGATTTACATCAGAAGTTCACATCCAAGAAGGCTCAAGGTCATTGAGCGTCTGCTAAATGACTTAAATGTAAATGTAAATAAAATGACGTCAAAACACGTTATATCTACCATAGCTTTGATTGGGCTGTACAAAAAAACGAATAGTGTAAAAATGTATGCATCACTACTGTAAGTCGCTATGGATAAGAGCGTCTAATAAATGACTACAATAAAAAATACAAATGGCTGATCATGTCAACATCATACTTTAAAAATCTTAGCTAGCAAACTAGACAGGCTTTCATCATCACGAATTAAGACTACAATCTACTGGCAAATCCTTTTCAATTCTTCATATGAAGAGAAATGATAGATAAAATGTAACCGTGCTCATTGGCCATTGGACATAAATATTACACAAGTTGGAAATCGCAAATTCAACAATGAGTGGTTTGGAAATTCCAAGAGTTTAAGGGTCTCTTTTCCAAACGTAAAAGTTAAACATTCACATGCAACACCATGGGCTGGAAAAGGTTAAATACATTGGCCATGCTGTCAATCCAGCATGACTTCTGCCCATTCAAAACACCTGGAAACTGGGAAATCCCAGACTTCAGTGAATTCTAGACAACTGGGATCTCGGGGAAAAAAACAAACTATTTTTTAGTTCGGACCTATAAAATGTGTGTTTGTGAACAATTTCTAAGGTACATACATTCAGCAGGGCTGGCAACTTTTGAAGAAACTTGGAGTGAGATTTGCTATGTGAATTTCATTGCCCCCCTTGCACAATCCCTAGAAGGGGAACTTGGAAAATGTTACTGTTTTCAAGCTCATTTCCAGCAATTCTATGTATTTTGCCATGGTTTATGGCCAGTTGGAATTTTATCATGTAAATCTTAGTGGGGCAAACTAGCCCACATTTTTGGGGGGATGCATGCCAGCAAAGTCACTACATAACACAACATGAAACAATACATTAATTGCACTATAACGGTGACAAACTGTGCCCACAAACTGTTAGGGCCTACATAAAGCTGTCCCAACAGCAGAGTCCCAACAGCAGTCCCAACACCTTACCACTTCCACACCTGGCAATCAGTGGAGCCTTGTCTGGTATTGAAACAGTTCATTCAGCTACATTTACTGCCTTTAAAAAAAACTGATATGGCTAACTTGCTTAAACAAATGTGGCTTCTACTGACAATTGAGATGTACAAAATATGGCATAAGGTGTCGACGAGCGGAGGAGAGGGAATCCGTAATTTCGATTAAGACATAAATGAGCGAGCTAGGACGGACATAGTCAATATAACTATTTATTCAGCACTTTTGAAATGTACAGCAACAAAATTCAAAACATGGCCCCTTCTTACATTATTCTCCCTGTACACCAAGTCAGAACCGTAGGATAAGAAAAGGGAGCATATAAGCAGACAATGAATGCTCTTATAATATTCAATGATTACATTTCTCTAAAACAGGCTATTTTATTTATTTTTTATTTCACCTTTGTTTAACCAGGTAGGCAAGTTGAGAACAAGTTCTCATTTACAATTGCGACCTGGCCAAGATAAAGCAAAGCAGTTTGACGCATACAACAACACAGAGTTACACATGGAGTAAAACAACATACAGTCAATAATCCAGTAGAAAAATAAGTCTATATACAATGTGAGCAAATGAGGTGAGATAAGCGAGCTAAAGGCAAAAAAAGGCCATGGTGGCGAAGTAAATACAATATAGCAAGTTAAACACTGGAATGGTAGATTTGCAGTGGAAGAATGTGCAAAGTAGAGATAGATATAATGGGGTGCAAAGGAGCAAAATAAATAAATACAGTAGGGGGAGAGGTAGTTGTTTGGGCGAAATTATAGATGGGCTATGTACAGGTGCAGTAATCTGTGAGTTGCTCTGACAGCTGGTGCTTAAAGCTAGTAAGGGATTTTTGTAGTTTGTTCCAGTCATTGGCAGCAGAGAACTGGAAGGAGAGGCAGAATTGGTTTTGGGGGTGACCAGAAAGATATACCTGCTGGCACGCGTGCTACAGGTGGGTGTGGCTATGGTGACCAGCGAGCTGAGATAAGGGGGGACTTTACCTAGCAGGGTCTTGTAGATTACCTGGAGCCAGTGGGTTTGGCGACGAGTATGAAGCGAGGGCCAGCCAACAAGAGCATACAGATCGCAATGGTGGGTAGTATATGGGGCTTTGGTGACAAAACAGATGGCATTGTGATAGACTGCATCCAATTTATTGAGTAGTGTATTGAAGGCTATTTTGTAAATGACATCGCCAAAGTCGAGGATCGGTAGGATGGTCAGTTTTACAAGGGTATGTTTGGCAGCATGAGTGAAGGATACTTTGTTGCGAAATAGGAAGACAATTCTAGATTTAACTTTGGATTGGAGATGTTTGATGTGAGGCTGGAAGGAGAGTTTACAGTCTAACCAGACACCTAGGTATTTGTAGTTATCCACATATTCTAAGTCAGAACCGTCCAGAGTAGTGATGCTGGGCGGGCGGGCAGGTGTAAGCAGAGATTGGTTGAAGAGCATGCATTTAGTTTTACTTGTATTTAATAGCAGTTGGAGGCTACGGAAGGAGAGTTGTACGGCATTGAAGCTCGTCTGGCGGGTTGTTAACACAGTGTCCAAAGAAAGGCCAGAAGTATACAGAATGGTGTTGTCTACGAAGAGGTGGATCAGAGACTCACCAGCAGCAAGAGCGACATCATTGATGTATACAGAGAAGAGAGTTGGTCCAAGAATTGAACCCTGTGGCACCCCCATAGAGACAACAGGCCCTCCGATTTGACACACTGAACTCTATCAGAGAAGTAGTTGGTGAACCAGGCGAGGCAATCATTTGAGAAACCAAGGCTATCGAGTCTGCCGATGAGGATGTGGTGATTGACAGAGTCGAACGCCTTGGCCAGGTCAATGAATACGGCTGAACAGTATTGTTTCTTATCGATGGCGGTTAAGATATCGTTTAGGACCTTGAGCATGGCTGAGGTGCACCCATGACCAGCTCTGAAACCAGATTGCATAGCGGAGAAGGTATGGTGGGATTCGAAATGGTCTGTAATCTGTTTGTTGACTTGGCTTTCAAAGACCTTAGAAAGGCAGGGTAGGATAGATATAGGTCTGTAGCAGTTTGGGTCAAGAGTATCCCCCCCTTTGAAGAGGGGGATGACCGCAGCTGCTTTCCAATCTTTGGGATTCTCAGACGACACGAAAGAGAGGTTGAACAGGCAAGTAATAGGGGTTGCAACAATTTCGGCAGATAATTTTTGAAAGGGTCCAGATTGTCTAGCCCCGCTGATTTGTAGGGGTCCAGATTTTTCAGCTCTTCTAGAACATCAGCTGACTGGATTTGGGAGAAGGAGAAATGGGGAAGGCTTGGGTGAGTTGCTGTGGGGGCTGCAGTGCTGTTGACCGGGGTAGGGGTAACCAGGTGGAAAGCATGGCCAGTCGTAGAAAAATGCTTATTGAAATTCTCAATTATAGTGGATTTATCGGTGGTGAAAGTGTTTCCTATCCTCAGTGCAGTGGGCAGCTGGGAGGAGGTGTTCTTATTCTCCATGGACTTTAGTGTCCCAGAACTTTTTTGAGTTTGTGTTGCAGGATGCAAATTTCTGCTTGAAAAAGCTAGCCTTGGCTTTTCTAACTGCCTGTGTATAATGGTTTCTAGCTTCCCTGAAAAGTTGCATATCACGGGGGCTGTTCGATGCTAATGCAGAACGCCATAGGATGTTATAGGATGCTATAGGCTACATGTGCACCACCAAGTCAGAACAGTAGGCTAAATTATGAGGGGAAAATTGACAAAATTATTAGGATGAGGCACATGGGCTACTAACAGCTTACTACACAACATACACTTAGTATTACTTTCTTAGCTACAGTATACATGTCTCCCTGGCATATTACACAATTTATGCAACAGCACAAAATACATTTTTGGTCTCACCTTGTTGTGCTGTGCTCACTTGAACAGGAAGGTGGCGTGGTGGACCTTTGTCATTAAACTTTGTCATCAAAGTCTGGCATTCCCTGGATTTATGGTGGTTTCAAGACACCTTGGAACTTGGGGAAAAAAATAAGTTGAATCATGATGACGTCAGTCATTTTCAGGTTGGAGCTCTAGAAAGAGGCCCGAGTTCCCGACTTACAAAAACGTATTTTCCTAGTCGGAGCTTTTTTTTTCAGAGTTCCAAGTTTTTTTTAACTCACTGAAGTCTGAGATTTCCCAGTTCTGAGTTTCCAGGTGTTTTCAGCTTGGCTGAGCTCAGCATAAATCATGCTGGATTGACAGCATGGCCAATGTTGAATGTTTATCCTTTTAAGCTTGTAAAAAGAGACCCTTAAACCCAGACTTGGACCACACACCCACTTCACTGAATAG
Organism: Oncorhynchus nerka; assembly: GCF_034236695.1. Classification (NCBI taxonomy): domain Eukaryota; kingdom Metazoa; phylum Chordata; class Actinopteri; order Salmoniformes; family Salmonidae; genus Oncorhynchus; species Oncorhynchus nerka. Next base: position 48,673,627 of record NC_088403.1, on the reverse strand, counting down.
CAGGCTAGTGATTGCTTTGCAATGCTTGCAGTTAGCCACTGATTCATTTCAAACTACTCAGTGTTGAATTTGCAACTTGTTGTGTAATGTGTCCAATGAGCACCAATTAACACTGATATGTTTTATCTATAATTTGACAAGTATGGAAAAGGATTTGCCAGTAGATTGTCGACATAATTCGTGATGATGACTGCTAGCTTTTTTAAAAGATTTTGAAAGTATGATGTTGACATGATCAGTCCAATGTAGATGTATATCGTGATTTGACATAATTTTATCTATGGCCAATGACCTTGAGCCTCCTTGGATGAGCACTTCTAATGTACCTCTATGGCAGCACCCAAGGGGTTTGAATTTTCAAGCTCTAACTGTAGATTTTGCGGTAATGTAGTGTCCCCATGAGTGACAGAACACTGAGCCAATCACGGTGCAACTAGAGAACATTACCAAACCCACCACCACAGAAAGCACTGAGCTAGGCTGAAACACCTGCATTTTGGAGCTGCCTTACTCAAGAAAACAAAAAAGAGACCATGTTTGTATGCAGCTTTATTAACTCCATTATATTTTTGACATTGTTTGCAAACTGATATGTGACACATATTAATGCCAAAATAACATGCAAAACAAGCAACAACAACAAAAATATACACATTACCAGCTAAAAGTTTGGACACACCTACTCATTCCAGGGTTTTTCTTTATTTGGACTATTTTCTACATTGTAGATTAATAGTGAAGACATCAAAAGTATGAAATATCACATATGGAATCATGTAGTAACCAAAAAAGGGTTAAACAAATCAAAATATATTTTATATTTGAGATTCTTCAAAGTAGCCCCCCTTTGCACACTTCCCACTGAGATAAGGAGACACCAGATACGGACTGTTACTTCTGATTTTGACCCTCCCCCCTTTGTTCAGGGACACAGACATAAAGAGAATCTTTATTGAACAAAAACATTTGTGTAACTGGGAGTCTCGTGAGTGCAAACATACGAAGATCAAAGGTAAGTGATTCATTTTATTGCTTTTCTGACTTTTGTGACCAATCTACTTTGCTGCTAGCTGTTTGTAATTTTTTGTCTGCTGAGAGCTGTCCTCACATAATCACATGGTTTGCCACATAAAGCCTTTTTGAAATGACACGCCGGCTGGATTAACAACAGGTTAAACTGTGTTTTGGTGTATTGCACTTGTGATTTCATGAAAATGAAATATTTTTTGTAATTTAATTTGAATTTGGAGCTCTGCAATTCACCGAATGTAGACAAAAATGATCCCGCTAAAGGGATCTGAGCGGCAAGAGGTTTTAAGTTTGCTGAAAATAAACGCAGTTGACAGTGAGAGGACGTTTATGTGACTCGTACCATGGAGTGTTGCCACTACATCAAGGCTCTGCACAAGAATGTTTTATATTCATGGTTGATGGCAGAGGGGAACCAAATCATAGACCACAATCTCCTTGTCCATAGACTGCTTTCAAGGTTAGGACACAAACATTTTGTCATTTGGGTGAACTATCTCTTTAAAATAGATCTGGAAGAAAATCCTGTTTGCTCTCCAGGACGGTTGGCCCCCCCTGATCTATGTTTCCCAAGTGCTGGGTGTTTGAAAATGTTCTTGTTTAGCAATTCATTTCTCAAAATCACCCAAACTTCAAGAACAATCTAATGAATATATTAATGTGGTTTACGCCTACTAGTTGAAGATCCTTTCCATCATTTTACTCTACATAGACACAATATGATGTGTTTATGAGTTGTGAGTCACCATCTCTGCCTAGCATGTGCACAATACTAAAATGTCAAAAATTATATTTAATTCCTGGAGTATTTAATATCCAATGCTTATTTGTATGGCTGCAAAAATATATAGCCTCCTATCATTCATTTTCAAATACACGAGTAGGCATATCAGATTTAAAATATGTGATTACACTGGCAAAATTGGGGAGTAATAATAAAAAAGTTTGGGGAATAACAGTACTATTCTTGCTGACAAGCACAGTAATTACCCTATTTTAAACCATTGTTAAGAATGAGAATTGTTCTACTGATCAGACTAAATAAAGTAAATAGACAATAACATCTCCTGTAGACATGATGACATAAATCTGCCCCTACACCCTAACAAAATTATTTTTCTATTTGTTTTCCCACTCTAGAATCAAACACTCTGCTCTGGCCCCCCAATGGTGGAACAAACTCCCTCACGACGCCAGGACAGCGGAGTCAATCACCACCTTCCGGAGACACCTGAAACCCCACCTCTTTCAGGAATACCTAGGATAGGATAAAGTAATCCTTCTCACCCCCCTTGAAAGATTTAGATGCACTATTGTAAAGTGGCTGTTCCACTGGATGTCTTAAGGTGAACGCACCAATTTGTAAGTCGCTCTGGATAAGAGCGTCTGCTAAATGACTTAAATGTAAATGTAAATGTAAACACACACTTTTGGGATTCCCAATCTGTTTTAAAAAATGATTTTCATAGTTACAAATTAGGTCACTCTACAGTACCAAACTTCCATGCTAAAACATACTGTAGGTCTGTCTGTTGCATTTTTGTTGTCACCGCCTAAATCCCAATCACCAAACGAGTGGACTAATGAGAGGACTAAACCTTTTAGTCCCCTCATTAGATCTAACGAGGGGATTAAACCTTTCCCCCTCAGGAGACTGAAAAGATTTGGCATGAGCCCCCAGATCCTCAAAAGATTCTATAGCTGCACCATCGAGAGCATCGTGACCGGTTGCATCACCACCTGGTATGGCAACTGCTCGGCCTCTGACCGTAAGGCGCTACAGAGGGTAGTGCGAATGGACCAGTACATCACTGGGGCCAAACTTCCTGCCATCCAGAGACTACAGTCACCCAAATTATAGACTGTTTTCTCTGCTACTGCACGGCAAGTGGTACCGGAGCGCCAAGTCTCGGACCAATAGGCTCCTCAACAGCTTCTACCCCCAAGCCATTAGACTGCTGAACAATTCATACAAATTGCCTCCGGACAATTTACATTGACCCCCCCCACCTACATGTACAGATTACCTCAACTAGCTTGTACCCCTGCACACTGACTCGTACTGGTGCCCCCTGTATATGGCCTCGTTATTGTTATTCTTGTGTTACTTTTTATCATTACTTTTTATTTTAGCATACTTGGTCAATATTTTCTTCTTCTTGAACTGCACTGTTGGTTAAGGGCTTGTAAGTAAGCATTTCATGGTAAAGTCTACACTGTTGGTTAAGGGCTTGTAAGTAAGCATTTCACGGTAAAGTCTACACTGTTGGTTAAGGGCTTGTAAGTAAGCATTTCACAGTAAAGTCTACACTTGTTTTATTCAGTGCATGTGGCAAATAAAGTTTGATTTGATTTAATGAATGTGTGGATTAAATATGCTTTACTACATGCTGTCAAAAGGCTGCATTCTGCAATAGATTTATGGAAGGGAGTAACAGCAACCAAATTTAGTTGACATTTTACATAAAACACCGCTACCATGCTGTTCTTTTTAAAGTTTTATCAAATCAGCAGAGAACATTGTCTCTCCATTCCATGAGTGAGCCCCAGAAAAACTACTGTTGAAACACATTCTGCAATTACCTGGGGTGTATTTGTCATAAATGCCACTGACTCTAGCGAGACTAGAGACTGCCATTCTGCCTTATATGATCAGCATGTCTTGTTTTTTTGCCATCATCCCTATTTACAAGTACCTTTCACTCAAGTGTGCTGTGTGTTATTGACAATGAGTACGTTTACATGCACAATATTATTATTGATTGTGCCAGTAGGCAGATTATGCAACAGTCATATAACCACTTTACCTGTTGATCTTAAATCGGCGTAAAAGCAATCGAAATAAATTCCCACCGATTAAAATACATGGGTTTTCTGCGCAATATTTCGAATTATTAGGAAAAGGCGTTCCTGCGGTGTATTTGATCTGCTCGTCTGCTAGCACCAGCCGAGCGAGGCCTCTTTAGCGCGATTGAAGTGAGTTCGGAACATCTGAATGCAGAGCTGCCAACAGTTCAGTTGTCTCACGCATTGGCCGTGAGACACACGCATCTGACCCTATTCCCACAGAGCACCTCTTATATCTCACGCATCGTAAACTAATGCATTTATTTATCTAATTAGTCCATTAGCGCGTTAACTTTTCAACTAGGATCCAAATCGTTTTGAAATCGGAGGATCTGCGCCTGCAATATAACATCACGAGCAGAACCTCTATCACTGTCCTGTCTTGCCACATCTGTTTCAACCGCGGCACATTGAAGCATATGATTGGTCTAGTTATGTGAGGGATCAAGGGGATTGGATACATGTTTTAAAGAAATGCCTCTCAAGATTAGAGTGGAACTGGGGGAGGATGTATACCACAGTGCCAGAACATACATTTTGCAACTCCTATACCTCGAAGATTAACAAAAACAACACATTGACTGCTTGGATAGGATTTGCCGTTTTTGATAGTAGTTGTCCTTTAATTATCCTTTACATGTATAAATTGTATAAGAAAACAGAGTACACACATATTTGTGCTACAAATGGGTGGCACGGGATCTGATTGGCAGGATTATTTGAAGAAGAGCACAGGTGCAACCCTCAGATCACAGTGTGCATTGTGGGGCTTACATACCAAATGACACCCAATTCTCTATATCAGGGCTCTCCAACCCTGTTCCTGGAGAGCTACCCTCCTGTAGGTTTTCAATCCAACCCCAGTTGTAACTAACCCAATTTCGTTTATCAACCAGCTAATTATTAGAGTCAGGTGCGCTAGATTAGGGTTGGAGTGAAAAACAACAGGACCGTTGCTCTCCAGGAACAGGGTAGGATAGTCCTGCTCTACATAGTGCACTTCCATTGACCAGGGTCCATAGGAGTCTATGGAGGTTTTTTGTTGTTCTATCTTATGTTATTTTTAGTGCTACGCTGATTTTGATTACTGGATTGTTGGGTTTGGAGCTTTGCTGAAAGGCATTTAAAGTTTCCACACCAAACATAGCGACCAACAAAGCCAGCAGAAAAACATGATTATTGCAGTACATTGTCTTGCTGTGGTCTTCAGCAATCTCTTCATCAACATTTCCAAGAGAGTGTGTGTTTGTGTTTGAGAGAGAGAGAGAGAGAGAGAGAGAGAGAGATTGAATGCATCAAAAGATTCATAGAGCGCATCAGAACGACAAGGTTACAGTGAGGAATGAGGAAATTAAGATTTTTGTCTTCAATCTGTCAAAAGCTTATCATCCCCTTGTTCAACTGACTAGCAGGTGTGACTGTAGGTGCGTCAGTGCGTTTGAATGCACACCCATCATAACTACACTCATCACAACCAGCGCAACAAGTCTCCCAACGTGGACTCAGCACAAGAAACACTGTTGCATCTCACAGTGGAGACAAAATTCTCAGGTAACATGTGCTTTTATTTGTAATCCATCCATTTTAAATGTTTAATTCAAATGTACTGGGGAAAAAATAAACGCAACATGTAAAGTGATATATGAGCTGAAATAAAAGATCATAGAAATGTTAGATACGGACAAATATTTCTCTCAAATGTGCACAAATTTGTTTTACATCCCTGATGGTAAGCATTTCTCCGTTGCCAAGTTAATCCCGTCCACCTGACAGGTGTGGTATATCAAGAAGCTTATGCTGGGGACAATAAAAAGGCCACTCTAAAATGTGCAGTTTTGTCACTCAACACAATGCCACAGATGTCTCAAGCTTTGAGGGACCGTGCAATTGGCATGCACGTCGTCCTTAGCAGGGTCTTAACCTGACTGCAGTTCGAGGTCGTAAACCGAATTCAGTGGGCAAATGCTCGCCTTCGATGGCCACTGGCATGGTGGAGAAGTGTAATCTTCATGGGTGAATCCCGGTTTCAACTGTACCGGGAAGATGGCAGGAAGTATTTATGTCATCATGTGGGTGAACGGTTTGTTGATGTCAACGTTGTGAACAGAGTACCCCATGGTGGCGGTGGGGTTATGGTATGGCCAGGCATAAACTGCAGACAATAAACATAGTTTCATTTTATCGATGGCAATTTGAATGCACAGAGATACTGTGAGATGGCCGGCCATTCATCCACCACTATCACCTCATGTTTTAGCGTGATAATGCACAAACCCATGTCACAAGTTCTTCCATGACCTGCATACTCACCCATTGAGTACATTTGGGATGCTCTGGATCAACTTGTAGGACAGCGTGTTCCAGTTCCCGCCAATATCCGTCAACTTCGCACAGCCATTGAAGAGGTGTGGGACAACATACCACGGCCACAATCAACAGCCTTGTTATGTTCTGTTAATTACTGATGTCCCCTTTAAGGCGGGAGCACCCTTGGTCATCCGCAGGTTGTTCTATGTTATTCTGGTACTAACTCGTTTGAGTAAATGTGAAGCTCCAGTTCAATTGCTTGTATTCAGAGTCTTTCTTATTACATAAATAAGTACTAAGTGTTAGGACACTACAAGCCTGATCAACGCTATGCGAAGTAGATGTGTCACGCTGCATGAGGCAAATGGTGGTCATACCAGATACGGACTGGTTTCCTAACCTCACCCTTGCCTTTTTTTTTTAAAGGTATCTGTGACCAACAGATCCATATCTGTATTCCCAGTCATGTGAAATACATAGATTAGGGCCTAATTTATTTATTTCAATTGACTGATTTCCTTATATGAACTGTAACTCAGTAAAATCTTATAAAATGTTACATATTACATTTATATTTATGTTCAGTGTAGCTGAATTCCAGAATAAAGACTCATTTTTGGATTTGGATCCATTTAACTTGAAATGTAGGCTTACACAAAAGCTCTCAATTTGATATTAAAGATTGAAAAAGGTCTACTATAGACTACATTTTCATCAACACATGAAAGATAGAATGTGATTTTGTACGATGGCTTTCACCTTTACAGGCAAAGCCAGCCTACAAAGTGTTTACAATGAGAACAGAGGATGTGGAGAGGGTGAGATGGAGAGATAAACCACATCTCTCTCTCTCTTATTAGTTTGAGATGGCAGGGAAATGTTTTCAAGCTAACTTTTTGTACAGAAACCACAATGACTAATAATATGTTCAACAGTTGCACAACAGTGTCACCTGCCAAGTTCGTGATCGCCATGACTACCAACAACATTACAATCATTAATGCCTCTTTGTGTTTTCTTTGCAATGTTGGGCACAGGAATTCAGAGCCAAAGTGGACAAGGTGTCAGAACCAAAATCTGAAAGATGACCACTTCCAGCAGCCCTGTCTACTGCCCTCTCATCCAGGCCATGGTGAACGTAAGCATGCCATCCAACTCCTCGGCCAGGGTGGGGGCTTTGAGCGTGGTTACGGTGTGTCTCCACGGCCTGGTCTCCGCCTTCAGTATCCTAGAGAACCTCCTCATCCTGGGGGTGGTGGGCTTCCGCGTCCGCCGCACAGTCATCAGTGTTTGGATCCTCAACCTGGCTGCTTCTGATCTCCTTTCCACAGCCTCCCTCCCCTTCTTCACCATCTTCCTGGCCCGTGGAGGCACTTGGACCCTGGGTACCACCTTCTGCAAGATCCACTCCTCCGTCTTCTTCCTCAACATGTTCGTCAGCGCCTTCCTGCTGGCAGCCATCTCCCTCGACCGCTGTCTGGTGGTGCTGAAGCCCGTCTGGGCCCAGAACCGGAGGAATGTACGCCTGGTCGGAAGAGTGTGTGGGGTCATCTGGGCCCTGGCAATACTCTGTACACTACCGTACTATCTGTTCCGGGATACTATTCGCCGACATGACGGGCGGGTCATGTGTTACTATAACTACGCCCAGTACCTGGGAGTGAGGGAGTTTGACCTAAGAGAGCTGTGTGAGGCTCGCCAGGATGCCCTGGCCTTCTCTAAGCTCCTCCTGGCCTTCATACTTCCCCTGGTGGTCATTGTGGGGAGCTACGTGTTGGTGAACATTGGTATCACGCGGCGTGGCCGCAGAAGGCGCTCTTTCCGCTTTGTGCGGCTAGTGGTAGCTGTGGTAGTGAGTTTTGTGGTCTGCTGGGCTCCGTACCACATCTTCAGCGTACTGGAGGCTGTAGCCCAGTACCAACCCTCCCTCCAGGGCCTCGTGGCCCACGGCCTGCCCCCTGCCGCCAGTCTAGCCTTCCTCAACAGTGTGCTAAACCCCATCCTCTATGTGTTCAGCTGCCCGGATTTGTGTGGTAAGATCAGACAGTCTCTGGGAGCTGTGCTTGAGAGCGTGCTGGCGGAAGACCTAGGTGAGTTCTCACGGCAACGCAGCACCCAGCACTCCTCTATCGGTGCTTCATAGCTGCTGCTGAGGGGGATGAGGTCCCACAACAACGCCCCCTGCCTGAGAGGAGAAGACTCCAGGGCGGAGGAGGAGCTGGAGCCGAAGTAGGAGAAGACACACCCTGCTGACTGAGAGGTCTGTCAAATTTGGTTCCGGTCCAGGTTCTGCATCTGTGGGATACATAATGATTGATTGATATGTCATGGAATTTTGAATCAGTATCATGTACAACATACACCCAGAAGTACTGAGGGACATATTTTGTGTGTTTTTGCAACGCTTCTCATAGCGTGTTTAATCTACTGATATGTAGAGCAATGTGAACTGTGAAGTATAGGCTCAGCTGTACTCTAGTATGCTTTTATATTTGCTTGCTGATATGTTTTTTTATGGTACTCATTCCGAATAGGCTAAATACATCTGCTATATTTTCGATGGTCTTGTAGTACATCCTTGACAGACAATCAGGAGCATTAAAATGATCCACAAAGCTGCATGACGGTCACTCGGTTTCAGCTCTACCAGTGAACTGAGAATACACTGGCATCCCGTTATTGAAACCTCTGCTCTGAAGCTGGACAACCTTTACTGTACTGATTAAGAGAGAACAGCTGTGAGGAATGGTTTGATTCTGTACATGTGTGTTGGTATATATTTCAGCAGCTGAGGATGGTATACTCTTTTCTTTTTCTTTTTTTTTGAAAGATATATCTATAATGAATAAATCATGTATTTCAACTGACGTTATTTACTGCGATAAGCAAATGAAAGTATAAAAATCATGACAAGCAAACAGTCAAGACATTATGACATTATTATTATTATAGTGCATTCATATGACAGTAGTAACTGAGGCAGCTATGGCAGTGCATCAGCAGGTAGAGAGGACGGGCACCAGGCACGGCAGAAAAGTGAAGTAGATGGAACGCTATTTCCAATTTCAGCTAGCAACATGCATGCTCTCCCCACTGGGTGGCACAATTGCTGCTTTTTTCCATCACTAATGCTCAGCAGTCAAACCAGTGGAGTCAGTTCCTTGAGCAAGTCCAAGAAAACACTGTAATATACTGTCTGTATGTCCAGTCTCGCTACACAATGTGTCCTCCTGCTGAATTCAAACTCATCAAAGAACAGGAAACAGGAAACAATACAGATTATCCAGGTTTTCTTCATTCAAAAACAGTTTGTCCAATCCAGTGTTTTTACACATTGTCCCTAGGATCAGGATTCCCTCTGAGACTGAGTCTGACCTGTTTGGGGGCTGTGTGCCCCCGTCCCAGACAGGGCGTTAGGGACCTGCGGAGCTCCAGGCGGGCGTTGTGACACAGGAAGATGTAGAACAGAGGGTCCAGCAGAGTGTTGAGGCTGGTCAGACCGTAGCACAGCCGGTAGCACAGGAAAATGGACCGTTCCAACTCGCAGGGGTTGTCTATGAGGAGGAGGGAGACAAAACGGTACCCCCCAACCAGATGGTAGGGTCCGAAGACGACAATGAAGATGACGGTGATAACGACAAGGATGCCTGTGATTTTGTGGCGGTCCTGGTTGGAGACGGAGGGCGACTGTTGGAGGGTCACCCCAATGCGGGCGGAGGTGTAACTGAAGAAAGTGAGAAAAATACAAAGGTCAAGGGTCATGTCCGTATCAGATAAATATGTTAGATGTTGACCATTTGACAAGACTTTTCTGATAGCCATACAAACTTTTCCATGCAAGAAAATGTTATTATGGTGGTGTTTCTAGTTTCTATAGTTACTACATGTATATAAAAGCAACTTAATGTTGGGTGTCTAATATCAACAAATATAGACAAATTGTTATTAAAAAACATTAAAGGGACATACATTTTGTGGAGTACAGGCAACATTCCTCCTTTTCCTCATGAAACCATACATTCAGGCAGCCAATCATTCCTCATACTCAGTTTCACACTCACCCCAGTATACCACAGGGCAGAAGGAACCCCATGATGACTGTAGCAATCTTAAAGTGGGCATATCTGAGGCTGACGGGGTACTGCTCCAGACACAGCAGCCTCTCTGCGTCGAACACCGATGGAAGCAACCCGCCTAAACAGAACAGGAAGGTCAGCGTCCAGACCGCCACTCCAGACACTGCCGCCACCCGCACCGTCCGCACGCCACGACTACTCAACGGGTGTACTATAGCCAGGCAACGGTCCAACGCTATCAAACAGAGGAACACCACGCTAGCGTAGACATTGACATAGAAGACATAGCCCACAAACTCGCAGGCGGGGCGGCCATAGGGCCAGCGGTGAGCCCCCTGGAGGTACAGGATCCATAGGGGAAGGGTGAGCAGCTGGAGGAGGTCAGAAAGCAGCAGGTTGAGGATGTAGACCAGCTGGCAGCCACCCCCACCGGAGCGGCCCAGTTGGTACAGTCCCCAGAGGGACAGCAGGTTGCAAGGGAGACCCAGTGAGAAGGCCAGGCTGTAGATGTAGGTGAGACCAAGTGTGTCAGTGTTCAGGGGGAGGTTGCAGCTGTCACTGTTGTTGGACATGGTCTCTGACAGTCTCTGGGTGAGGGCCGGAACCCTCAAAGTCCTTTTAGAAGAAACCAGGTGCTACAGTACACAGGTGCTTATATCACCCTCTGATACAGATCTATATTCCCAGAGAGAGACGGTGGTGTGAGAGTCTCTGCATTTTATATCCATTAAATTAATTCACATATGCAATGGTAGAATGGTAGAAAAGGTGAAAATAGATGTGTTTGACCAATGAAGTTGTCTCTAATCGAAGTCATCCATAAATGCATATGCTTGTGATCTGTCCATATTGTTTCTATTAGCTCCCAGAGTCAGGTGTCCAGCACCAATATATTGCTCTGCTTAGGATCTATTGATTGGGTGTCTCTAGTCCTTGTGGAAAACCTGAGGAGAGTGATGATAATGATGATGAAAGGATCATTTTTCAACATTACTACAACATTTCTACAACGTTCAATCAGAACATTACGCATGCATTGTACAATGCAACCATGTCAACAGGTGCAATGGTGCATGATATTCAGGGTAAAACGCACTCAACTAAAGCATGAAAAAGAGATTTACCACAAGAAAACATTTTGAGAGTCTTTTCACTCACCTCTCCCATACCGTTCCACAGAACCCCTTCTTCGCTCAATCTGCTTGGTGATCTGTGCAGCACAAAGTGTCTGCGTCCTCTGAGGGAACACAGCGTCTTAACCTCAGGGCCTTGTCTGTTCTCTGATCGTTTCCCTAGACAGGAAGCCCACTTCTCCAGGCTTTAACAGCCACATCCTGAGAACACAGGAGAACGCCTTTCTCCTCCTGAACAAAAACACTCACTCCTCTCCTCCCTCTTCCTCCCTCTTCCCTCGTTCTCTGACCATTAGAGGAGGAGGAAGTGAGTGAGAAGGAGAGGGTTGTTATGAGTGTAGGAAAGGAAATTAAGAAATTAGGTCTATGGGGGCCAAGGGTGGTCATTTGGGTGATGTGTCATTGAGTAGTTCTCAGGCTCCCTTTGTCCTTACATAATAAAGGTGTAACTGAAATCAGTCATTTGATGAACAGTTATGGATTCTCTTCTTCTAACAATCTGTGAGTTTATTGTTGGTTGGAGAAACAACTGAGATTTTTTGGTTAGATTCTATAACATGACATATTTCCCTTTTTGTCTTCTCTAAAACAATGCATTCCTCAGAGGTGTGTGTGTGCATGAGGTGTATTTCCGGGTCAGAGATAACATGCCACAGAGGCTCTGTGATGAGAGGATCAGCCTCTGCATCGGAAGATGTGGAAGTGATTGACAGGCTGAGATAAGAGCTTAACAAAGAGACCAATATAAACTCAACACTCAACATTCAACACTAGTCTGTGGACCAAAGAGGCAGTGTAATCTCAACATTCAACACAAGTTAATGGACTCCTTTCAGATGACAGGCATCTTTACTAAAACGTTATTTTATGGCATTTAGGTGGAAAAGAAAAGAAATGGAGTTTTAAAATATATATACAGTACCAGTCAAAGGTTTGGACACACCTCATTCCAGGGTTTTTCTTTACTTTGACTAATTATTCTACAATGTAGAATAATAGTGAAGACATCAAAACTATGAAACAACACATATGGAATCATGTAGTAACCAAACAAATCAAAATATATTTGAGATTCTCCAAAGTAGCCACCCTTTGCTTTGATGGGTAGGGCGTACGGCCCAATACATCACTGGGGCCAAGGAAGGCCCATAAAATTGTCAAAGACTCCAGTCACCCAAGTTATAGACTATTCTCCCTGCAACCACATGGCAAGCAGTACCGGAGCGCCAAGTCTAGGACCAAAAGGCTCCTTAACAGCTTCTACCCCCAAGCCATTAGACTGCTGAACAATTCATACAATTTACATTGACCCCCCCACCCTAAATTAACTTTGTAGCTCAGTCACAGGAAAAAAGCCACCGACTGCACAATTGAAATTGTTTGAGGAGAATGGGAGTGTGAGACAATGGTGGCTAGGCTGTATTTTTAACACATGATATCATAGTGTAATCTTTCTCATCTTGTATTTTCCTTCAAATACTGTATGTCACCAGACTGAAATCCAATAGGTGCTGACAGTTCCAAGATACCATCTTCCCTAAGGACAGTTTGAATAGAAAGAGCTTTTCATCAGTTTTTATTGAATCATGTACAGTGGATATCATTAATATTCAACCAACCTTGGATTTCTTAAAATGTTATTGTGTTACAAAGTGGAATTACAATTGGCTGAATTGTCACAGCCGTTGGAAGAACTGGACCAAGGTGCAGCGTGGTGAGCGTACATTTTCTTTATTAGAATGAAAAGACGCCGAACAAAACAATAAACACTACAAAACAAACCGTGAAGCTAAAGGATATGTGCCATAAACAAAGTCAACTTCCCACAAAGACAGGTGGGAAAAGGGCTACCTAAGTATGGTTCTCAGAGACAACGATAGACAGCTGTCCCTGATTGAGAACCCTACCAAAACATAGAAATACAAATAATAGAACATAGAATACCCACCCCAAATCACACCCTGACCAAACCAAATAGAGACATAAAAAGGATCTCTAAGGTCAGGGCGTGACATTAATTTCATTTTTTTGTCAAGGATCTATACTAAATACTCTATAATGTAACTTTTAAAGATCAATGAAAAATAAAACACTCATACAATATATTTGACTGTATTCAGACTCCTTGACTTTTTTCCACATTTCGTTACGTTACCGCCTTATTCTAAAATGGATTGAAAAAAATGATCATCAATCTACACACAATACCCCATAATGACAAAGCGAAAACAGGTTTTTAGAAACAGAAATACCGTATTTACATAAGTATTTAGAACCTTTGCTATGAGGCTCGAAGCTGAGCTACCAATGTTCACTCTAAACTGCGTGCCGGCGCGCAGTAGCCCACGGAGAGAAGTACCAAGTTGAACTTCACTCAACTTTCTAGAGTTTTCCATGTAAGTTAACACTATCAACGTTTCCCTTTACTGTGGCAATTATGATCGAATCAATGCAATATTAGCCACTTTCAATGCAACATGTCGAAACAAAACAAACTATGAAAGAGATTTTGTTGTAGACAGGATGCATCAGAGTAGGATTCTGTTGAGCACGACTCAGCCCACACTCTACACAGACCAGTGTGGCATAATCAATCAAAGCTGCAGTAGGCCTGAAGGACAAGTAGATAAACAGGTTAATAATCTCAAGCCCTGCATGTTTTTTTCAAAAGTCTCATGGAATGTAGGCCTACATTGACCACCACACATTGGCTGCTACTGTAGACTGAATGATAGAACAGCCATTTCCATGTGATGTGATGCATTTTCTCCATTGCTTTTGATGGTAGGCCACTCTGGTAGGCCTATATTATGATCAAATACCCACAGAAGCCTACTTGGCCACTGTTACAACTGTTACTTAAAGCGAGTACAGCCTCAGTGTTCACAGTAAACGCGCTGGAAGTTGCACAGAAGTTTCACAAAGTTGAAGTTGAAGACCTGAAATTTGCTCAGTGCGGCAAACAAAGAGGGAACATTGGTTACTACCCACTGGGGACAAACTAGTTGTTTCAACGTAATTCATCATGTTAACCAATTTTCAACATTGAAAAACCTTGTATAAAATATGTCGAATTTGTACCTTAGAAACAACTTCAGATCTTCAACGTTATATCCACTATCAGAAAAAATAACTATAGGCTGGGCAGCACCTCCTACTGGAGAGTTGATCTATCTTCAGCAACCTTTTGGTCTCCCATACAGGTTTTTTTTAAACTAAACCCAGCTTTGATATTTGTAACTACTATTGCCAATGTGCAATTGTGAGAGTGATTGTTGAGAGATCTCCACTTAAAAATGAGATAGATTCACTGTTGCTATTGAAGTCATTCCCAGGGGTAGGTTTAACAGAGCAAATTAAATGCGACCATACTTTATCACTCATATCAATGATACTATTTAGGCCTATATAACATTTGTAGTCAACAGCTATTGTTTACATTAAAACAGTTTTGGGGGGGACAATAAAAAGGCCTAGGGTTACAAGCTCTGGCTGATTTCAAATGTAATTATTTTGAATTGTGTTTGGTTGTCAACGCAATAAAACATTATTGAAAGTGCATTTCAAGTTTGATTTGATTTAGTCCTATTCTTTTAACTTGGATTTTTGGTTGAGGTGGAGACGTTCATTATTAGACAGATTTAGTCAGAGGCACAGATGGAACTATCCAAGCAGAAGATAAATCTCCTTCGAATGTTGATATCTGGTTGCGTTGACAATGAAACACAATTCAATATCACTTTTGTTGACAGGTTAACAAATGATATGTTGGATTCACATCTCCAACTCAACCAAAAATACAAGTTAAAGAATAGAATTAAGCCAGTGACTCCGATGGAAATATCCAAGCAGTCGACACTGTACATCTCCTTTAAATGTTGATATTTGGTTGTGTTGCCAACCAAACACAATTCAATATAACTTTTGAAATACAGTAAATACCAAACGAATGTAACATTCAACCTCAAAATGGGTAACACAACCAAGGACACATTTTGAGGTTACTGTAACTATACATTTCATCTTATGTAATTATATAAAGTTTGCATGTTCAAGATAGCATGCATAGGTCGTTGCACGTCTGTGGAGATCTTCACAATTGCTAGAATAATCTGTCAGAATCTTGAACAGCATTGATCACTTGCATCATATACTTTTAATGTAATTTCAACTGAAATCCAGGTCATATGGTTCTGCTATTAGATGAAGCACAGTGATAATACATTAATTTGTTGTATAAGTTTAAAAAAAAATATCTAACATTGTATTCCCATTTGAACTTTGCTGTGCTTTTAAATAGTTGCAAGCGCTGTGATAGACATTTGAGTGACAACTAAACCTAAAATCTGACATTGTTTTTCCATTGGAATATGGATGTGCTTTTAGATGGTTGAAAGCAGAGTGATAACACATTGGAAACTTTTGGCTGTCTTTTTGAGTCTCAACTAAATATTACCCAATTATGTTATGTTTCTGTTGAAATGACGTGGTCTGTGCCCAGTTGTTACAATTTTGTTGATCACAGCCATTGAACTCTTTAGCTGTTTTATCATGGTGACATCCCTAAGCAGTTTCCTTCCTGTCCTGTAGCTCAGTTTAGAAGGACAACCGTATCTTTGATGTGTCTGGGTGGATTAATTCATCCTCCGCAGCATAATTATTTTCTTGACCATGCTTAAAGAGATAATCAATGTCTGATTTGTTATTGTTACCCATCTACCAATCACTGCCCTTCTAAGTCCAAAAGGCTTCTTAACAGCTTCTACCCCCAAGCCATAAGCCATAAGACTCCTGAACAGCTAATCAAAGGGCTACCCAGACCCCTCTATTACGCTGTTTATTATTTATGACTGGTCACTTTAACTCTACCTACATGTACATATTACCTCAATTACCTCGACTAACCTGTGCCACCGCACATTGACTCTGTACCGGTACCCCCTGTATATAGTCTCCACATTGACTCTGTACCGGTACCCCCTGTATATAGCCTCCACATTGACTCTGTACCGGTACCCCCTGTATATAGCCTCCACATTGACTCTGTACCGGTACCCCCTGTATATAGCCTGTCCCCCTGACTCTATAGCCCTGTACCCCCTGTATATAGCCTGTCCCCCTGACTCTGTACCGGTACCCCCTGTCCCCCCTGATATAGCCCTGTCCCCCTGTATATAGCCCTGTCCCCCTGTATATAGCCTCTGTACCGGTACCCCCTGTATATAGCCTGTCCCCCTGACTCTATAGCCCTGTCCCCCTGTATATAGCATTGACTCTGTACCCCCCTGTATATAGCCCTGTCCCCCTGACTCTGCCCTGTCCCCCTGTATATAGCCTCCACATTGACTCTGTACCGGTACCCCTGTATATAGCCCTCCCCATTGACTCTGTAGCCCTGTCCCCCTGTATATAGCCCTGTCCCCATTGACTCTGCCCTGTCCCCCCTGTATATAGCCTCCACATTGACTCTGTACCCCCCTGTATATAGCCTCCACCCTGACTCTAGCCCTGTCCCCCCTGTATATAGCCTCCACATTGACCTGTACCCCCCTGTATAGCCTCCACATTGACTCTGTACCCCCCTGTATATAACCTCCCCCTGACTCTGCCCTGTCCCCCTGTATATAGCCTCCCTGTCCCCCTGTATATAGCCCTGTCCCCCCTGTATATTGACCCTGTACCCCCCTGTATATAGCCCTGTCCCCCTGTATAGAGCCCTGTCCCCCTGTATATAACCTCCACATTGACTCTGTACCCCCCTGTATATAGCCTCCCTGACTCCCCCCTGTATAGAGCCTCGCTATTGTTATTTTACTGCTGCTGTTTAATTATTTGTTACATTTAAAAAAAATTAAAAATAAACTTAAACCCTCATAAGGATCTGCCCCTTTAGTTCAGTTTTCGCCTAAAATGACATACCCTTGATACCATAACCTTGATACCATTTTAAAGGAAACACTTTGAAGTTTGTGGAAATGTGAAATGAATGTAGGAGAATATAACACATTAGCTCTGGTAAAAGATAATACAAAGAAAAAAACATGCATTTTGTTTTTGTACCATCATCTTTGAAATGCAAGAGAAAGACCATATTGATTATTCCAGCCCAGGTGCAATTTAGATTTTGGCCACTAGGTGGCATCCGTGTATGTGTACAGTTTTGGACTGATCCAATGAACCATTGCATTTCTGTTCAAAATATTGTATCAAGCCTGCCCAAATGTGCCTAATTGTTTAATTAATACATTTTCAAATTCCTAATTGTGCACTCCTCAAACAATAGCATGGTATTCTTTCACTGTAATAGCTACTGTAAATTGGACAGTGCAGTTAGATTAACAAGAATTTAAACTTTCTACCCATATCAGATATGTCTATGTCCTGGGAAATGTTCAAGTCCTTTCTCATTATGATTTGTTTCAGCCATTTGTGTCATTGTTGACAGCAAATTGGCAATTGATAGTCATATGTACAAAATCTTAAGTACACTCTATGACCAAAAGTATGTGGACACCTGCTGGTCGAACATCTCATTCCAAAATCATGGGCATTAATATGGCGTCGGTCCCCCCTTTGATGCTATAACAGCCTCCACTCTTCTGGGAAGGCTTTTCACTAAATGTTGGAACATTGCTGCAGGGACTTGCTTCCATTCAGCTACGAGAGCATCAGTGAGGTCTGGCACTGATGTTGGGCAATTAGGCCTGGCTCGCAGTCGGCGTTCCAATTAATCCCAAAGGTGTTCGATGGGGTTGAGGTCGGGGCTCTATGCAGGCCAGTCAAGTTCTTCCACACCGATCTCAACAATCCATTTCTGTATGGACCTCGCTTTGTGCACAGTGGAATTATCATGCTGAAACAGGAAAGGCCCTTCCCCAAACTGTTGCCACAAATTTGTAAGCACAGAATCGTCTCGAATGTCATTTTATGCTGCACCGTTAAGATTTCCCTTCACTGGAACTAAGGGCTGAGCCCGAACCATGAAAAACAGCCCTAGACCATTATTCCTCCTCAACCAAACTTTACTGTTGGCACTATGTAGTTGGGCAGGTAGCATTCTCCTGGCAAACTCAGATTCGTTCGTCGGACTGCCAGATGGTGAATCGTGATTCATCACTCCAGAGAACGCATTTCCACTGCTCCTGAGTCCAACGACAGTGAGCTTTACACCACTCAAGCCAACGCTTGGCATTGCGCATGGTGATCTTAGGCTTGTGTGCGGCTGCTCGGCCATGGAAACCCATTTCATGAAGCTCCTGACAAACAGTTATTGTGCTGACATTGCCTACAAAGGCAGTTTGGAACTTGGTAGTGAGTGTTGCAACCGAGGACAGGCGATATTTACACACTTCAGCACTCTGCGATCCTGTTCTGTGAGCTTATATGGCCTACCACTTCGCATCTGGGTCGCCCCGCGCACCTGCAGCCGCAGGGCATTGTCAAACTGATCAAAGAGGAGTGGCAGGCCCAGCACAGGGATCCAGTGGTATATGACCTCATACAGGCCGCTGGTGCCTCCGTGAGCCACGAAGAAGCAGGTGTTAGGGTGGCCCAGGACATTGCTCGGAGGGAGCCAGTCCAGCAGCAGGGTGTTGTTTCACAGGAAAGAGGGTCTTTCTCCCAAGAAACTCCACACCACCTTGTGAGGCACCTGGGCGAAGGCTTGGGCCACTACCTTGGTCACTACCTCCTTAGGCAGGGCAGACACCAGCGTTCCCAGAGACATGACCACGACCCCGTGCTCCCAAGAGCTCTGCATGCAGGCCTCCAAGCCCCCCACATAGACCACGTTTGGCATGGTGGGACTTGGTAACTCAAAGACAAAGTCCACCCTCATCAGCCACTCGTCCGCCAAGCGCTGCATGGAGATCAGTTCAGCATCGGGGGGAAGTGATGTTGGAGGTCGACATAGAGAGGCAGGATGACCAGGCACTCCTCGAAGAGCATGACCAGGTACCGCAGGAAGTTCTCTGTCCTCTGCAGGAAGTCCATTGTGTCACTGAACAGTTAATTGTACATGGGGACATAGGACGGCGGTGTGGGGGTGACGATCATGGGGGCCTCACCAGCGTTGAGCCAGTGGATGTTATAAACCAGGGGCAGGCCCAGGTATTGGGCCAGGAGCCCCCTAGCAGGGAAGGCAGGATCGGTAAGCATCAGGTCGAATCTAGACTCCCTCAGTTTGGCGACAAGGGCCGAGTCATCCAAGATGGCATAGATCATGTTGAGCGCCCCACCATGAAACATAATCAACATGGCCGCCGTGTCCTTCTGCTACTCCAGGAGGCGGTGGACAGGTAACACCCTGCAGAGTTACAGAGAGCACTGGATCAGGACGGTGTTGAAGTCAGGACCGAGGTCCCCCGCCCAGCCGGAGGAGGAGCAGGGTTCAGGGTCACTGAGGTGTAGAAAGGGGAATTGTGGGGAATGTACCAGCTCATGGCGGAGGGCAGCAGTGAGTGGAGCGGAGCTCTTGGAAGATGACCTCCATGTTAAGCCATTGGCTGTCATCCTCGGGGAAGATAAAGATGTCTAAGGAACAACACCCATGTCTAAGAATAGCAAGATGTCTAAGGTATTGCATACAAAAAATAACATTTTCATACTGCTGAGCCAAGCTGTACTGGCCTGGTTATATATTTACATTTTAGTTATTTTGCAGACACTCTTATCCAAAGCGACTTACAGGAGCAATTAGTGTTGTGTCTTGATCAAGGGCACATCGACATGTTTTAGCACCTTGTCGGCTCGGGCATAGCCGCTGCAGCACCCGCTGAAAAATATTAAAAATATACTTTTTAATAGTTTTTAAAACTTTTTTTTCACTAAAGTTATGCACGGGACCTTTACTAGTTCTGTCATAGCGGACTACGTTGCGCACAGCAACAGACCTCATAGCAGGCCTTTTGCACAAAGACACTTCAGCCAGGGACAGAAGAGTGATACGTTACCTACAGCATCCGAAATCTATGTGCAATCACTCTAATTACTTTGTTCGACCCAACATGACATAGGTGAAACGTTCCGTTCTTTCCCAAACGTCTGCTACTCTATATTCAAATCAACTGAACCTCAGTCAATGCAAATATAACAATGCGACACTGGCACTCTGCAAAGAACAGAGCTTATGTATGTTTGGTGATAAGTATGTGTGGTGATTGATCAATTTATAGTTCCTCCTGTTAGTTTAACTTTACAAATCTATATATGCTATAGCCTTCCATGTCACATTTTAGCATCCAATGGGCCTTATTATTCCAGTCCCCTGCCTCTCTACCAAACCAATAGGTTACAATAGCCCGTCTGTAGGGATTTCCACCGTAATCGCCTTACCTGTAGATTGCTATAGTACTTCTAGATTAAACTACAATATGTACAAAAGCAACTGAGGTACTGTCTCAGCCCAACTTCATTGTGTCCATTGTGAACTTCAGTTGAATTAACCTTAATAACATTATCATGGTAACACAGTTAACTGCCAAAATAAAAAGAAACCCTTGAGTAAATGAGGGATACAAAGTATATTGAAAGCAGGTGCTTCTACACAGGTGTGGTTCTGAGTTAAGTTAGAAATGAACATCCCATCATGCTTAGGGTCATGTATAAAATGCTTGGCAGGCCATTATTTTTTGACTATCGTGGCAATGCCCCCATCCACAAGGTACGAGTGGTCACTGACTGGTTTGAGGAACATGAAAATGATGCCATGGCCGTCTCAGTCACCAGATCTCAACCCAATTGAAGACTTAAGGGGATTCTGGAGCGGCGCCCTAAACAGCGTTTTCCACCACCATCAACAAAACACCAAATTATTACATTATGCGTCGAAGAATGTTGTTTGAGTTCCAGACACTTGTAGAATCTTTGCGAAGGCGCGTTGAAGCTGTTCTGGCTCGTGGTGGTTCAACACCCTATTAAGACACATTCATTCCATCCATTCAAATTATTATTCTTTCTGTTCAATTTACATCCCTTTGACCAGCACTGTAGGAGCTCAACGCTTAAGATGTACACTCTACCCTGCATTTACATCTGCAACCCTGTGCGTGTGACTAATAAATGCTCTAAAGCTAAACCTTGGTATTTCCTTTATCTTGGAAGTTACCTGTAAATCACATTAGCTCACACCAGAGCTGGCTCTGGCTTACACTCATTTTGTATTTGTTTTGTGGGTTTGCTCCTCCTTTATCAATTCCATATCTGTTGTATGATTCTCCCAGCCTGGTGGAGCCATTCGCAGCGATCCGGCTGGTTCCACCAAAAGGAGTGACTACTCCTTTTGTGGCTGCCCTTTACTTCCTGCTCCTATCGCCTGGCAACAGTTGCCACGGTAGTGCCTGCGGTGGGTAAATCTTGGATGGTAGACGGAAGCTCCACTCCAGAGGTCCCAACCTCACCGTGCTGCACTCCGCCAAGAGCTGGTACATCCCCCAGAATTCCCCTCCGTACACCTCCGTCACCGTCCACATGTTGGAAGACGAGGTGGGCAAGAGCTACTATGATAAGATAATGCAAAGGATTCTGGGAGTCCTGTCCCTGCCACCCTGCCTGCACTCCTTCCGCAAGCAGTACTGGATCACTTCCACGCAGCCAACGGCCCCACGAGATCTGCGCCAGAGCGGCCACCACCATATTTGATGATCGGTGTTCATGGCTTTGCTCTGGAACGCCCGGTTTGACCTGGTGCTGACTGACCCTGTTCTGCCCATAGGGGTCATTCTGGCCAATGTGCTCGGTCTGCCTCTGTTCTTCAACCTGCTATGGTTGCTTGAGAGGGCCACTTCACCTTCACCCTTTCCCCGCGTCGGGCCCAGAGCTCTCCAACCACATGGACTTCCTTTAGAGAACCAGGAATGGGTTGCATTATGTCTATGTTTAGTGGAGCAATATATAATAAATAACCCTGCGTATACAAGCCTTATCCAACATCACTTCTCCCCTGGTGCTGACCTGGACTCCATGCCGCGCTTGGCGAACGTGTGGCTAATGAGGGTGGACTTTGAGTTCCTGCGGCCCACCATGCCCAACGTGGTCTATGTGGGGGGCTTCCAGTGCTGTCCAGCTTGGCCGCTCCCTGCTGATATAGAGGCCTACTTGCAGAGCTCTGGGAAGCACGGGGTGGTGGTCATGTCTCTGGGAATAATAGTGTCTGCCCTGCCTAAGGAGGTAGTGGCCCAAGTATTCGCCCAGCTGCCCCATAAGGTGGTGTTGAGGTTCCTGGGAGAACAACCATTTTCCCTGGAGAACAACACCCTGCTGCTGTACTGGCTCCCCCAGAAAGACCTCCTGGGCCACCCGAAGACCCGCGCTTTCGTGGCTCACGGAGGCACCAAAGGCCTGTATGAGGCCATCTACCACGGGGTCCCTGTGCTGGACCTGCTGCTCTTCTTCGACCAGTTTGACAACGTCCTGCGGCTGCAGGTGCGCGAGGCAACGCGTGGAGGACATGTGCTACTTCTTTTCCATATGATGAAATACTCTGTAGATTTTGATTGTTTAACAATGTAATGTCTTGTAAAACTTCTATATCGCCTTAAAGGGGAACTGCACCCGCTGAGTTGGACTCATTAATTGGCTTGCTCCTCAAAAAATGCTGGCAGCCATGACAGAAGCCAAACATGAGTTGGCTTGGGGGGTGTGGTTTGATGTGGGTGTTTCTTGAGCGCCACCACCAGGACACACCCATCTGTCAGAGCTGTCATGAGTCTCTCTCCTTGCTGAGGATCAAAGGTGCCGGCTAGGCAAAGGTTTGAAGATAGCCAGACCCCCGTCTCCTGAGGGAGTTGGCCCAGTTTTGACTTAACCGGTCATAAATGGTTTCTAACTTTCTGCCTCTCAGTATCCAACAAAGGAATTTGTAGAGAACTCTAATGTCAAAAGATTGGACATTGGAACATTAGTTTTGAAATCCAAATGTTTGGAATGGTTGTTGGGGATCTAAACAATAGTGATGTCATTAAGGATTGGATAACAACATAACGGTAACTCTGAAAGTGTACACATCCTAGTTATCAGGTTTGCATCTAAATGTTGTATAAAATAAATGATTAAGTATAAGAATACTTTTGTGAAGATAATGTGATTCCAGCCTTCTAAAATTAGATAATTGTTTTCCATGTAAACCTATGCTCAGTCAGTGGCCACACCCAAGTGAGCACAGACATTGTGTTGGCGCGATAGACCACCCCCTTTCTACCCGAGTATAAAACCCTTTGTAACGAAATTTACATTTGACCAAAGAATGTGAGGACGTGGTCCACATGTTGAAATGGTTAAAACTACAAGACCAGAAAATGGTAAGACCCTCTGAAACTCTCGACGAGTGAAGAAGGTGAAGACTAGACCAAACATTCAAAGTCTGCAGCTTGGTATGTAAAGTAGTCTAGGACAATTGACCAAAGAAGGGAGGGAAGAACAGATCCCTCTCACGACAGTGTGGTACACCTGGAGTTATCCATTCTAAGAACACTCCAAGACAAAGAAGCCTACATCTAAGAAGGACATTGTGACCTCTGGTGGACAACTAGAGACTTACATAGACGGATCGAGTGGTTTCAACAGAGAGACGACAGAGAAAGACATCTATCTACATGTAAATAAATATATGTTGCATTTCGTATCCGAAAGAGCGGTTGTTAGGGTGCTAAATATTCATATTTACGTTGATCGTAGTTTCCAAATGTATGTAAGATAAGTCCACACTAAGTCTCTCCCGCTCTTTATCTTTCCCCATCCCCTTTTCATTGTGTAACAAGCCGTCATATCATGCCAGTCCACTAGGGACCTGTTTTCATTGCATTATGTTAGAAAATCATAACCTATACCGTGTGTGTGTGTGTTTATGTATATCTGTGTGATTATTTACTTAGTTAGTAAATAAATAAGTAAGCCAATTTGTGTATTGCTGATTCATCACTTAGGGTTCATGCAGATTTACGAAGTCAACGACGTTCAGAATTAGACTGATAAATAATAATTGACTGTTATGGATGTAAGAGATGATCTTTAGAGTTTAAGTTGGGAGATAGTAACTCAGTAAATAACTTTTCCCCTGGTGCCCCAAATTCCTAATGAGTTCACTGTTACATGATTCATTTAATAGAGTAATCATTAAACGTAGTGGGTAATTATTTGATAAATAGCAGTCATCACATTAATGATAGTCAGATCCTTGCCCAATAACTACAGGCTACAGTATGGAGAGATGACAGAGTACGCTTTAAAAAAAAAAAGTGTACCTTTATTTAACTAGGCAAGTCAGTTAAGATCAAATTCTTATTTTCAATGGTGGCCTAGAAACAGTGGGTTAACTGCCTTGTTTAGGGGCAGAATGACAGATTTTTACCTTGTCTGCTCGGTGATTCGATCTTGCAACCTTTCGGTTACTAGTCCAACGCTCTACCTGCCACCTTTGAATAGTTCCGTAGCCTACAGAGTAATATGAGAAGAATGCAATTGCTGATATTCTAAACTAATGTTTTGATAACTTTCAAATGAATGAACAGGTCCATGTAAAATAAACAGCCCTTCACATAATACCATAGAATCAGGGTTCTGCTAATATAACAATGTGCACCTTTCATTGTCCTTCCCAGCCGATGCAGATACTGTGATTATCTGCATTTGGTCTAGTGGAATTGGGGCGACCTTGGCAAACATGTCAGAGGGGTCATACCTTCCTGTGTGGTGTCCCGTATACAATAGGAGTTTCCAGATCCTGGTGCAGAGCACACAGGGTTTGTCCCACCCCATATTGACTGATAACATTACATTCAATAATAAAAATAGAAAAATACATGTAAAATGTGTGTCTAGTAAAATTGTAATGCCAAGTCTCTCTCCCCAATTCAGACATCAGTATCAAGCCTGTCTATTAGTCTGGACTTCATCTTGAAAGTCTCCATGTGCTGACTCCATACATGTGTCTGTGAACACACACACACAGTCACGGTTATATTACCAACGGAAGTTAGGATAGGTTATATATCTGAGAAACAAACAGATACTATATTGAGGTTTGAACAGGTCAGATAAAAACAACCCTATCAATGGCGGTTATGATTAGCATGGTGGAACCAACCTGATCGCTGCATTCACCTTTCAATTTCACTTCCGATATCATATGTGAAGTGAAATAGAATGGCAAATGCAGCGATCAGGCTGGTTCCACCAGGCTAAATTATGAAGGTGAATAGGGACAAAACACTAAACGGTTTTGACCTTTGACCATTTATAGGAATGCTCACAGCGAGGGCATGTCTGCATGATGTCGAGGGTCCGTTTGCTGGTCTTCTCTATGTTGCATGTTCGGCTGCAAAACTGGACATTTCTCATAAACAACATGTACTTCCTCATCTTATGAGGTGGTGCTGACGGGGAGCGCCGGTAATACAAGGGACAGCCAAGTGGTCAATTATTATCAGGAAAGGACAAAGCTTTTCGATAATGCACTTCACAACCAAAATGACTTACTACTTGTATCTGCTTGGCTGGGTAATTAACCTTGACCTACTAGTTTATCAAACCTGGGTAATTACAACTTTTCACACAACACACATTACATTGTTGATGAAGCTGTCTGTGTCATCAGGGCAGTACCTCTGGTCAAGTTAATTTTATGCTTTACAGATGTTGACTGACTAGCTCAGATTGGATTAGATTCAGGCAGGTGACGGTTTGTTGTTCCTAGTTCATTGTATTAGTCAGACTTAGAAATAAATTAGCTACCATCATAGCTGAATCCATTATTTAATTTTGCCCTAAACAATACAGAATACACTTGTATGAGCTACAAACTGACTTGCAAATCCGACTTGTAGTAGGGTAACGTTAGTTAGCTAGCCTGCCTTGCTAGCGTTATCAAATGATAAATTGTCATGAGGTAGCTAGTTAGTTATCCAACTAACTAACTACGTTAATGGTAGCCAAAATATTAGCTAGCCTGCCTCACTCTATCAACAGATAGCTAACGTTACCTACATAACCAGCAAGAATGTTATATAGAGTCCTTGGCTAAATTACACCAGCTAGCTAGGACATGATGTTCCAGTATCTATAGTTATATGCACCACCACCATTTGATGCACACCAAGCTAGCGTTACTGGTGCAGATTTGGGGAGCGACAAACTCCAACCACCTATTCAGCATACTAGGCTACGAGTACTAGCACAGCTAGAACAATGAGACTAGTTATACAAATCTTTGGTACTAAGGTCCATTGGCAGGGCATGCAAACTTTAGAACGTTGGTTTCCACTAGTTACCACAGCCACAAAGTCAAAACTTTGTGTGTGGAGGCATGATCAGATGTGTATAAGTATTTTCAGTCTCAAACCGGCGGGAGGCGATGAAACAACAGAGCCCCATTCAGTGAAGGGAAGCGGAAGGACGATTTGCACGTGGAGATTGGCAAAAGGAAGCATGATTTGTTGATATTGTAATCCAAACCCAGCCTTAATTTACTCGTTGTGACACACAGGTTCCAAACTCAGTTTTAGACTAAACTGACTTGATGACCAAAATGATCCTATTTACACTTTGTAGTAAATTTTAACACTAGAATACATGTTTCTGACTCATAATGATGCTTCGTAGGCCGTTTTAAGGGTAGTCTCTCTTACATTTTTTTGTATTGTCAAATTTTCAGAAACAGGAGAATAATAGTTTAGAGTTGTTTAGCGAACAATTGTTTATTTTGTTTAACAACAAATATACAAGTTGCAGGCAAAGTAACATTTTATTTTTCACATTAACACATGGTAGTCTTTGGTATAGATAATGTTTTGATAAAAATGTATTTGACAATAAATCCATTTGACATTAGATGGACTCTTCCCTTCACTAATGTACAGCAATGTCCTTCTATGTTTTGGAAAGTCAGAGGGAGAAGGGAGAGAGGGGGTGAGAGAGAAAGACAGAGAGAGCACACTATGCTCAAACCCTATACTCCAACCTGTGCACTCCATTCTGCCATGTCTGGTCTCTTGGCCGTTCTACCCTTACAGGGGGTCAGCTTCTGCTCAGCCCAGTTAAAACTTCTCAGTCCTGACACACCAATGGTGGAACAAGCTTCCCCCTATCGTCTGGACAGCGGAGTCCCCAACCATCTTCCGAAAATGTATAAAACCCAATCTCTTCAATGAGTATCTGGAATAAATCCCACAGGGCCTCCCACCCTCCTTTTCCTATCAACACTGACTTTGAGGATAACTATAGTACTTTATTGACTGAAAATGTACTTGCTACGACTGTGATATGTGGTTGTCTCACCTATGTTAAGATGAATGCGCTAATTGTAAATCTGACTAAAATGGCAAATGAGGGAGGGAGAGGGAGGGAGGGAGGACACAGCAGAAGGAAAATAAACGTGAGCTTTAACGATGATTAAAATCACAGCACATGAGTCACTGTGACTGTTACCACAGTCGTATCAGAGGGCTACAGCCTCCCCCTCTAACTTGCTCTGCTGGCCTTATCCAACGACATTAACAACTGCCTGGCTCTTAAGTTAACAGAGACGCTAAACTGTAGTAAGAATAAGTCATCACAGGCTTGCTTAGAATGGTGCTAGGCCATCATTGTAAATAAGAATTTGTTCTTAACTGACTTGCCCAGTTAAATAAAGGTTAATAAAGGTTCATTAAATTACATAGTGTGAGTGCTACAGGCTATGGTATTTAAATGTATTCTATGGTTAAAGCTATTTATATGTTTTCATAATTAACACTTACATAATCTACATTTAACACATTTCCATCTGCATTGGGGGATTGACATATATTGGGAGCATAATTTTTAAAGGAGTTGAAAGAGTAGATACCTTGGCTTTACCACCAGAGGGCGGGGCTAACCCCGTGAGGTGTGTTTGCAGGGTCAAAGGTTAAAGGTTACCTGAACCTAGTGGCCAAGACTGCCTGAGGGGTGGAGTTGATTATAGGCTGAGAGGATATGACCCGTGGTCTGAGATGTATTGACCCCAGGCTGGGAGGCCATCACCATGTTCTGACCGGGCAGCATCGCAGACTGGGAGTTGATGACTGTGAAGGTCTGTCTGCGTCTCTTGATCTCCCGGGCCAGCTGGCACCAGGAGCAGATGTTGCAAAAGGTGGAGTACACACAGTCCGCCATCATGTCACCCTGACTTAAATACTATAATCTCAAACAGTCATTATCGTTTGATCTTGTAGGCGTCATGTTTAGTACTCTATAGTGTTTCTAGTCATAAACAGTTGCAATAAGGTATAGGCAAAGGGTACCAAACCTGGAATACTGTATGATTACATTGACTGCTAAAACTAAGCTCAAACTTCATGTGACTGAGTTCTATTATGGAAAAGCCAGAGACAGCGAGTGCTTTCTGCCTACTCCGGACTTTCTCTCTCGCTTGACCACCTACCTCAGATGACCACTCAAGCCATGAACTTAATGACTGTCCATCTCAGATGTTTTTTTTTTTTATGACTTGTCTTTTTTTGTGCTTTGGAGCGCTTTGAGATTCTTTGAAAAGTGCTAAATAAGTTGAATAAATTATTATTATTTGTATTATTAGGCACAAGCCCACATAAGCCCTCATGTGCTGTGGAGAATGCACTGCCTCACGGTTACACAAAGTCCATAAGCTTAGTCTGATAGTCTCCCTTTAGTATCTTCATTCCGGCGTTCAGACTAACAGTACAGCTCTCAATTTGTTAACCAACATGAACGGCATAGCGGTTGCACACCGCCACCTTCATGGACATGGACACGAGAGGTCCGGGAAGACACCCCTACCAGCTGGGTAAATCCCATTAAGATGTCCAGCAGGGGGAGACAGAAACACTCTCCGAACTTTGAGGTGGTGGTGTAGGCAAAACAGGGGAAGCACCAGTAGGCAAAACAGCCTGAGGATGGGGTGAGAGAGTGCAGGGCAGAGAAAAGATCTGCTAGCACTGATAGGAGACGTATCTAACTCACCGTGATTAGTAGCGTGTAGCGCTGTGTTTTTATGAAGTTATTTTGTATGCATGGAATATAAAGAGTGGTTGTATCAAGAGGTTGATGTCTCAAAATATGCCATGTTTTAATAAGACATTCTGAAATACAGATGTAAACTGAACTCTGACCGACAGACTCACAGACTTGTAAGTCGTCGAAGCAGCCACAGATGCCAGTGCTCCACTGGTTAGAGTGGGTGGCTATTAGAGCTGGTGTCTAGGGCTGAGGAGGCTGAGACTGTTGGTTGTTGTTGATTATCACGTTTGTTGCCATGGTGACTGGCCAGCCGCTCGACTGAGGAGGAAGAACATGAACAACAAGCAACAACAATGGACTGTTACTTTTTCCTAACTTTTGGCTCTATCTGCAACTCAATGCCAACTTGTGTCAAAAATTAAATACGTTTTACTTGGCTGCAACTTGCTTTTTAACGGCTCTGCAATTCCTTCTATTGTTCAGGGGTGCTGATTCCGACCCGAGTTTTAAGCGTGCATAAATGGAACGTAATTCCCTTTTGATGCACTTTTCTCTCTGTGCATATTCTGACATCAAATTTAAGCATGAGAATAGCGTGCTATTCACCTGCTATTCGTTTTGGGGGAGATCGAATAAATGAAGATGTGGTGGAGGTGTGTCTGACCTTGACTTAATTCCCTAATAATTCCACCACCTTTATGCATGAGGAAACCATGAATAGGGTCTTCCCGAACCAACCGGTTCCAAGTAGGAAAACATCTACTTTATTGTTTCAGATGGAAATAACACCATTCTCCATGCACTGTAATTGATAAGAGCTAGGTTAATGAGCAATTTGTTTGGATAAGGGAATTGTAATATAAATAACATTTTGTTTTAGATATATTTTACCTTATAGTCGCTGGAGACAAATGTAATATGGACGCAAACTGAAGCATGTCATCATATCAACTTTCCCACAGTAAAGTTTATGAAATGCTGTACCGTTATGCAGAATATAAATTGTATGGCCTTTTAACTTGCAGGGGTGGGCACTCTCGAGTGTTTGATAGGCTATACCAACTTTCTCTGTTTCCTATTTCTGTCATGTTATTAGCCACTAGCAGTATCAACCGTCAATATGCCTAATAACAGCACATATTCAACTGCCAATTTACTGTTAGTTCCCTTCAGTTGATACAGTGCCTTCGGAAAGTATTCAGACCCCTTGACTTTTTCCATATTTTGTTAAGTTGCAGCCTTACACTAAAATGTATTACAAATGTATTTTTTCCCTCATGAATTTACACACAATACCCCATAATGACAAAGCAAAAACAGGTTTTTAGAAGGACCAAATATAACATTCACATAAGTATTCAGACCTTTTACTCAGTAATTTGTTGAAGCACCTTTGGCAGCGATTAAGGTAAGGTAAGTCTGAATACGAACTACCCACAATTGTGTAGGAAAGGCGTGCGTAAGAAAGGTATAATTTCCTAAATCAGAATTGGGCCCCTATTGAATAATATTTCTCATTCACATCTTACAAACACTTCAATCTTTCAGTCATCACTTTGCAGCCAATAGGCTACTCTGTGCACTCTTTAAACGGCAAAACCTCAGTGTTTGGAACTATATCTTTCTAAACCATAAGCTATACTGTGCATTATCATGATATTCACCATTGACCTGATGTTAAATTGTATAAATCTCCCCATCAACCACAAATCATGGCATCCTATAATTATAGTAGTGGGTAATATTCAAGTCCCATTTTCTTTAATTCTGATTCTTTCAAAAAAATACACTCACCTGAAATGGTCAACTCTGACTGGCTGTATCCAGGTTTGTGATCCCTACCTCCAGATTACAAACACAATTATGGAGAGTGGCTTTTTGCATGCGTTTGGTTTGCATATGATTCAAAATCCTGAGGGTCTGTGATATACAGTATTCAATGTATTTACATCTTTGAGAATGGCTAGACAGGCACTCATCTTTTAATATTTTACTTACCATTAAAGACACATGCATTTATACTGTAAACAAGTATAAGATAGATATCTATCATTAGATTGAACATTACCCACTACCAGAATTGTAGGCTGCCATGATAGATATATGCAGCACCAGTCAAACGTTTGGACACACCTACTCATTCCAGAATATTTCTTTATTTTTAATGTTTTCTACATTGTAGAATAATAGTGAAGACATCAAAACTACGAAATAACACATATGGAATCATGTAGTAACCAAAAAAGTGTTAAACAAATCAATGTATTTTATATTTGAGAATCCTCAAAGTAGACACCGTTTGCCCTGATGACAGCTTTGCACACTCTTGGCATTCTCTCAACCAGCATCACCTGGAATGGAAATATGTAATTTACATAAGTATTCAGACCCTTTACCCTACTTTGTTGAAGCACCTTTGGCAGCAATTACAGCATCGACTCTTGGGAGATGCTACAAGCCTAGCACACCTGTATTTTGGGGAGTTTCTCCGATTCTTCTCTGTAGATCTTCTCAAGCTCTGTCAGGTTACATAGGGGAGGGTTGCTGTGTGGCTATTTTCAGGTCTCTCCAGAGATGATCGACCGGGTTCAAGTCCGGGCTCTGGCTGGGCCACTCAAGGACATTCAGAGACTTGTCTCGAAGCCACTCCTGCATTGTTATGGCTGTGTACTTAGGTTCATTGTCCTGTTGGAAGGTGAACCTTCACCCCAGTCTGAGGTCCTAAGCACTCTACAGCAGGTTTTCATCAAGGATCGCTCTGTACTTTGCCTAGTCTCCCAGTCCCTGCCCCTGAAAAACATCCCCACAGCATGATTCTGCCACCACCATGCTTCACCATAGGGATGGTGGCAGGTTTTGTCCAGACATGATGCTTGGCATTCAGGTCAAATAGTTCAATCTTTGATTCATCAGACCAGAGAATCTTGTATCTCAGGATCTGAGAGTCCTTTAGCTGCCTTTTGGCAAACTCCAAGCGGGCTGTCATATGCCTTTTACTGAGGAGTGGCTTCAGTCTGCCACTCTACCATAAAGGCCTGATTGGTGGAGTGCTGCAGAGATGGTTGTCCTTCTGGAAAGTTCTCCCATCTCCACAGAGGAACTCTAGAGATCTATCATCGAGTGACCATCGGATTCTTGGTCACATCCCTGACCATGATCCTTCTCTCCCGGTTGCTCAGTTTGGCCGGGCGGACAGCTCAAACTTCTTCCATTTAAGAATGGAGGCCACTGTGTTCTTGGTACCCGTCCCCAGATCTGTGCCTCGACACAATCCTGTCTCGGAGCTCTACGGACAATTCCTTCGACCTCATTGCTTGGTTTTGGCTCTGACAAATATATATAGACAGGTGTGTGCCTTTCCAAATCATGTCCAATCAATTGAATTTACCACAGGTGGACTCCTATCAAGTTGTAGAAATATCTCAAGGATGATCAATGGAAACAGGGTGCATCTGAGCTCAATTTTGAGTCTCATAGCAAAGGGTCTGAATACTTATGTAAATACATTTTCATAAATTATCAAACTTAAAAACCTGTTTTAACTTTGTCATTATGGGGTATTGTGAGTAGATTGCTGAGATTATTTTTTTAAATACATTTTAGATAAGGCTGTAACGTAACAAAATGTGGAAAAAGTCAAGGAGTCTGAATACTTTCCTTAGGCACTGAATGTATATATATATATATATATATATATATATAAATGTCTGTTTTTCCTTGTTAATCTTTCATAACTTTCTCTCGTAATACAATTGTATGTTTCTGCAATACAATGGTCCAGTTTTCAAAAGCGTTTTGTAAATGTATTTATGCGGACCAAACACTGTATTTAGCTGTTGACAGGGAGGAAGTTGTGAATGTGAACTACCTGTGACAGTATGGTGAAAGATGAAGATTGGACATTCCACAACACCCAGACTAGCTCGAAATAGTACACGTGCCTGAGTGACGTTACATGGAGAGTGATTTATTAGAGTCAACTGAGGATATAATGTGTAGTCCACGATAAGTATGATATTGTTGGTATTCCATTCACATATGTCTTATATTTAATATGATTAGTCTAATGACCATGATGAAGATGGATATATGATGATGGTGGTGTGCGACTGTGACAGAGAAGTCCGCAACTGGCCGCGGGCAGCGTTTGGAACACACGCACACTCGTCACCGGCTTCGTTATCAGCTACGTTAGCAATGTGGTTCGACACACAAGTTAACTTCGCCATCTTAGTACCTACATTACACACTTTATTACACACTTTAGTCTTACCTCCCGTCAGTAACAGTTTGTTATGGTATAAATAATATACAGACACGCGTTCATGTTAAACAACGTTTATTGTACTTATCAATGTTATGAATGAGCGCGCTGTTTGTTTGCTTCTATTCCTCTCTCCGTCTCTGTAGCTTCCGGGTATGCTGGGATAAGGACCAGAGCTAATGGCAATAGGACTGGCTTTGTAGTGCCTGTTCCGAATGGCTCGTGCATGTGAATGGGTATGTTGGAAGACACCATGTCAGTAGTAATGGGATTTTGTAAATGTGTTATATTGTATCATGAGAAACAGATTGCAAATGTGCAATGTATATAATTCGTGATGTTTAGCTGAGTGGGAAAATGTAGGCTTTGATGATGGTAATTGCTTAATTAATTTGTGTTAGGTAGTTTCTGATGGGAGGGGCTTCCCCTACAAAACCTGCCTCTCTTTCAGTTTAAAGGGGAGGGGGGCATGTTGGATTGAGCTGTTGATGGGGCACCAATATATGTTTTATTAATTAATTAGAATTTTTTCCTCCTCTTTTTTATTTTAATTTTTTAAAGCTGTCTTATACTTTTGATGGCAGTACTGTTGTTTTTCTTCCAGATTCATTATGTAAATAAACATCCTTACTTTTGCTGGTCCACCATCCTTTTATTTGATAGAGGTGAGGTTTTTCAGTTTGCCTTCTGACCTACTCTACGCGACAGTGATGATGAAGAGGAGTATGAGAAAGAGCGAGGTCTTTCCTTATCTTGTGTGTGCATTGATGAGAGCGATGGGTTGGAGGCGGGTCTTCATCTCTCGTGACATTTGACACCAGGTGCAGGGCAGGCAGAAGAAGGAATAGACACAGTCATTACACATGGTGCCCTGTTAGGGAGGAGACAGAGATACATCGTTACACATTATAACTGATCTAAGATTAGTGGAGAGACAGAGACACTCCACATTACACCTGATTAAGGATCTGTTAGTACTGGCTACATTTGTCAATCAATTACAAAGAGGGGGTAGAATATCTGATCGGAGTGCAGCACTATGACATCATCAGAACATTATGTATTACTCCCCGACTAGCCTGGTCCCCAATCTGTTTGTGCTATCATTCCAACTCCTTGTTTGGCATGACTGGGAGTGGCAAGGAGTGGAACGTTAGTGCAGACAGACTGGTACCCAGGCTACTCCCTGAGCAAGAAGTTACGGAAAACTGGTTAGGACAGTTCTGAGATCAGATTAGAAGTTGTCTAAGGTGAGGGAAACATCATGAATTACTGGAGAGATGGAGGGACTGATAGATTACTGGGACTGAGACATTACACACGTTCACACGAACAGTGTCAAAGGAACTGGGAAATATACCTAATTTCTATGGACACAACATTTTTCCATGATACAACATCTTCACCAATAGTCATACCTGTACATATTGCCTATAACTATAAGGCCCAGAGTATTTCCTGGTCAGATCATATGATCAGTCAGGAACAACCCAGGGCTCTAGTCATAAGACATGCCAAGCTAAGTCAGTAAAATAAATCTAAAGCAAACATCAAGGCTTCAAAGAATAGACTAGAGCATGAGGCTCTGTGTGTCCGTACCTCGATGCCGTAGCGCTGGCGCATGCCCACCCTCATGGACATGGTGGCTGGGGGGATGAGGCTGTAACCGTCTAGCAGAGGCAGACACAGACACTCCCCAGCCTCTTTCGCTGTTATACAGGCAAAACAGGGGAAGCACCAGAACGCAAAGCAACCTATAGAAGGATATAGAGGACAAGAAATCACAGTGAACAGGATGTTCTCTTTGTTGATTGATACAAGCATAGTTTATCGATTGAATGGAATCGAGTGGTAACAGACGCACACGAACACATGCAAGCACGCATGCGCACGCACACACACACACACACACACACACACACACACACACACACACACACACACACACACACACACACACACACACACACACACACACACACACACACACACACACACACTTACACGAAGACATATCCTGGGTGCAGTCACAGATTTCGGAGCTCCATCGGTTTGATGTGACGGCCTGAACAAAGTGATTGGGCTGCTGAATGACCATCTTCTGTGACATGGTGGCGGTGTCTGTGGGGATTTTTAAAAAAATGTTATGACAGGAGTCACACCACCAGCAAACTAATATGAGGGGATGTTTCACACTCCACAATAATAGTGCTATATAGTTTTCAAGATAGTTTGTGAAGTCAAACTGAGTTGAAATTCTTCATAATGCTGTATGTTCAGCACACAAAAGTCCAGTGCAAACTGGTTTAGTCAACATTTCAACGTAATTTGTCAATATATTGTGACGTGGAAAATACATTGGATTGGAAAAAAGTAATCAACGTAAACTGTTGTTTTGATGGTGGAATTTCAACCAGAGGATTATGTCATGATTGTAATTCATTTTCAGCGTATAAAATATGTTGAATTTGTACCTTTGAAACAATATAAATTCTTCAACGTTATATCCAGTATCAGAAAAAGACAATTGGCTAGGCAGCACCTCCTACTGGAGAGGTGATCTATCTACAGCTATTTATTGGGTCTCCCATCCTGGGTTTTAATTAAACCCAGCTCTGCTTAGCACATAGGTGACAAATATCAAAGCTATCTCAAGAATGATTGTTGAATGATTTTTGAGAGATCTCTTAATAACTATATTCACTATTGCTATCAAAATCATTCCAAAAGGTAGGTTTAACAGAGCAAATGAAATGTAACCATACTTTATAAGTCATATATCATCAATGAGACTATTTAGGCCTATATAGCATATTCAAAGTCATCAACAGCCATTGTTTGTATTCCATCCAGGGTTCAACAAAAAATGTACAATATATATATAGGCCTAGGGCTTCGAGCTTTGGTTGATTTTAAATGTCATCTTCAAGTTAATCATTAATATGTTGGATTCACTTTTGAATTGTGTTTGGTTGTCAATGCAACCAAATATCAACATTTGAAGGAGATCTTCTGCTTGGATAGTTCCATCAAAGTAACACATACATGGCCACATTTTGAGGTTAGCTGTTACGTTCCCCAGTTTCTGTGTTGTTGTGGGTTTGTATGTGTGTGTGCATTTCAGGAAACAGTTTTGTTAAAAGTATTTTATAGCGGCTTTCTGAGGTATGTGTATGCCAATAGGACTTAGAGTTTTTGATTATTGAAATTCTTCACTTTAAGTTAGTAATTATTCTGTTTTATTTGTTCCTGGGGGTGAAGGGAAATGCACATTGGGAGTGTTTAGGCTAGAGGCCTGCGGGCATGCGTAACCCGTAGTATTTACTGTCTACGCACACTAGGTAAGATCTGGGCGGACCACCTCCTGTATTTTGGTTAGCATGCCAGGAGGTGCTGAAAGATTAGGTAAGTAGTGGGTAGGCAGGTAAGGTAGGAGAGGGTTCTCTTTAACTTTGAACTTTCTTTGCTTTGGGTCCGTCCAGCCCTTTTCCCAACAATACCGTGTTAGGAATAATAAATTCCCTGTAAAAGGTCATTTTTCTCTGCCTCTGTCGTCCTTCCTCCGCACCTACGGCCACATACTTTTTTTCACTCCACAGGGAGTTGAGTTGTAGCAGGGTGTTGCGTTCCCCCTCCAAGAGGCATATGTAACATTAACCTACCTTAACAAATGTCTTACGTAATCATAAAAAGTGTGCATGTTCAAGATGGCATGCATAGGTTGCATGTTTGTTACGATCTTCACAATCGCTATACATTGCCTTCAGAAAGTATTCATACCCCTTGACTTTTTTCAATGTTATTTTACAGGCTGAATTCAATTTAGATTTGTCATTGGCTTATACATAATAACCCATAATGTCAAAGTGGACTTATGTTTACAAAGGAAAACCTGAAATGTGTTCAACCCCTTAAGTCTATGAGTAAAGACTGGATCACCGGCAACAATATGAGAGCCTATAGGGAGGTCAGAGAACTGGCAGTGTGGTGTCAGGACAACTTTTCCCTCAACGTGAGCAAGACAAAGGAGTTGATCGTGGTCTACAGGAAACGGTGGGTCGAACAGGCCCCTATTGACGGTGCTGTAGTGGAGCGGGTTGAGAGTTTCAAGTGCCTTGGTGTCCACATCACCAACGAACTATCATGGTCCAAACACACCAAGACAGTCGTGAAGAGGACACAACAAAACCTATTCCCCCTCAGGTTCCTAGATCCTCAAAGTTCTACAGCTGCACCATCGAGAGCATCCTGCCCGGTTGCGTCACCACGTGGTATGGCAACTGCTCGGCATCTGACCGTAAGGCGCTAGAGGTTAGTGCGTACGACCCAGTACATCGCTGGGGCCAAGGTTCCTGCCATCCAGTACCTATATAACAGGTGGTGTTAGAGGAAAGCCCATTAAATTGTCAGACTCCAGTCCCCAAAGTCATAGACTGTTTCCTCTGTGACCGTACGACAAGCGGTACAGGAGCACCAGGTCTAGGACCAAAAGGCTCCTTAACAGCTTCTACCCCCAAGCCATAAGACTACTGAACAATTAATAAAATGGCCACCGGACTATTTACATTGACCCCCCAGCCCCCCCCCCCCTAGTCACTTCACCCCTACCTACATGGCAAATTACCTCAACTAACCTGTACCACCTGTATATAGCCTCGTTATTGTTATTTTATGGTGTTACATTTTTAAGTACTTTTGTTTATTTTGCAAGTATTTTCTTAACTCTTCTTGAACTGCACTGTTGGTTAAGGGCTTGTAAGTAAATATTTCATGTTAAGGTTCTTGTTGTATTTGGCGCATGTGACAATGTTTGATTTAATTTCCTTAAGTCACAGAATATCCCTTTGAGAATGGTGAAGTTATTAATTACACTTTGTAGGGTGTATCAATACACCCAATCTCTACAAAGATACAGGCATTCGTCCTGACCCAGTTGCCGGAAAAGAAGGAAACTGCTCAGGGATTTCACCATGAGGCCAATGATGACTTTAAAATAGTTGCAGAGTTTAATGGCTATGATAGAACACTGAGGATGGATCAACACAATATTAACCTAGTTGATAGAGTGAAAATAAGGAAGCATGTACAGACTAAAAATATTCCAAAACATGCATCCTGTTTGCAACAAGGCACTAAAGTAATACTGCAAAAAATGTGGCAAAGTAATTAACCTTTTGTCCTGAATAGAAAGTGTTATGTTTGGGGCAAATCCAACACAACACATTACTGAGTAACACTCTCCAGAATTTTCGAGTACAGTGGTGGCTGCATCATGTTGTGTAAGCTAGTAACCGTTTCAGCAGGACAATATCCTAAAACAGAAGGCCAAATCTACACTGGAGTTGCTTACCAAGAAGAGAGTGAATGTTCCTGAGTGGCCATAACAGTTTTGACTAAAATCTACTTGAAGATCTTTGGCAAGACCTGAAAATGGTTGTGTAGCAATGATCAACAACCAATTTGACAGAATTGAATTTTTTGTTGTTGTAATGGGCAAATGTTGCACAATGCAGATGTGGAAAGCTCTTAGAGATTTACCCAGAAAGACACACAGCTGTAATCGCTGCCAAAGGTGCTTCTACAGAGTATTGACTCAGGGGTGTGAATGCTTATGTACAGTGCCTTCGGAAAGTATTCAGATCCCAGACTTTTTTGGTTACTATATGATTCCATATGTGTTATTTCCTAGTTTTCCTATATTATTCTACAATGTAGAGAATAGTAAAAAATAAATAAAAACCCTTGAATGAGTAGGTGTTCTGAAACTTTTGACCGGTAGTGTATGTAAATCTTATATCTCATTTAAAAAAAAAAATATATATACATTTGCAAGAAATTCAAAAAAACTGTTTTTGCTATGTCATTATGGAGTATTGTGTGTAGATTGACGATGAAAAATAACGATTTAATCCATTTTAGAATAAGGCTGTAACAAAATGTGGAAAAAGTCGAGGGGTCTGAATACTTTCTAAATGCACCGTGAGTGAGATATTTGTGTATTTCAGTTCAATAAATGTGCAACAATTTCTAAAGCATGTTTTGACTTTGTCATTAAGGGGTATTGTGTGTAGATGGGTAAGACATTCTTTTGATTTATTCAATTATGAATTCAGGTTCTAACACAACAAAATGTGGAATTGGTCAAGGGGTATGAATACTTTCCAAAGGCACTGTAATAATCTAGCAGAATCTCAAACAGCATTGATCACTTGCACTATGTACTGTTAATGTCATCTCGACTGGAATCAGGTCATTTGGTTCTGATATTAGATGAAGCAATATGATAACACATTTAGATGACAACTAAATCAAAAATCAGACACTGTTTTTCTATTGGAATTTGGTTGTGCTTTTAGATAGTTTTAAGCATAGTGATAACACATTGGGAATTCAACAAACTTCTGGCTGAGTGGGTGAATAAAGGTTGAAATCTCATTGATCAACGTCTTTACCGAATATTACCAACATTTCCACATTGAAATGACAAAAAGTAGGTAATATGTTAATGACATACAGTATATGCGTAAATATGAAATATTTATGTTTGTCTTACCTGAGTTAGCTTCAGAGAAGAGAAGTGTGAAGTGGGAGGCTGAGTGACTGAAACCCAGTTAGGAAGTGTGGCATGCTTTAATGTAGGACAGAGAACGAAGGAATGTCTCAACAAACACACACACAGAGATGACAAAACCACCCATGAACTGGCCCATCCAGTTTGGCTAAATAGTTTAGACTCTCAGATAGTCTTTCCTGATAAGCCCCGTGAGCTCAAAATCTCAAAAGACTACGTGACCTGAGCACGACAAACTTGAAATTATAGGCCATTGTTACATAAAGTAGAAAGACAATTTAAAAAAAAAACATGGCTGTGAAGTGAAACCATGAGAAGTAGTGCACCTAGACTGAGATCTGGTGTTT
Source organism: Oncorhynchus nerka (assembly GCF_034236695.1). Taxonomy (NCBI): domain Eukaryota; kingdom Metazoa; phylum Chordata; class Actinopteri; order Salmoniformes; family Salmonidae; genus Oncorhynchus; species Oncorhynchus nerka. The sequence goes on along the minus strand of NC_088403.1, from coordinate 48,633,104 downwards.
GGGATGTTTTTGAATGGAAACCCAAATGTAAATGTTATGACACACAGAAAGTGTTTTTAAAACAGAGTAGAAGTACTCTGAAAGTACTCTCAACGTGGATCTTCAATCTAAATGTTGGTGTTTCTAAGAGAATGTCTTGAAAAAACTTGTTTGTGTATCAATGCATGTACAAAACAGCATCAAAACACACAAATAATGCTTTGGAATCATAGAATCAAATGGTGAAATACAAATATTTTATAGCGTAAGTATTGATTGATAATTTTTTCCATAAATATTTGACATCTTATTGTACACAACAATTAAACAAATATTTAGATACAGAGCTGCTTTATTTTTCCAACATTTTCTAAAATATGTTAATACTTTAAAGAAGACACTGGTAACTAAATAATTGTCCTATAGTAGTTTAAATAGTCCATAGGCTACAGTTGCCAGGCAAATTGTAAGATTATAAATTATCTTACAATAAAAATTAAATCAAATCAAACTTTATTTGTCACAATGCGCTGAATACATCAAGTGTAGTCTTTACCGTGAAATGCTTACCTACTTACAAGCCCTTAAACAACAGTGCAGCTCAAGAAGAAGAACATTTTTACCATGTAGGCTAAAATAAAAAGCCCGGTCGATGTTAATGGAGGCCTGTTCGGCCTGCATTTTCCTGTAGTTCACAATCAGCTCCTTTGTCTTGCTCACATTGAGGGAGAGGTTATTGTCCTGGCACCACACTGACAGTTTTCTGACCACCTCCCTATAGACCGTCTCATCGTTGTCGGTGATCAGGCCTATCACTGTTGTGTTGTCAGAAAACTTAATTATGGTGTTGGAGTCGTGTTTGGCCATGCAGTCATGGGTGAACAGGGAATACAGGAGGGGATTAAGTACACACCCCTGAGTGGCCCCAGTGTTAAGGATCAGCGTGGCAGACGTATTTTGCCTACTCTTACCAGAGTCCTTAGCTTAGTGATGAGCTTCGTGGACATTATGGTGTTGAACGCTGAGCTGTACAGTAGTCGATGAACAGCATTCTCACATAAGTGTTCCTTTTGGTCCAGGTGAGAAAGGGCGGTGTGGAATGCGATTAAGATTGCATCATCTGTGGATCTGTTGGGGCGGTGTGCGAATTGGAGTGGGTCTAGGGTGTCCGGGAGGCTGCTGTTGATGTGAGCCATGACCAACCTTTCAAAGCACTTCATGGCTACCGACTTGCTTGAAACATGTAGGTATTACAGACTCGGCCAGGGAGAGATTGAAAATGTCAGTGAAGACACTTGACAGTTGGTCCGGGTATGCTTTGAGTACACGTCTGGCCCAGCGGCTTTGTGAACGTTGACCTGTTTAAAGATTTTGTTCACATCAGCTACCGAGAGCGTTACCACACGGTCATCCAGAACAGCTGGTGCTCTCATGCATGCTTCAGTGTTGCTTGCCTCAAAGCGAGCATAAACGCATTTAGGTTGTCTGGTAGGCTTGCGTCACTGGGCAGCTCGCGTCCGGGTTTCCCTTTGTAGTCCGTAATAGTTTTCAAGGCCTGCCACATCCGATGAGCATCAGAGCTGGTGTAGTAGGATTCAATCTTAATCCTGTATTGACACTTTCCTTTTTTGATGGTTCGTCTGAGGGCATAGCGAGATTTCTTATAAGCGTCCGGATTAGTCTCCCGCTCCTTGAAAGTGGCAGCTCTAGCCTTTAGCTGGATGCGGATGTTGCCTGTAATCCATGGCTTCTGGTTGGGATATGTACGTACAGTCACTGTGGGGACGACGTCGTCGATGCACTTATTGATGATGCCAATGACTGAGGTGGTGTATTCTTCAATGCAATTGGATGAATCCCGGAACATATTCCAGTCTGTGCTAGCAAAACAGTCCTGTAGTGTAGCATCCGCGTCACCTGACCAGTTCCGTATTGAGCGAGTCACTAGTACTTCCTGCTTTAGTTTTAGCTTGTAAGCAGAAATCAGGAGGATATTGTTGCCAAATGGAGGGCGGGGGAGAGCTTTGTATGCTTCTCTGTGTGTGGAGTAAAGGTGTTCTAGGATTTTTTTCCCCCCCTGGTTGCACATGTGACATGCTGGTAAAAATTTGGTAAAACTGATTTAAGTTTGCCTGCAATTAATGTCCCCGGCCACTAGAAGCGCCGCTTCTGGGTGAGCATTTTCTTCTTTGCTTATGGCCTTACAGAGTTGGTTGAGAGCAGTCTTAGTGCCAGCTTCGCTTTGTGGTGGTAAATAGACTGTTACGAATATACAGATGAGAACTCTTTTGGTAGATATTGCGGTCAACAACTTATCATAAGGTACTCTACCTCAGGAGAGCAATACCTCGATACTTCTTTAATTTTTCACATCGTACACCAGCTGTTATTGAAAAAAAGACACACACCCCCACCCCTCGTCTTACCAGAGGTAGCGTCTCTGTTCTGCCGGTGCATGGAAAATCCCGCCAGCTCTATATTGTCCGTTTCTTCGTTCAGCCACGTCTGTGCCATTCACTTTGAACTGTTTTTTACAGCTTGAGCAGATGTGCTTATTTTGAGATCAAAGTGAAAGCTGCATGTTGCCACCTGTGCACATTTGTTCATATTTTATTATTTATTTTAACTAGGCAAGTCAGTTAAGAACGAATTCTTATTTTCAATGACAGCCTACCAGGGAACTGTGGCTGTAACAGTAACTGCCTTGTTCAGGGGCAGAACAACAGATTTGTACCTTGTCAGCTATGGGGATTCCATCCAGCAACCTTACGGTTACTGGCCCAACGCTCTAACCACTAGGGTACCTGCCATTTGTTGTGCTCAGGTCACACAGTCTTTTGAGGTTTGGAGATTACGGTGCTTACCAGGAATGCCTGTATCTGAACTATTTAGCCAAAATGGATGGGCCAGTTAATCGGTGGTTTTGCTAGTTAGTGAGTTATTAGCCCAGTTATAGATAATTTGTTAACAGCAATGGGGGAGTGATTGCTTCCTACAAGAGTACAAAATGTGCATTTATAGACATCTTTGAAAAGTGAGTCAAGGTTAGAGCTTTTTTTTGCCTTAAAGGGGCCGTGTTGTATTTTGAGACAGGCTGGAATGAGCTAAATAGCCAATAGGCGGAGGGTAGAATAATTAGTCTCATTGTCTGTAATAATGGTATGGGAATAATAATAATGCATTTTATTTTGTAAAGTGGTTTCTTCCATCAAACTCAACATTTTCAGTCACGTCCTTGTCTGAAGGACAAGCGGATAAACAGGTTCATGTCAAGCCCTGCATGTTTTTTCTAAAAGTCTCATGGAATGTAGGCCTACATTGAACACCACACATTGGCTGCTACTGTAGGCTGAACGATAGAACAAGTTTGTGCTCAGCAGACCAGACATTTGCTCAGTCACGAAAACATTTGCTCAAGGCCATTATTTACTCTATCTCTGGAGCAATTGGGACTAAGTGCCTTGCTCAAGAACACAAAAATTGTTCTACGTGTCGGCACCATAATTCAAACAAACCACATTCTGCTAACTGTACCAACTCAGACCTCAAGGCTATTTGCCACCCCAAATGTGTAGAGAAGGGTGCAATTGCAGCCCGCAATTCAGGATGTTCCTGCATGTGGGTGGTTCTGCATCTGCACAAACGCATCCTTATTTGCATCAACATAGAGACTGAAGTGGAAGCAAGACATGTCACTCCATAGGCGGTCATGAAATTTTGTCAGCTGGTGATTGTCAAACAAATAACTGTCGGTCTCACTGTAATTGACAGTTAATTAATAACATTAACACATCTAGGATCTCCTGGCTTCCACACATAGCCTACAAGACATATTAAAAAGTCTAATAAATCCATGCAATATAGCCTACACCTTAACAATAAATGCATTATTTATTTTATACAGGTCTAAAGAAGCGTGATATTAAGAAAATGTAGTCTATTTCAGATGAAAAGAATAGCATACTCTGAGTTGTCCTTATGTTAGATCCTGATGTGGCTATGCCAAATTGTTGTGGGCTACACTAGTTCCTTTAGCAGACAAGATTTTCTTATAATTCCATGGTATTGTTTTATATTATTTTATAGAATGAAGAATACAATTGAACAAAGCTGAAGAAAAAAAATTGAAATATTTTCTCCAAACGATTTGAGGGAGTGCGCACATGTGGCTATTCTGTGTTGGGCAGTTAACAAAGAAATAGGTACTCCCATATGCTTCATTTAGAGTTATTAATGTAACTTTAGTTGTTCTACAAACGTTGGGCTATATGTTTAGATTTTTTAATACATTGTAAGGCTGCATGATGAGAATATAATGATGATTTGAAAAAGTCGCTTGAAAGGCATTTGCTCTGCTTTTTTTGCGTAGGATGTACACACTTCATCAGTCTCTCATTCACAATTTGACAAGCACTTCATAATGCCTCTAATTTCACAGCGGCATCCCCTTTGTGGCCGTAATGCACCCTAAAAAAATCCTTGCTTTTTGCAGCTTGGAGTGCCCTTCTCCCTGAGTGTGCTGCACAATCAGAAGCGCCTCTCGCTCACATCTAGTCTTTCTCACAGGCTACAAGTGAAGACAGACATATCGGGGACGCAACTGGGCGTGTCCTTTTCCAAATCCGAGGTGCATATTGAAGACATTGGAAGAACTGTCCACATTTAATTTTCGTCAGCCAACAAGATAAGTAAGCCTAACGAACAGCAAAAGCACTAGCCTATGCTAATCTACTGTCCCCTACAGTACAAAAGTCGACCTATTCTACTGTGTGTGAGAAATATATATTACAAACAGCCTGGGACAGTTGTGGGATACAATAGATCCCAAATTCATACAACCACTAGCATAAAAAAAAACGTTTTTATGCAATGTGGCTGACGCAACAGATCAGAACGTTTAGCTTAAAATGTTGATAAACTATCAGTGTATTTCTTCACATTATAAGCGCAGCAATGCGCACACGGTAATAAGTCCCATTAGCGGAAAACACATTATCAAAAGTGACTGCAAATGCAATTTTGCATGTAATGCTTTTATTATAAAGGTGCATTTTTATGGTGAAAAATATTTTCCCCAAACTTGAAACTCACACGCTGCTTATGTATGCCAGTTAGGCTCTACACCCCTTGTAAAGTGGGTTAATGTGCTTAATTTTAAGAAGTTATTTGGCTACTTTAGTTGTGATACAAACCTTATTAAAACATATAGGCCAATGGGCTAAGCTACATGAAGTGTGCGACTATGATTCGAAAAAGTTGCAAAAAGAGGCATTGTTTCTTATGCCAGGCAACATTCACAAGTGATAATATATCATTCACAAGTGATAGGCTAATATTGTCACCCATCAGACTAATCTTGATTTAATTTTGTCTTTACATATACTAAATAACATATGTGTGACACTTGTTTTGATTTAGAATGGACCATTAGCATGCACCTATATCGAAACAGGGGCCGTGGGAATAAATATATGTCATCTATGCACTTAAAGACACTTTTCCCCGTGATTTATTTTCATGCCAGACAGGTAGGCTACACTCCTGTTGTAAATATAAGCAATGTGCTTAATATTAGGAAAGTTGAGAAATAAATATAGTTGGCCTAGCCTATAGAAAGCTGATGGGATCCTCCTCTTTTTATTTGCGGCCATCACTCTGTTTTCTCCCGCAATTGCATAGCCTATAGAAATGTTGAGCAACATGAGCTCATGTGCTCTCATGAAGTGTTGGATTAGATTTTCGAAAACATTTGCGTTGATGTCAGAGTGATTAGATGGACAATAGAGTGCTGAGTACCAGGCAGTTAGCAAGTTTGGTAGGCTACTAATGACCAGCAGCAGCATCAGAGCTTGGAGAAGCCTAATTACCATGACTAACGGTCATGTGGAAATTGACTCATTTTATTTCTGGTTCAGTAGAAGTCAATGTGCTAAGCCAAAGAGATGGATAGAGGCCTCTAGTGACCAAAAGGCCATTTTAGCATGGACATTGCCTTTGAGGGCTTCTACCATTTTACTGTAATCAGCTGCTTGGGTTAAGGAAGGATCACATGATTATATCTAGGTCATGAGGAGGGATCAGCCAATGATCAGATCATTCTCTCCGACCGTACCTGACAATTCTTTTAAAATCTGTCATCTTGGCTATGGATAATTAACACAAAAGTTTGGACATAACTATGTCCTTTGCAGTTTTGATAACAACGTTACGACAAGGGAAGTAGCTAGCTAGCTAGCTAGAACACGGTACACAGTGTCCTTTGCCCTCGCCGGGGCCGGTGTCATAGCATACGTTAGCTAGCTACTTCTTCTATGGTATTATGGTGGTCTGCAAACAATTGGGTGAATGCCTCCATCTACTGTGCTGGCACTAGGTAGCTACATCCTTCTAAGCTAACCAGGTACTTCCCTCACCGTAATCATGTTTTGTTTAGTCTGATGTTTTGTTATGCCTCATGTTTTTGTATTTTTTTTCTATAATTCTAAAGCGACTTTGTGTCCTTGAAAAGCGCTTTATAAGTCCCATGTATTATTATTATTTGAACCAATGGAAATTCCAACATTATTTTCAAATGCTTTATTTAGACATTAGAAACAGGAAGAGAAGGAGACAGTCAGAAGAATAGAACCCCCAACCTCAGGAAATTAACATGACATTTGCTTTGGGAATGTTTCCCACTCAACCACACAACCGCGTATCATGTGAGGAACTTGTGAATCCCATTAAGGTAAAGCCTGGGCCCCCAAGTCAGAAGGGTGCATTCAGAAAGTATTCAGACCCTTTGACTTTTTCCACAGTCTGTTACGTTTTTCCACTCATCAATCCACACACTACCCCATAATGACAAAGCAAAAACAGCTTTTTTTATAAATGTTTGCAAATGTATAAAAAAAAAAAAACTGAAATGACATTTACATACGTATTTAGACCCTTTACTCAGTACTTTGTTGAAGCACCTTTGGCAGCGATTACAGCCTTGAGTCTTCTTGGGTGTGACACTACAAGCTTGGCACATGTGTATTTGGGAAGTTTCTCCCATTCACCTCGGTGGATCCTCTCAAGCTCTGTCAGGTTGGATGGGGAGCGTCGCTGCACAGAGATGTTCAATCAGGTTCATGTCTGGGCTCTGGCTGGGCCACTCAAGGACATTCAGAGACTTGTCCCAAGCCACTCCTGCGTTGTCTTGGCTGTGTGCTTAGGGTCGTTGTCCTGTTGGAAGGTACCTTCACCCCAGTCTAAAGTCCTGAGTGCTCTGGAGCAGGTTTTCATCAAGGATCTCTCTGTACTTTGCTCTGTTAATTTTTCCCTCGATCCTGACTACTTTCCCAGTCCCTGCCGCTGAAAAACATCCCCACCATGCTGCCACCACCATGCTTCACCATAGCGATGGTGCCAGGTTTCCTCCAGATGTGGCATTCAGGCCAAATAGTTATTGGATTCATCAGACCAGATAATCTTGTATCTCAGGATCTGAGAGTCCTTTAGGTGCCTTTTGACAAAGTCCAAGCTGACTGTCATATGCCTTTTATAGAGGAGTGGCTCCCTTATGGCCACTACCATAAAGCCTTGATTGGTGAAGTGCTGCAAAGATGTTTGTTGTCCTGGAAGGTTCTCCCATCTCCACAGAGGACCTTTGTCAAAGGCCCTTCCCCCCCGATTGCTCAGTTTGGCCGGGAGGCGAGCTCTAGGAAGAGTCTTGGTGGATCCAAACTTCTTCCATTTAAGAATGGAGGCCACTGTTCTTGGGACCTTCAATGCTGCAAACTCTTTTTTGTACCCTTCCCCAGATGTGTGCCTCGACACAATCCTGTCTCGGAGTTCTGACAATTCCTTTGAACACATTGCTTGTTTTTTGTTCTGACATGCACTGTCAACTGTGGGACCATATAGACAGGTGTGCCTTTCCAAATCATGTCCAATCAATTGAATTTACCAAGTGGACTCCAATCAAGTTGTAGAAACATCAAGGATGATCAATGGAAACAGGGTGCACCGGAGCTCAATTTCAGGTCTCATAGCAAGGGTCTGAATACTTGTTTTATTTGTAACACATTTGCAAACATTACTTAACCTTTTTCGCTTTGTCATTATGGGGTATTGTGTGTAGATTGGAAAAACGTTTATTTTATCCATCTTAGAATAAGGCTGTAACGTAACAAAATGTAGAAAAAGTCAAGGGATCTGAATACTTGCAGAATGCACTGTATTTATATTCAAGGCAATATGTCAACTTCAAACATTGTGCTATCTTAAATTGTCTAACTCTTAAAGGGTAGTCACAATTGAGAATTCAAGCCTGTACAACTCTGATCATGTAGCGCCACAATAAGAGTTGGTCCCGTACTTTCCCCAACCAGGGAATGAACCTGAAACCTATTGTTCAAGAAAACACCTTAACTCACTTAACACAAAACCATGCATTTTCCTAGATAGACATTAGCATAATGAATAACTGGTGGATAACATTGTCACGAACCGGCTCAAAGCCCGTAACAAAAGGGAGACAACGTTGAGATAAGGAGCAACAAAATATATATTTATTAAATTACGTAAACTAAGTACAATATACAATGGTGTGTAATCAGTAGTGTAAGTGAGTGATTTGCATGCATGAATGTGATAATGCAGGGTGTTGAAAGGTGCCAAAGCAAACAGCCAAAAACAACCAAGATACACAACTAAATCTATAAAGGTGTCTGCATGGCAAGAGTCTCTTCCATGAATGGGGAAGAGGTGTATTTATCCTGGGACACACCGGGACCAGGTGTTTCCCATGTAGCTGACGACCCTCTCAACTCCGCCCACCGGCATCCTAATAAGGAAACAGGAACAAAGAGAGAATACGGCAGACAGAGTGGGAGGGTCATCACACACCCCCATAAAACCGGGGACCAACAAGGACCCCGGAACATACCGGCCTCTGCGTCCCCAAATTGATGAGGAGTACGTGTTCACACTTCCACTTGCCCCAGCCAACCTCCTCCCCAGACCTCGGCAACCTTTGCACACAGGAAGCAACATTTAAGAGGAAGGAAGAACACAAGACCAGGAGGGAACAGACAGGAAAGATAGAACATGACAACACCAAACAATGGTCAGTCACGTAAACATTCAGGAACAGGGCACAAGAGACCGCATCAGCTACAAACGAAAAGAACAACTCCCAACAATTCATAGTCACTTCCCAACGATTCATAGTCACTTCCCAAAGTAACAGAATTTCACTAATTTCAATCATTCAACCTTGTAATGTTCAGCGATCTTTAACAACTGTTCTCTAGTACATAATTCGAACAGTTCCTCTGATGGAAAGCGAATGAACTCGTCTACATAAGACGCCATAGTCATAAGTAAATAATCTTGCTCAACCCGTCTGCTGAGCACATCAGACGACAACCAGAGAAATGACAATCACCCTGAGCACCTCAGGAGAGAGAGGAGATATGGAGCTTCCCCAAAACCTACAATAACTCAACCCTAGTCTTCGTGCGGATTTGCGGTGGGTATTTACACACTGTAGCCTGCTGGCAAGGTAGCAATTTCCACTACCCTACCCAAATCTCCCACCGAGGTACACAGCCGATTTACTCACCTCAGACCGATGTCCCAACAGAAAGTTGAACAAGAGTTCAGGCTGGGCAGGGCCTGGAAACGAACCATTATACTCTCCAACGCAGCACACAAACCAAAACAAAGGCAACCAATACTGGGCCTATCAAACTCAAAAAACTAAATATGCAAACCAAACACGTACAGAATTTAACATTACCTCCAAGTTCTCCCAAACCAATACCGTGCAAAGATCCCGGATGAGCGCCCACTTGTCACGAACCGGCTCAAAGCCCGCAACAAAAGGGAGACAATGTTTTTAGGATATCCATTTTAGGATAAGGCTGTAACTTAACAAAATGTGGAAATATTCAAGGGATCTGAATACTTTTTGAATAGACTGTATATACAGCAAAGTCTTATTTTTATCAGTTTAAATAAAAGTAGGGATAATTATTTAGGTTTTTGTAGGTATTTGTAAATCAGAGATCAATTGCCATGTGAGTGAATAAAACAACTTGAAATATACATACAATAGTGAACTTGGGGGAGGTATCCAAACATGTTTTTCTTTTTTTATACAGAGTTCATCTTGAATGTTGAAGCGTCTCCCCTGGAAGGCACATCTGGGGCTAACGCCCCTGAAAAAGGCTGGCCAGACAATTTCACTACATGTGAGGACACTGTTAATGAAGCTTCAAAATGCCTTTTGGAACAAAGTGGATGTCACAAAGCCTCAATTTCATCACCCGAGGGGTATGTTGCAGTCTGCATTTGTTGACGAAACACACAACATATTTATTTTATTTATTTATTTTGCTCCCTTGCACCCCAGTATTTCTACTTTGCACATTCACCTACTGCAAATCTACAATTCCAGTGTATTTAATTGCTATATTGTATTTACTTCACCAATGTGGCCTTTTTATTGCCTTTACCTCCTTTATCTCACCTCATTTGCTCACATCGTATATAGACTTGGTTCTACTGTATTATTGACTGTATCTTTGTTTTACTCCATGTGTAACTCTGTGTTGTTGTATGTGTCGAACTGCTTTGCTTTGTCTTGGCCAAGTCACAGTTGTAAATGAGAACTTGTTCTCAACTTGCCTACCTGGTTAAACAAAGGTGAAATAAAATATCATGTAAGGTACCAGAAAATGTTTATGGCAAATGCCATAATCTGGAAATGGCTACACCTTGAAGGCCAAATGGGGTTCACCCACTACAGTGTGGCTTACGTGTGTTATGGACAAAGTAAAGAACAGACGGCGAGGCATAAGAGCAGCAGAGGGTGAGGGAGTGTCTCAGACATCAAAACAAAATGTAGGACTGACTCTTCAACCGGTGTGAACTTGGAGCCACCGACATGCCAGGCCACATCAGATGCAGTATCACTAATGAATGAAGAAATAAGAAAGATAGATGGGGAGAGGGGTATGAGCAAGATAAAAAGTGTTCTTGAGGAAACATTCACACAAAGGAGAAAGTTACTAAATACGTGACAATAAAGATGAAATATTCATGGAATATCCTTTTTGTTCAACAAATATGGATTTAGCTTAGACTTTGAACTACTTACTAACTCAACACAGGTACTCAGAGACTTTCAGAGATATGCTGCCATTCAGGCGGTAAAGTTATTTCATATGGGCAGAGACAAAATTGAAAAAATGGAGTGCAACCCACAGCAAAGGAACAAATGAAAAGGAGCAGTCCTCCAAAGCATTGTGGAGAGACTGAACATTACCTTCGAGGAAGACATGAAGGCACAAGACCCAAGTTGAATGGTAACACAACACCATACTCTAGCTGGCCTCCGGATGCTTCCCCATCTCCTTGAGGAAGAACATACACTGTTTGTAAAGTAGTTTTCACTAAGTTACTATTTACGGTATTTAAAGTATTGGTGTATGCTACATTCTTTTTCATTCAATTCTATGATATATTGTATTTTATTCATTTCAAGAGACTTCCACAACATCTGGTGTCACCACAGGACCTCCTATGTTGTGACTATTGGCTCAGTCCATTCCTCAACACGTTTCTACTTGGTGGTGGACAACAAAGCATTTTAATCCCTAGTTTTATCCCTAGTTTTATCCCTCCATCTCGGGCATTTTCTCATAGGGATTTTACCCATGGCAAACAATGTCAGTATACAACAAGTTATCTTTAAAGATTAGATTCACAGCTATACATAAGACACATTTTCAGGGAATGTTCAGGTCAACAGAAGTTTGAACTTTGACCTCTATGAAACATTTCAGAATGATATGTATAAATTGCTTTTTAAAAGGAAATACTAATACATTTTCAACTTTGTTTGACAAGTGATTCTGAAATGTTTCTTAGTGATATAATATAACCAACTTTGAAAGCACTAGCTATAGCTTATAGCCTTACATACAATTCAGTGTAATTATGCAGCTATGTTTTTGGATTGTAACTTTGGTGATAGAGGCACCAAATGTTACATACACAGCTAGAACATGGTTTTAAAAAGATTTGTATATTTCAGGGCTATCACAGGATTCACACATTAACCCCACAGAAGCCTTTTTTTCAATATGGCCGCCAAACAACTCAATCGAGTCTTATTGGATACGTTTCGCATCACCATACCTGTATGAAATATAATTGTAGAATATGCTCAATAATATCTAAAAATGTTCATAGTGATGTAGAATACACAACCAAATCAGCCAGGTGTGCCAGATATATAAAGATGTTCAATTATTCACAGAATTGTTGTAAGAATGTACCCAGAAAGCTGAAATATTGCAACTATTGATCATAACATCTTCAGAAATCAGCTATTCGGACAGTTTTTTGCATCTTAGGCGTCTAGGGCACCGCACCAGAATCTCTCATTAGTGTTCAATTGGGTTGAGATCTGGTGACTGATACACACACACACATACACACACCCGTTAAACCCCCTATGCTCCTTTGAGAGCCCTCTTTCAAAGTCACTGAGATCTCTTCTAGCCATGGTAGCCAAAATAATGGGCAACTGGGCATTTTTATACATGACCCTAAGCTTTTGAGGTTCATTTCTTAATTAACGTTTGGCAGTTACCTGTATCTGGTAGCATTGAAGATAGGACCCTGTATGTTAGCAACCAAGATTCTGCAAAAAAGCTTGAAGTGCTGCTATTTCTCTAGAATCACCTAAAACAATGTATTATATGCAGACATATCAGTGACAATCAAAATATCAAAGACATGTGAAACACAGAAACAAAAGACGGCCTTTACAACTCTAGTTAATCCCCTCTGATTATTTTCAGGTTCCTCGGAACTTGTTTGGCATGGTTTTGGAATGTTAAGGCCCCGAGTCAGTTCCTAGAAGATAGGATGTCATCCATTTGGTGGTTGAAGGAGGCCATCGAAACCTCATAAACCACAAAGAGAATAGAATACCGACTGACTGCATTCCACCTCATTCCACCCAAAGTGATAGTAAAAGAGGCAAAGACAATAATAATTGAGCGAGTTCTTGTTGTAGTGTTAGCTTTGGTACTAACTGCAATTTGTGCATGTTGTGTAGAGAAGCAGCACTGGAAATTCCACTCTGTGTATTTATCAAGACTGGACAGACTAGTTGCCAAGATGATTGACACTAAAATATTTTAAAGCTGAGTCACACCCACCTTCACTGAATATCACTCATCGTTACTCTCCTCTCTCATTTCTTCTATCGCCATTCTCTAAACTCTTGCCCTTTTAAAGTTTTCCTTGTGTAATTGCACCTTGTTCGCCGCTCTCCTAACAACATCACCATTTGCTTCTCTACTATCTTCCTTTTTTAAAAATGAATTATCAGAGGAGACCACAACAAATTTCATTTACAAAAGTATATGAATATTTTGAACAAGCTGCTTTGTTCATTCTTCATGCAATAGGTTGGCTTGCATGACGCATCAGAAGCTGGAGAGATGAGGAAGGGATCAGGGAGAGGAAGGACAGAGCCTGCATGTGGTGAAAAGCCCTGAGGGTGTAGTCAGTAGTCGGTGTCAATGATGTCATAGGTTTGTCTCATGGTGCTATAATATGATGTTGCCTCAGGAAGAGACTGAATGTTACGAGAATTAAGTTCTCATGTTCATTAACCAATTCAATTAAACTACTCAGTCTGCTATATCAGGATTTGTAGGATACTGATAGAAATGAAAACAGACAGAGGCCAGTCTACAATAGTCATGAATGTTTATTTATGAGAGCTCTCATCATTTCCTGTACATTGGTCTATATACCTCACATTTTGTCATAAATGTCCCTCCTCCTCTCAGAAACAATGACAATATAGTTCACAAGTCTTCACCTACTCATACATTGTCTGCCACCTGTTATACAATCTACTACAAGCCCAAGGTCTCTCCCCTCCCTGGGTGGGGACAGAATGTCCTGTAAAGAACACAGTAGTACAGCTTGTCTGTCGATAGCTCCTCTTATCATTTGTTTCACACTTGCACCCTGCTTACATACTAAAAAGGGAAAAAAAAGTCCTAGTTCTAATTCTGACTAGAACTACACACAACAGATTTAGATTTATGATTCTAATGAATTTCATACAATCATATAGTGACAGGGTAGAATTCTGTTAGTTATAGTTCTACGTTAAATGTATACATCATTTAGTCATTATTCATAAAATTCATAACACTGAACCAATGTCATTTTTCCATTGCTATCTCCATCTACATCAACTGCACCCCCTGCAGGGAGGTGAGAGCGGTGGAGAGGTGGGTAGAGGTAAAGGTGGAGGAGGAGGAGGAGGAGGAGGAGGAGAGAGAGGGATCAATAGAGAGCGAGTGTGTGAGAGAGGGGGGGGAGTGAGGGAGGGAGGGAGAGAGAGGGATCAATAGAGAGCGAGTGTGTGAGAGAGGGGGGGGGTGAGGGAGGGAGAGAGAGACAGAAGGAGATGGAGAGAGACGAGAGAGAGAGTGTGAGCGAGTGGGTAGCAGAGAGCTCAAACCGTGTAGGTGGTTATAAACTAACAATAAACAAGGTGTTCACTGAATATCTCTGTGTTGCAGTACTTGATACCACATAAACAATTCACATGCAAAGGAGTGTTCAAACAGGTGGTGGATCAGCTATTAGTCTTCTACACCTGTCCATGTTGCGTCATTTTATTTTCTTAATCATCAGAGATTGATAGTGCAAGTGCACTCTGTTTTTGTGTGGAAGAGCTCTCTCTAGAGACAAAGATGGTGTACGGCAGTGCCGTCAAAAAGTAGACCTTGTATCTGATATTTCCACACTATAAGGTTGATAAAGCACTCTGAAATGGTAAAAATTACGGTAATGTCCTTTTTGTGAAAGAGGAAGCCATTGTTATTTTCATGAAATAAACACAGTGATTTATTAGGCATACAGTGATGATTTAAAATAGAATAAAATAGTCTGCATGAGGGCTTTAATGTCTTACAGGTCCTGGAACATTGGCGCCCTGTTTTTCAACTACTTGGAACTACCTTTAATCTGTGGTTTTGATTTGCTCTGTTGCAGATGCTGGTGAAAGGTGAATGCATCGTACCAGTGTGTATGGAAAGAGAGAAGGAGGATGTGAGGGTAACACAGATGTAAGCATTTATCTGTGTGTCTAACCAGAAGAAGAACATACAAAATGGTTTGCACCAAAATGTATGTTGTAATTTTTTTAATTGATCCCCTTTATTAAAGTAGTGAATTTAAGGATATTTTTAATACACGACAATAAAATCAGATGCTCGTCCATCAGATACTAACTGCACATACTGCTTAGCAGAAGGTATGGTATCTATAGCTCACATACTGCAGTAGCAGCAACAGCCCACTCTATCTCAGTGGGCCAAAACCATTCGATTTCTATGGCCTGACTCCAACAACTGGTATCAGCCCATTGCCCATCAGTTCCTCTCTTATCTCGATTCTCTCGTCTTCCTCTCCAACAGGGAATTTTAGTTCTGTTCTTTTGGTTCATACATGCCCCTTGGCCCAGGCAAGCTCTTTTTGCTGTGTTGTGTTGCCCAAATTTGCCTACCGCCAACCGCACTGTCAGTGACTGAAACTGTGTGAGCTGATGACCTTCAGTTTCAGAGGCCCTGGAGACAAACAGGTGCCATGTCAGGCTGTTGTGTTGACAAACAATACCTACTAGCTACTTGCATCTGTGCACAGTGTCCAGATGCATGCTTATTACACTGTCATTACATTATCATGGTGACCTGGCAGGATATATATTCATATTAGAATAATAATATAATAATATACCATCCTAATATTAATATATCAATAAAGCAATTGCTAAATGAAAGGGCTAATTCCACCCCCCCCCCAAAATGAAGTTTAAAAGTTCTACACAATGACATCGTCATGTTACATTTTAAAAACAGTGATTTTCAAGCACTATGAAATTCGCAATGATGCGGGGACCAAGAAAATACCCTCTCTCTGGCTAGAAACTCGTTGCAGGTTTTGAAAATCACCGTTTCTCTTCATTTTAATCCTACCCTGTCACGTCAAAGAGAAGCATTTTTTAGGACCTTTCTTGTCATCTTTTTAACCACAGATCATAGAAACTTGCTGTTTTCACATACAGTATGTAGACACTGGTATGGTGCTGGAGATAATGAACATGAGGTTGAAAAGTGGTGGAATTGCCCTTTAATGTATGACAATTAATCAATTAAGAAGGCCCTTTAGTTGACCTCTATGCCATATTTTTTCCTGACAAACACTCTCATGGCCAGTGAGGCAGGGGGCACACGCATCCCCCAAAGCACAGACATCCCTGGGTTGCTTGTCTTTTCAGTTCGCTGCCGCTAGCAACTGGAACGAGCTGCAACAAACACTCAAACTGGACAGTTTTATCTCAATCTCTTCATTCAAAGACTCAATCATGGACACTCTTACTGACAGTTGTGGCTGCTTTGCGTGATGTATTGTTGTCTCTACCTTCTTGCCCTTTGTGCTGTTGCCCAATAATGTTTGTACCATGTTTTGTGCTGCTACCATGTTGTGCTGCTACCATGTTGTTGTCATGTTGTGTTGCTACCATACTGTGTTTGTCATGTGTTGCTGCCATGCTATGTTGTTGTCTTAGATCTCTCTTTATGTTGTGTTGTCTCTCTTGTCGTGATGTGTGTTTATTTGTATTTTTAATCCCAGCCCCCGTCCCCGCAGGAGGCCTTTTGCCTTTTCCTAGGCCGTCATTGTAAATAAGAATTTGTTCTTAACTGACTTGCCTAGTTAAATAAAATAAATAAATAAAACATATCTGATACAGTCCAGCAGGGGACGACGGGGGCAACCCCCCACCCCACTGGTTGTCTTACACAGGCAGACACCACAGGGCACAGCAACCGGGAGACAGACATTCACATACGTATATACGCACGCACGCACATACACACAGACACACACGTTCTTGTTTTGGTTTACGACCAGTAGTTTCCCATCAGTTAAAGAAATGACACAGGACAAATTCCATTGGTGAATCTTTCACTTAAGTTCACCCACTATATGTCAGTGTCTCAGGGTCCATCGCTGACCAGTGGAGAATGAGTCATACAGTTACAGATGTCTTTAAAAGGAGTTCAATTCATTGGAAACTGTCGTGTTGCAATACCATACAATATGACTGTATGTGTTGCTTCCTGGCTTGGAAGCTTGTTGCTAAGTCAGACTCACAGACAGGGGTGTTGATGGCTAGTTCCTGATGTGAAGACTGGGTTCCCATACAGGAGTCTCCTGATCAGTGTTCACCCGTGTCTCAGTACTCTCAGATTACAGTCCGTGCTATCATGTTTTACCTCTCTGTTACTCGTCCTTACCAGGGGTTTACAGTGTAAACAGACAGAAACCACATGGAGTAAACAGCAGTGGACTCACGTTCCCACGGACGCTTACAAGGATTTGCTGACCTGACTGTAGTTTGTATAGTTTTTCCTTTCAATTGGTGATATTTTATGCCAAAGGACTTTGACATAAAGTAGGACTTTGGCACAAAATAAAACTAAAACCAGATTGAGGTTGAGCTCTCCATGATGAATAAAACAACTGAACATCCATTACAGTACTGCGCCATCACTTTAAAACTGCGATTTCACATGTTATTGGTCGATGACATAACTGATGCCAAGGCCCAGCAGTTTGTGTGTGTGTGATCTGTCATTGAGATTTCCTCATGACTCTTAAGTCAGGGTTAGATGATAGAGATACAGTGCAGGTTATTTTGCAGCAAAGGCATTTCATCAGCTTGTGCCTCTCCGTGTCAGTTTTGGGAAAGAGTGGTTTACAGCAGATTTCTCTCCCAGTGGGAAGAACTGAAGAGAGAGAGAGAGAGAATGAGATCCACTGAGCCATTCAATTACACATGCGTATGTATTTAAACACATGACAGAATCATCATAGTTATGCTATGTTTGGATGTTGACGATGACCTTTCCCAGGCCTGTAGGAAACTTTGTACAGAAATAAGTTTGAGTTCAAGTTCAAGTTTAGGTTTAAGTTTAACTAGGCAGTGATGTTAACTTACAGCAACTGCTTTATAGTCAACAAATATAACGAATATGTCTTCATTGGCATTTATAATTTACAGTACTTACTAAATAGGCATGCTCACCTTTGCACCGACACGTACAGAGCATGTCCCTCACAGACCATTTGGCAAAAGAGATGATTAGACAAAACGGAGAAGAGTTAACTTAATCATTGTTCCCATTTTGTCATAAATGTTGAAATGCTGCAACAACGCGTTACTGATCAACCCCTGAGAACACAACAGTCCATTCAGAAGGTGTGAAGTACATTCACTGTTTAATATCGGTTAGTCATTGACCTTGCGATGTTCAGGTGTCATAAATCTACAGAACTGACAACATGCAGGCATGCAAGACTTACCTATGTAATGCAGAAAGTGTATTGTAAACTCACATATAATATACTGCATACTGTATTGTACCTGTGCTGTCGCACCAAACGGAGACCACGACAACCAGCAGGAGAGACACCCAGATGATCTTGGACATGATGATGGCAGCCGTGAACACTGGACAAAGTGGGTCTTTACTCTTGGTAATGTCTCAGTAGTGTTTCAGTGAAATAGTACATTTCCTTCCCTTGCCTCTCTGTCAACTCTCCATGGGTCTTGTTTGTGTTCTTGCCAGGCAGAGAAAGAGATAGGTCTGCACAGGCCGTAGGGGCTTTTTGATTTCGTCTACCACAGGCTTGCCTTCGCAGCTGATATGTGATGATGAAGGGGCTAGAAAAGGCAGGACAACAGGAGGTGAAACAGAAAAACCCATGAAGACCCATCTATGGCCCCAATGCTGCAAGAGCTGTTGTGGTGGTGGTGGTGGTTAAGACTGATTGGGGCTGTGTTCATATTAATCTGGTAAAGATTCGATCTGTAACTAGGGCTACAATATGCAAGGTGGGTGATCATTGCCCAACCATTAGTTGTTGCATTTTTACCAACGGCTTTTCAATCTGTAACTATTCAAAGAAAGGCCTCCACATGTCAAATGTGCATTTCTTTCTCTGATTATATCTGTTTACCTGGAATTTATCAGTCATTGTGTGTGCTCTCTGCAATCATATCACATTATTCAAGATTTATAAAATATTTTTAAAATAAAATATTAACATTTAGGCCTAGAGACCCTTCACAAAGCCTTTACACAAGGTAAAGTGCTACCATTGAATTCTGCAAAAAAATACACAAAAAGAACTGAGGTTGGCACAAGATGGAGGGAAAGTTGGAGCATAATTAACAAAATTACAGTTAACAAAAATGTACAGTATAAACGAATGTATAGAATTTATTATACAAGAGACAAAATTCACAAATTATACAGCATAACGCCAGAGTAATGTCTTAAGTTTAAACTAATAATGACTCGACAATCCATGCTTTCTGGTAAAGGTATAAAGTCCGGAAGTTGTGGGTGGAGCTAGAAAGTTGGTTGTCAGAAGTATTACAATGTAAACTTACTTTTAATCCATCTGTCTACATATTTCAAGTATGGCATATGGGGGAGATACCCAATGGGCTGGCGATTATTTTTTCATCACTCATCTTGAAAAAATGTATACTAAAAACTTGGAAATCAATCTGTCATTATTAACACAATGGAAAATCTATGATTTACAGTGCCTTGCAAAAGTATTCATCCCCTTTGGCGTTTTTTCTATTTTCTTGCATTTTCTTGCAACCTGTAATTTAAATCTATTTTTATTTGGATTTCATGTAATGGACATACACAAAATAGTTATTGAAATTATTGTTTAAAAAAAAGAAAAAAAAAGTGGTGCTAGCATATGTATTCACCCCCTTTGCTATGAAGCCCCTAAATATGATCTAGTGCCACCAATTACCTTCAGAAGTCACATAATTAGTTAAATAAAGTCAACTTGTGTGCAATCTAAGTGCCACATGATCTGTCATATGATCTCAGTATATCTATACCTATTCTGAAAGACCCCATAGTCTGCAACACCACTAAGCAAGGGGCACCACCAAGCAAGCGGCACCATGAAGACCAAGGAGCTCTCCAAACAGGTCAGGGAGAAAGTTGTAGAGAAGTACAGATCAGGGTTGGGTTATAAACAAATATCTGAAACTTTGAACATCCCACAGAGCTCCATTAAATCCATTATTAAAAAATGGAAAGAATATGGCACCACAACAAACCTGCCAAGACAGGGCTGCCCACCAAAACTCACGGACCAGGCAAGGAGGGCATTAATCAGAGAGGCAACAAAGAGACCAAAGATAACCCTGAATGAGCTGCAAAGCTCCACAGTGGAGATTGGAGTATCTGTCCATAGGACCACCTTAAGCCATACACTCCACAGAGTGAAAATTGGTGTTCACCAAAAGGCATGTGGGATACTCCCCAAACATATGGAAGAAGGTACTCTGGTCAGATGAGACTACAATTTAGTTTTTTGGCCATCAAGGAAAACGCTATGTCTGGCGCAAACCCAACACCTCTCATCATCCCGAGAACACCATCCCCACAGTGAAGCATGGTGGTTGCAGCATCATGCTGTGGGGATGTTTTTCATCGGCAGGGACTGGGAAACTGGTCAGAATTTAAGGAATGATGGATGGCGCTAAATACAGGGAAATTCTTGAGGGAAACCTGTTTCAGTCTTCCAGAGATTTAAGACTGGGATGGAGGTTCACCTTCAAGCAGGACACTAAGCATACTGCTAAAGCAACACTCAAGTGGTTTAAGGGGAAACATTTAAATGTCTTTGAATGGCCTAGTCAAAGCTCAGACCTCAATCCAATTGATGAGAAACTGTGATATGACTTAAAGATTGCTGTACACCAGTGGAGCTGGAGGAGCTGGAGCTGGAGCAGGAGCAGTTTTGCCTTGAAGAATGGGCAAAAATCCCAGTGGCTAGATGTGCCAAGCTTATAGAGACATACCCCATGAAACTTGCAGCTGTAATTGCTGCAAAAGGTGGCTATACAAAGTATTGACTTTGGGGGGTGAATAGTTATGCATGCTCAAAAAGATTTCATTTTTTTTGTCTTATTCCTTGTTTGTTTCACGGTAAAAAATATTTTGTACAATTTGAGACTAAGTGGCAAACAACAGCGCAGTCACTAGGGATAGGGGTGTGAGCGTGTGGGGGTAGATTAGATGTAGTCATTGTTTGTGTGTGTCTCTGTAAGTTTTGTTCGTGTAAATGTGCATCTGTAGTGGGGGAAAAAATCTGAAAAAATTGGGGGAAAAATATTATATACAGTACGAGTCACACTAACTCATTCCAGGGTTTTTCTTTATTTTGACTATTTTCTACACTGTAGAATAATAGCTAAGATATCAAAACTATGAAATAACACATATTTATTTAACTAGGCATGTCAGTTAAGAACAACTTCTTATTTACAATGACGGCCTACCGGTGAACAGTGGGTTAACTGGCAAAAGGCCTCCTGCTGGATGGGGGCTGGGATTCAAAATATTAAAAAATATATATATATAGGACATAACACACATCATGTCAAGAGAGACAACACAACACTACATAAAGAGAGACCTAAGACAACAACATAGCAACACATGACAACACAGCATGGTAGCAGCACAACATGGTAGCAGAACAACACATGGTACAAACATTATTGGGCACAGACAACAGCACAAAGGGCAAGAAGGGAGAGACAACAATACATCACACAAAGCAGGCACAACTGTCAGTAAGAGTGTCCATGATTGAGCCTTTGAATGAAGAGATTGAGATAAAACTGTCCAGTTTGAGTGTTTGTTGCAGCTTGTTCCAGTCGCTAACTGCAGCGAACTGAAAAGACGAGGAACCAAGGGATGTGTGTGCTTCGGGGACTTTTAATAGAATGTGACTGGCAATACAGGTGTTGTATGTGGAGGATGAGGGCTGCAGTAGATATCTCAAATAGGAGGGAGTGAGACCTAAGAGGGTTTTATAAATAAGCATCAACCAGTGGGTCTTGCGACGGGTGTACAGAGTTGACTAGTTTACAGAGGAGTATAGAGTGGAGTGATGTGTCCTATATGGAGCATTGGTGGCACCCTTACCTGCCGATCTATAAATCACGTCTCCGTAATCTAGCAGGGGTAGGATGGTCATCTGAACCAGGTTCAGATCGATAGCTGGGGTGAAAAAGGAGCGATTACGATAGAGGAAACCAAGTCTAGATTTAACTTTAGCCTGCAGCTTTGATATGTGCTGAGAGATGGACAGTGTACCGTCGAACCATACTCCCACATACAGTGCCTTGCGAAAGTATTCGGCCCCCTTGAACTTTGCGACCTTTTGCCACATTTCAGGCTTCAAACATAAATATATAAAACTGTATTTTTTTGTGAAGAATCAACAACAAGTGGGACACAATCATGAAGTGGAACGACATTTATTGGATATTTCAAACTTTTTTAACAAATCAAAAACTGAAAAATTGGGCGTGCAAAATTATTCAGCCCCCTTAAGTTAATACTTTGTAGCGCCACCTTTTGCTGCGATTACAGCTGTAAGTCGCTTGGGGTATGTCTCTATCAGTTTTACACATCGAGAGACTGAAATGTTTTCCCATTCCTCCTTGCAAAACAGCTCGAGCTCAGTGAGGTTGGATGGAGAGCATTTGTGAACAGCAGTTTTCAGTTCTTTCCACAGATTCTCGATTGGATTCAGGTCTGGACTTTGACTTGGCCATTCTAACACCTGGATATGTTTATTTTTGAACCATTCCATTGTAGATTTTGCTTTATGTTTTGGATCATTGTCTTGTTGGAAGACAAATCTCCATCCCAGTCTCAGGTCTTTTGCAGACTCCATCAGGTTTTCTTCCAGAATGGTCCTGTATTTGGCTCCATCCATCTTCCCATCAATTTTAACCATCTTCCCTGTCCCTGCTGAAGAAAAGCAGGCCCAAACCATGATGCTGCCACCACCATGTTTGACAGTGGGGATGGTGTGTTCAGGGTGATGAGCTGTGTTGCTTTTACGCCAAACATATCCAAATCCGGCTTTAAACTTCTTCACAACAGTATCTCGGACCTGCCTGGTGTGTTCCTTGTTCTTCATGATGCTCTCTGCGCTTTTAACGGACCTCTGAGACTATCACAGTGCAGGTGCATTTATACGGAGACTTGATTACACACAGGTGGATTGTATTTATCATCATTAGTCATTTAGGTCAACATTGGATCAGTCAGAGATCCTCACTGAACTTCTAGAGAGAGTTTGCTGCACTGAAAGTAAAGGGGCTGAATAATTTTGCACGCCCAATTTTTCAGTTTTTGATTTGTTAAAAAAGTTTGAAATATCCAATAAATGTCGTTCCACTTCATGATTGTGTCCCACTTGTTGTTGATTCATCACAAAAACACAGTTTTATATCTTTATGTTTGAAGCCTGAAATGTGGCAAAAGGTCGCAAAGTTCAAGGGGGCCGAATACTTTCGCAAGGCACTGTACTTGTATGAGGTGACTACCTCAAGCTCTGAACCCTCAGAGGTAGTAATCACACCTGTGGGGAGAGGGGCATTCTTCTTACCAAACCACATTACCTTTATTTTGGAGGTGTTCAGAACAAGGTTAAGGGTAGAAAAAGCTTGTTGGACACTAAGAAAGCTTTGTTGTAGAGCGTTTAACACAACATCTTGGGAAGGGCCAGCTGAGAATAAGACTGTATCATCTGCATATAAATGAATACTAGAGCTTCCTACTGCCTGAGCTATGTTGTTTATGTAAATTGAGAAGAGTGTGGGGCCTAGGATCAAGCCTTGGGATACTCCCTTGGTGACATGCAGTGGCTGAGACAGCAGATGGTCTGACTTTATACACTGCACTCTTTAAGAGAGGTAGTTAGCAAACCAGGCCAAAGGCCCCTCAGAGACACCAATACTCCTTAGCCGGCCCACTAGAATGGAATGGTCTACCGTATCAAAAGCTTTGGCTAAGTCAATAAAAATAGCAGCACAACATTGTTTAGAATCAAGGGAAATGGTGACATCATTGAGGACCTTTAAGGTTGCAGTGACACATCCATAACCTGAGTGGAAACCAGATAATACTATAGACATCAAGAAAGCCAGTCAGTTGATTATTGACAAGTTTTTTCAACACTTTTGATAAACAGGGCAAAATAGAAATAAGCAGTCAAGATCAGCTTGATCTCCCCCTTTAAATAAATGATTAACCGTGGCTGCCTTCCAAGCAATGGGAACCTCCCCAGAGAGGAGAGACAGGTTAAAAAGGTCAGAGATGGGCTTGGCAATGATAGGGGCAGCAACCTTAAAGAACCAAGGGTCTA
The DNA here is from genome assembly GCF_034236695.1 of Oncorhynchus nerka. Classification (NCBI taxonomy): domain Eukaryota; kingdom Metazoa; phylum Chordata; class Actinopteri; order Salmoniformes; family Salmonidae; genus Oncorhynchus; species Oncorhynchus nerka. Next base: position 48,608,777 of record NC_088403.1, on the reverse strand, counting down.
AACCATCTTTTTTTTATTTTTTTATTTTTTTATTTCACCTTTATTTAACCAGGTAGGCTAGTTGAGAACAAGTTCTCATTTGCAACTACGACCTGGCCAAGATAAAGCATAGCAGTGTGAACAGACAACACAGAGTTACACATGGAGTAAACAATTAATAAGTCAATAACACAGTAGAAAAAAAAGGGAGTCTATATACATTGTGTGCAAAAGGCATGAGGAGGTAGGCGAATAATTAAAATTTTGCAGATTAACACTGGAGTGATAAATGATCAGATGGTCATGTACAGGTAGAGATATTGGTGTGCAAAAGAGAGGAAAAGTAAATAAATAAAAACAGTAATGGGATGAGGTAGGTAAAAATGGGTGGACTATTTACCGATAGACTATGTACAGCTGCAGCGATCGGTTAGTTGCTCAGATAGCAGATGTTTGAAGTTGGTGAGGGAGATAAAAGTCTCCAACTTCAGCGATTTTTGCAATTCGTTCCAGTCACAGGCAGCAGAGAACTGGAACGAAAGGCGGCCAAATGAGGTGTTGGCTTTAGGGATGATCAGTGAGATACACCTGCTGGAGCGCGTGCTACGGGTGGGTGTTGCCATCGTGACCAGTGAACTGAGATAAGGCGGAGCTTTACCTAGCATTGACTTGTAGATGACCTGGAGCCAGTGGGTCTGGTGACGAATATGTAGCGAGGGCCAGCCGACTAGAGCATACAGGTCGCAGTGATGGGTGGTATAAGGTGCTTTAGTGACAAAACGGATGGCACTGTGATAAACTGCATCCAGTTTGCTGAGTAGAGTGTTGGAAGCAATTTTGTAGATGACATCGCCGAAGTCGAGGATCTGTAGGATAGTCAGTTTTACTAGGGTAAGTTTGGCGGCGTGAGTGAAGGAGGCTTTGTTGCGGAATAGAAAGCCGACTCTAGATTTGATTTTCGATTGGAGATGTTTGATATGAGTCTGGAAGGAGAGTTTACAGTCTAGCCAGACACCTAGGTACTTATAGATGTCCACATATTCAAGGTCGGAACCATCCAGGGTGGTGATGCTAGTCAGGCGTGCGGGTGCAGGCAGCGAACGGTTGAAAAGCATTCATTTGGTTTTACTAGCGTTTAAGAGCAGTTGGAGGCCATGGAAGGAGTGTTGTATGGCATTGAAGCTCGTTTGGAGGTTAGATAGCACAGTGTCCAAGGACGGGCTGGAAGTATATAGAATGGTGTCGTCTGCGTAGAGGTGGATCAGGGAATCGCCCGCAGCACGAGCAACATCATTGATATATACAGAGAAAAGAGTCGGCCCGAGAATTTAACCCTGTGGCACCCCCATAGAGACTGCCAGAGGACCGGACAGCATGCCCTCCGATTTGACACACTGAACTCTGTCTGCAAAGTAGTTGGTGAACCAGGCAAGGCAGTCATCAGAAAAACCGAGGCTACTGAGTCTGCAGATAAGAATATGGTGATTGACAGAGTCGAAAGCCTTTGCAAGGTCGATGAAGACGGCTGCACAGTACTGTCTTTTATCGATGGGGGTTATGATATCGTTTAGTACCTTGAGCGTGGCTGAGGTGCACCCGTGACCGGCTCGGAAACCAGATTGCACAGCGGAGAAGGTACGGTGGGTTTCGAGATGGTCAGTGACCTGTTTGTTGACTTGGCTTTCGAAGACCTTAGATATGCAGGGCAGGATGGATATAGGTCTGTAACAGTTTGGGTCCAGGGTGTCTCCCCCTTTGAAGAGGGGGATGACTGCGGCAGCTTTCCAATCCTTGGGGCTCTCAGACGATATGAAAGAGAGGTTGAACAGGCTGGTAATAGGGGTTGCGACAATGGCGGCGGATAGTTTCAGAAATAGAGGGTCCAGATTGTCAAGTCCAGCTGATTTGTACGGGTCCAGGTTTTCCAGCTCTTTCAGAACATCTGCTATCTGGATTTGGGTAAAGGAGAACCTGGAGAGGCTTGGGCGAGTAGCTGCGTGGGGGGCGGAGCTGCGTGGGGGGCGGCCGAGGTTGGAGAAGCCAGGCGGAAGGCATGGCCAGCCGTTGAGAAATGCTTGTTGAAGTTTTCGATAATCATGGATTTATCGGTGGTGACCGTGTTACCTAGCCTCAGTGCAGTGGGCAGCTGGGAGGAGGTGCTATTGTTCTCCATGGACTTCACAGTGTCCCAGAACTTTTTGGAGTTGGAGCTACAGGATGCAAATTTCTGCCTGAAGAAGCTGGCCATCTGACCCAGATGGTTTTGGGGGGTTAAGTTTAAGGAGCTCCTTTAGCACCCCAGACTCAGTGACTGCCTTCGGGGAGAAACTTTGTAGCGGGGCAGGGGAAAAGATGGAGAAGCATCAGGATAGTTGCATTAGAAGGGGTGGGAGATGAGGAAATGTTGGACGGGCAAGGAGGCATTGCTGAGTCTAATAGGAATCCTGACTTAGTGGTGATTAAAGAGCTCGGTCATGTGCTTCTTGTCAGTAACAACCACATCATCAACATTAAGGGACATGGGCAGCTGTGAGGAGGAGGGTTTATTCTCCAGGTCTTAACCGTTTTCCAGAACTTCTTGGGGTTAGAGCCACAGAGAGAGAACTGCTCCTTAAAGTAACTAACTTTGGCCTTCCGGATAGCCTGAGTGCACTTATTTCTCATTTGCCTGAACGAGAGCCAGTCAGCCTGAGTATGCTAGTGCCGAGCCTTTCGCCAAATGGAATTCTTCAGGTGGAGTAACTCTTCAAGATCACGGTCAAACCAGGGGCTGAACCTGTTTTTAATTCTCATTTTATTTATGGGGCCTTATTTGTAAACAATACCACAGAAAATATTAAAAAAGAAGGTCCCAGCACCTTTGACAGAGAGGATCAAGCTGATTCTATACCATGTTACAGAGGCCAGTTCATGAAGGAAGGCTTGCTCATTAAAGCTTTTTTAGCAAGCGTCTATGACAAATCAGAACAGGTCGTTTCACTGAGCAGCCATTACGAACACAGGCTGTAAAACAGTGATCACTAAGGTCATTACAGAAAGCACCAGACTGATACATATCAGGATTATTTGTGAGGATCGAGGAGAGTAGCCTTTTCTGGGTGTTTGGAGTCATACCTTGTGGGATTGGTAATGATCTGAGAAAGATTTAGGGAGTCCCATTGCTTTAGGAGTTCCAGTTTAGGTCACCTAGCAGGACAAATTCAGACTTAGTGTAAGGGGCCAGGAGAGACCTCAGGGCAGGTAGGGTACAGGCCGGTGCAGATGGAGGACGATAGCATAAAGCAACAGTCAACAAAGAGCTATTTGAAAGTTTAATGCTTAAAACCAGCAAATCAAATTGTTTGAGGACAGACTTGGTGGAGACAACCGAGCACTGAAGGTGTTCCTTGGTAAAGATTGCCACTCCCCCACCTTTGGAAGATCTGTCTTGCCAAAAAAGGTTATAATCAGAAAGGTTAACTTCAGTATTCACAACACTCTTGGAATCATGTAGTAACCAAAAAAGTGTTAAAGAAATCAAAATATTTGTTTGTTTGTTGAGATTATTCAAAGTAGGCACCCTTTGCATTGATGACAGCTTTGCACACTGTTGGTGTTCTCTCATTTAGCTTTATAAGGTTGTTACCTGGAATGCATTTCAATGAACAGGTATGCCTTGTTAAAAGTTAATTTGTTGAATTTCCTTCCTTTTGAGCCAATCAGTTGTGTTGTGACAAGGAAGGGGTAGTATACAGAAGATAGCCCTATTTGGTAAATGACTAAATCCATATTATGTCAGGAACAGCTCAAACAAGCCAAGGGAAACAACAGTCCATCATTACATTAAGACATAAAGGTCAGTTAATATGTAACATTTAAAGAACTTTGAAAGTTTCTTCAAGTGCAGTCGCAAAAACTATGAAGAGCTATGATGAAACTGGCTCTCACGAGGACCGCCACAGGAAAGGAAGACCCAGAGTTACCTCTGCTGCAGAGTTACCTCTGCTGCAGAGTTAGCTGCACCTCAGATTGCAGCCCAAATAAATGCTTCACAGAGTTCAAGTAACAGATACAACTGTTCAGAGGAGACTGTGTGAATCAGGCCTTCATGGTTGAATTGCTGCAAAGAAACCACTACTAAAGGACACCAATAATAAGAACAGACTTGCTTGGACATTAGACCGGTGTCCAAATTTTAGATTTTTGGTTCCATGCCTTTGTGAGACGCAGAGTAGGTGAACAGATGTAGGTGAACAGATGATCTCTGCACGTGTGGTTCCCACCATGAAGCATGGAGGAGGAGGTGTGATGGTGTGGGGGTGCTTTGCTGGTGAAGCTGTCTGTAATTTATTTAGACTTCAAGGCACACTTAACTAACATGGCTGCTACAGCATTCTGCAGTAATACGCCATCCCATCTGGTTTGTGCTTAGAGGGAATATAATTGGTTTTTCAACAGGAAAATTACCTGAAACCCACCTCCAGGCTGTGTAAGGGCTAATTTACCAAGAAGGAAAGTGATGAAGTGCTGCATCAGATTACCTGGCCTCCACAATCACCTGACCTCAACCCAATTGAGATGGTTTGGGATGAGTTGGACTGCAGAGTGAAGGAAAAGTAGCCAATAAGTGCTCAGCACATGTTGGATCTCCTTCAAGACTGTTGGAAAAGCATTCCTCATGAAGCTGCTTGAGTGCATGCCAAAAGTGTGCAAAGGTGGCTACTTTGAAGAATCTAAAATCTAAAATATATTTTGATTTGTTTAACACTTTTTTTTGGCTACTACATACTTCTATGTGTTATGGCATAACTTTGATGTATTCACTATTATTTTAGAAAATAGTAAAAATAAAGAAAAACCTTGAATGAGTAGGCGTGTCCAAACTTTTTTATCTGCCATTTGACCTCAATGCATCTGGAAGAAACCAGCTACTGCAGATGAGTCACCTATTTTGTGTGGTTGGTGCGTTATAGGTTATGCATATATTGCGTGGATGGCGCGGGTAGGTTCTATTAAACCCACGTTTCAATACAGTCCCTCGCAGTGACGTAGAAAAGAGCAATGTGTGTGAGTCAGAACAACTAGGAAATCCCCCAGTGAGAGTTACGACAGAAGGTGCTGTTCCTTTAAGCGGAGACTTCCTAAAACAAGCACGACACGAAAGGAGCAGATAAACAACAACCGCCGGGGGTAGAATAACCTCGAATAGACAGTTTACCGGGATTAATCTTGTTCATACAAACGACGGATCTTTAAGGTAAGAGTGTTGTTTACAGCTAGACAATTATACACAAAACGTATGTTATTTATTAGTTATAAGGAAACGGGTACATGGTACGCTTTCTTATAGCCCAGGCCGGCTTGGCAAATATGGACATTGACATGACACACACCACACTTTACACTTAAGTCCAGAAATGAATCCATATTGTATAGGCTATTGCAACACTATGTTTATGTGTACAGGTAGGCCACTATATAATTCATAGGCTCAATTCTGTGAATAATTATGTAGCCAAGAGACTTCATTCGTCAATACTGTTGTTTCATCGGCAAACGAGCTTCTCCCGTTATGCGCACTTTATTTGGTTAATACTCAGGAACGCAACTAATTTCATGGCAACTATTTCCCCATCCGTAGGTGTGTCAGAGCACAATTTCTGCTGATTTTGCATATCAAAAATCCCAGAACACTGTTGAAAGCCATTGCGGAAGTAAACCCAACCTCGACGTGAGAAGAGAGAATAGTGGGCCACCAAGTGGACTCAACTGAGAAATACTGCGCACGACCTTTTGTATGGGAGAGATGTACGGATCGTCAGGAATGCCAGATCTGATTCCATCGAATGGCCCGCGACAGCCTGGTCCGGCCGGCCAGTTCAACCCGGGACATAGGCAGGTAGCACAGAATGGGCATGAGAGGCCCAACCCCCAGAGACTAGGGCAGCGGGCGCCCAAGCTTGGACAAATTGGTCGTTCCAAGAAAGGTGAGTAGTGGAAATATTCCTCTCCCTGTACACCCACATATTTTGAGAGATATATGCCTACTGTATTGTGGTTATGTCAGGTGTTATGAGTATAGACAAAGATAGAGACATTTGAAACCAGAATCTGTCATCTTTCCAGCCTCCCCACCACTATATAATCTTATCAAAATAGGAATAAAATATGATTATTCTCAACCTTATTGACAGTTGTATGAGTAGATATTCAACTAATTGTTACCTTTCCTTTTCCAGTGGACCTAGGGGATGAGGACGTGGATGACATCATGAATAATAATGGCCAATAAAAATGTTCTGTGTCCCTCAACCTCTCACCCATCTCCTAAACCACACCACATGTGCCAATGAAGATCTTCGAAGCCAAACTCAACTGAATCAATTTGACCTTGATCAATCAACTTTACAAGTGACCTCCCCTGAAGCTTGGCCTAGGATATCATAGCTGAAAAGCTCATCGTGGCACATTGAGGGACAGTTCTATTGCCGGAATTCTAGACATTAGTTCTAGACATAAATAGGATTTAGGATTCTATAGACCTTTGCATCAAAAGCTTGTATATTGCGGTTAACTTGTCTGTTGTTATACTGTGAATGAATTGTAATGAAACGTGTTCTGCTCTTATTACCTCTGTTGTGGACTATCTGCACTTGGGAAAGTACAGTGTGGCTTGTCTTTAAAGCTTCTAAAGGGCTACATTTGAAAAAAGTTGCACTCTTTAAATGATAAGGTAAAATGAAATGGAGTAGGAGTGCTGATCTAGGATCAGGTCCCCACTTGTCTATAGAATCTTATTTAATATCATCTAAAAGGCAAGTCTGATCTTAGATCAGCACACAGAGACTATGAATACAGTTTTCTTCTTGGTTACTGATTTTACAAGGTGGATGTTTTGTAGAAGAAGGCAGGACGGAAGCCTGTTAACATGTAACGTACAGGTGGAACATTGAGTTACTGACAGTTGTGATTTAATCTAAATCTGTGGTTCTCTCACCTTGTGGAGTATCAGGTTACTGCTGAATGATCACTGTTTTGGAATGCAGGGACAGTTGGAAAAGGTTACTACTGATCATTTATATTTACAAAAAAAATATTGTTTTGGTTTATTACCTTGTTTTAAATCAATTATGGATGGCTATTATTTTCCAGCACATTTTTTTTAGAGTTGATATAATATATGGATATGTTGTTTTTCTTATGTTATTGCGTAATGGTGCACTTTGTGGGAATGACTGTTAAATATGTGACGATGAAACTTTACATATTTCTATGCACGGATTCTATTTAAGCATCAACAAGTCGGGGCATACTTCCTGTCCAGAAGGGCTACTTTCTTCTTCGTTTAAATGTTTTTATCATAAAGGATGAGTCCCAAATGGCACCCTATTCCCTACATAGGTCCTATGGGCCATAGTCAAAAGTAGTGCACTATATAGGGAATAGGGTGCCGTTTGGGACACATATAATATTTCATGTGGACTGTAAGGACAATGTTGACCTAACTAATGCCTGTAACTTTCTTGTACACTGGTCACTACTTTCAGTGAAACATTCATTTCACAGCATAGCTAATAGTGACGCTGTCATGATCACATGGCTTAAATGGATGGAATTGTTATGTGCATTGGGAATGTTTGCATGAAAATGTGATGATTTTTGCATAATAATTCATTATTGGTAATAAAGGAGGGAAGAGCTTTTCTTTTTTAATGGAACATTTATTATATCATTATGATTGAAATGCAACCTCCAGAATTAGTCGCCCGTGTCATACTTCTAAACAGCCAAATACGAGCCCCCATGTCGAACCAAATACGACAAAGAACACACATCACCCGTTGTATAATATTCCTGTTGTGTATTTTATTATCAGAGATGTTCCATATTGGGATATTGACAGTTATAACATTGCATTTGAACTGTTGTTATGAGAAAACAAGAACCATTGGATAAACTTTCAATAAAAGAAAAATGGGCTAGATATACAAATTGTAGAAGAACATGTATTATGTAGTAAGCTACATGGCCATTTATTAAAATAAACATTTCTAGAAACATTGGACATCTTACAACCATAGAAATATAATTACTATTTAGTAATCTGGTTACTATTACTATCTAACAATTGTATTTCTATGCTTACAACATCACCTAATACAAAAGCACCCACGGTTAAAATTCCACTGAGCATCTTCTCAGTCAAAGGCAGGATGGTTGAGCTTTCTCAGTGATCACAAATATCAAACATAAAATATTATTTATGCTGTCTAAAGCTAAAAGCAAAAACACAAGACTGTACTGGAGACACAAGGCTACACTAGCACTTGGGAATGGTACTACCATATTCTGCTACATTTAAAACACAAACAGAGGCTACAATCAGAGCTCAACACTAGCATACTATATAGAATGCATTCCAAACATATTGCTCCGCCCTAAGTAGAATACTAGTGTGGACATCAGAACAGAGCAAGACTTCATACAGAGTAATTAACAAATGGTCAAACACATAAATAAAAACCTGTTTGATGGTAATAATATATATCGTGTATTTCAGTAATAAAAACAAACAAACACTCCTTAGTAATAGTCAAGGCACCTGTTAAGAATGACTGTGGTGAAAGATATTTTATAGTGGGATAGAGTACATTGCAGGCCTGTATGAAAAGCCCTCTCCCTTTTGGTGTGCAGTGGGGAATTACTTGGGGATTCACCATAGTGTATGCAGTCACTCACAACTAGTGTGACGTCAACACTTGGCTTGAACGTTGAACGCCCTTGGTGACAGTCATGTCGACAGAAAACCCCATTGTAAAAGAACGGGTGGCGCGCTAGTCCCTTTTGCTATTAGACATACATAGCTATCCCCTGAGTATGCCAAAAGTATGCCCTTAGCACCACACAGAGTTTAATTTATTACCTTCAATTACAATGGAAATGCTCAATTAAATACACAGTGTTTCTTACAGGGGGGTGAGAGTGTTTGCCATGATGCTGCATCTTGGCTGTAATACGAGAAGTGTGTGTGTGTAATACGAGAACATACACCCTAAGACATGGTCTGTAAATATAAGGCGCTTCCAATAACCAATTACAGTGTATTTGTGAGGTCCACTCATAAACTCATAAACAATTGTGGAATGTTGGGAGGGGGTGAGAGACGTCACTCAAAAACAAACTACTGCATGATAGAGTCTTGTTGGGGTGGGGGTCGGGCGGTCTCCTCTGTAAAACTATATTCACATCCAGTAATTCTTTCTTTTTTTGTCATCCTGTCATACTATCCCGATATGCCCCCCAAATGCAAACTTCATGGGCAACATTTACGCTGTCCAAAAGAGCACCTATCTGTGCAAATTTATTTGACAGTAAATCTCATTATAATCTGGCAGCTGGTTTAATTTGAAACTCATGCGTTACTCTTTATGCATTGCTCAGTTTACTAAACTCTAGTTAAATAACCGCATCCTTAATACACATTGTTGAAGAAAAGTTTCAGATGAAATCACGGTGCCAGAATATAATGAAGTTTACGGTATTTCTTATACATATCTGTGCTCTTTTGCGCCACAAAAATGTCACCCCATAAGTACAACAGACTAGTCAGGTTCGACTCCATGTACAAACTCTTTCATATTCAAGCTTCTGTTATTCCAGTTATCGGCAGTAGAGGGCACTCACACATACTCCTTGGTGCTGCTGGGGGGGGAGCGGGCGCTCACGCCACTCATGGCGGGGTATTTGGGCACCGGCTTTTTACTCCTGGGGCAGGAAGATGCCAGCATGGCTCCCCCCAGCACATCCAGGAAAGAACCTCCCCAAGCAATGAAGATGGCTGCTCCAAACTCAAACCTGTGAGTGGGATGAGGGAGAGAAGAGTGAGACATGGTTTTAAAGCAGTGTTCTTACATTCTTCGGTAACACTTTACACCTTAAGTTGCCCCTATAGCCTTACAATAATAAAACATAGTTTTGTCCATTATTGCCCTTACGAAAAAAGCTAGCAGTCATAGTGCAGTATAACTGCAGTTAAAGTGCAGTTTAACTGCAGTATGCTGCAATTACAGCGCCCGAAATACCAGTCGACTGCAGTTACTACACTTTACTGCAGTTTAAAAACTGCAATCTTTTTTTGTAAGGCCGCAAACAGGTTAATGTAGTCCTAAAAAGATATTCAGAAATTATGTAGGCAGCCAGGGCTGTCTCAGCCTCCAGTATTTATGCTGCAATAGTTTCTGTATCGGGGGGCTAGGGTCAGTCTGTTATATCTGGAGTATTTCTCCTGTTTTATCCGGTGTCCTGTTTGAATTCAAGTATGCTCTCTCTAATTTTTTTCTTTCTTTCTTTCTTTCTTTCTTTCTTTCTGAGGACCTGAGCCATAGGACCATGCCTCAGGACTACCTGGCCTGATGACTCCTTGCTGTCCCCAGTCCACCTGGTCGTGCTGCTGTTTCCAGATTCAACTGTTCTGCCTGCGGCTATGGAACACTGACCTGTTCACCGGACGTGCTACCATGTCCCAGACCTGCTGTTTTCAACTCTCTAGAGACAGCAAGAGCGGTAGAGATACTCTGAATGATCAGCTATGAAAAGCCAACTGACATTTACTCCTGAGGTGCTGACCTGTTGCACCCTCAACAACCACTGTGATTATTATTATTTGACCCTGCTGGTCATCTATGAACATTTGAACATCTTGGCCTTGTTCTGTTATAATCTCCACACGGCACAGCCAGAAGAGGACTGGCCACCCCTCATAGCCTGGTTCCTCTCTAGGTTTCTTCCTAGGTTCCGGCCTTTCTAGGGAGTTTTTCCTAGCCACCGTGCTTCTACACCTGCATTGCTTGCTGTTTGGGGGTTTTAGGCTGGGTTTCTGTACAGCACTTTGTGACATCAGCTGATGTAAGAAGGACTTTATAAATACATTTGACTTACTTGGTGTTGACAGGAGTATAAGGGTTATAGAAGGCCCGGATGACATTGTGAGCGAACCACGAACAGGCCACTACTGCACACAGAGCTGAATGAGAAAGAAAAAACATTCACATACATAAAAAGAGGGATCAGACGGATCAGCATAGTTTTACGTCAGACGGTGTCACTCCAAAGTGACGCTCATCCCTCAACTGATCAGTCTTGTAGGATGTGTAACTCATATTAACATTTTAATATTCCAGAGCATCCGCCATTCAAATATGAAAACATATTTCCTAATTTATGATGTCACTGCGTTTTCATTGATCCTCTATGAAATAGGCAGAATAGCTAGCTAAATTATCAATTGCAATGGGAGAAAAAACAAAATGGTGGCTACCTCCTAGTAAAATGATGTGCAAGCACGTTAGCCGCAAGTGCCTTGATCAGCTGCTTAACGTTAGCTAACTTGTAGCTAGCTTACTGACATAGTTACGTACCTAGCTGACTCTACCTTACTGACATAATCATATTGCTTGACTTGTTTAATTACCCTCAAGTTGTAGACATGCTGCCTCAAAAGTAAGAGAGAATGTTATCTGATTCTGGGAACAGACAGAACAGGTAGCGCATCTGCCTCATGAAAATAGCTAGCTTTTGGTGGAAGCATTCAGCATTGAGTGTGCAGCACAAGGTAGCTGGTTGGTTAGCAGCATCCCATAATTCGTTTTATATGAAGTGACTGGCTCAGCTAGCAAGCTAATGTTGGACAAATTTAACCTCTATTGGCTAGGGGGCAGAATTTTCACTTTTGGATAAATAGCGTGCCCAATTTCAACTTCCTGCTACTCATGCCAAGAATATAATATAAGATATGCATATCATTCATATATTTGGATAGAAAACACGCTGAAGTTTCTAAAACTGTTTGAATCATGTCTGTGAGTATAACAGAATTTATGTAGCAGGCAAAACCCCAAGGACTAACTGTTCAGAATTTGTTTTTCTTCTCTCTGTTCCCTGACTTGTTATTGCCAAGGGATATTTCTTAGGGACCTGTTTTCAGTTCCTACCGCTTCCACTGGATGTCACCAGTCTTTGGAATTTGGTTGAGGTTATTCCTTTGTGCAATGAAGAAGTAGGCCATCTAGGAACTGGGTACACTTTAGTAAGTTGCGCAAGACGTGAAAAGTGGCGCTGGTTTGTTTTCATTCCTGTATTGAACACAGATTGCCCCGTCTACAATTTGATTGATTATTAACGTTTAAAAATACCTAAAGTTGTATTACAAAAGTAGTTTGAAATATTTTGGCAAAGTTCATAGGCAACTTTTGAAATATTTTGTAGTGACGTTGCGTTTTTTGTAAGTTGTTTTTTTCTGCATCAAACGCGCTTTATAAATGGACATTTTGGATATATATGGACGGAATTAATCGAACAAAAGGACCAATTGTGATGTTTATGGGACATATTGGAGTGCCAAGAAAAGAAGCTCGTCAAAGGTAATGCATGTTTTATATTTTATTTCAGCGTTTTGTGTAGCGCCTGCAGGGTTGAAATATGCTAACTCCTTTGTTTACTGCTGGTGCATATGGTGCAGGCTATCAGATAATAGCTTCTTATGCTTTCGCCGAAAAGCATTTTTAAAATCTGACATGTTGGCTAGATTCACAACGAGTGTAGCTTTAATTGAGTATCTTACATGTGTGATTTAATGAAAGTTTGAATTTTATAGTATTTTATTTGAATCTGGCGCTCTGCATTTTCCCTGGTAATTGGCCAGTTGAGACATTTGCGTCCCGCCTATCCATAACTCAAGCTAGCTTTCGTGTACATTGTCAATCTTCAGAAATACTGCTTGTTAAAGCACAAACAGTATTTTGACTTCCGGATGAAAAGCGTACCCAAAGTAAACTGCCTGTTACTCAGGCCCAGAAGCTAGGATATGCATTGGTGGATTTGGATAGAAAACACTCTAAAGTTTCTAAAACTGTTAAAATTATGTCTGTGAGTATAACAGAACCGATATGGCAGGCGAAAACCCAGAGGACAACCCCCCCAAACAAAATGTCAGCCTACCTCTATTTTCAATGGCTATCACTTTAATTACAAGGCCAAGTCCTCCCAGATTGCAGTTCCTAGGGCTTCCACTAGATGTCAACAGTCTTTAGAAAGAGTTTCAGGCTGGTTTTTGGAAAAATGAGCCAGAAATTGTAGTTTTTCTAGGTGGCTCCCATTTTGGCTGTAGTGTTTCCAAGCGTGTGGAAGAGAGCGCGTTCTTTGGTATTTTTCTCCGGTAAAGACAATAACGATTCAACGTCTTAAATTGTATCATTTATTTATGTATAAGGATACCTAAGGTTTGATTATAAACGTTGTTTGACTTGTTTGGAAAAGTTTATTAGTAATGTTTGGGATTCATTTTGTATGCATTTTGATGGAAGGAAACTGGGTGGATTATTGACTGAGGCGCGCCAGCTAAACTGAGTTTTTATGGATATAAAGAAGGACATTATCGAACAAAAGGACCATTTGTTATGTAACTGGGACCGTTTGGAGTGCAAACAGAAGAAGATCATCAAAGGTAAGGCATTTTAATCCCACACAGTTATACATAAAGAGATCAATGATCAATTCAAACAATTTTACTCTGCGCTATACACCTCTGAATCCCCTCAAGACCCTTTGCTGATTGATTCCTTCTTTAATGGCTTGAATATGCCTTCAATTGATACAGACTCCCATGACTGTCTAGAAAAATAATTTACACCTGAGGAGATTGCAACAGTAGTATCCACAATGAAAAGTGGTAAATCACAGAGTCCGGACGGTTTTCTGGTCTGCTTTGCCCTTTCTTGTCTCGATTATTTGCAGAGTGCCTTAATACCTCAAAGATATCGCCTAGTCTTTATCAGGCTTCAATTTCATTACTATTAAAGAAAAACAAAGACCCCCTGGAATGTGGATCCTGTCGCCCAATCTCGCTTTTAAACTGTGATTACAAAATCCAAGCCAAGCTTTTAGCCATTCTTATGGAAGGCTCACTGCACCAAGTAATACACCCTGACCAGACTGGCTTTATGAGAAATAGGCATTTGTTTTTCAATATTAGGCGCCTTATGAATATACTGTACTCCCCAGCGTCAGCGGACCCGGAGGTGGTGGTCTCACTTGATGCAGAAAAAGCTTTTGACCGCGTTGAGTGGGATTACCTAACAGCTGCACTTTATAGATTTGGCTTTGGCCCCAAATTCATTGCTTGGATAAAGATTCTTTATTTTTCCCCCATGGCTTCGGTATGGACTAAAAACTTGTCCTCAGACTATTTTCTCTTGCACCACGGATCCAGAAAGGGTTGTCCACTCTCCCCCTTGCTGTTTGCTTTGGCAATCGAGCCTCTCGCCATTGCACTATGCTCTAATGATGCCATTCAAGGGATAATTAGGACGGGCTTAGAGCAGAAAGTCTCGCTATATGCTGACAACCTCCTTTTGTTTATCTCTAACTCTGATACCTCATTCCCACGTGCTTAACTGTTCTTAAAAAGTTTGGATCAAGCTCAGGGTACAAGCTGAATCTAGGCAAGAGTGAACTTTTTCCTGTAAATAAGGCTGCTTTAAAGCGCTCTTTTACAAGTTTTCAGTTTAGGATTGTCCGGGATCAATTCACCTACTTGGGAGTTAAAGTGACAAGGAAATATTCAAATTTATTTCAGGAAAACTTTGTTGCTCTAGCAGACAGTTTGAAATCATCTTTTACTTTTTGGAATTCGCTACCTTTTTCTCTTATCGGAAGGATTAATGTCATTAAAATGAATGTGTTGCCCAAATTTGTATATTTATTTCAATGTTTACCCATTTTCATTCCAAAATATTTTTTTATTTCACTGGATCAAACTTTCATGTATTTTATTTGGGATGGCAAGGTACCACGGATTGGTAGAAAACATTTACAGAAGCCTAAAGCATTGGGGGGTTTAGCTCTACCAAATTTTCAGACATACTATTGGGCTGCAAATTTCAGATCCCTTCTATACTGGCTGCAGACTGATCCTACTGGCCCTTAAACACTCTGGGTCCAGATGGAGTCTGAATCATGTAAACCTGCTACACTTTCTTCTGTGTTGTGCTCGTCTCTCCCAGGGTCCCTAGGCAAAAGGTGTGTCAACCCAATTGTAAAGCAGTCTCTTAAAATTTGGAATCAGTTCCGTTTTGCCTTTAGCCTCCAAGGCTTTTCTCTATCAGGCCCAATCAATCAGAACATTTTATTTCCTCCATCTTTGAATGATGGGGCTTTTGCCATCTGGCACTCACTAGGCCTCTCCTCACTAGCCCAATTATTATTTGATGATACATTTGCCTCTTTTGCTCAGCTACAGGAAAAGTTCAACCTCCCCCAATCCCACTTTTTCCGCTATCCCTAGACTAGGAACTTTGTCAGAGCTAACACACCTGAATTTCCCCATAGGCCTGCGAATACAGCTATAGAGAGCATCTTTGAGCTGAACAAGCTTCCTAGGGGCGCAATTTCAGATGTATATGGAACCATTCATGACCTACAGAACCCTTCTTTGGTGCCTTTAAAGCCTCGATGGGAAAATGATTTGGGGGAGGAACTTGGGGAAGACACATGGGAATCTGTGCTGCACAGGGTGCATTCGTCCACTTTTAGCACGAGACACAGCCTCATTCAATTCAAGGTGGTTCACTGTATCCACTGGTCCGGGGCCAAACTTGGAAGAATATTCTCTGATTTTGATCCTGCCTGTGTCAGATGTAAAATGGAACCAGCCACACTGTTGCATATGTTTTGGGGCTGTCATAAACTGTCAGGTTTCTGGGAATTAATATTCTCTGATATATATGACACTGTTATAGATCCGTCTCCCCTTACAGCCCTTTTTGGAGTACTGCCCATAGGTACCCCCTGTCAAGAATCCAGTTGGACACTGTTGCTTATACAACTCTTTTAGCTAGACGGCTAATACTACAGAACTGGAAGATGGCAGCTCCCCAATCTTATAAACATTGGGTGAGAGATGTGTTGTGCTCTCTGAGTTGAATATATTATTTATATCGCTTTGAATTTTGCGCTCTGCAATTTCACTGGATGTTGGCCACACAGAACCAATAGAATAGGTAAACTTATGTACTATGGGGATAGTAGATGGACATAGGTTAGTGCTTTTGCTGTTTGTTAGGCCTACTCATCTTTGTTGGCTGATGAAAAGTAAATGTGGACAGTTCTTCTAACATCTTGAATATGCTCCTCAGAATGAGATAAGAAGGAAATGCGCAGTTGCGTCCCTGATGTGCCTGTCTTCACTTGTAGCCTACTTCGAAGCTAAGATGCCTGTGAAATGGACCCGATCACGCGACGGGCATTGGCTAATAATAATTGAGATCTCTGAGAGAGCCATGTGAGTGAGAGGTGCTTAGGAGAACAGCGATTAGCAGCCGGGAGAAGGGAATTATAATTATTATATTCAGCCCAAGGGCAAAACGGCCACACAAGGATGCTGCCGTGAAATTCAAGGCTTGGTGAGAATATTATCAAGTGCTTGTCAAATTGTGAATGAGAGACTGATGAAGTGTGTGCAGCCTCTGCAAGAAACAAAGCAGAGCTCATGCCTTTCATGAGACTTTTTTTCAAATCATCATTAGAGTCACATCATGCAGCCTTGGAATGTACAGTATGAAAAATCAAAACATATAGCCCAACATTTGAATCACAACTAAAGGTGCATAAATAAATAACTATTTGGAGAACCTATTTCTTTGTTACCCGCTCAATATAGAATAGCCACATGTGCACACTCCCTCTGAAATCATTTGGAGAAAATATCCTTTCTATTTTATTCAGCTTTTTTCAATTGTGTTCTTCATACTATTTTGCCACAGAATTCTAAGCCAATCTTGTCTGCTAAATGAACTAGTGTATCCCACAGCCATATGGCAGAGCCAGATCAGGGCCTAACATAATGTCAGGGCATGCTATTCTGTTCTTCTGAAATAGACTACATTTTCTTCATATCATGTTTCTTTAGACCTGTCTAAAATAAATAATGGTTTTATTGTGACTATATGTAGGCTATATTACATTGATTTATTATACTTAATGTTAATGTAGACATTCCAAAGGTCTGCATCAGTGGTTTATAGGCTATGCGTGGAAGCCAGGAGATGCTAAACGTGTTTATGTTAATTAACAGGCAATTACCATGAGACCGGCAGCTATTGGCTTGACAATCAACGGCTGACAAAATGTCATGACTGCAACAGCCCTATTATTGACAGAGTTGTTGTTTTAGCTCAGATTAATTGAGACGGTTTTGAGGCATAAATGGGGTTCAGCAGACAATGTTACCTAGGTAATGGTATGATAGCCCATTGTAGCCGGACTACTTTCGAGCTATCCCATTACGCTTTGCGAGATACGAGACAGATCAGTGCAGGAGGAATTAAGGCGCTATCGGACAATGGCAGAACAGTACATTCAGGTAGCATCAATACGTATTTGAGAGAGGGGAGCCAAACACTTCTCAAGAAGTCAATGGGCGGCTAGCTATTAAATCCCCCCTCCCCCCCAACCATACTGCCATTGTCCTATAAGAGTTTTCACATGATCTAAGATCGCATGCTAGTTTGTTCATTATAATCTAAAAGGCAAAACTGATCCTAGATCAGCACTCCTACTCTGAGACACTTTAAACCTGTAAAATTGCAAGTAGTCTAGTACATATTTTTTTCTACTCTGAGACCGATTAGCTTTTTACTGGCATTGTTCTATGAGAGTTTCTAATGACCTCTTATATAACAGTAACAATCTGTATCCCAAATGACACCTTATTCCCTATATAGTTCCCTACATTTGACCACCAGTGACATTTGACTAGTGAAAAGGAGTGCACTAAATAGGGAATAGTGTCCGAGTAATAGTCAGTCAGTAAAACGTGCCCATTCTCTCCCTCTTTGATCTCCAGGGGAACCTAGGTAGATGAGTGGGACTTTTATTGTGCAACGTTTCGACCCGAAGGCCTTCGACAGGTTTAGATGAGTGGGAGAGCAGCTGGTGGCCAGACAGAGGAACAAAACCCTCATTTATAATGGTGACCAACTGAGTGTGGTGATTCTCTTGATCTCTTTCTATAGCTCCTGGTATGGACCAGAATGATCAAGTGATCTAATGAGCATGGATTTCAGACCAGTTTAGAATGATTTTTTTTACAAAAGTAGGGCCCTGAGATTTTCATGACCAAGTCATTTAATCATGTGGGGAAAACTCTGGACCCTAAGAAATAACATGTTTGTGGTGATTCTCCTGATCTCCCTCCCTCTCTCACCTCCAATCAGTAGGATGATGCCTCCAGTCATGGCGGTCCGAGACTTGCGCACTTTGTTGTTCCCTCCGCAGGTGGTACACTTCATGCCCATAGTGGCCACGCCCAGCCCAGCGATAGAGACGATGATGCCAACGATCATCAGGGCACGGGTGGCCTGGAGAGCACCTAAGACACACACACACAAACACCAGGGAGGGGAGCGAGAGAGGGATAAGGGAGAGGAGGGAAAGGAGTAGCAAGATAGTGAGAGAATGAGGGAGGGTGTGTGTGTGTGAGAGAGAGAGATATGGTACAGTTATAGAATGATATTGTATAGAACGCTTTCATTTATAGGCATGGGGGATATATTGCAAATGTCAATTAATAAACTTTAGTTTTTTATCAGCAAGTAAGCAAAAGTTGTGAACAAATATAAAATATGCATTATCAACACAATCCAACCCCAACCGTGGATCTTATACAGTATGGTGTTCACAAAGTATTGGATTTAAAAAAGTGACTGTATAAACACAGCTCAATGGATCACTGGGGTTTAATGTGACAGGATACTTTAATGTGTGTTTTTCCTGGATGAGAAACCCTGAGATACACCCTCCCTCTCCCTCCCCCTCTCTGTCTCGCTCTCTCTCTCTTTCGTGCTCTCTCTCTCTTCCATCTGCTTTTGTTGAGAGGAAGGGGGCAGTGAAAGCTACTGTCAGGACACCCTTAATCTGTCACCTCCCTCTTAAAACTGACAGAGGGTGGGAGACAGAGAGGGAGAGTACCTCCTTGGTCCACCCTGAACCAGTCTGTGCCAGTCCAGGCCATCCCTGAGCTCACAAACACAACCCTCCATCCATGAGAAAGGGAGGGAGGGAAGGAGAGAGG
Source organism: Oncorhynchus nerka (assembly GCF_034236695.1). Taxonomy (NCBI): domain Eukaryota; kingdom Metazoa; phylum Chordata; class Actinopteri; order Salmoniformes; family Salmonidae; genus Oncorhynchus; species Oncorhynchus nerka. Next base: position 48,589,693 of record NC_088403.1, on the reverse strand, counting down.
GGGAGAGTACCTTTCTTTTACTTTTAGATTGGTGTGTATTGATGTGAATTGTTAGATGCTACTGCACTTTTGGGGCTAGGAACACAAGCATTTTTGCTACACCCACAATAACATCTGCTAAATATGTGTATGTGACCAATAAAATAGGATTTAAGGATGGGGGTGGGAGAGAAGGCAACTGTGAGTGGGGAGGAGAGGGAGGAGAGAGGGAGGCGGAGAGGGGAAGAGGGTGATGAGGAGAGAGGAAGGAAGAAATACTAATCTTCTGCTGTACTTTAAACACACAATGAGGGTCCTTTCACCAGCATGCAAATTGGAGCTACCATGGAATATCACCCCATCACCTCTGTACCCCACCCCCTGTACCGTTCCAATAACCCCCAAACCTGCCCTCTGTCAGCAGGTGCAGTTACAACAAGTTAACCCCCCCCCAAGTGTTCTGAATCTGAACAAGACTCTCTGTTCAATGAAACCCCTCACACCAACAACAATGACCAGAGAAACCAACAGGAGTAGATGGGGAGTTATATCAAATCACACCCTGGTTCTCGTCATCATGGTGCCCTAAGGGTTTGGGGCGAACCGAAGTGGGAGGAGGAGGTAAAATTCCTGTACAGGGTACTGTGCTGCTGTCGCCATGGCTACTCCTGTGTTCTGTATTCTTCTGGTTGTTTACCGTTAGGTCGTTAGGACCAAGTTGTCTCTGGCATCTGGAGCCCCAGCCAGCCCCCAGTCCCCTCTCTATGCCAGGGAACAGTGGGTGATGAATGGGCAGGGGCCTGCTTAGGGGGTGGAGTGGCCCAGCCATGTGAGAATATACAGCAGAGAGGGGTGGAGGTGGGTGGGGAGGTTGGTGAGAGGGTGCCAGAAGTTAACAATATCCCACTGTATGTTAACACGAAGGGTGCTACTAAAGGAGAACCATGAGGGCCAATGACTGACTAACAGCTCTGAGCCAACACCTTTATCAGCGGCACCAATGTGCTGTACTGAGGATGCACTACACCATAAAGGGGAGTGTGGGGAACCTCAGCTGACCGTCTCAGGTGTCTGCTCACCTGTATCACCCGTCAATCAACACTATTTACTGGTACAACGTGAGACTTCCTGACACAAGTGAAGTCACCAACTTCCCAGAAATCCTCCTTTGATAATTAGATAATGGTGGATATACAACAAAGTGCTGCACAGGATAAGCATGGCATACATTTGATGTTTTGCTTAAACTGGCAATCTGCAGTTGCTACTTCCCTTTTTGGAATGTATAAATTCATGATGTGTACCCATTGATTCTTGAAGACTATAACTTATAACTGCCTCATGAGCTTACTTCAACTGTCCTACCCCATCAGAACCCAAAATATAACATCGTTTTACTCCAATAATGTAAACAAAGAAAACCTAAACAAACACTGTATAACCTTGAAACATGCTTAAAACCATAATGTTGATATCATGGATGGTCAGTCCTTTGTATCCATAGCTCTGTCTATGAATTTGAGAGTGGGTGTATCTCTCCAGCCACATCCATCAGCTTTTTACCAAAACAGGGGCCGGGATCGCTTTCTTATTGTTTCAACTTCTGATTGCCACTTTAAAGCATCTATACTTACTGTCGAGCTGCAGGATCGAGTCGTATATTTTACATTGGAGCTGCCCTGTGCTCTGAAAAGCGCATGACATCCATAATCCTTGGTACATGGCAACCGCCGTTATGATGTTGTCTCCTATGTACGCAGACATCTTCCACTGTGGCAGAATGGTCCCCACGATCAGTGCAATAACACCGACGAGTGACAGGGCGAATCCTAAAAGTTGAATTCCCGAGTTTGCCATCTTGAAAAAAAATACGATTTTGTAGATTATTTTTGATTCCTAAATAAATACGTTTCTGTTGGCGAAAAAAACGAAGAATCCTTTGGGTGCGTGTGTCCAAAGGCTACGGTTATCTTGCTGCCCACCCTTTCTCACTACACCTGCTGTCGTTATCCTTCCAATTAGGTCTATCTACCTACGTTCCTTTTACGCGGCAGAATAGCGGAATCAGTAAACACAATCTCCGAGTTGTGAAAAGGTTTTGCTTGTCTATCTCCTTTCCACCTGTTTTCTGTTATAGTTCGAGTCGCGCCTTGAATACTGTAGTAGTGAGAGTGCGGACGGAATATTTAAATTCTGGATGGTGTGCGCGCGAGAGGTGTCCGGTGCCGGGTCTCTTCCCGCATCCCCTCCTCCGGTGGCAGTTACCGTTATGTCACGCCCATTGATTTGGCTACTCCTGCATTCCGAGGAAGTTGTTCCTCAAGCTCTAGCTAGGTAGTCGGTACTGTAAAAACCACGGTACAGTTCATATCGGGCTGACCCCCCCAGTGGGTTCATCTTTTACCTTCAACAGTTGTCTAGCTGACAGTAATTGACCTTTTCTTAGAACTTGTTTAACAGTTAGTGACGCCTCTCCATGTAGTCATAGACGTGCATTTGTTTTAAGAGAGATGGCATTATAGGCCTTGTTAATAACATTATAAAGGCTTATATGTGCTTATAACAAGTTAGACATCAGTGTACGTGAATGCTTTAAGTAAAACGTTACCAAAATATCCACCTGATTCTTTATAATACGTTAGTCTTGTGTTGAATCATATTGCATTGTTCAGTTCAGTAGGTAAACCTTGTTTGTTATGTCATTTAAACACAGGATACGCCTCATTAGAATATTATCAATCTTTAATAAAATCTTTTGTCGGAATAATATTTTTTATTGTCTAGACTTTAGAAAAGCGAGCAATGACTAATTATACCGAATAACAATCACATTCCTTTCAATCTTTTATCCAGATTTTAGCAGCGATACAGAGAAGCATTTTTAGTTTCTTTCAAAAAAAAATAGCCTCCAATCAGGATACAGACAGATCAAGCGGTATGCTTACATATGCAGAAAAATACTTAGTTTAAATATAATCTGGTACCTTATGATAATATCATGATATTTGTGTATTAATTATAATGCCAGGGTATGTGCCTGTATTGATGATGTGTGTTATGATTCCAGGTGCTGTGTTGTAAATTGGATGTAATATCCTAGGCATGTTAGTGCAGTATATTGAGATGTGTGATTTACAACAGTCAGAATGACACCCTCATTACAATTAGACAGTAAAGTAGTATGCTTAGATGACTTAAGCAGACAAATAGACATGTTTTTTTTTACACAGAATTAGACATAATGATTATGACTCTAGATTGCAGGAAAAAGCTGCTTCAGGTGTTTGAAAAATGCTAAATTCAGTACACTGAAATTACACAGTTCCAATTCTCTTCAATTGACTGAATTGACTTCAATTGAAATGGAAGCGACTTCAACCCTGGTGGGGCCAGTTGGAATCTGATGGTTTTCAGCATTTTTTCTAAAGGAATCATTTTTTTCTTTTATTTTTACCTTTATTTTACCAGGCAAATCAGTTAAGAACAAATTCTTATTTTCAATGACGGCCTAGGAACAGCGGGTTAACTGCCTGTTCAGGGGCAGAACGACACATTTGTAAAGGAATCATCTAATCTTTTGCGGACAAATTTGGCTTGATTTGAATCAATTGCAAACACATTTGAGTTCATATTTGATATATTTTGTCATTGGCTACAGTAAAGGAATCATTGCCAATTCTGTTTGGTACTACTTGTTAGAGTAGGCCTATAGTTGAATCAACTGACCCCGAATCTGATCCCTTACCCATCTAGTCCACATATAATGATTTCCCTACAGTATTTCATTTGCATAATTCAGCAGACGCTCTTATCCGGAGCAAGTTACAATTGTGAGTGCATACATTTTCATACTAGTTCCCCGTGGGAATCGAATCCACAACCCTGGCAGTGCTAGTGCCATGCTCTACCAACTGAGCTACACAGGACTACTCCCAGAGCTGTCATGCTGGCTGAATCAATCAATCATCCAATGAGCACTTCACTTCACTTCCTGGTTGTGATTGGGCAGTAATCGTAGAACAATGACCGCCATTGTCCCAAGAGCAACATGACTGGCGCCACAGTGTGTGTGACTTCACACAGCTAGGAAACCCCGATCCACAGCCGGACACTGGGAGGAAGCTATGGTCATAGACGCTCGGGAGGAAATCATATCTGCAGTGCCAGAATACTAAGATTTTTGCAAGCTACCAGTGGATTAAATGTAAAATAATACATACTTAGAGCTTGATGGGTGTTTCTCACAGAGCATGGTAGGCTACAGGATGTCCCAAGGGCAGGGCTGAGTCCCCTCCCCAATATCACCCCTCCTCCGTCCCTTGAATCTCCGCCCTCCCCTCCCCTCCTCCACCAGCACCCTTCATCTCCCCACCCTGCAGCCAGTAGCCCTGTTTATACCTGGCTCTAACATGCATACTCTGTCCTGATCTTCTCCACATTCTGATTGTTTTCAGACAGGTGTAGACGACTAAAAGATGCGTTGTGATCTGCATGTGATCAGATCTTCCCGACCACCTAAGCCAGTAGGCACCCCTTGTGTCTGGATATCTTACAAGTGCAGAGACATATGGACAGTGAAACCATTCAATCATCATTATCCCATCTTCTTAAATCATTGACAGGTTACACCATTGACTTATGGCATCAACATTAGACTTAAAATGAATAAATAAATATTGTAGCTGTCAAATAATTTCCCTAGCCTAAGGGAGTCACAAGGAAATCTGGTCACAATGCAGCCACAGTGGACAGATACGAGACACATTTTAATACCATGTATTGACATATTTCATCAAATGTGGGCACAATCAGAATGTGGACAAGATCAGGACAAAGGACCCATGTTAGTGCCGCGTATAAACTAGGCTAGTGCCCAGCCTCTTCCTAGCTAGGCCCGGAGCCTTGATGCTGGGCTCAGAGGACCAACAAATGGCCCATTGTCACTGGGGAGAAGGTCCCTGTAACTTCAGGAATGTCCTCTAGTCCTGTAGCTTGACTCTGAGAAAGCATGGAGGTAGAGGAGGAGAGGGGGAAAAGGAGAGGGGGTATGTAACTTATCCTCAGGGTAACCCCTATAGCTATCTCAGTGCTGATCACCGGTGCCGTTGCTCCTGGTTACAGCATGCGATTCATCTATCGTCCTATTGGCCGGTATTGGAACCAGGGCACCAGAGTTGCCAGGACACACAAAAGAAACTGTTCTCTCCCTCCGTCTCTCCTTCCCGTTCCCTTTAACCCCCCCCCCCCCCGGAAAACTCACATTTCTCTTCTTTTTTTTGCCGTTGCACTGCTCGATGGGAGAGCAAAAACAGCTAAATCAGCCCTTAAAAAGGGCAAGGCTAACATCTCTGCCTTTCTCCTGCGGGCCCCCTGCCCTCCTCTGGTGTTGGAGAAAGTGAAGCCCAGTGAAAATCAGTGATTTAAGTCCTGCAAGCTCCATTGGAAGCCACTGAACCGTTAACAATAAAACATGCTGGGTCCTTTTCCCTGAAAAGACAACAGTCCACAACAGGGTAATGGGAAAGACTGACTCCCTCCGACACTTTTCTTTTCTCCCTCTCTCCCCTGACTCTCTCTTTCTCTCTCCCTATATTGCTCAGTTACATTCTCTCTCTATTTCTCCCTAAGTCTTCTTATGCAACAAGGTAAGCCTGTGGTCCATAGATAGCAACATAGTCCGAGGGAAATTGTCTTGATCTTTTGGGTTCATTTCTCAGGTCAAACGACATTAAGAGAGGTAATGTTCTTTCCGTTTAGTATGTGTGTACTCAACTTCATGGCCAATTGACCATCTAACCTGTATGGGAGTGAAAACATGTTTTGATGACTGGTTAAACAGAAGAATACAGTATGTAGCGAATGTCATGGTAGTTTGTACTCGTACCTCAGTTGGTGGTTTTGTATTGAACGTTCCTTTACCAGGTTGTCCCATTGAGATCAAAATACCTCTCTTTCAAAGGAGACCTGGCAATGAAAAAACATTACCACCAATTGATCCACATCCCTCGGTGTCAAGAACCTTATTCATGTTTACATACTGGTTTTCCCCACTTCATATGTACAGTTGAAGTCGGAAGTTTACATACACTTCGGCTCGAGTCATTAAAACTTGTTTTTCAACCACTTCACAAATGTCTTGTTAACTAACTATAGTTTGGGCAAGTCGGTTAGGACATCTACTTTGTGCATGACACATGTCATTTTTCCAACAATTGTTTACAGACTGATTATTTCACTTATAATTCACTGTGTCACAATTCCAGCGGGTCAGAAGTTTACATAACCTAAGTTAAACAGCTTGGAAAATTTCAGAAAATTATGTCATGGCTTTAGAAACTTCTGATAGGATAATCTACATCAATTAAGTCCATTGGAGATGCACCTGTGGATATATTTCAAGGCCTACCTTCAAACTCAGTGCCTCTGCTTGACATCATGGGAAAATCAAAAGAATCAGCCAAGACCTCAGAAAAACTATTGTAGACCTCCACAAGTCTGGTTCATCCTTGGGAGCAATTTCGAAACGCCTGAAGGTACCACGTTCATCTGTATATACAATAGTACGCAAGTATAAACACCATGGGACCATGCAGCCGTCATACCGCTCAGGAAGGAGACGCGTTCTGTCTCCTAGAGATGAACATACTTTGGTGCGAAAAGTGCAAAGCAATCCCAGAACAACAGCAAAGGACCTTGTGAAGATGCTGGAGGAAACAGGTACAAAAGTATCTATATCCACAGTAAAACGAGTCCTATATCGACATAACCTGAAAGGCCGCTCAGAAAGGAAGAAGCCACTGCTTCAAAACCAGCTTAAAAAAGACAGACTACGGTTTGAAAATGCACATGGGGACTAAGATTGTACTATTTGGAGAAATATCCTCTGGTCTGATAAAACAAAATTATAACTTTTTGACCATAATGACCATCGTTATGCTTGGAGGAAAAGGAGGAGGCTTGCAAGCCGAAGAACACCATCCCAACCGTGAAGCACGGGGTGGCAGCATCATGTTGTGGGGGTGTTTTGCTGCAGGAGGGACTGGTGCACTTCACAAAATAGATTGCATCATGAGGGAAGAAAAGTATGTGGATATATTGAAGCAACATCTCAAGACGTCAGTCAGGAAGTTAAAGCTTGGTCGCAAATGGGTCTTCCAAATGGACAATGACCCCAAGCATACTTCCAAAGTTGTGGCAAAATGGCTTAAGGACAACAAAGTCAAGGTATTGGAGTGGCCATCACAAAGCCCTGACCTCAATCCTATAGAAAATGTGTGGGCAGAACTGAAAAAGTGTGTGTGAGCAAGGAGTCCTACAAACCTGACTCAGTTACATAAGCTCTCAAATTCACCCAAATGATTGTGGGAAGCTTGTGGAAGGCTACCTGAAACATTTGACCCAAGTTAAACAATTTAAAGGCAATGCTACAAAAACTAATTGAGTGTATGTACACTTCTGACCCGCTGGGAATGTGACGGAAGAAATAAAAGCTGAAATAAATCATTCTCTCTGCTATTATTCTGACATTTCACATTCTTAAAATAAAGTGGTGATCCTAACTGACCTAAGACATGGAATTTTTACTATGATTAAATGTCAGGAATTGTGAAACCTGAGTTTAAATGTATTTGGCTAATGTGTATGTAAACTTCCGACTTCAACTGTAAGTGGAGAGCCTGTTTAGAACTCTAAGCATTTTCCTGCTGCCGCCCCCAAGGTTACAAAGCACATAGTGTAGTCCTGTGTTTGCTAGGTAGCTGTGCACTTCAAAGTAATCAAGGGGCAGGGCTAGACATGAGGAGAGGGAGGAAAGAAGAGGGAGTGTTCCATTAGAAGACAATGCTATGTAATAGTTTGAGAGTGTTGAGGACAGTTATCTTTCAACATGGGCAACTTTTTTGGAATTCTAAACAATAGGTGGAAGATTATATGTGAAAATGAAAAATAAATCCTACATAAATAGTTTAAGTGTGAACCATAGAAGTTCATAAATAATCTATTAATTTACAGTATCTCTAGAGCAGGCATATTTAACCATTATCATTGTGAAAAGAAAACATACAATACCAGTCAAAAGTTTGGACACACCTACTCATTCAATAGTTTTTTTCCCATTATTTTTACTATTTTCTACATTGTAGAATAATAGCGAAGACATCAAAACTATCACATAACACATATGGAATCATGTAGTAATCAAGAAAGTGTTTAAGTAGCCACCCTTTGCCTTGATGACAGCTTTGCACACTCTTGGCATTCTATCAACCAGCTTCACCTGGAATGCTTTTCCAACAGTCTTGAAGGAGTTCCCACATATGTTGAGCACTTGTTGGCTGCTTTTCCTTCACTCTGCGGTCCAACTCATCTCAAACCATCTCAATTGGGTTGAGGTCGGGTGATTGTGGAGGCCAGGTCATCTGATGCAGCACTCCATCACTCTTCTTCTTGGTCAAATAGCCCTTACACAGCCTGGAGGTGTGTTGGGTTGTTAAAAAACAAACAACAGTCCCACTAAGTGCAAACCAGATGGGATGGCGTATCGCTGCAGAATGCTGTGGTAGCCATGCTGGTTAAGTATGCCTTGAATTCTAAATAAATCACTGACGGTGTCAACAGCAAAGCGCCCCCACACCATCACACCTCCTCCTCCATGCTTCAAGTTGGGAACCACACATGCAGAGATCATCCGTTCACCTACTCTGTGTCTCACAAAGACAGCGGTTGGAACCCAAAATCTCAAATTTGGACTCAGGGTTAGGGTTAGACCTGGACTGATTGGCTCAAACGCATTAAGAAGGAAAGAAATTCCACAAATTAACTTTTAACGAGGCACACCTGTAAATTGAAATGCATTCCAGGTGACTACCTCATGAAGCTATTTGAGAGAATGCCAAGAGTGTGCAAAGCTGTCATCAAGGCAAAGGGTGCCTACTTTGAAGAATGCCAATTATAAAGTATATTTTGATTTGTTTAACACTTTTTTGGTTACTACATGATTCCATATGTGTTATTTCATAGTTGTGATGTCTTCACTATTATTCTACAATGTTGAAAATAGTAAAAATAAAGAAAAAACCCTTGAATGAGTTGGTGTGTCCAAAATGTTGACTGGTACTGTACATATTACATGATGTAAGTAATAAAGAAAAATGTGTTCTACAAAAACTCCTGTTCTGAGGTGTTGTGTGTCTACTCAAGACTTTGGAAAAAGCTCAAACTCAAAGTGAAAGCAACAGTCATGCAGTCACATGCTCACAGACCCAGCAGAGTGGCGCTAATACCAGTAGCAGGTGAACATACAGTGCAGTCTGCTGCCCCCCTCTGTCTAAATGACCAACTGCAGGCGATGAGAGGTTAATCACCATTATTTCGCCCTCCTAAAACATCTGTTACTTTTTAATTTCAACCTCTATAAATCATTCTAGGGCTCTACCCTAAACATAACCTTATTCCCTATATAGTGCACCACTTTTGACCACAAGTCTATCACTATTTACTGAATAAGGTGCTTTTTTAGATGCAGACTGTTTGAATGGGTCATTGGTATAGCTTGGTATAAGAGGATGTTGAGTTTAATAACGCGGCCAACAATTGAGTCAATCTGCCAATACAAGCATGGGAACTTTACACTCAGACTAGAGAAACTACTATACCCTTCTACTACAGCCTGGTCCCAGATCTGTTTGTGATCTTGCCAACTTACTTTCTGTCATTGCCGAGCCAAACATGGCACAACAATTCCATAAGGAGTTAGCAAGAGAGCAGATACAGACTGTCATCCAGCAGACTGGCACCAAGCAGACTGGCACCAAGCAGACTGGCACCCAGGCTAACCTCTCTACGGAGAATAATTATTCGACAATGGTTGGTACATGGATTCAGTCTTGAAATATCACACGAGGTCAAACCATATATTAAATATATAACATTCATAACTTATATAAATAATACATTTGCACTATATAAATAGATGCTAATCTATAAACCGTATATATTAGATTAGAATTGGAGAAGGGGACTATTCATATAAAAGTACATGGAACCATGTCATCCCAAACAATGCAACAGTGACAATTATACATAGGGCCCTGAGTTTTACCAGGGAATACCTCTGGCCCTATTCATACAAAACAAGTTGACACTCATTGTAATCCCGTGTGGGCAACCGAGTGGCTGTACTGGGGTGTGTGAATGGACTACTGCCCCAGGGGGAAGGGTTCATCTGGGGTGTAGTTGAGTCTGGCGTACATAAACATGAGTCCCCAGAGTAGAGATGATGACAAACATTCACAGGAACAGCCTGTCCACCACGATGACTATGTACTGCCAGTCCTGTCTGCTGTAGGGCAAACACACACAGGCACACACACAAAGAGACGGAGACATACAGTGCCTTCGGAGAGTATTCAGATCCCTAGACTTTTTCCACATTTTTGTAGGGTACAACCTTATTCTAAAATGGATAAATTGTTTTTTCCCCCTCATCAATCTACACACAGTACCCCATAATGACAAAGCAAAAACGGATCTTTAGAAATGCAAAAAAAAAAGCTGAAACTGAAATAGCACATTTACATTAGTATTCAGACCCTTTACTCAGTACTTTATTGAAGCACCTTCGGCAGTGATTACAGCCTCTATTCTTCTTGGGTATGATGCTACAAGCTTGGCACACATGTATTTGGGAAGTTTCTCCGATTTTTCTCAGCAGATCCTTTCATGCTCTGTCAGGTTGGATGTGTAGCGTTGCTGCACAGCTATTTTCAGGTCTCTCTAGAGATGTTCAGTGGGGTTCAAGTCCGGGCTCTGGCTGGGCCAATCAAGGACATTTAGAGACTTGTCCCGAAGCCACTCCTGCGTTGACTTGGCTGTGTGCTAAGGGTCGTTGTCCTGTTTTTCTCTTGTTCTCCCATCTCCTCAGGTGAACTCTGGAGCTCTGTCAGAGTGACCATCGGGTCATTGGTTACCTCCCTGACCAAGGCCCTTCTCACCCGATTGCTCAGTTTGGCTGGGCGGACAGCTCTAGGAAGAGTCTTGGTGGTTCCAAACTTCATCCATTTAAGAATGGTGGAGGCCACTGTGTTCTTGGGGACCTTCAATGCTGCAGAAATGTTTAAGTACCCTTCCCCAGATCTGTGCCTCAACAAAATCCTGTCTGGGAGCTCTATGGACAATTCCTTTGACCACATTGCTTGGTTTCTGTTCTGACATGCACTGTCAACTGTGGGACCTTATGTAGACAGGTGTGAGCCTTTCCAAATCATGTCCAATCAATTGAATTAAAGATGCAGAAACATCTCAAGGATGATCAATGGAAACAGGATTCACCTGAGCTCAATTTTTGAGTCTCGCAGCAAAGGGTCTGAATACTTATGTCAATAAGGTATTTCTGTTTTTATTTTTAATACATTCGCTAAAATTTCTTAAAACCTGTTTTCGGCATCGTCATTATGGGGCATTGTGTGTAGATTGCTGAGGAAATTGTTTTATTTAATACATTTTAGAATAAGGCTGTAAAGTAACAAAATGTATACTTTCCGAAGGCACTGTACGCAAGCATGTAAGTATTGAAGAATGAAGTACAGTATGTCTGCAGTGACACATGGACATCACTAGAGCATGCTAGGAACACTGACTGTGCTATGGGACAAGAGAATGGAGATGAATGTGATGAGAAGCGAGGGGGAGGTTGTGTGTATGTGTGTGTGTGTGTGTGTGTGGTGTGCCAATCGAGGCGGTGCCATCCTGCTTCTTCAGTTGCTCAGCCATGTATGTGACGGCAGCTATGGCTGACTTGAGGTCCGGGGGGAGGATCAGACAGTAGTTGTCACTGTCAAAGAACCCCTGGAGCTGCACTGTAGTCTCACTCCTGAGAGGGTGGGTGGGGGGGGGGGAGAGGGAGGGGTGTATGGAAAGGAGGAGAGAGAGAGCAACAGCATATGAACACACACACAAACAAACAAATGCACACACACACAAACAAACAAATGCACACACACAAGTATTATGTATTTAGGCCCCCCTCGACCCATCCCCAGGCTGGAGTGACACACTCCTGACACAGAGGAAACATTGGGACAACCATAGAGCCACATATTGTGGTGCTGGTATGACTTCTGACCCCTATAGGTATTCCTGCCTCACACAGCTGTTCCATAGCAGTAGTGTTGTCAGAGAATCCATCCCGAACTACTTTACCCTACGATATATCTTTATGTGAGAACTCAACAAAGGCACTGACCATCACTGTGTGTAACGTGGCATCTACTATGCATCTAAGTTGACTATTATGTACTCATATAGCATTTAAGTGATCAGTATTTTATATAAACTCTACATTGCATTGTCCAATAGCGCAAAGTGTAAAAACCACACCAGAATATCCACCCATTCACATAGAGAACAGCCAATGAATGTGACATTCATTTTATAGATCATATGAAACTACTCAGCCTGGTCTCATAAACTAGACGTAAGATAGTAAATGTAAATCCGGGACACTCAAATTAGTTTGATATGTAACATTTGGTATGGTTACATAAGACAGAAGGTTACTTAAGGCAAAAACGAAAGTAGGGTAGTTGGTCGGGGTAGATGGGTGGGCGTATAATGCAAGCTCTAGCAACCCAAAGGCTGCGCATTTGAATCGCATCACAGAAAACTATACTATTTGAGCAAATTAGCAACTTTACAACTACTTAACATGTTAGCTAAACTTTTGTCTAACCCTAAACTTAACCCTTTAACCTAACTCCTAACCCTAAGCAAGGAGGCCTACAAACCTGACTCAGTTACACCAGCTCTGTCAGGAGGAATGGGCCTACTTGAAACATTTGACCCAAGTTAAACCATTTAAAGGCAATGCTACCAAATATTAATTGAGTGTATGTAAACTTCTGACCCACTGGGAATGTGATGAAAGAAATAAAAGCTGAAATAAATCATTCTCTCTGCTATTATTCTGACATTTCACATTCTTAAAATAAAGTAGTGATCCTAACTGACCTAAGACATGGCATTTTTACTAGGAGTAAATGTCAGGAATTGTGAAAAACTGAGTTTAAATGTATTTGTCTAAGGTGTATGTAAACCTCCGACTTCAACTGTACAAATACTGGATATTTATATCCCGAACTCTGATATGGATCATTCTGATATTTCAAAAGGTCTTTGTTTTAACTTTTTGGATTATGTGCATATTTGTTTTGTATTGCTAGGTATTATTACTGAACTGTTGGAGACAGAAACACAAGCATCTTGCTGCACCTGCGATAACATCTGCAAATCTGTGTATGCAACCAATAAACTTTCATTTTATTTTGATTTGATGTGAGAAATTGTGTGATTGAACTGGAAACATAGACCATCTCTCTGTCAAGAACGTTTGTTTCTGGACCCTTCACACATCCGGGCCCAACTCTCTGGCCCAGGCATCAACACAGCAGAAGTAATATAATATATACCCAATATACTGTAGCTCACCTCACACACACACAGCCATACATACTGTAGCACTCTACAGACTACACTGTGGTAGTAGCACAACTATGTTGGTTCAACCTGCTCCACAAACGTGGTGTTGACAGGTGCCTGCCACGCACCCCTGTTCTCTGTCCCCTCAATATGCCTGTAGCACCCAGGTACAGTAACAGGGTCGTCTATCAATATATAACTATATCAATCTATCACTATATCAATAGCAACCGCTATATCAATCTGTCACTTTATCAATATATCACTACATCAATCTATCCCTATACCAATATATCACTATATAAATTTCAATATATCACTATATCATTAGCAATATATCACCATATAAATCTATCACTATATCATCAGCATTATAACACTATATCAATATATCACTATAGCAATAGTCGTGTCTTTGGCTATGCCAGATTAAGTGATATGACATGCTATTCTATAAAAGAATTTCTCCATAATTAATATTACCTGATTGAGCTAATCATTTAAATGTAATTAACTAGAGAGTCGGGGCACCACAAAATAATATTTGTAGAGCTGTTATCTTCCAAATAAACTCGTAAAGACCTAGTAATATTTGACATCAATCGCAGTCAATATTAATCTTCACCTTAATTCAGTCTCATCTGAAAGTTGTCAATTCTTGGTTATCTGCACGAACCCTGGCTAACAATCTGAATCAGCAATACAAACTTGGGTTGAATTATTTATTTACGAAATACCTAACTAATCACACAGAATTAAACATACACATAATTAAATCATAACTTGATTACAAATGACGTCATAAAGGAAAACGTCCCTAGCAGGCGGAACAGATATGACAGCTTGTTACACAAAAGAAAAGGGGCTGGGTTTGAGTGAAAGGCCCAGGTGGGTCCAATGTCGCTGACGACCCTCCCGGCTCCGCCCACCGACATCCTATTAAGGAAAACAAGAGCAAAGAGAAAGAATTTGGCAGACCGAGTGGGAGGGTCGTCACACAATACATCTATATATCACTATATCATTAGCAATATATCACCCTACTACTATATCAAAAGCAATATATCACTAAATCATTAGCAATATTTCACTATATCAATAGCAATATATCAATAGCAATATATCACTATATCAATAGCATATCACTATATCATTAGTAATATATCACTATATCAAAAGCAATGCATCACTATCAATATATCACTATATCATTAGCAATATATCACTATATCAATAGCAATATTGATATATTCAATCCAAGCAGTAAGATATGTAAGATATGTTTGTTTTTGTCCCATTTTTGTCTGTGTAAATATGTGTTTTTTTTTGTATACATTTCAATCTCTTTTTTCCATTCTCGAATTAAATATACCTTCCTGCAACCCGCCTCATCCAATGTGTTATGGATCTGCTATTTTTTAGACCTTATAACTGGAACCTCCATCAGGAGCCAGCCAACTAATTAGCTACTAGCTATTTATTGCAAAAATCACTGAAGTTGGAGACTTATATCTCCCTCACTAACTTTAAGCATCAGCTATCAGAGCAGTTTACCGATCGCTGCAGCTGTACACAGCACATCTGTAAATAGCCCATCCAACCAACTACCTACCTCATCCCCATATGTTTTTAGTTTTTTCTGCTCTTTTGCACACCAGTATTTCTACTTGCACATCCTCATCTGCACATATATTACTCCAGTGTAAATTGCTATATTGTAGGTACTTTGCCACTACGGCCTATTTATTGCCTTAACTCCTTACTACATTTGCACACACTGTATATAGATTGTACTATTGTGTTATTGACTGTACATTTGTTTATTCCATGTGTAACTCTGTTGTTGTTTTTGTCGCACTGCTTTGCTTTATTTTGGCCACGTCGAGGTTGTAAATGAGTACTTGTTATCAACTGGCCTACCTTGTTAAATGAAGGTGAAAAAATATATACAGTGGGACAAAAAAGTATTTAGTCAGCCACCACTAGAGGAGATCTGCATGGAGGAATGGGCCAAAATACCAGCAAGTGTGTGAAAACCTTGTGAAGACTTAAAGAAAACGTTTGACCTCTGTTATATACCCTTTGTTGGCAATGACAAAGTATTGAGAAACTTTTGTTATTGACCAAATACTTATTTTCCACCATAATTTGCAAATAAATTCATTAAAAATCCTACAATGTGATTTTCAGGATTTTTTTCTCATTTTGTCTGTCATAGTTGAAGTGTACATATGATGAAAATTACAGGCCTCATCTTTTTAAGTGGGACGAAGTTGCAATTGGTGGCTGACTAAATACTTTTTTGCCCCACTGTATATATCAAAATATCATAAGCAATATATCACTATATCAAAATATCATTAGCAATATATCACTATGTCATTAGCAATATATCACTATATTATTAGCAATATATCCCTATATCACTATCAATATATCAGGATTGATGCTCATTGAATATTTGGAATATTTATTTCACCATACATGTACAGTTGGTTTTATGGAGATACATGTACAAATATTTCAAATTATGTTCTTTCTTTGGCACCATTTTATAGTCACACAGCCGACGAGAGATGTGTGTGTTCTTTAGCCAGGCCCAGGTCCTTTCAGTATCTACCAGCTATCACCTCTTTAGGGAGGCCAGACTGGCACCAGAGCCCACCGATTAGTCACCACCTCCACCATCATGTGGACATCATAACCTCCTGGCAACACAAAGGCTAAGGGAGTGTGTGTGTGAGCTAGGGTGTCACTGAGGGGAGCATGATGTCACCAGGGACACAGGGCGACACCGGATATCTCCCCTTAGACCGGGGAAGTAGGAAATCAGACCAGTACCGGTAAAGAAAGGGGGATTAAGTGTGTGTGTGTGTACGTATGTGTGTGTGGTATAAAGGGTATCGGGATAGGAGGAATAGAACTACAATGCCAGACTCGTATTTTCTGGGGGCTGTATATCCCTGAGATGAGCAATCAATTGGTCTAGTGAAGATTATACTACTGCCAAGAACGGGCACACAGTGGACCTAACTGTAATAGCAAGGCTGGCACTGGAGAAAAAGGGCAAAATAAAGTAGCTGTGATCTACTGGTGTGTCTCTGTTCTGTCTGTGTGTCTGTGTGAGAGGGTGTGATATGTATGAGTTCATGAGTATGTGTGCCTCTATTTGTTTACTCTCTAAGTGTGGGTGTCTGTGTGAGTTTGTAAACTATATCTGTGACTGTTTATGTGACTGTGTGAGTGTGTGTGTGAGAAAGAGTGAGTGACGGAGCGAGGCAGGCTCCATCTGTCTGTGGTAATGAATAGAAGCCCTGGAATGCTGCTGTCACGCAGTAGGCAGAACAGAGCATAGCTGGGCCCTGAGGTGGAAAGATCTCTCCCTCTCTCTCTCCCCCTCACTCTCACACACAAACACACACACACAGGCGCTTGTTTAATGTGAGCGAGACGCAATCTGAGGGCCACCGATCCCATCTTTGAGCAGTCCCAGACATCCTGAAATGTTTGATTTCATGCTTCCCGAGTGGAGTAGCGATCTAAGGCACTGATCTAAGGCATCTTTTACTCTAAGGAGTAAAAGATTTTAAAATTTAAAAAAATAAATAAAACGTTTGATTTTAACAGGACAAAGTCTGCTATGCTCTTGTAGTGTGAGTTTTGAGAACAGTTATCGGCAATAGCCAATGAGATCTCGCCAGAGAAGAAGCCAGTGAGATGATGACGTTGTTTCGCGTCACCCAGCATGTGTAGACTCTCGAGCAGGAGCGATGATTACAACTAAATTAGTATGCATTTGTTCTTGGCTTTGACCAGAGCCAAAGTTCACCACCAATGTTATTCAATTCAAAATGATGGCTAGACATTTCAACTCTGTATGGCAAGAGTGAATTTCTGACTGAAAACGATTATGAGCCCGCTTTGAGGCACAGCTCATTCTAGCTACGTTAACATTCTAATCACATCATTACATAATTGTTTTCGCGAGACAGCATGGTATCGGGAATTCTCACAACCTAGTGAAGAATCTTGTAGTGTGACCATCGTGTGGGTACCACTACGTTGGCTAGACAAACCACTACAGGCAAGATGGTCATTTAATGTGAGAGGCTAAGCAATTAGGATTTTGAACATTGTGCAACGTACACCCGGCATTAGACTGCTGTCCTAGGCACACACTCATTGAACACTGGTCACTTGTTCCAGTACCCTGCCCTGAATCTAAGCAGAAGAAGCAGAAGAAAGAAAAAGCAGAATCCTAGAGTCTAAATCTCATGTAGACTCTATAGCGCCGACATGTAGGCTACAGCTCACCTTGTGTGTGGAGGGGGACCAGGGGTGCAGGTTGAGGACCACCACACTGAGGATGACTGAGAAGGTGACCACGATCATGGTGAACATGACATAGTTAACTACAAGAGTGATAGCCAGGGTGTCACGTCCTGACCTTAGTTCCTTTTGTATGTTTCTATTTTAGGTTGGTCAGGGCGTGAGCATTCCATGTTTTGTTCTTGTGTTTCTATTTCTATGTGTTTGGCCTGGTATGGTTCCCAATCAGAGGCAGCTGTCAATCGTTGTTTCTGATTGAGAACCATACTTAGGTAGCCTGTTTTCCCACTCTTGTTTGTGGGTGGTTGTTTTCTGTTTAGTGTATGTCACCTTGCAGAACTGTTTCGTTTCTTCCATTCACTTCGTTATTTTGTTTTTGTGTGTTCAGTTAATAAATTAACATGGAAACTTACCACTCTGCGCATTGCTCCGATCCTTCCTACTCCTCCTCAGACGAAGAGGAGAAGCGTGACACAGATGAGGAGAGTGATGGTCAGAGTCATCTCCACAGCTAAGAGAAAAAGGGAAACACAGGGTTAAAAAATGGTGACTATTGATCTACTGTTGTTTGGCAAGTGATAAAGACTGGGCTTAAACATTATGAACCAGCTAAAGACAAATAGTTTATTTTACAACTACGGGCCACATTAAATCAGTTCAGGCCCACAGGCCGCCAGTTTGAGACCCATGCTCTAAAAAATAAATAAAGAATAAACAGACTAGATAAACATCTTCCCCGGAGCACAGCATATATTCTTAATGATACTTCCTTGCTTTGTAATAAACAATGGCAAACTACCCATCTCAAGTTATCATAGAGATGGAAAGAGGGTACATGTCATGTCTTTGTGCTGCCCATGCTTTGTGGCAAGTGTGCCCTGTATCCATCTCTATGCAAGTTATGCATGCCAATGAGACAATGTGCATGTTTGGCATGGTGCGCCTGCATGGGACGGACATGCGTCAGGTGGTAGATAGAAGACAAAGATGCCCAGGACCATGTTGAGGATGTAGGGCACGATGATGAGGGGAGAGTGTGGAGTTAGAGAGGAAGGAGGAGGTGACAGGGAACAGGGGCGTAAAAAAGGGCATTGTGGTGCTAGAAGAGGAGAGCAGAGCAGAGAAGAGCGAGAAAAGAAAAGTAGGAGATACGAAAAGAGAAGCCTGGCGAGATTAGAGAAGACACTAACCAATTAAGGCGATCTCCTCTTCATTCTCATCCAGGGCATATTGGAGACCCATCTCTGATGAGTTATAGGTATAGGAGCAAAACACCACAATGCAGCTCTGCCAGTCAAATGGGAAGTACGCCACCTACAGGCAAGGAGGAGTTATTACAGAACCCCCACATCCATCTGGCACTCCAGGCAGGCTAATGCAAACGCACAAAGTATTTGGGCCTCCCGAGTGGTGCAGTGGGCTAAGGTTGTGCCAGTAGAGATTCTGGGTTCGAGTCCAGGCTGTGTTGCAGCCGGCCGTGACCGGGAGACCCATGGGGCGGCGCTCAATTGGCCCAGCGTCGTCCGGGTCAGGGGAGGGTTTGGCCAGCAGTCCCATTGCGCACGAGCGATTCCTTGTGGCGGGCCGGGCGCAGTGCACGCTGACACGGTCACCAGGTGTACGGTGTTTCCTCTGACACATTGGTGCAGCTGGCTTCCGGGTTAAGTGGATATTGTGTCAAGAAGCAGTGCGGCTTGCTTGGGTTGTACTTCGGAGGACACACGGCTCTCGACCTTCGCCTCTTCGCCTCTCCCGAGTTCGTACAGGAGTTGCAGCGACGAGACAAGACTAACTACCAATTTGGATACCACGAAATTGGAGAGAAAAATGGGTAAAAAAATATATATAAAAAGGAGGATATGAAAGATCTTAAATAGTATTTGAACCCAGGTCTGGCTATGATGTCCTGTTTTATTAGGCAGCTGCTGCGGTAGATAGCAGGAGGCAGCCAGTTCACGGTCTCGTCGCTGTAGACCAGCATGTTGACACACACCACGACAAGAGAGACAACACAACATAAAGAGAGACCTAAGACAACAACATAGCATGGCAGCAGCACTTGAAAACACAGCATGGCAGCAGCACAACATGGTAGCAGAACAAACATGGTACAAACATTATTGGGGACAGACAACAGCACAAAGGGCAAGAAGGTAGAGACAACAATACATCACGCAAAGCAGCCACAACCTATTGCAGATTCAGTCTTCCCAGCCTGGTGCAGGTCTACAATTTTGTTTCTGGTGTCCTTTGATAGCTCTTTGGTATTGGCCATAGTGGAGTTTGGAGTGTGACTGTTTGAGGTTGTGGACTGGTGTCTTTCATACTGATAACAAGTTCAAACAGGTGCCATTAATACAGGTAACGAGTGGAGGACAGAGGAGCTTCTTAAAGAAGAAGTTACAGGTCTGTGAGAACCAGAAATCTTGCTTGTTTGTAGGTGACCAAATACTTATTTTCCACCATAATTTGCAAATAAATTCATAAAAAAATCCTAATGTGATTTTCTGGATTTTTTCCCCTCATTTTGTCTGTCATAGTTGAAGTGTACCTATGATGAAAATTACAGGCCTCTCTCATATTTTTAAGTGGGAGAACTTGCACAATTGGTGGTTGACTAAATGCTTTTTTGCCCCATATTGTGCACATTAACACCAATAAGCTCTAAATTCTGCTCTAAGTAAATGAAGAAAACGTTCCATAAAAAACTCAAGAAAACTTTAAGAATGTTCAGAGAACGTTCAAAGAATGTTACTTAAAAATATATACATTCTGTTCTCAGCATCAACAAAACTCTCTCTATCCTCTACCAAGTTAAGTGTGTTAAGGTGTGTTGGTCGTGCCCACTAATTAGTGACACCTGATGTTAATGAGTGCTTGTTTCCTTTGAAATGGGGTCTGTTTGAGTAGACTAAAATAGAACAGCTTTGTTTAAGTCAAAATAATCATGGCATGCTAGCTCCATCCTGGTGGCGCAGTGGAATTGGATTGTTCCTATGTCGTTTGATACCAGAACTACTGAAGGTACAAGGACACACTGGTTACTTAGCATTGTATTGATGACATTATGAACACTGTGATTTGTATCCTTAAATTAAGCATCTAGGGCTGATGTTTCAAAAACATTTGTCTGATTAGAATATAAAGGGCCCGTTAGACTTTTTCTTTGCCTCTGCTCTGAAGGTGTTCTCCCTGACTTCTTGTACTTTACCAGATGTGTTTTTTTTATTGATGAACAACTGCTCTTCTTTTGGTTCACCTGAAAATACTGCCTACACCAGGATTACCCACAACAATTGAGAGGTAGAGCCCAAATGTGAAGTGTTCAGATGATCCCAGTCTTACAGGGATCAATAGCTTTTTCATGTTGCTGTGAAACAACTCTTAAATTTGAAATAAAGTCAAAAGGCAGCCCAGTCACTTGGTTTGCAATTAAGCTGAGGGATGGGGCTGAAGGAATCCAATCATAATCAAATTCATAGCTGGAGGTCTGGATGCAAGAACTAGCAGTCCGTGAGATCAGCATGGTAGTTTTTGACGCTTTTCATCATTGACGATTCCAGTTACTGTATGTGGAAAATATCTGTGTTAGGCAATTGCATCGTCTCAGAAGGCATGCATTTCCTCCTACACTAGAACTAACTTTTTTCTTTATAGCTGAAAATATAGTAATTGGATTGCTATACCCGGAAATGTTAGCCTTTGACCAGCTTCAGCCTGTCACTAGTGAAATGTATGAGGCTACTGTATTTAACACTTGAGGTTTGTGGAATCCAAACTAAGGGATACTACACCCATTGAGAGGGAGAGTTGAAGTGTCTTATTTTTGACTTCCCTAAGGTCATGTTTCTGTATAGGTGTCACAAGAGCCCAGGCAATACTGACAACACTAGAATAAACATTGCCTGCTTGTTAGAAGCTCTTTGTAGAGTACTGCTTACTTTTCCCACTCTCTCTTCAACAGATTCTTCTGGTGACATCGATCTGAACGTACAGACCCATTATATCCCTTCTGGGGCTGGGCTCAGTCTTAAAGACAAAAGCTTCAGCATGCTGGCCATCATTGAGTCCTGGGAAGAGGACGGGAGATGCCGCGAGGACAACACCAGCCAATATCTGTTAATATTTCTGTTAAATGTTGGCCTGGACTGCCTGGTCCTGTCCATGTGTCTACAGATGGACAGAACCATGCGTCTGCACACCTTCATGGGTGCCTGTGGCCTCTCAGTATTCCTGGTCGATGTGGTGTTGGCGTGTGGTGCTCTGGCTCGAGCGATTTGGCTGGGGCCGTACAGCGATCTCCCTGATGACATCTGCCAGTAGCAGGTTTACTGGCATTTAAGTAGAGATGTTACAGACTCTGAGAAACATCCCAAGGCTGTGTTCAGCCTGTCAGGCAGGGACAGAAACCCACTCCTACATGTCTGAATCAGGACAAATGACAAGCGGACGTGACTCATGGGAGATAAGAAAGCAATTATGCTGTTAGACAACCTAGTTACCAGGCCTAGCCTCTGATTGCCAATAGTTCTTGCCCTTGACATAGCCCTTAGTTTGGGCTACCTCATTATTACCACACACGCTATGACATGGGCATAAAAAGGACGTGCAACAGTTTATGTAGTCTACTTTTTACGCTTCCATGTTTGATCAATAAACTCCAACACTCATTACATGTTTCATGTTCCTGTGCAACAGTAGGTAGGTCCAGGGTTAGGTTCCTGTGCAACAGTAGGTAGGTCCAGGGTTAGGTTCCTGTGCAACAGTAGGTAGGTCCAGGGTTAGGTTCCTGTGCAACAGTAGGTAGGTCCAGGGTTAGGTTCCTGTGCAACAGTAGGTAGGTCCAGGGTTAGGTTCCTGTGCAACAGTAGGTAGGTCCAGGGTTAGGTTCCTGTGCAACAGTAGGTAGGTCCAGGGTTAGGTTCCTGTGCAACAGTAGGTAGGTCCAGGGTTAGGTTCCTGTGCAACAGTAGGTAGGTCCAGGGTTAGGTTCCTGTGCAACAGTAGGTAGGTCCAGGGTTAGGTTCCTGTGCAACAGTAGGTAGGTTCCTGTGCAACAGTAGGTAGGTCCAGGGTTAGGTTCCTGTGCAACAGTAGGTAGGTCCAGGGTTAGGTTCCTGTGCAACAGTAGGTAGGTCCAGGGTTAGGTTCCTGTGCAACAGTAGGTAGGTCCAGGGTTAGGTTCCTGTGCAACAGTAGGTAGGTCCAGGGTTAGGTTCCTGTGCAACAGTAGGTAGGTTCCTGTGCAACAGTAGGTAGGTCCAGGGTTAGGTTCCTGTGCAACAGTAGGTAGGTCCAGGGTTAGGTTCCTGTGCAACAGTAGGTAGGTCCAGGGTTAGGTTCCTGTGCAACAGTAGGTAGGTCCAGGGTTAGGTTCCTGTGCAACAGTAGGTAGGTCCAGGGTTAGGTTCCTGTGCAACAGTAGGTAGGTCCAGGGTTAGGTTCCTGTGCAACAGTAGGTAGGTCCAGGGTTAGGTTCCTGTGCAACAGTAGGTAGGTCCAGGGTTAGGTTCCTGTGCAACAGTAGGTAGGTCCAGGGTTAGGTTCCTGTGCAACAGTAGGTAGGTTCCTGTGCAACAGTAGGTAGGTTCCTGTGCAACAGTAGGTAGGTTCCTGTGCAACAGTAGGTAGGTTCCTGTGCAACAGTAGGTAGGTTCCTGTGCAACAGTAGGTAGGTTCCTGTGCAACAGTAGGTAGGTTCCTGTGCAACAGTAGGTAGGTTCCTGTGCAACAGTAGGTAGGTCCAGGGTTAGGTTCCTGTGCAACAGTAGGTAGGTCCAGGGTTAGGTTCCTGTGCAACAGTAGGTAGGTTCCTGTGCAACAGTAGGTAGGTACACACAACACATGGTTTTTCAATATGCTTCAGAAAAACTAGAGTACTGATGTCTATATATATATATATATTTTTTTTAGAACAATGGTATGCTTTTTTTTCTTGTTTTACCTTTTGTGATGTACACTGACTCGCACTGACTACACCTGAAATGTTATGCAAATGAAATGGTACATGACAGCTAACGCTATGCTACATCAACTTGAATCTTTCAATAGAGATTAAGCCTAATGCGTGGGAATAAGATGGACTATCCTATAGCCACAATCATGGCCGCGGGAAGATGTGGTGGGGGTTCTCTCTACGGGGGTATTCACTGCTAACTCAGGAGTAATTTGGTTGGGATTTCTTACGTCAAATTACTCAAGTTGACTTTGTTCACAAATACAGCTTAATGTATGTGGAATTAATTTTTATGGCCTTGTCATCTAGACTGTGCCTGTTGCCAAGTGTCTAACCGTCACCTGAACTGGCCAATCCTGGTGGCGTAGGCTACATTCTAAATCAACCAATGAGGGGAGACTAGACTGGTACATTATTCTGGCTTGTAAAATCATTGTGATTTTAACTGACCATGAGAAAAGACAGCTACTGTACGACAGAGTGAATTGAGCCCCTAGTATAGGCATACACTGCCCTACACAATTATAAATCAACTTTGTTATCAAATGTGGTGGCAGCCCTTTTGCTGCCAACTATACTGCCTGTGTGTGTCATACGGCCCAAACCAAATTGACAAAAGTTTAGACTCCACATGCTAGTAATGGAAAACGGGGAATATCCTAATGAGTCATAGATGGGTTAGCTGAGAACGTCACGAAAATGATGTGCGCGCTTCAGTGGGGCAGAAGTCCGTGTGGTGATTCTGGATGGAAAGATAGCAACAATTACAAACTACCATGTGGGAATCATAAGTGTCTCATTTCAGAAAGTTTTATATTTTTCTTGATAGTGTCCTGTTTTGAGGTGTTTTGACGTGACGTACATGCTAATATACAGTTGAAGTCCACATACACTTAGCTTGGAGTCATTAAAACTTGTTTTTCAACCACTCCACAAATTTCGTGTTATCAAACTAGAGTTTTGGCAAGTCGGTTAGGACATCAACTTTGTGCATGACGTTTAATTCACTGTCACAATTCCAGTGGGTCAGAAGTTTACATACACTCTATTGACTGTGCATTTAAACAGCTTGGAAAATTCCAGAAAATGATGTCATGGCTTTAGAAGCTTCTGATAGGCTAATTGACATAATTTGAGTCAATTGGAGGTGTACCTGTGGATGTATTTCAAGGCCTACCTTCAAACTCAGTGCCTCTTTGCTTGACATCATGGGAATCATGGGAAAATCAAAAGAAATCAGCCAAGAACTCAGAAAACAAAATTGTAGACCTCCACAAGTCTGGTTCATCATTGGGAGCAATTTCCAAATGCCTGAAGGTTCCACGGTCATCTGTACAAACAATAGTACGCAAGTATAAACACCGTGGGACCATGCAGCCGTCATACCGCTCAGGAAGGAGGCGCGTTCTGTCTCCTAGAGATGAACGTACTTTGGTGCAAAAAGTGCAAATCAATCCCAGAACAGCAACAAAGGACCTTGTGAAGATGCTGGAGGAAACAGGTACCTAAAAAAGGTATCTATATCCACAGTAAAACAAGTCCTATATCGACATAACCTGAAAGGTCGCTCAGCAAGGAAGAAGCCACTGCTCCAAAACCGCCATAAACCAGACTACAGATTGAAACAAAACAAGATTGTACTTTTGGGAGAAATGTCCTCTGGTCTGATAAAACAAAAATATAAATGTTTGGCTATAATGACCATCGTTATGTTTGGAGGATAAAGGGGGAGGCTTGCAAGCTGAAGAGCACCATCCCAACCATGAAGCATGGGGGTGGCAGCATCATGTTGTGGGGGTGCTTTGCTGCAGGAGGGACTGGTGCACTTCACAAAATAGATGGCATCATGAGGAGGAAAAGTACGTGGATATATTGAAGCAACATCTCAAGACATCAGTCAGGAAGTTAAAGCTTGTTCACAAATGGACAACGACCCCAAGCATGCTTCCAAAGTTGTGGCAAAATGGCTTAAGGACAACAAAGTCAAGGTATTGGAGTGGCATCACAAAGCCCTGACATCCTATAGAAAAGTTGTGGGCAGAGCTGAAAAAGCGTGTTCAAGCAACGAGACCTACAAACCTGACTCAGTTACACCAGCTCTGTCAGGAGGAATGGGCCAAAATTCACCCAACTTATTGTGGGAAGCTTGTGGAAGGCTACCCGAAACGTTTGACCCAAGTTAAACAATTTTAAAGGCAATGCTACCAAATACTAATTGAGTGTATGTAATCTTCTGACCCACTGGGAATGTGATGAAAGAAATAAAAGCTGAAATCATTCTCTACTATTATTCTGACATTTCACATTCTTCAAATAAAGTGGTGATCCTAACTGACCTAAGACAGGGTATTTTTACTAGGATTAAATGTCAGGAATTGTGAAAAACTGAGTTAAATATATTTGGCTAAGGTGTATGTAAACTTCCGACTTCAACTGTATAATATCAATTAAAATCTGGACATCGAAGCCAGTGTAGTTCCACTGCTGATTTTCATTCTTCCTCTCTATACAAGGACTGATTTATACCTGGGACACCAGCGGGGTGTAATTATCAGGTATAACAGAAAATCAGGGTTGTATTCATTAGTTGGATTCTGTTGCAAAATGTTTTGCAATGGAAACAGTTCACTCAAAAAGCTTTTCAACGTGAATTAAAATTGGTTGGGTTCTTAAACGGAAGTTGTAGGTCATTTAAATTGTACTGAGTGGCTGCGGATCCATCTTCTCTGGAACCCTCTTCCCAACAGCTAAAGGTCCAAAGCTTCTGCACATGTGCATGATTCTCTACTTTACACACAGTCTTTGTTCTACTTCAGATGCTCAGAGAACAAGCAACTCTGACGAATGGTGCTTGTTGGAACTAACAGAACCGGATATAGTAGCATAGTATAATGCTACTGTAAGACAAAAACTTTTTAGAATTATTGTGCGAATGGTCGGCATTTCTCTCTCATGCGGGCCAAAACCATATGGCCCGCACCACTAGGCAAAATATGTGTTTTTATTCAATCAAAACACTGTAGGTTGCTTCGAAACAACACTATAGCCTACATAACTCAAGAACATCTAAACACATGCCCCCATGAAACTGATTGAAATCAAATGGTTGGCATGCAGATGCTGCATGGACGTTTCCCCCGGTAAAACTTGAAGAATTGTTGTAGGCTGACATTTATGGGAATGAGTCTTGTCCTTGAGGCAGAACTGAGAGACTTCCTCTAGATGGGCTAATAGGCTATATTGTAAAAATGCATATATATATTTTTTTAAATCAGCTTTTTTGTCTTAATTTAAGGTTAGTGTTAGGCATTAGGGTTAGCAGTGTGATTAAGGTTAGGGTTCAAATCAGATTTTATGACTGTGCCAGCTAGTGACCACTGCAGAGCTGCTTCCAGAACAAGAGTCATGACAAAAAATGCTAACCTGCGAAATGATCATTCACGATTGACATTTCGAGAAATGAGAAGGGAGGGTTGAGGTAGCTGTACAGAAACACATGCGCAGAACGTGATTTGAATCCTCAACTCTGGGGAAAGGGATAGGGAGGAACGGGACAGGGGCGGTTACCTCCGGTTCCGCAAGGCCCCAGTTTTAGGGACATCTAAGGAGTGCAGAGTTTTTCCAGTTCAGTGTCACATAGTCAGAAAAAACTGATGGTCATGGAACAGGGATGGCGTTCTATGCTATTCTAAACTATTGGTCATGTTCTATGCTATTCTGAACTCTTGGTCGTGTTCTATGCTATTCTATTTCGGAGCGGGACAGGAGTCTGCCACACCTTGTCGGGAGGAATCGTGAGGACTTCTATAGTATTCTAATCTTCTGGATTCCATGATAGCCTGTAGTCTGTCCACACCTAGAGAAAGAGGGAGGGGGGAGAGAGAGATTAAGTCACGAAACAAGGAGATAGAGAAACGACAGAATGGGAACAGAGATGAAATCATTATTACAGTTCTCTGATGTTGCTGTCATTTCTAACGCTGCTGTGGCGGTCTCATTTACAAAGACACTGCACTCTCTCACACACACACACACCTTCTCCAATAACAATTTGCGCTGCAGACCAAGGGAAGAAACGCCAGGCGAAAAGTGAGAAGAGCGAGGCTACACACGAGAGAGATCCAGAAATAAATAATTTCATTTTGAAAAGAGATGAGAAGAGAGGGAAGCTTAGGGGAGAGATGAGGATAAATGTTTGACGCTCACCATATTCATGAGCATCGTTGGTTGTCATCGCCTCATTCTTGTCATTCTGCCCAGAGAGATAGACATTAGACTGGGGTTGGGGATGAATCTTCTTGTACATGGCAGCCTGCTATACTCAATCCTGTCCTAGGAAAGCTTAATTAGCCATGCATGATTGGAGGCTCGATGTCGCTGAGACAAGGCTGGCTGGCAGTGCGAAGGGAAGGAGGCCGTGGCTGTGTTTATATATGCATGCGCGAGTGTGTGTGTTTACGAGTGCTTTGACATGTGTATGCTTATACAATGAGTATACCAAACATTAGGAACACCTTCCTAATATTGAGTTGACCCCCCCACTCTGAATGGCACACATACACAATCCATGTCTCAAGGCTTTAAAATCCTTCTTTATCCTGTCTCCTCCCCTTAATCTACACTGATTGAAGTGGATTCAACAATTGACATCAATAAGGGATCATAGCTTTCACCTGGATTAATCTGGTCAGAGCAGGTGTTCTTAATGTTTTGTGTACTCAGCGTATGTGTGTGTTGTACCAGGCTGACAAGCTGGGAGAGGGCTAACCTCACTCTGACCTAGACTTTCTCCTCCCAGTGTTTGGCTGGCTGGAGCTTCAGGTTGTAGTTATGGAAGATCTTCTGGTGAAGCTGCACCTGGGAGGAGGGAGATTTGGATAAGGACTTCTGATTTACAGTTTTGATTCGATCAACGTTATTTAATTTACCAGCAAACCATCACTCTCCCTCCATCTCTACCCCCCCCAACAGGTCGTTAGCTTCCTGGTTTCCTGTCCTCTAATCAGTCACGTCTGGCCGCCTCTCTCCTTCACTCCATTTACCTCTGTCTCCCCCTTTCCCTCTCTCCCTTCTCTCCTCCCCCCTCTCTCTTTAGAGGAAATCATAAAATCCCTGATCCATCCATACCTGTCCTGCCTGGTTTTCCTCCCCAAAGAAAGAAAGAGGATAGACAATGACACTACACCAGCACTATAGGCACCTAATGGCCCAGAGGTCACGACACCAGCACTGTAGGCACCTAATGGCCCAGAGCACCTATTGGCCCAGAGGTCACTACACCAGCACTGTAGGCACCTAATGGCCCAGAGATCACTACACCACCACCGTAGGTACCTAATGGCCCAGAGGACACTACACCACCACTGTAGGCACCTAATGGCCCAGAGGTCACCAGCTAGCATGGGGGGGGTTTGTTTTCAACACCCCCACTGATTCACAAGGTCAAATTCAAAGGCATTGTCGTTCAGGAACCTGGGTAGTAGGAACCCAACACGTCTCCGAAACCATTAACCCTCCCACACACTCCAACTAACACATGCCTCCACACACACACCCAGGTCCAGAGTGTGAAACAAGCCAGCACAGCCACTACACCGCCGTATAGCTACACCAACCTGCTTGTGCGTGCAAAACGTTTCTCCCTCGCTCTGTCTCTCCTCTCTTTATAGTTGGGCGTCGTCCGCTTGGGGAAGCTTTCTCCTGATTGGCCCGGCGGTGCTGGGATTGACAGGATGGAGGAATGGGTTTTGGCCTATGGAAGCCACCGTAGTCAGATACCTGTTTGAGGTTTGGTCGGGGTGGGGAGAGGGGGGCATGACAATGGGGATATTTTTGGGGAGAACAAAGTGGGAGAGGTTCAGATGATCACTCCCCCCATAGGAAGGGGGGGGGGGGTATACCGGAGACGCCACACATCAGGTCGTACCATGCTTTTGGTGGAACCCTCATTGCATGCTACCCCCTAATGTCTCTCTCTTTCAATTTTCTGTCTGTCCATCTGTGTCTGTCTCTCTGTCTAGTTAGACTATCTGCTGCTCTCACTCTACTACCCCCCCCATTCTCTCTCTTTCTTTCTCTTCTTCTGTCCTTTGATGGAATGGCAGGTGTTCTCAACTCTGCCCAGTGTGTGATATGCAGATCATTAGAAACCTTGGGGGAACTCCAGCACACACACAAACAAACCATAAAACACCACAGCAGTATTCAACACCTGGTCAACACACTCAGACATCACCATCAACAGAGGTAATCAGGCTAGAAGGCAGCCTCAAGGGCTAAATGCATGTGTAAATCGGAAAAACATAGGGACAGGAGTTTACATTCATGACAATCCTACAGGAAAACTCTGTGTCTTGTTGTAGCCTATGGGTGTTTTCATAGAGGAAAACTAGGGCCCAGAGTTTTTTCAGGTCAAGTCAAACAGTCTGTTGACGAGGCCTCCCACTCTGTGTGTGTGTGTGTGCGTGTGCATTCTCCATTATTATGCGCAGGGATCGCATTTTGACAACAGATGGAGCCTTTGATTTGACTCATCTCAGATCTTTATTTTTAAAAACTAAACAAAAGCACGACAAGCTTAACAGACAGGTGTGTATGGGAGAGAAGAGAGAAACAATGATTGAGATAGGTGGTACAGATTTCTACAGTAATGTGAATTCCACAGGCGGTTGGTGCTATACCAACCGCCTGTGGAATTCACATTACTGTATAGTATACATACAGTGGGGCAAAAAAGTATTTAGTCAGCCACCAATTGTGCAAGTTCTCCCACTTAAAAAGATCAGGCCTGTAATTTTCATCATAGGTACACTTCAACTATGACAGACAAAATGAGAAGAAAAAAAATCCAGAAAATCACATTGTAGAAT
Organism: Oncorhynchus nerka; assembly: GCF_034236695.1. Lineage (NCBI taxonomy): Eukaryota > Metazoa > Chordata > Actinopteri > Salmoniformes > Salmonidae > Oncorhynchus > Oncorhynchus nerka. Next base: position 48,559,087 of record NC_088403.1, on the reverse strand, counting down.
TTTTTTATGAATTTATTTGCAAATTATGGTGGAAAATAAGTATTTGGTCACATACAAACAAATAAGATTTCTGGCTCTCACAGACCAGTGACATCTTCTTTAAGAGGCTCCTCTGTCCTCCACTCGTTACCTGTATTAATGGCACCTGTTTGAACTTGTTATCAGTATAAAAGACACCTGTCCACAACCTCAAACAGTCACACTCCAAACTCCACTATGGCCAAGACCAAAGAGCTGTCAAAGGACACCAGAAACAAAATTGTAGACCTGCACCAGGCTGGGAAGACTGAAACTGCAATAGGTAAGCAGCTTGGTTTGAATAAATCAACTGTGGGAGCAATTATTAGGAAATGGAAGACATACAAGACCACTGATAATCTCCCTCGATCTGGGGCTCCACGCAAGATCTCACCCAGTGGGGTCAAAATGATCACAAGAACGGTGAGCAAAAATCCCAGAACCACACGGGGGGACCTAGTGAATGACCTGCAGAGAGCTGGGACCAAAGTAACAAAGCATACCATCAGTAATACACTACGCCGCCAGGGACTCAAATCCTGCAGTGCCAGACATGTCCCCCTGCTTAAGCCAGTACATGTCCAAGCCCATCTGAAGTTTGCTAGAGAGCATTTGGATGATCCAGAAGAAGATTGGGAGAATGTCATATGGTCAGATGAAACCAAAATAAAACTTTTTGGTAAAAACTCAACTCGTCGTGTTTGGAGGACAAAGAATGCTGAGTTGTATCCAAAGAACACCATACCTACTGTGAAGCATGGGGGTGGAAACATCATGCTTTGGGGCTGTTTTTCTGCAAAGGGACCAGGACTACTGATCCGTGTAAAGGAAAGAATGGGGCCATGTATCATGAGATTTTCAGTGAAAACCTCCTTCCATCAGCAAGGGCATTGAAGATGAAACGTGGCTGGGTCTTTCAGCATGACAATGATCCCAAACACACCGCCTAGGCAACGAAGGAGTGGCTTCGTAAGAAGCATTTCAAGGTCCTGGAGTGGCCTAGCCAGTCTCCAGATCTCAACCCCATATAAAATCTTTGGAAGGAGTTGAAAGTCCGTGTTGCCCAGCAACAGCCCCAAAACATCACCGCTCTAGAGGAGATCTGCATGGAGGAATGGGCCAAAATACCAGCAACAGTGTGTGAAAACCTTGTTACAGAAAACCTTTGACCTCTGTCATTGCCAACAAAGGGTATATAACAAAGTATTGAGATAAACGTTTGTTATTGACCAAATACTTATTTTCCACTATAATTTGCAAATAAATTCATTAAAAATCCTACAATGTGATTTTCTGGATTTTTTTCTCATTTTGTCTGTCATAGTTGAAGTGTACCTATGATGAAAATTACAGGCCTCTCTCATCTTTTTAAGTTGGAGAACTTGCACAATTGGTGGCTGACTAAATATATTTTTTTATATATGCCAAACACACATTCTCACTCTGGTAAATTAAATGTATACACTTGATATTTTATAGTATCTGGTTTTCACTGTCTTTATCCTCCCAACAAACATATAGCAATCAATAAATATATTTTAGTAAAACCAGGGTCCGTATTCAGAAAGCATCTCACAATAGAAGTGCTGATCTAGGATCAGTTTAGCCTTTTAGAACATAATAAGATTCCATCGACTATGGGCTGATCCTAGATCAGCACTCCTACTCTGAGATGCTTGATTCCTACTGCCCCAGAACTACAGCAATGTCACACTTCAGCACAGCAGATATAGAAAAAGAAACCCTTCCATGTACAGTATAGAGTAGCTATGTCCAAGGCATGTAGAGGATCTCGCTATGCATGTCTGTTTTGGAGGCTGGGGCAACTGTCATGGCTTCTGGGGTTTCAGTGAGGTAAAGTTTGGGATCTTGTGTGTGTTCATGCATACGTGGAGTGTGTGTCCCACGTTAGGGGTACTTAAAGGGGTCGCTAGGGGTGTGGTTGAAGCTGGCGTCGGCGAAGATGCCCAGGGTTCCCACAGTAGTGAAGACCACAAAGATCCACAGGAACATGCGATCCACTACCATGGCTACATACTGCCAGTCCTCCTTCAGCTGGAAGGGGAGGGAGAGAAACAAAGAAGAGACAAAAGTCAGGAAAGTAAAGGGATAGAGAGAGAAAAGGAATCCATAACAGGAATAAATAGGTACGAGTGAAGGAAGAGAAATAGACGGAGCTATGGGGAAATGTACAGGCTAGAAGCTATAGACATCTAGACTTTCCCTTTCCTCTTGGACCCCTCTCCATCCACTCAGCCCATGCCCAGACCCTATATAGATCTTCAATATTTTTCCAGAAGCTGGAGAGGGAAACGAAAGACTTCAAATGAGAACGCTCAACCCAGGCAGGTCCCCCACACAGCACTCACAGCAGCAAAGTCCTTCTCAGCCTGTAGCTGCTCAGCGATGTAGATGATGGCCTCGATGGCAGTCTTGAGCTCCGGAGGCAGAGTGAGGTAGTGGCTGGGTCCGTCGATGAACTTCCTCAGGTCAGTACACATGCCCTCAGACTGGTACCTAGACATAAACAAGATACAAATGTCCAATCCCGAATAAACTACTACTACCACCTCCTATTCCCTATACGCCTAGGCCGTTTCGTGTATTCATAGCGTCTCAGAGTGCTGGTATAGGACCAGTTTGCCTTTCTGATCCTAGATCAGCACCCATTAAAGCTGATACGCTTTATGAATAAGGGCCCTGAAGGCAATGATAGGTGTAGGCAAAACAGGGTACATTTCTGCCTCGCTACTGTATCAGGGATTGCAAAGTGGACCTAAAACTTCAATCTTCTTATCTTTTCATATCTACAGAACTGCATAGTGGGTACAGGGGTTGATTTGAGAGAAAGGACGGTGAAGGGAGATAGAAGGGGTTAAAACTAGTCCAGATGTCACCACAGAACAAGCAGGCAGAGATGTGCAGACAGGCCCAAACCCCACAAGGCTCATCACTAATTAACCAGCCAGCTAACAGTCTGCACTTCCTTTCCCTGTATGTTGAGAGAGAGAAGGTCAGATACACTTCCTTTCAGCTTCTCCCTCAGCTCTTTAGCTAGACTGGGCCTTTTCCTGCTGAGCGAAGGTCAGAAAAACTCCCACTCTTCTCTTCCCTCAGCTCTTTAGCTAGACTGGGCCTTTTTCTGCTGAGATAAGGTCAGAGATGCTCCCTCTCCACTCCTCCTCACATTTTCTCCCTCAGGTCTTTTAGCTAGACCGGAGCAGTTTTTGCTGACAAAGCTGTCCTGAAGAAGTGGGGTTGCCATGTGTTATGATGGGTTGCCGTGGGTTACAGAAGGTTACTATCTATAATGATGGGTCGACACAGCTTTACTGCGAGTTGCCTTGAGCAAAGTGGGCCCTATGGGCCCTGGTCAAAAGTAGCGCAATATCTAGTAAATAGGGGCCATTTTAAACCTCTAATCCTGGACATATTGAGATTATTCTACTAGTGAACCAGATGTAGTCTCTTCTCTCAGGTGGCGGCATCCTAGCATCTGTTTTGTCTGAAACAGCCCTCTCTGTTGCTGTAGCCCTGTGGAGACTGGAAACTGTTAGTGTTGCAGTCCTCTGTAGCTACCACCAGGAGTCAGCATGGTGCTGTGTCTTTTAGCCTGGCTATGGTGTGGTCCTAAAGCATCTCCCGGGCAAACAGGCAGGTCTTCTATCGCTCTCTGTAGTCTATCTACTTGGTATTCCGGGCAAATCCTGGCTTTACAATGCAGTGGTATGTGTGTGTCTCCCGGGCCGGCGAGGCGAGCAAATCACCACTGACCTCAGCAGCTCGTCTCCCTCTGTTTTTCTGGGATGAGCTACCTGACTGAGGGGGATAGACTCCTCTCTTCTCCTCCCTCCTCTTGGTCCCCCTCTCACAGCGTCACTTCATCAGGGAGATGTAGATGAGTAATCAGCGAGACTAATTAAACTAAGACCGGCCACCAACGGTGCCAAGACACACACTAAAACCAATTAAGAAGGCCAGGGGGGGGCACAGGCTGTGTAGGGGGGGGCGGAGGGGCGTGGGCAGAGAGATATTGCTGCCTCATCGAATCGCTCTAGTAGTCACCCCCCTCTCCTCCATCTCCGAATCGCAGAGTCCCGCCCCCCCCTCCCCCCTCCCACACACACACCAGGTCTAATGTGTTAGAGGCGATTTGCGCTGATCATCATTATTTTAGCAATGATTTTCGCACTCTCTCACGGCCTCAAACTTCAATTCCCCTGTGAGTTGATTTAGAGCGGCGGGAGAACGTGCCTGTGGTTAATAAAGTTGTAGGTGCCTGCCTGCTTTTCAATGTGTGAGTGTGTGTGTGCGCTTGCGTGCGTGCGTGACTATGCGTGTGTGCGCTTGCGTGCATGGCTCTGCGTGTGTGTCTGTGTAAATGACCTCCAGGGAGGGTTAAAACATGTTCTCAGACACTAAGTTATCCAGGTCCTCATGGCAGGAATCCCTGGGGGGCTGCTCTTCCTCACAACTAAATGAGTTAACAGAAAATGATGGTAGTTCACCTTAGGGGACACTAGGGAAAGTCGATGCCCCCAGAGGTGAGTCGTCCCCAACAGACCCATGAGTAGAGGCTGTGGCTAAGTCTCAATTGGCACCCTATTCCCTACATAGTGCACTACTCACGCTGGTCAAACGTAGTGCACTATGCAGGGAATAGGGCGCCCTTTGGGAGTCAACCCAGGGCAGTACTTTCACAGTAATCTGTGATAGAAGTTGCACCCCTATCTCACAGCCATCTTTACCATCAGAATGACAATTATAAAAAAAATTTTTAAATCATTGCATTGGTGCAAGCATTGGCTGGAGGGAGTTTCCACCATTGTTAAATCCACGATGGGGAGAATAGGTACACTTAATATGGCCGCTGGTCCCATCTATCACATCACAGACACAGAAATCGAATGGGAATGTATATTCTAGAATGACCTTCAAATTGCCATAGAGATAGTTAGAGGATTCAACTTGGATATAACCCACTTTAGCATGGACATTGCCATTGAGGGCTTTCATCATTTTAAAGTAGTCAACTGGGTGGAGATTCCTATGGGTTGGGCGCGATCACCCAATGAGCAGAGCATTGTCTTCTTTAAATAGGGTGCTATCACAAAGTTTCTAAACCCAGAGTCGCAACATCGTGAGACTTCCAGAAAGGCTTGCGAAACAGACCAGGCCGTGAATTGGGGTTTGAGAAGTCAATGAAAGTGAAAAATTCTTCCTTAGTTGTTCATTTTCTCTAAATCTAAAAGCCACGACCTAGATTCGAGCCGTTGTCTTAAAGATGCACTATGCAGAAATTGCTCAACCATTTCCTGGTTGCTAAAATTCTCATAGCCTCATTTCAGTTCATGTGACAAAACAAGCAAGTATAATGTAGAGCAGAGGTCATCAAACGGTCGATTGCGGGTCGATCTCCATGGCATTCCTAGTCGATCACCAAATATTTATGTAAAAAAACAAACAATGATAAAGCCTTGCGTTCCTATTTAAATGTATTGCCCTGTTGACAGTAGGTGCACTTGATTCAGCAGCCCTAGCACCGGGGAAGTCAGTGTTCCCATTTTATGAAGGTAGAACTCCAGCTACCCGGCAGGCCCAGAGAGCAAATCAAGTGAACCTATAGGCCTTACCGCTGGCCAACCAGTTAGCTTAGATCACCGTGTCTGTAGTTTCCTAGAGCCACAGACTTTAAAAAGAAACCTCAAATGCACAGCAAAGTTGATACTGTGAGATTTCAATGAATATTTTATTTTTTTATTTTATTTCACCTTTATTTAACCAGGTAGGCTAGTTGAGAACAAGTTCTCATTTGCAACTGCGACCTGGCCAAGATAAAGCATAGCAGTGTGAACAGACAACACAGAGTTACACATGGAGTAAACAATTAACAAGTCAATAACACAGTAGAAAAAAATGGGCAGTCTATATACAATGTGTGCAAAAGGCATGAGGAGGTAGGCGAATAATACAATTTTGCAGATTAACACTGGAGTGATAAATGATCAGATGGTCATGTACAGGTAGAGATATTGGTGTGCAAAAGAGCAGAAAAGTAAATAAATAAAAAACAGTATAAAAACAGTATGGGAATGAGGTAGGTGAAAATGGGTGGGCTATTTACCAATAGACTATGTACAGCTGCAGCGATCGGTTAGCTGCTCGGATAGCTGATGTTTGAAGTTGGTGAGGGAGATAAAAGTCTCCAACTTCAGCGATTTTTGCAGTTCGTTCCAGTCACAGGCAGCAGAGTACTGGAACAAAAGGCGGCCAAATGAGGTGTTGGCTTTAGGGATGATCAGTGAGATACACCTGCTGGAGCGCGTGCTACGGATGGGTGTTGCCATCGTGACCAGTGAACTGAGATAAGGCGGAGCTTTACCTAGCATGGACTTGTAGATGACCTGGAGCCAGTGGGTCTGGCGACGAATATGTAGCGAGGGCCAGCCGACTAGAGCATACAAGTCGCAGTGGTGGGTGGTATAAGGTGCTTTGGTGACAAAACGGATGGCACTGTGATAGACTGCATCCAGTTTGCTGAGTAGAGTGTTGGAAGCCATTTTGTAGATGACATCGCCAAAGTCGAGGATCGGTAGGATAGTCAGTTTTACTAGGGTAAGCTTGGCGGCGTGAGTGAAGGAGGCTTTGTTGCGGAATAGAAAGCCGACTCTTGATTTGATTTTCGATTGGAGATGTTTGATGTGAGTCTGGAAGGAGAGTTTGCAGTCTAGCCAGACACCTAGGTACTTATAGATGTCCACATATTCAAGGTCGGAACCATCCAGGGTGGTGATGCTAGTCGGGCATGCGGGTGCAGGCAGCGATCGGTTGAAAAGCATGCATTTGGTTTTACTCACGTTTAAGAGCAGTTGGAGGCCACGGAAGGAGTGCTGTATGGCATTGAAGCTCGTTTGGAGGTTAGATAGCACAGTGTCCAATGACGGGCCGAAAGTATATAGAATGGTGTCGTCTGCGTAGAGGTGGATCAGGGAATCGCCCGCAGCAAGAGCAACATCATTGATATATACAGAGAAAAGAGTCGGCCCGAGAATTGAACCCTGTGGCACCCCCATAGAGACTGCCAGAGGACCGGACAGCATGCCCTCCGATTTGACACACTGAACTCTGTCTGCAAAGTAATTGGTGAACCAGGCAAGGCAGTCATCCGAAAAACCGAGGCTATTGAGTCTGCCGATAAGAATATGGTGATTGACAGAGTCGAAAGCCTTGGCGAGGTCGATGAAGACGGCTGCACAGTACTGTCTTTTATCGATGGCGGTTATGATATCGTTTAGTACCTTGAGTGTGGCTGAGGTGCACCCGTGACCGGCTCGGAAACCAGATTGCACAGCGGAGAAGGTACGGTGGGATTCGAGATGGTCAGTGACCTGTTTGTTGACTTGGCTTTCGAAGACCTTAGATAGGCAGGGCAGGATGGATATAGGTCTATAGCAGTTTGGGTCCAGGGTGTCTCCCCCTTTGAAGAGGGGGATGACTGCGGCAGCTTTCCAATCCTTGGGGATCTCAGACGATATGAGCTAGATGAGCTAGATGGGGGGCGATCAATTCACAAATGGTGTCCAGGGCACAGCTGGGAGCTGAGGGTGGTCGGTAGCAGGCGGCAACAGTGAGAGACTTATTTCTGGAGAGAGTAATTTTCAAAATTAGTAGTTCGAACTGTTTGGGTATGGACCTGGAAAGTATGACATTACTTTGCAGGCTATCTCTGCAGTAGACTGCAACTCCGCCCCCTTTGGCAGTTCTATCTTGACGGAAGATGTTATAGTTGGGTATGGAAATCTCTGAATTTTTGGTGGCCTTCCTGAGCCAGGATTCAGACACGGCAAGGACATCAGGGTTAGCAGAGTGTGCTAAAGCAGTGAGTAAAACAAACTTAGGGAGGAGGCTTCTGATGTTGACATGCATAAAACCAAGGCTTTTTCGATCACAGAAGTCAACAAATGAGGGTACCTGGGGACATGCAGGGCCTGGGTTTACCTCCACATCACCCGCGGAACAGAGAAGGAGTAGTATGAGGGTGCGGCTAAAGGCTATCAAAACTGGTCGCCTAGAGCGTTGGGGGCAGAGGATAAGAGGAGCAGGTTTCTGGGCATGGTAGAATATATTCAGGGCATAATGCGCAGACAGGGGTATGGTGGGGTGCGGGTACAGCGGAGGTAAGCCCAGGCACTGGGTGATGATGAGAGAGGTTGTATCTCTGGACATGCTGGTTGTAATGGGTGAGGTCACCGCATGTGTGGGAGGTGGGACAAAGGAGGTAACAGGGGTATGCAGAGTGGATCTAGGGGCTCCATTGTGAACTAAAACAATGATAACTAACCTGAACAACAGTATACAAGGCATATTGACATTTGAGAGAGACATACAGCGAGGCATACAGTAATCACAGGTGTTGAATTTGGAAAGCTAGCTAAAAACAGTAGGCGAGGCTAATTAGCTAGCACAACAAACAGCAGGTAAAATGGCGTTGACTAGGCAACGGGGCCGACAGGTTAAACAAACAAGCAGAATGGAGTACCGTGATTAATGGACAGTCCAGCGTGCGTCAGCTATGTAGCCAAGAGATCAGTGTCCAGGGGGCAGCGGTGGATGGGCAGGGAAGCTGGGCTGGCGAGTGTTATCCAGGTTTTAAAAAACTAACAATGACTAAATAGCTTGTAGCTAGTTAGCTGGTTAGCGTCTGGAGGTTCTTGAGTGTGTCATAAAAATAAAAATAAAATTAAAAGTAATAGCGATTCCGTATCACATTGGGTGAGGCAGGTTTCCGGAAGGTATAAACAAATTAAAAATCAAAAAGAGATAAATGGGTAAGAGTAAATGGGTTCAGAGAGTGATTGGGACGCGGTGGTTCAGACGGTTAGCAGGCCTGTGCTAACAAGCTAACAGTTCGTAGGCCCGGGCTAGACAAGGTAGCAGTTAGCGGACCGGAGCTTGACAAGCTAGCCGTTAGCAGGCCGAATTAGCAAGCAGGGAGATAGCGAGGGCTAGAGAGTTAACCTTTGGGGGACGTCGCGATGGGGTGAGTCTGTTTATTCCTCTTCATGCGGTGACATCGACAGACCGGTCGTGGGCCCGGGTAATTGTAGCCCAGGAGTATGCTACAGGTGCTCTAGTACGCTAGGTGAGCTGGAGACACAGCGATTCAGAAAGCTCGCGGGCCTTGGCCAGCAGATGGATCTTTGGCGATGTCGCAACGGAAAAGCCTGTTGAAACCACCTCGGACGATTACGTCGGCGGACCAGTCGTGATGGATCGGCGGGGCTCCGTGTCGGCAGTAGAGGGTATTGTTGGACCTCTTCGGCTAGTCGGGAGATGGGCTTAGCTCGAGGCTAGCTCAAGGCTAACTGGTGCCACTCGGAATGCAGCTAGCTAGTTGCGATGATCCGGTGTAAAGGTTCAGCGCTTGCGGTAGGAATCCGGAGATGTGGTAGAGAAAAAGCAGTCTGATATGCTCTGGGTTGATGTCGCGCTGGTGTCCTAGTTAGCTTTGAAGACCGCTAGCAGTGGCTAGCTACTAGCTAGTAGCTAGTTAGCTGGCTAGCTTCTGATGAGGGTTCCGGTTACTATATTTACACCAGACAGGACGGGACAAGACAAACACACGTCCGACTGCTACGCCATCGTGGAATGAATAGAGCAGCTGTTTTTTAAGAGTAAGTTCAATGTTGAAGTTGTTTCCAGCACTGTCAACACTCTGTTAAAGCCATAAAATGCGTGTTCTCCCCACTTCCACTCACACTACAACCAGCACTGTAATAGGAGTAACCACCATGAATTGGTGCATGAGGCAGAAATAATGCAGTGAAACTTGAGATTTGCTACCAGCTGGAAGACTGCGTACCCTTTTCTCAGCGGAGGGAGGGAGAGCGGAGGGACGGTGTCAGTGAGGTGAGAGGTAGCCTCACCACTGCTCCCTCCCTTAGTGATGGGCCATTCGCAATTTGCATATTGCTACGACTGTTTTTTTTTATAGCTCAATGTTATTCTGCAAATAAGTTACAAAATAATTATCTGAAGAGGGTGAATGTTCACTGCAGAAACAATACATAGCGGGGAAAGCACATCTGGTCCACAGTGATTATTTTCCAGTGCGTAAAAACAAAGTAAACGTACAGAACTAATATTTTGGTCAGGTAAAAATGTATTTCAATACACATTTCACGATCTGACATAATGGTAGCCTGCCTTTTGGGATTTACATTGGAGATGTGACATTTTTTTCATGGTTCTAGATTGATTTTAAAACCTCTTGGTGTTAGGGGGCAGTATTTTCATTTTTGGAAAAAAAACGTTCCCGTTTTAAACGGGATATTTTGTCAGGAAAAGATGCTAGAATATGCATATAATTGACAGCTTTGGATAGAAAACACTCTATCCAAAACTGTAAAGATATTGTCTGTGAGTATAACAGAACTGATGTTGCAGGCGAAATCCTGAGAAAAATCCAATCCGGAAGTGCCCCAGGTTTTGAAAGCGCTGCGCTCCAATGACTCCCTATTCAGCTGTGAATGTACCATCAACGAGCTTACGCTTTCTACGTATTCCCCAAGGCGTCTACAGCATTGTGACGTAGTTTTACGCATTTCTGATGAAGAATAGCAATAGGCGGACACATTGCGTAAGTGGTCACATGGTGGCTCCGAGAGAGATTCTCGCGTAAAATACAGAGGTAGCCATTATTCCAATCGGTCCTAGTGAAAAACGAATTGTCCCGACGAATATTATCGAATAGATATTAGAAAAACACCTTGAGGATGGATTCTAAACAACGTTTGCCATGTTTCTGTCATTATTATGGAGCTAATTTGGAATATTTTTCGGCGTTGTGGTGACCGCAATTTCCAGGCGATTTCTCAGCCAAACGTGAAGAACAAACGGAGCTATTTCGCCTACAAAAATAATATTTTGGGAAAAAATGAACTTTGGCTGTCTACCTGGGAGTCTCCTGAGTGAAAACATCCAACGTTTATCAAAGGTAAACGATTTAATTTAATTGCTTTTCTGATTTCCGTGACAAGGTTGCCTGCTGCTAGCAAGGCATAATGCTATGCTAGGCTATGATAAACTTACACAAATGCTTGTCTATGGTTGGCTGTAAAGCATATTTTGAAAATCTGAGATGACAGGGTGATTAACAAAAGGCTAAGCTGTGTTCCAATATATTTCACTTGTGATTTTCATGAATATGAATATTTTCTAGGAAGATTTATGTCCGTTGCGTTATGCTAATTAGTGTCAGATGATGACAACGGTCCCGTTCACGGGATGGAGTGTCACTACAGGTTAAGCATTTTGAACGAAGAGCCGTTTGGGAGCCTGCTCAATGAAAATACTCTGAAAGCCCATCAATAACCTCCCTCCCCTCACACTGACCATCATATGCAATCAGTCCAGTAAAAAAAAGAAGTTACATTTTATGCTCTCTCAGCTGTGCCTCACAAGTAATACAACAAATGATCTACTACCAGTGTGATCATATACATACATTTTAAAAATATCATATCAAAATGGTCTGAGAAGAACATTGGCAGGGCAATTCAAGCGTAGCCAATATGCAGTTATAATGTATTGGGCCTATAGTCTACTGCACAAACCTCATTGCTACAGCACAGTTTTTAATTGGTTAATGTTGCATAGGCTCATTTTAAGTAATGTTTTAAAACAAATCTGAGCGGTAGATCTCGGCTTGCATTTGGACTCAAAGTGATCTGGACTCAGAAAAGGTTGGTGACCACTGGTGTAGAGAATAATTCATTGTACCCTCTAAACCGCTGAGAAATATATTTTCAGCTGTTTGATGTTGCTGTACAAAACCTAAAGTAAACGATGCAAAAAAGAAACTTAAGAACAGGAAGCATAGAAATAGTACACATAGATCTCTTTACTTTAGGTTTTGTACAGCAACTTCAAACAGCTTTTATATATATATATATATATATATATATATATATAAAATACACACATTTCTATGTGAATTTGGTCAGGCCACTATCGAGGGAGTGCCTTGATTTGACGGCCTGCACATGCACAGTTCGTCGAGAGACGACTGTTAGAGCCAATGACGTGTTTCTACGCATGAGCTTAGCTAGCCAACGTTGCCATGACATAGCCTACAAGTGGGATTGGGGACTGCTATTGGATTTACTGCTACTACAGGTGGCGGTAAATCACCAATATTAGCATTACATTGTTTTAAAAAACCAAATAAGAAAATTGACTCCTTTAAAATGAAGATTGCCTCAATGGCACCACCCATGCTGTTACAGATGCCATAATGGCACAGATACAAAATGAGACCTCTTCATCTCTTTGGTGTTGGGTTAACATTTGACCCCCTCCCCAGTGACCTGTAACCCCTGACCTCTCACCTGTTGGGTTTGGGGAAGAGGAAGCAGGTGTTGGGCTTGCGTATGAAATACTCGTCAGCAGCGCGGCTGATAGCCATATTGTTCTTCTCCCTCCTGGGGGGCTGGTCCAGGGAGAGGGGCATCTCCACCTTGGGCCGCAGCATGCCCAGGTAGGGGGGCAGCATGTGGATGAAGATCTGGGAGGAGAGGAAAGGAAAGGGAGAAAGGAGGGAGGGCTTAGCACGGCAGGCAGCGTAACATTGATTGAACTATAGAAAAATGCCTTGTTTTTTTACTGCATGGGGGTAATCATTCAAAGTAATATTCAGTGATATTCATGGATTTTAACAACCTTCATGGCTTTCCAGAGACCTACTGTCAGTAATGAATGTTTCAGTGGATATGTCTGTAGAAATACCTTCAGAAATACCATGAATCAGCATGTTATTATCAGCAAGGCTGTTGACCAGCTGTTGCTTCCGCTAACTATACTTGTATCTCGTGTGTGTGTGTCCGTGTGTGTGTGTGTGTTCGCCTGTCTTTCTGAATGGTGGCAGGTAGCTGGTTCAAATACCTGAGCTGACAAGGTGAAAAATCTGCCGATGTGCCCTTGAACAAGGTACTTCACCCCAATTTGCTCCAGTGGCACCGTACTTCTATGGCTGACCCTGTAAAACGTTCGGCAAACTCATTCCACAGAGGGCCAAGTGTGGGTTCTCTCCTCCCTTGTACTCGATTGATAAATTAAGGTCACTGATTAGTAAGGAACTGCCCTCACCTGGTTCTCTGGGTCTTAATTGAAAGGAAAAACCTAAAACCAGCAGACACTAGGCCTTCCACGGAATGAGTGACACCCCTGGTCTAAAACAACACATTTCACTGCACCTATCCGGTGTATGTGACAAGAAAACATCTACATACACTGTGTACAAAACATTAGGAACACCTGGTGACTGTCGAGGTGAAAGCTATGATCCCTTATTGAGGTCACCCGTTAAATCCACTTCAATTAGTGTAGATGAAGGGGAGGAGACGGGTTAAAGGATGATTTTTAAGCCTTGAGACAATTGAGACATGGATTGTGTATGTGTGCCATTCAGAGGCTGAATGGGCAAGACAAAATAGTTACGTGCCTTTGAACGGGGTATGGTAGTAGGTGCCAGGCGCACCGGTTTCAGTGTGTCAAGAACTGCAACACTGCTGAGTTTCACGCTAAACAGTTTTCTGTGGGTATCAAGAACGGTCCCACCACCCAGGACATCCAGTCAACTGTAGGAAGCATTGGAGTCTACATTGGCCAGCATCCCTGTGGAACGCTTTCGACACCTTGCAAAGTCCATGCCCCGACCAATTGAAGCTGTTCCGAGAGCAAAAGGGGGTACAACTCAATATTAGGAATGCCAAGAGAGTGCAAAGCTGTCAAGGCAAAAGGTGGCTACAAAAATATATTTGTTGGACACTTTTTTTGGTTACTACATTATTCCATGTGTCATTTCATAGTTGTGATGTCTTCACTATTCTTCTACAATGTAACACTGTATAGTTGGAAGGCTACTGTCCACCAGTCCAGTGTCAGATATACACTCATTGAGTTTGCACTAAAGCCAACCTTCTCGTTCTGTGTGTGTGTGTGAACGTGTGCTTGCATTTGTGTGCGCGCTTGTGTGTCCACTCAATCACTCCGACACACAAGCCAGCGCTGCATGTGTGTGTGTGTGTCTGAGTGAACACACCGTAGAAAACTATTTTTTGCATGACTGAGTCTCAATGCCTCAACCCTCTCATTCTCAAAAGTAGTCGTATCAGGGAGGAAAATTCAATCAGGTGCCAGTAGAAAAGCTATTGGGGCAACGGACTGGGAGCGTCCACATGCGTCTGTTTGCAGATAATGGGGCTTAGATATGAGAGAGAGAGAGAGAGACCGTGTCCGAATACCCGTACTTGCATAGGCATTTTTGGTATGCGACAATGGAACGTTTTATAGTATATGACATTTCTAAAACATAGTATACTTTAAATGCCAGGATGTCACTCATTTTCGTCAAAGCTGCCAAGCGCCGACATCAGAGCGAGAACTATCAGACAAGCAGCGCCTGCCAGCACACACACACGGACAAACACACACACACACACACACACAGACACACGAGTACGCACAAATGTACACAGGCACACGCGCCAGAGGAACACACCCAATAAAACTCTCCCAGCTCGAGATAACACACTTCAACTAGACGAGCAGTAGGTTAAGAAGAAGGAGGATGTAGTATGTACTGTTTGGCGTCTCTCTTGTTTTTCCTCAATCCATGGCCTTAAACAACCCCAGATTTCACTCATCTTTACCGGTGTTCTGTTACATCATGCACAGTCCGAGGCTATGTTCCCCAAATGTTCCCATATATTAGTCCACCGTGGTCAGTGTGTATCAGAGGTGGCTGGCGGGAGGAGAAATCAGAGGACAGGCTCACTGCTATGCCTGAGATTGATGAATGGAAAGGGTTTGATACCATTCTATTTATTCCATTCCAGCCATTACAATGAGCCTGTCCTCCGATATGTCCTCCCAACAGCCACCTCTGATGTGTATCTAAAGAAGGGGACTGAGCCTCATAGACGACATACTTTCTGGAAACAGCTACCGTTTCAGAATGAGGGGGTACTGTAGCTCTGCTGTCTGTCTGTCTGTCTGTCTGTCTGTCTGTCTGTCTGTCTGTCTGTCTGTCTGTCTGTCTGTCTGTCTGTCTGTCTGTCTGTCTGTCTGTCTGTCTGTCTGTCTGTCTGTCTGTCTGTCTGTCTGTCTGTCTGTCTGTCTGTCTGTCTGTCTGTCTGTCTGTCTGTCTGTCTGTCTGTCTGTCTGTCTGTCTGTCTGTCTCATGGGCTCAGGGACATAGAAGTGTCCAAGAGAATGACATCACTCAACAAGGTCACAGGACCGAAGCTAGAGACAACCCCAACCTGACGGCTGAGCTGAGAGACTTGGGTTTGGAACAGAGAGTGGAGCTGAGGCACATGGAGGCCAAACTGACAGCCGGTGAGATGGAGGAACTGAAGAGAGAATGCCGTGTTAGTGAACAAGGTGGTCGAGCAAGGAGTGGTCTGAGCGTCACCAAAACTGAACTGCAGAGCCACAAGAACCCAGTGGATCAACTGAGAGGAGAGGTGGAGGAGCTGAAGAGAGAGAGAGAGAGAACGCAGGCCTTCTCTGCTGCTTTAGGCCACCCAGTGGGACCCTTCAATGCTGACACCTCTCTGGTCTACACCAATGTCCTCACTAACATTAGTAACGCCTACAGCCCTGATACAGGGCCTTCACAGCACCAGTGAGAGGGATCTACTAGATCAGATTCATTGGTATGGACAACCGTATAATGGCGGCAAACAACTACAATGATGGACACAACCAGTACTGTATGTATCCAATGCAGTGATTCTGTTGCTGGAGAAAGGAGACGTGGTCTCCATACGCCGGGACTCGGTATGTTTATTGAAATCAGCCTGTCTTCAGTGGCTTCCTGCTGTTTCCTATGTGATGGGAACACCATATCTGAGGTTTAACTGATTTCGGTGGATGTCAAATTGAAACTCCTGAATTTGACAATAAAGGCTTTTTAAAATCACTCTCTCTTCTTCACATAAACAGACAACGAAGTGTGGACTAACCCACAATGGTCATAACCAATTAAGGCTAACTGTCATCTTTGATCCAATGTGTGATGTCACAGTGAGTAACAAGCATATCTGGTAGTGATCTCTGATCTCTGCTATATCCAATTTCATTTAAATACAGTCAGCTCAGGAAGTAAACTGACATTCCAATTACATTATTTCTCAGTGCTTGCTACTCACTGTGACATCAATACTTTTCAAATTGTATAATATATATATATATTTTGGGGGGGATTTTGAATATTTGTATTGGCTGAATTTAAATGGAATTTACCACAACCCTGGATATCGCATTTCACTCTGTCCCATGTGGCATTCCCCATTCACTGCGAGTACACTGATATGCTAACCAGCTAATGAATAGATCCTGTCAACGGGTCTCTCTGCTCAGGAAGGAGAACTCCTCAGTTGAATATCTTCTAGTTGTTGATGTACACGCACTTTTAGGGGAGGGAAAAAAGGAGGAGGAACAGAGGGAAAGGCACGTATGGACACACACACACACACCTTCCCGCCTGCCTCAGACTCCCTTTAGAAATCTTTTTCTTCTATCATTTTCTTCTGCATTCCTCCTCCGATCATCATAAATATTTTTTGCGTTTTCATCGTATCAGTTTCTATGAGGAAAGGAAGGGAGAGAGGAAGGCATTTTTTTGGGGGGGGCGGGGGTCCTACAACAGGGATGCCCAATCTCACCTTGCGGACCCACATGGGCATGTGGTGTGTGGAGGGGGACCGGTGGTGCAGGTTGAGGACCACCACACTGAGGATGACTGACACGGTGACCAGGATCATGGTGAACATGAGGTAGTTGACAATGATGGGGACACCCAGGGAGGTCTCGGGGACCTTGTCAGCCAGCAGCAGCAGGAACACAGTCAGGGTGAGCAGAACGTTGATGGACAGACCCATCTTCTCACCTGGAGAGAGAAAGGAGGACACACAGAGAGATAAATAGATGAACAACATACAGAACAAATATTTTACACATAGGTTAGAGATGACACACACACACACACATGAGCGAGAGATCTATATATACACACACTGACATTATACAGAATTGATATTATACAATTTAGATATGGATACACACACACACACACTTTCTTTCCCCCACACACACCCCATCTCCTCCACCCTCCTCCCGTCCCCAGTTGCTACCAACACAGAGGACACACAGCGTGAGTCCTCCCGTGGTCAGGTTAATGCGGTGCACAGCAGATATATAAAGCCTAATAGGTTATTAACAGAGGAATTATCCCCCTTTAAATAATTTGTAAGATGTCCTTAGTCTGGCCTACTGAGCTTGTGTGTGCAAACGAACGTGCGTGTGTGTAGTTAGTGAGAGGAAGGGAGAAGACAAAGGGGATTGATTCTGTGTGTTAACAGTAGCTGGCCCATTATGTAATCCATCAGCTAATGACTTGTAATGGGGGGGGGGGGGGATTCATCTCACGTTCCCTTTCTGGGGAGGCAGGGAGCCCTAAAATAGCATATCATCAAAATCAATCAATTGCAGCACATTTTTGGATTCATTCAGCGGTTTTAACCTGATTAAGCACAATACCATTTTGAAATTCTATGTTGAAAGTTCCATTTATATTCCTAAAATGTATGTGGAAAAATGTTGCTGTCACCGCTTCCTGTTGACAAGACATATTGATAAAAAGCCCAATGTCAAAACACAGTTTTAAAGTGTCAAAAATCAATAGCCAATATTCAGAAACAGTTTGTGATATATTGAAAATCTCAACATAAAATGTACAATCTACACACACATGTGCAACAATAGTAATCAAATTACTTATCAAATTACCGAGCACCTTGTAAAGTGCACACGCACCAAAAACCCTGTTGCTTTGACAAGTGGCAATAAATCACTCATCGATTGAAACCAACTCAAAACTCACATGGAAACTGGATATATTTTTACATCAGTGGTTAGAGGACTACCTGCAGAACACAGTCCACTCAGCTACATTATGGAACGTAGCATACTGATACTGGGGTCACCAAAACAGAAAGAGAAGTGCAACACTGTTTTGTCAATCACTCATTGATTATCACGTTGAAATCAATAACGCAAAGAGGGGAGAGGAAGTTCCACATCCTGATAAAACTAACACAGCTCAAAAACCCACACGGAATCCGGGAATAATGGGTACATCACTGGTTAGAGGACACTTTGTGGAAGACGGCTAGCTCCATTTTGAAGTGTTGCATTTTGATTCAGGTGGGTCGCCAACACCGTAAGTGTACCGCAATCCTTTTTTTTTTAGGAATCCCTTCCATGGATATCACGCTGAAATCGATAGAACAGGGGGCAAACGTTTAAACTAACACCATTCAAAAGCCACACGGAAACTTAATAACCTACACATGATTGGATAGATGAGAACTTGTAGAAGGCTTATATCTACAGTTGAAGTCGGAGGTTTACATACACTTAGGTTGGAGACATTAAAACTAATTTAGACAAGCACATTTCTTGTTAACAAACTATAGTTTTGGGAAGTCAGTTAGGAAATCTACCTTGTGCGTGACACAAGTCATTTTTCCAACAATTGTTTACAGACAGATTATTTCACTGTATCACAATTCCAGTGGGTCAGAAGTTTACATACACTAAGTTGACTGTGCCTTTAACTTCACTAGGGTAGGGGGCAGCATTCGGAATTTTGGATGAAAAGCGTGCTCAAATTAAACTGACTGCAACTCGTCCCAGAAGATTTGGATAGAAACACAAAAATAATGTCTGTGAGTATAACAGAACTGATATGGCAGTTCACGAGCTCCATGGCTTCCTCAACATGTGACCAGTCTTTAGGCATTGTTTCAGGCTTTTACTCTGAAAAATTAGGGAGATACAGCACTTTCAATCAGTGACCAGTGGAAATCTCCATTCATCAGCCATGCGCCCTGATCGTGGACGCACCTTTCTTGTTTCTCCTTTCCTATTGATGAAGCTTTTGTCCGGTTGAAATATTTATTATTTATGACAAAAACAACCGGAGGATTGATTTTAAACATAGTTTGGCATGTTTCTACTAACTTTTATTGTACTTTTTAAAAACCTTTCATCTGGAATTAGTGCACGCGCCGGATTACTGGACAAAAAGCGAACAAGGAGGTTTTTGCTCATAAAGAGGGACATTATCGAACAAAACAAACATTTATTGTCTAACATGGAGACCTGGGAGTGCCACCAGATGAAGATCAAAGTTAAGTGATTAATTTGAATGCTATCTGTGACTTTTGTGACACCTCTCCTTGTTTGGAAAATGGCTGTATGGGTTTCTGTAGCTAGGAGCTATCCTAACATAATCACAAAGTGTGCTTTTGCCGTAAAGCATTTTAAAAAATCTGACTCAGCGGTTGCATTAAGGCGAAGTTTATCTATAATTACATGCTTAACACTTGTATCGTTTATCAATGTTTATGATGAGTATTTCTGTTATTTGATGTGGCTCTCTGCACGTTCACCGGATGTTTGTTTGAGAATACATTTCGGACCATAACGCGCCAATGTAAACTGAGATTTTTGGATATAAATATGAACTTTATCGAACAAAACATACATGCATTTTGTAACATGAAGTCCTATGAGTGCCATCTGATGAAGATCAAAGATTAGTGATGAATTTAATCTCTAGTTCTGCTTTTTGTGACTCCTCTCTTTGGCTGGATGGCTGTGTTTTTTCTGTGATTAGGTAGGGATCCAACATAATCGTTTGGGTGTGCTTTCGCAGTAAATCCGTTTTGAAATCGGACACTGGTTGGATTTACAAGAAGTTTATCTTTAAAATGGTGGATAATACTTGTATGTTTGAGGAATTTTAATTATGGGATTTCTGTTGTTTTGAATTTGGTGCCCTGCAATTTCACTGGCTGTTGTCGAGGTGGGACGCTAGCGTTAAACAGCTTGGAGGTTAAACAGCTTGGAAAATTCCAGAAAATGTCATTGCTCAAGAAGTTTCTGGTAGGCTAATTGACATCATTTGAGTCAATTGGAGGTGTACCCATGGATGTATTTCAAGGCCTACCTTCAAACTCAGTGACTCTTTGCTTGACATCATGGGAAAATCAATAGAAATCAGCCAAGACCTCAGAAAAAAATTGTAGACCTCCACAAGTCTGGTTGATCCTTGGGAGCAATTTCCAAACGCCTGAAGGTACCACGTTCATCTGTACAAACAGCAGTACGCAAGTATAAACACCATGGGACCATGCAGCCGTCATAGCACTCAGGAAAGAGACGCGTTCTGTCTCCTAGAGATGAACGTACTTTGGTGCAAAAAGTGCAAATCAATCCCAGAACAGCAAAGGACCTTACTTCCAGAGTTGTGGCAAAATGGCTTAAGGACAACAAAGTCAAGGTATTGGAGTGGCCATCACAAAGCCCTGACCTCAATCCTATAGAAAATGTGTGGGCAGAACTGAAAAAGTGTGTGTGAGCAAGGAGGCCTACAAATCTGACTCAGTTACACCAGCTCTGTCAGGAGGAATTGGCCAAAATTCACCCAACTTATTGTGGAAAGCTTGTAGAAGGCTACCCAAATCGTTTTACCAAGTTAAACAATTTAAAGGGAATGCTACCAAATACTAATTGAGTGTATGTAAACTTCTGACCCACTGAGAATGTGATGAAAGAAATCAAATCTGAAATGAATTTCACATTTTTAAAATAAAGTGGTGATCCTAACTGACCTACGACAGGGAATTATTACTAGGATTAAATGTCAGGAATTGTGAAAAACGGAGTTTAAATGTATTTGGCTAAGGTGTATGTACATTTCCAACTTCAACTGTATATTTTGGAATTACGGGTGTTGATTTCGGGAGGCTGCCATCACAGAGCAGGAACCATAACCCTTTTTCTGTTAACTTCAAGGAATCACGACCCGTCATAGGATATCAAAACCGTCAATGGTTAGCTGCCATTTAAGTGATAGTTTGACTGTCAAATCAGTGAATTGGTATGTGGTCAGCCACTTTTACAGAGAGATCGACCCACATTGTCAGTGCCATTTGAGAAAGAGAATTACAGCTGCATTTTAAGTCACATATACTTCTCACCAATTTAACCATCTAGAGAAAAAATAAAAACAGGCCCTCTATAATAGAGCGTCCATTGGGACAGTTAACATTTAACGTCCCGACTAAAATTGATATAAGCAAGTGACGTAACAAAGTTGCTTAAAGGACACAATTTTTCACACCTTAAGGAGTGGGTTTGTGGCCTTTGTCATCTCTGCAAACAGGGAGTACACATGCCTGTGTGTATGAGACCTTGAGGAGGGGAGGGCATAGAGAAGCAGAGAGCTGAACAGAGACAGAGAGAAAGAGACTGTCTTTACATACAGAGCCACAGGGACCCGTGCTTAAACGTATCCTTGTACTGGCTGTGTGTTGTGCTGCTACGCTACAGTGCTATCACAGTGTGGCCAAAGAACCCCCCCCCCCCTCTCTCTCTCCATCTCCCCTCCTACAGAAGCCTTGGGTCCATAAAGAGAAACATGTTCACAGGTAGGTGGGTTTTAACAAGCTTTTTTAGTGTTGAAGTGTGTGTGTGTGTGCTTGCGTGTGTCTTGGAGCCTGAAGGAACATTCTGTGCTCGTGGTCACCCATGAGAGGTTGTGTGTGTGTAGGAAGACGAAGGTCATAGGAAAAACACACCATTTCTGCACAATGAGAGACTCTGTGATAGTTAGCCTGGTCTTCCACTGTGCCATAATATACATTAGAAATTGGGTGGTTCAAGCACTGAATGCTGATTGGCTGAAAGACGTGATATATCAGACTGTATACCATGGGTGTAACAAAACATTTATTTTTACTGCTCTAATTATGTTGGTAACCAGTTTATAATAGCAATAAGGCACCTCTGGGTTTGTGATATGTGGCCAATGTACCACGGCTAAGGTCTGTGTCCAGGCACTCCGCATTGTGCGCAAGAGACGCCCTTAGCCGTGGTATATTGGCCATATACCACATCACCTCGTAGCTTATTGCTTAAGAATGTCAGACCCGTAGCACTCATGTCTGCAGCCATGAAGTGCTTTGAAAGGCTGGTAATGGCACACATTAACACCATTATCCCAGAAACCCTAGACCCACTCCAATTTGCATACCGCTCAAACAGATCCACAGATGATGCAATCTGTATTGCACTCCACACTGCCCTTTCCCACCTGGACAAAGGGAACACCTACGTGAGAATGCTGTTTATTGACTACAGCTCAGCGTTCAACACCATAGTGCCCTCAAAGTTCATCACTAAGCTAAGGATCCTGGGACTAAACACCTCCCCCTGCAACTGGATCCTGGACTTCCTGACGGGCCGCCCCCAGGTGGTGAGGGTAGGTAGCAACACATCTGCCACGCTGATCCTCAACACTGGAGCCCCTCAGGGGTGCGTGCTCAGTCCCCTCCTGTACTCCCTGTTCACCCACGACTACATGGCCAGGCACGACTCCAACACCATCATTAAGTATGCAGATGACAACAGTAGTAGGCCTGAACACTGAGACAGCCTATAGGGAGGTGGTCAGAGGCCTGGCCGGGCGGTGCCAGAATAACAACCTCTCCCTCAACGTGATCAAGACAAAGGAGATGATTGTGGACTACAGGAAAAGGAGGACCGAGCATGTCCCCATTCTCATCGACGGGGCTTTAGTGGAGCTTGTTGAGAGTTTCAAGTTCCTTGGTGTCCACATCGCCAACAAACTAGAATGGTCCAAACACACCAAGACAGTAGTGAAGAGGGCACGACAAAATCTATTCCCCCTCAGGAAACTGAAAAGATTTTGCATGGGTCCTCAGATCCTCAAAAAGGTTTTACAGTTGCAAAATCCAGAGCAGGACAACTCCATCTGGTTGTATCACTGCCTGGTACGGCAACTGTTCAGCCTCTGACCGCAAGGCACTACAGAGGGTAGTGCGTACAGCCCAGTACATCACTGGTGCCAAGCTCCCCGCCATCCAGGACTTCTATACCAGGCGGTGTCAGAGGAAGGCCCTAAAAATTGTCAAAGACCCCAGCTACCCCAGTCGTAGACTGTTCTCTCTGCTACCACTTGGCAAGCAGTACCAAAGCACCAAGTCTAGGACCAAAAGCCTTCAACAGTTTTTACCCCTAAGCCATAAGATTCCTGAACAGGTAATCAAATGGCTACCAGGACTATTTGCATTGTGTCTCCCCAACCCCTGTTTTACACTGCTGCTACTCTCTGTTTATCATCTATGCATAGTCACTTTAACTATACCTACATGTACATGTACATATTACCTCAATTAGCCCAACTAACCGGTGCCCCTGCACAATGACTCTGTACCGGTACCACCTGTTTATAACCTCGTTACTGTTATTTTCAGCGTTTTTTAATTTTATTTCTTTACATAGGTATTAGATAAAACAATAGATTTTTTAAACTTAAATTGCACTGTTGGTTAGGGCTTGTAAGTAAGCATTTCACTGTAAGGTCTACACCGGTTGTATTCAGCGCACGTGACAAATCAACTTTGACTTGATTTAGCAGACGCTTTGATTTGACTTATGGGTGGTCCCACTACCCTGGTGCTACAAGCACCATGCTCTACCAACTGAGCTTCAGTTGGACCCTACTACAACAGCAGGCTATTTTTAAAACATATATTACCGATCTATATGGTTCTATAAATGAACACTATATATATATATACACATACATTAATCTGTTCAACCTACTATTAAATACCGGCAATCCTGTTTTAGGATGAATATCATGATGAACACGGCAATATCAACATAGACATCCACATACTCCTTAAATGTATTCATTTCACTCATTCTATAACACACCTAATGTCTGTCTTGCATTACACCCCTAATAGTTAAGGTTAGTATTAGAGGAGGCTAAACTGATCCTGAGTCTGTGCCTCACCAGCGTCAAGGTTAGGGTTATGATTAGGGTCGATGAGGCTAAACTGATCTTAGGTCGGTGCCTATGTGTGGTGAGCGCTCTGGTACATAAATCCATTATTATTACACTGATCCTAGACCTGTGCCATCTCACCAGCGTCGGGCGGCAGGTAGAAGTTGAAGATGGCTATGCAGGTGAGGAGGATACAGGGGATGATGATGTTGAAGACATAGTAGAGAGGCTTCCTCTCGATGATCAGGTAGAAGGTGATGTCTTCATACAGGTCCTCACGGATCTCATTCTTCCTGCTGGGCTGGTGGCGGATGTACCATTCACCACTCTCTGGGGACAGTAGGTGTTTGGTAACATAATGAAAACGTATCCAAAACAAAGTCTTTTTTTTTGTGAACATACACAGCAATGAAGATTGTTTTAATAATCAGTGTTCTAATCTCTTCTCTGGTCTCAAATAGTATTTGTGTTCTTTCAACACACACATTCGATTGTTTCCATTGTGCCAGCAGGACAACTCCATCTAAGTGCAGCTGGAGTAGTTGCACGTTTGTGCGAGCGTGCGTCCCCTCACCACTGAAGCCCCCGTCGTATTGGATCTCTTTGATCTCGTTGCCCTGGTCATCCAGAGCGTGCTGCAGGTCCACCTCTGATGAGTCGTAGGTGTAAGACTTGAACACCATGGTGCAGTTCTGCCAGTCAAATGGGAAGTACGTCACCTGGACAAATGAAACAGGAAGAGGGGATGTTAGGGTCACGGCTAGAAGGGATCCAGCTTTGTCAAATTAACGTCAGATGTAACTTTTGGTAGCAGGTTAGGATAACTTATGCAACAGGTTAGGATCATTTACATAGCAGGTTAGGAGAATTAGGTTGAGGTTAGTTTGACAAAAGGATCCCTTCTAGCCATGACCGTGTGATGACAAAAAGAGAGAACAGACACACAGAGAGGGTAAAAGTAAACGCAACAAGCGTGCGTGTTTATATGCATGTGTGTCTGCGCGTATGAATGTGTGCGCACCTGCATTCAGTGTGTGTGTGTCAGTGTTTCCACTGCAGTCACTTAGCTGTGGCGCCGCGCCACGTCAAAAATCATTGCCGACAACGACCCCAAAATATGGAACATGAAAGAAGAAACTGTTTCTGCCGAGGCGCACTTTGAAGATGCTAGAACTCTCCATATTTACTTTTCCTCTGCAAACAAAACGAGTAATGAATAGAAAAATCAGACAACCTCAGAATAGATCTATTTACCTACCGTAGTTGGCACGTTGTTGGTTGTTCTACGCAGCAGAAATATTCCTCTCCAGGTGCATTCAAGTGCCACAGGGAGGGGATCCCAGCTTTCCATTCCAACTTTATTAATTTCTCAACTCCTAAATATGCACGAATTGCACCATTTTAAACAGCGGCATAGTTAAGCACCTTACTGCTATGCAATTGCACATGGAAGAGTATAATATAGTACAACACGGGTCAATTGTAGGGTAACTTGGGGTAAAACGCCACCCTACCTCAAGATCATTTTTCTGGAGTGACTTAAATTGTGATGAGACAGAATATGTTTGTTGTTGGGCAAGAGTAGTGGCAAGCAGGGAAAGTGTTGGGGGGGGGGGGGTTACCCAGGCGGGGGTTACCCAAAGTTACCCTAACAGGTAGACCTATATTATATTCACTGTGCTCATGCAAGTTATTTGGGACATGAAATGAATCAATAGGATGCTAACTAGTTAAAGGATGCAGATGGGCAACCCCATGCTTCAGCCTATTCATTTATAGCCACTATGCTGCATCAGTTGGGCTATGATAATGCTTATACCTGATAATATGGACCCTGCATGGTCCAGTATGTTACAATTATTTGAACAATTAATCATTTCTGGAGGTGAAAATCATATTTTAAATGGAGTATGATGTCCTTTTAAAAAGTCACCAGAAAGGAGTTTCTCAGTCCTTCTCCATAATAA
The DNA here is from genome assembly GCF_034236695.1 of Oncorhynchus nerka. Lineage (NCBI taxonomy): Eukaryota > Metazoa > Chordata > Actinopteri > Salmoniformes > Salmonidae > Oncorhynchus > Oncorhynchus nerka. The sequence continues at coordinate 48,533,152 of NC_088403.1, read as the reverse complement.
TGGGGGGGGGGGGGGGGGGGCATCTACTGCTACACAATTTTTACCCATTTTTCTCCCCAATTTCATGATATCCAATTTGGTAGATACAGTCTTGTTGCTGCATCTGGGGGGCGAAGGTGCTTCTTGACACAATGCCCGCTTAACCCGGAAGCCAGCCGCACCAATGCGTTGGAGGAAACACCGTACGCCTGGCGACCGTGTCAGCGTGTATTACGCCCAGCCCGCCACAGGAGTCGCTAGTGTGCGATGGGACAAGGACATCGCTGCCGGCCAAACCCTCCACTAACCCGGACGACGCTGGGCCAATTGTGCGCCGCCCTATGGGTCTCCCGGTCGCAGCCAGCTGCGACGGAGCCTGGACTCGAACCAGGATCTCTAGTGGCACAGCTAGCACTGCAGCGCCTTAGACCGCTGTGCCACTCGGGAGGCCTGCTAAACATCTTTAAGGAAACACTGGTGTGTGTGTGTGTCTTCGCATCCATGTATGAATGTGTGCGCACCTGCATTCGGTGTGTGTGTGTACGTCCATGTGTGTGCATGTGTGTGTCACCTTGACCCCACAGGAACTACAGAAGAGGGCAGGGGGAGACCAGGTCACCCTCCCACTACTATAGGCCTGGACAGCAACATGGAGGGCCACATCAAACACACCATCATTACTGCAGAGAGAGAGGGGGGGGGGGGGGTGCAGAGAGAGCGACAGAGACAAAGAGAGAGACAGAAAAATACCATTCTCACTGTAGATTAAGTATCCTGTCTAAAGGGCTGTAAGACATAAGCTTGCAGTTCCAATTAAACTCATAATGCCAAGATACAACAGAGACATCACCACAATTAGACAGGCAGATTGAGCACGCAGTACTGCAGTCTACACGGCATGGTTTTATAGGCTTGGCAATATGCTATTGAAAGCTCGTCCTTATGGCTAGGGCCCCTCTAAAACCCTCTCCCTGTTTTCAGGGGTAATATGAGAAACATTGAGCACCTCTCTCACACACACACACACACACAGACGAGTGCACACACTTGCACGCACACACACACACACACACACAAACAGGTGGAGCTATACTCTTGTAAAAAAAGGGTTCCAAAAGGGTTCTTTAGCTGTCCCCATAGCAGAACCCTTTTTGGTTCCAGGTAGAACCTTCTGTGGAAAGGGTTCTACGTGGAACCCAAAGGAGTTCTACCTGGTACCAAAAAGGTTCTACCTGGAACCAAAAAGGGCTCTGCTATGGGGACAGCCGAAGAACGTTTTTAGGTTCTACGTAGATCGCACCTTTTTTTCTAAGAGTGTTGGAGAGTGTGTGTGTGTGCTTGCTTGTATGTGCGTCCAGCTCCACTCCCCACTCCTCTGTGGTTCTGTGTGAGTAGGTTCCCAGCTGGAGCGTTGTCTGAGCGTTGCGGTGCCACTGGCTCTGTTATTGGGGAGCCTCGCTGCCTAATTGCCTATAAAGCAGTGATGAATGAACGGAGCAGAGGGGATATTTACAGCACAGTTAATGGGAGCCTCCACACTGACTGAGCGAGTGTGTGTGTGTGTGTGTGTGTACGCTGTCCTGACTGACCCATCCAGGTTCTGTCAAAACTATTGCAGTTAACTTAAAAGACATGGTGTTGAATGATAATGGCCAGGAGCAAAATAGCCAATATTCTCAAAAAAGCTTTTGGACACAACCCATAGCTTTTTAGTATCTAAATGACTGAGACCACTAACATTATGTTATTCCTTTTGGAATTGGAACGTCAGTATACTTCCTGAATGTAAATGGACACCCGGGTAACAATATATACCATTTCAAATATGCTTTTATCCAGTGTCTTTTGTATGGGTGGCCCCAGCGGGAATCAAACCCATGTCCCTGCTGTTGCTAGTGCAATGCTCTACCAACTGAGCTACACAGGAGGAATAACGGGTTCTTACTTGTTGATGAGGACGATGTCAGGCAGCCAGACCTTCCCAGCAGGAAGTCGCATCACCTCGATCCCGTCATTGTCTTTAGGTTTCCAGGAGAGACGGTGGTCTGTCCACTCCTGATATCACAGCGATGTGTGTGTGAGTGAGACAGAGAGAGACAGAGACAGAGACAGAGACAGAGACAGAGAGAGAGGAATTGTCCATGTTGGGTGTTGGGTTTAAGTTGCAATGATTTAAAACAGATGGAAATATCCAGAGAAAGACAGGACAGAAAAAAGGAGGGAAAAATATGCGTGTGAGCGGGAGAAACAGAGAGAGACGGAAAGGAAAACTTTCTGATTTGAAATCTAACCACTTCATCATTTGATCAATTTATTTCACATTTTCCAGCTAGTGTCATTAACTATAGGGAGCACAATATTGCGGTGCATTTGGCCATGAATAATATCAATAACATTTGCATAAGTTTTTCATTTTGCATAAACTGTGTATTATTATTTCAAGTGTTCTCACTGGGTGCATGATTTGTATTGCGGTGTTGTGTGTGTGGACATTTTAGCTTTATAAAGCCCTGCTGATGCACGGAGAAATGTTTTACATGCAAATAAAGTTATTGAATTGGAGCCTGGGTCAAGGTAGACTGAATAGTAACATTAAATAAAGAGAGAGAGAGTACAGTTTGTACAGACACTTACCAGGTTCATGATAACAATTGTGCTCATCTCCTCTGCTTTCATGTTCTAGGGAGAAAGAGCACACAGTAAGGTCGTGGTGCATTATGGGAAGGCCCTCCCCTACAAGACAGTGTGGATGTCTGCACTACTTCTCTCTCTATACCTGAAACCAGAGAGGGGTAATGTTTGGAAACAGGGGTACAGTGGGGATAAAAGGGGTGAGTTGTTGAGGTTTGGTGGTACAGTACGTAGAAGTCACCTAACTACTGATTCAAGGTCAGATATTTTTTAAATCTCCCTAATGATTATGATTAGAATGTGGGTTGGGTAATCTGATTTTAGATCTGTGGTGAAAAGCAGCAGTGAATGGGGTTGGAGTGATTGTTTCTGACCAGGGGCACATAGTTGCACAGAGAACCAACCGGCCAGGCGCTGCTATTTAAAACCTGCAGAGGAATGTCAGCTAGCTAGACAGCTGTCCTGACCTAGCAGAGAGAGGAAAGGAGATGAGAGGGGGAGAGGGAGGGGTCTAGCTAGACAGCTGTCCTGACCTAGCAGAGAGAGGAAAGGAGATGAGAGGGGGAGAGAGGGGGTCTAGCTAGACAGCTGTCCTGACCTAGCAGAGAGAGGAGAGAAGAAGAGGGGTGGGGGGGTGGGAAGGAGGGGTGAACCATGTAACTCTCCCTCTATCACCTGATCTCTACATAGGGCTATCACTTACTCATTCACTTCCTGTAACACTTTGGATGTGTCATGTTCACTGGTATGTTGATGGAATGTTGCCAGTAACGTAGTGGTTAGTTGTTTGTGTATGAGTGCGTGTGTGTGTTGCGGCACCCCTTACCAGGCTGACGAAGGAGGAGATGATCATGCCAATCCGGACCACCACCTTGGCGCCAGGTGAGGCCGTAGGGCGAACCTTCAGGTTGTAGTTGTTGAACAGGGCTTTCATCAGCTGCTTCTCCCCCTCCGACGCACCTGAAGGGGGAGGGAGGGAGGATGGGACCATAGAATGACATAAAATGCTATAATATAATATACAGTTGGAGTCGGAAGTTTACATACACTTAGGTTGGAGTCATTAAAACTCTTTTTCAACCACTCCACAAATTTCTTGTTAACAAACTAGAGTTTCGGCAAGTCGGTTAGGACATCTACTTTGTACATGACAAGTAATTTTCCCAAAAATTGTTTACAGGCAGATTATTTCACTTTCACAATTCCAGTGGGTCAGAAGTTTACATACACCATGGAAAATTCCAGAAAATTATATCATGGCTTTAGAAACTTCTGATAGGCTAATTGACATCATTTGAGACAGTTGGAGGTGTATTTCAAGGCCTACCTTCAAACTCAGTGCCTCTTTGCTTGACATCATGGGAAAATCAAAAGAAATCAGCTAAAACCGCAGAAAACAATTGTAGACCGTCACAAGTCTGGATCATCCTTGGGAGCAATTTCCAAATGCCTGAAGGTACCACGTTCATCTGTACAACAATAGTACATAAGTATAAACACCATGGGACCACGCAGCCGTCATACCGCTCAGCAAGGAGACGCATTCTGTCTCCTAGAGAAACGTACTTTGGTGCAAAAAGTACAAATCAATCCCAGAACAACAGCAAAGGACCTTGTGAAGATGCTGGAGGAAACAGGTAGAACAGTATCTATATCCACAGTAAAAACGAGTCCAATATCGACATAACCTGAAAGGCCGCTCAGCAAGCAAGAAGCCACTGCTCCAAAACCGCCATAAAAAAGCCAGACTACGGTTTGCAACTGCACATGGGGACAAATATCGTAGTTTCTGGAGAAATGTGCTTTGGTCTGACGAAACAAAAATAGAACGGTTTGGCCATAATGACCATCGTTATGTTTGGAGGAAAAAGGGGGAGGCTTGCAAGCCGAAGAACACCATCCCAACTGTGAAGCACGGGGCTGGAAGCATCATGTTGTGGGGATGCTTTGCTGCAGGAGGGACTGGTGCACTTCACAAAATAGATAGCATCATGAGGGAGGAAAAGTATGTGGATATATTGAAGCAACATCAAGACATCAGTCAGGAAGTTAAAGCTTGGTCGCAAATGGGTCTCCCAAATGGACAATGACCCCAAACATAATTCCAAAGTTGTGGAAAATGGCTTAAGGACAACAAAGTCAAGGTATTGGAGTGGCCATCACAAAGCCCTGACCTCAATCCTATAGAAAGGTTGTCGGCAGAACTGAAAAAGTGTGTGCGAGCAAGGCCTACAAAACTGACTCAGTTACACCAGCTCTGTCAGGAAGAATGGGCCAAAATTCACCCAACTTATTGTGGAAAGCTTGTAGAAGGCTACCCGAAACATTTGACCCAAATTAAACAATTTAAAGGCAATGCTTGCGAATACTAATTGCGTGTATGTAAACTTCTGACCCACTGGGAATGTGATGAAAGAAATAAAAAGCTGAAATAAATCATACTCTACTATTATTCTGACTTTTTACATTCTTAAAATAAAGTGGTGATCCTAACTGACCTAAGACAGTGACTTTTTACTATGATTAAATTAGTTTAAATGTATTTGGCTAAGGTGTATGTAAACGTCAGACTTCAATTGTATCTGGATTGGTTAATTGATTGCGCTGGAATATAAGCCTACACTTTGGTGGCTCGTCAGGACCAGCCACTCCAGGCATAAAGCATGTTGTGGAACGGTGCATCCTTAACCTTCTGCAACTCACTCCTCTGAAATATTCTTAGACATTTTTTGTCTACCAAAAAAAGAGAGACATATACAAATAATATTTGAAATCCTTGCCATTGCAACAGACAAGCTCAATCAAGCGCAGCTGAAGTGTTTGAAAATATTTCAAATCTGAATTGGACCCAGGTCTGGAGAGAGTGCAAGCCCCTGTATAACCAGCCCGGTGGCCTTGTAAGCGTCTAACCCTTAGCCCCGCCAAACTGTCCAATATTGCCGCAGGGTAGCACTTTCATGCATAACTACTGTTTTCCCCTCTTCCTCTGAAGGTTTCACAGCATTTATAAAATGGCCAGCTTTGGAGGCAGCAGCATTCATCATGTGGCCCTAGGAACCAGTTGCCCAGCAGGACCGCCTCTGACAGGGACAAATTACAGCCATCACACAACCAGGCACCTCCATTAGCCAAGCACAGGAAGGGACAGACAGATGGGGAGCCGGGAGGGACTCAAACAGTTGTTAAGCATTTAGTGCCATTTAGGCTACACCCATTTAGGCTACACCACGTAGGCCTCGAAATCAGGTAGGATGTGTGAGGAGAACTTATTTGGAATAAAAGTATACACCAGATTTCTATGTGAGCTCATAACAAAGGCCACAGTCACTTGTCATTCAGTGGCCTTTTAACTGTACAGAAATGATAGATAGATAGGATAGATAGCTGAGAGTAGAGGCAGTAATGAGTCCTTCTGTATAGATGCCAGATGCCACACACACACCTCCCCTCAAACGAACTACAGACAGCCGGGTGGTAAAAAAAACCCGGAAGAAATAGAAGAAATTACTTCTTTTTTTTAAACCCACCATTATGGACCTCTCCTAATTATAAAACTCAATCATACTGATATGGTCTGGGGTTGTTTCTCCTGGGGAGTTTCTGAAGACAGGATTCCCTGTCAGGATTTCACATTGAAATAGGTTGCGACTCATATAAAGGCAGTAGCCGAGGCCTAAATAATGCAGTTGGTCTGTTTTTTTTGCTCCAAGTACTTCTCCTATTGATATATCTTGCAATAATCTGTATCTGTATGATGTCATCACGTCAGACTGATTTTATGGTTCACTCACTGCTTGAGTTGCGCAAAACTGTACATAGTAAAGTGCATGTTTTAGGGGAACGCGCATAAAATAGCCGGCCCATCAACACTTGACAACAATTGAAATAAGTAGGTATTTTCAAACTACATCGACTGTGAGTTACCATACCTCCACAACTCTGTTTCTGAAGTCCCACTTACCTCCCACCGCGTATAGGCCACACAAGCAACATAACAGCAGGAGCAAGTCCAGGGCCCTCATGTCGACCCACAAACCGACAAGCCTTCAAAACAGTGAGTATTTATACTCTTTTACACGACAAATATCAGTTATTATACAGTTTGTGCGGTGTAGTTCCTCGGTCTCCGTGTAAATCCAGAGTGTTGCTGTCTGTCAGTCAGGCAGCTCAAGTTAACTGCTGTCTGCTCAAATTACCTCCACGTGAGCGGGGGCACTGTGTCCACGGGGAGAGACCGTAGAAGACTTGCACTGGAGACGCACGGATTTGATTCAGATTCTCATATAAAGTACCAGTCAAACGTTTGGACACACCTCATTCAAGTGTTTTTCTTTATTTTTACTATGTTCTACATTGTAGAATAATAGTGAAGACATCAAAACTATGCAATAACACATATGAAATCATGTAGTAACAAAAAAAGTGTTAAATGAGATTCTTCAAAGTAGCCACCCTTTGCCTTGATGACAGCTTTGCATACTCTTGGCATTCTGTCAACCAACTTCACCTGGAATGCTTTTCCAACAGTCTTGAAGGAGTTCCCACATATGCTGAGCATTTGTTTGCTGTTTTTCCTTCACTCTGCGGTCCAACTCATCCCAAACCATCTCAATTGGGTTGAAGTCGGGTGATTGTGGAGGTGAGGTCATCTGATGCAGCAATCCATCACTCTCCTTCTTGGTGAAATAGCCCTTACACAGCCTGGAAGTGTGATGGGTCATTGTCCTGTTGAAAAACAAATGATAGTCCCACTAAGCGCAAACCAGATGGGATGGCATATTGCTTCAGAATGCTGTGGTAGCCATGCAGGTTAAGTGTGTCTTGAATTCTAAATAAATCACTGACGGTGTCACCAGCAAAGCACCATCACGCCTCCTCCTCCATGCTTCACAGTGGGAAGCACACATGTAGAGATCATCCGTTCACCTACTCTGTGTCTCACAAAGACACAGCGGTTGGAACCAGAAATCTCACATTTGGACTCATCTGACCAAAGGACAGATTTCCACCGGTCTAATGTCTATTGCTCGTGTGTCTTGGCCCAAGCAAGTCTCTTCTTCTCATTGGTGTCCTTTGGTATTGGTTTCTTTGCAGCAATTCAACAATGAAGGCCTGATTCACACAGTCTCCTCTGAACAGTTGGTTGAGATGTGTCTGTTACTTGACCTCTGTGAAGCATTTATTTGGGCTACAATCTCTGAGTCTGGTAACTCTAATGAACTTATCCTCTGCCTCCTCTGAGGTAACTCTGGGTCTTCCTTTTCTGTGTTGGTCCTCATGAGAGCATGTTTCATCATAGCGCTTGATGGTTTTTGAGACTGCACTTGAAGGAACTTTCAAAGTTCTTGACATTTTCTGAATTGACTGTCTTAATGTAATGATGGACTAATGGTGGACTGTTGTTTCTCCTTGCTTTTTTGAGCTGTTCTTGCTATAATATGGACTTGGTCTTTTACCAAATAGGGCTATCTTCTGTATACCAGCCCTACCTTATCACAACACAACTGATTGGCTCAAATAAATTAAGAAGGAAAGTAATTACACAAATGAGCGTTTAACAATGCACACCTGTTAATCGAAATGCATTCCAAATAGAGGTCGACCGATTATGATTTTTCAACACCGATACCGATTATTGGAGGACCAAAAAAAGCCGATGCCGATTTGTTTAAAATTTATTTGTAATAATGACAATTACAACAATACTGAATGAACACGTATTTTAACTTAATATAATACATCAATAAAATCAATGTAGCCTAAAAATAATGAAACATGTTCAATTTGGTTTAAATAATGCAAAAACAAAGTGTTGGAGAAGAAAGTAAAAGTGCAATATGTGCCATGTAAGAAAGCTAACGTTTAAGTTCCTTGCTCAGAACATGAGAACATATGAAAGCCGGTGGTTCCTTTTAACATGAGTCTTCAATATTCCCAGGTAATAAGTTTTAGGTTGTAGTTATTATAGGAATTATAGGACTATTTCCCTCTATACCATTTGTATTTCATTAACCTTTGACTATTGGATGTTCTCATAGGCACTTTAGTATTGCCAGTGTAACAGTATAGCTTCCGTCCCTCTCCTCGCTCCTCCCTGGGCTCGAACCAGGAACACAACGACAACAGCCACCCTCGAAGCAGCGTTACCCATGCAGAGCAAGGGGAACAACCACTCCAAGTCTCAGAGCGAGTGATGTTTGAAACGCTATTAGCGCGCACCCCGCTAACTAGCTAGCCATTTCACATCGGTTACACCAGCCTCATCTCGGGAATTGATAGGCTTGAAGTCATAAACAGCGCAATGCTTGACGCACAACGAAGAGCTGCTGGCAAAACGCACAAAAGGGCTGTTTGAATGAATGCTTACGAGCCTGCTGCTGCCTACCACCGCTCAGTCAGATGCTTGTATGCTCAGTCAGATTATATGCAACGCAGGACACGCTAGATAAACTAGTAATATCATCAACCATGTGTAGTTAACTAGTGATTATGATTGATTGATTGATTGTTTTTTATAAGATAAGTTTAATGCTAGCTAGCAACTCACCTTGGCTTACTGCATTTGTGTAACAGGCAGTCTCCTTGTGGAGTGCAACGAGAGGTTACAAGATTGGTTCCCCCGAGCTGACAAGGTGAAAATCTGTCGTTCTGCCCCTGAACGAGGCAGTTAACCCACCGTTCCTAGGACGTCATTGAAAATAAGAATGTGTTCTTAACTGACTTGCCTAGTTAAATAAAGATGAAAGAAATCGGTGTCCAAAAATACCGATTTCCGATTGTTATGAAAACTTGAAATCGGCCCTAATTAATCGGCCATTCCGATTTAATCGGTCGACCTCTAATTCCAAGTGACTACCTCATGAAGCTGGTTGAAAGAATTCCAACAGTGTGCAAAGCTGTCATCAAGGCAAAGGGTGTCTACATTGAAGAATCTCAAATAGAAAATATATTTTGATTTGTTAAACACTTTTTTGGTTACCACATGATTCCATATGTGTTATTTCATAGTTTTGATGTCTTCACTATTATTCTACAATGTAGAAAAATAGTAAAAATAAAGAAATGCCCTTGAATGAGTAGGTGTGTACAAACTTTTGACTGGTACTGTAAAATGATTAACTTCTTTAGCCTACACATCCATATTCAGGGCATGACTGTGCTAGATTAGGGTATATCAAAACTTTTTCAATTGATTAAGGGATACATTCAAATTTACTTATCAATTTGATCCCTTGCCTGTTTAAAAAAAAAAAGAGAGGAAGGTTATGTTCGAGGCTACAAGGTTGGGAATGCATAAAATTCTACAATTAAAATATTAAAGAAATAACAAGGGATGAGAGTTTGGGTTTTTATTTTATGGGGGAATATCATTTGAAGATGTATTTGAATCACTGCCAGCATAATTAGCCTATGTGGTTTCTGAAGTGTTTTGGCCAGGAGAGGAGTCCTCATAGCCCTAGTTATTAATGCAATGTACTTTTAGGTCATTAGTGAAAGTTATTCATAGGAATTACTCACTCTTATCTCTGCTATTAAACTAAAATATGATACAGAGATTTTAATAGTGAGATTAATTATGCTGTTGAAGCCCTTGCATACTTAATGGCGTATTTCCATACAGGATTTACGCCAGTTATTCCCCAAAAGGCTCAGACTTGTCTGTTTCCATCTACTCAAGCACGCACCTGTGTCTCACTGGGCCATGGCTCCGGGGGACCTGCTCTCACTTGGGCCAAAGCCAGACCACTGGTACTTTTCACTAACTGTGAAATGTACACCTCACAAGCAGCTGTTTTGATTCTGCAGAGGTTGTTGACTCTGCTCTTCACAAGTGTTTACTGTCAGCCCTAGCTATGGAAACACAATTTCACTAATATAACATAAGAGTGTATACACTAGTGTAACACTGGTGTTACAGTTGAACTCAACAGAGGACTTCTGAGGTGAAAGGCAGAGAATGGGTGACTCAAATAGCCTACAGCTAGCCAACGCGCATTAGCTGCCTGTCACTGTCAGGATAAAGATGCAATTGCATAAGTAGATGGATGGGTTGTCATCACAGAGAGTCATTGGCACATCTGAAAATATTGACGGTTCCTGCTTCTCTTTGAAATAAAGCCCGCTGTGCTGGGTCAATTTTGGCCGGCTGCGGTCGCACCGGACCCGGCATAATGCAGAGACAAAGCCCGGAAGGCACCCACAGCATATGCCGCCACCGATCCGCACTTCACGAGCACCGTCGTGATGTCCCGGTATTTTATGATGCACTGTCAGTAGCATCTGGAGCCCCGCCAATTTAATTACCATAGAAGCTAACTATTAACAACTCTGCAACTGGTGTCAACTCAACACCCACGCTAGTCAAAAGTCCGTTTATAAAGCTTCCTTTTTGGTACTAACTCAAAGAAGGGGATTCATTTGTACCATCTTTTCACACCCGTCTTTCTTATCTCTTGAAGAATATCAAGTGGCATAATAATGGGTTGCATCTGATGGCGAGGAGATATGGGAATCAGATTGTTCATCTATCAGATATGCTCAGCAATGATATCTTAATTAAGTAGTCATCAATGATATCTTATTTACGTAGTCATATGCACAAGTGAATGACCAGACATGAGTTATTTGTCAAACAGGATATAGCCTTGGTTATTTACGTAGTTGTAACAAGTATGAAAGAAAGCACAGAACACAATTTAAAGAAGCAAATCCAGGAGACCAGTTTTTTTTTTTTTACAATCATACAAATATATTAGTTTTTATTCAATTATATCCAATAATATGCCTCCTTTGACATTGTGTAAGTTATTATAGAAATTAATACAGATCATATTGCAAATGCAGAGAAGACAAGGGATCAAGGAGGAAGAGTGTTTATGGGGGAAGGGGAGAGTAAATAGAGGACTCCTTGACTTTCTTTTTTGATGTTTCCAGTAAATGTTGGACACATGCATGCTTGTAGTACGGTCTGTCTGTGACCCTCTCTGCTGCCTTAGGCTATAGTGCTCAAATCAACCTTGGATAGATAGAACTTTATTGTCCCACCTCCCATTCCCTTCTTTTTTCCTGTCGTCCATGTTTATTTATAGTCTCATTGTTTTGTTACAAAAATAGTGTCATTGTGGCTTTTTCGTCAGCTGGAAGACTGATGCACTGTTTTTGCATTGGAAGACGAGAAAAAAAGTTATATGGAGATTTTCTTAAAATCCTTTTTTGGAAGACTTCATTATCATCATCATCACAATAACTTGGATCATCCATGCAATACAAAACTCTAGGGGCTCCAATGTACAAAGCAGACCACTTTGGTGGATCGCAAAATCACACAAGTGGGTTATACTGTGTGTGTGTGTGTGTGTGTGTGTGTGTGTGTGTGTGTGTGTGTGTGTGTGTGTGTGTGTGAGAGAGAGACGGTGAGCGAGCAGTGTACATGCTGCTGGAGAGCTAGTTAGATTCCTTTCAAGGTTCATAGGTCAGAGGTCATCCAGTTTGATTGTAGCCAAAAGGTGAATATCCTTCCTCCTTTGCACTCTGTCACTCACTAATATTTTACTTTTCTGTTTGTCTTTTAGTTTGCATTGTCGGGTTGATGTTCAATGTTGGATGGGTGGCGCACGTCAGAGTCTGATTAGAAAATAAACAGGTTGAATAGAGACATACAGTCACTAAAAAGAACAATTTGTACAACAGTCACAATATCACAATATCCCCAACAACAATACCCCCACCGATGACAATCAATCAATCGCTGTCTTCACCAACAAGATCCCACTTTTTAAAACAGTAGTACATCTTCCCTTTAGCATAGTCAACGTACAATCACTATGCGAAGCCACTGTGTACCGTCATACTATAGTAGGCCTGGGCTCAAATTCTATTCTAAATCTTTCAAACAGTTTGAGTGTTTGTTTGCCCTAGTCTTCATGAAGTGCCCAATGGGAGGGGTTTGCACTCATGCCAGTATTCTATTGGTTCCATTATGCCGGGCAAGCTCAATCAAGCCATGATAAAGTATTTGAAATGATTTCAAATAGTATTTGAACCCAGGTCTGGTATACAGTACCTCTGGGCAGCTCCCCAGCTTAGCTCTTATTTTAAAGGTGACCTCTGCAATTTACATCTGCGCCAGCCCAGCCCGACTCCATGCAGAAGTGCTGTGTGTGCATTGCAGATGTGCTTCAGGAGAGCACTATACCTTTTAAAATGCAGCGTTACTCCAAGGTCTAATAGGATGGGGGATTGGAGATAGCTACGGGCCAGTGGTATTTTAGCATTAAACTCAGTGCTGGGTTGGGTCAGGATTTTAAAAAATGAATATATATATATCTGAGAACGAGGCGGCTGGTTCATCTCTCTCTGTTTTTTTTTTGTGTCTATTTTCTACTGCATTGCAGATGTGGGGAGAAAGACTACACCCCAAAGGAGCACACACAGACATGTGACGGCAACCCCACTCACTCACAAACAAAACATTAGAAAAATTAAAAGATCTGACAAACAACACATTTGAGCTTTATATTTGCTAAGTCGTTAAACACTCTCCTAGATATAATATCCTCTGCTTTGCATGTTTTAATGAAGTTCACTGCTTTCCGCCCGAGGACTAGCGCTCATTGATTTTGCTTCTCCACGTATTCCTCTCCTCATTCACACACCCTTATGCTGTCAGGAGCGCACACGGAGTGAACAGACACATTTCCACACTTAAAATACATGTACTGTAGACAGGCCGTACACAGAGATGGACACAGACAGACAGATGGGATGCAGAGGAGATGCGTGCGCACGCGCACAGCCTCTGCCTTCAGGTTGAAGGGAAGTTGTGTTCGGGAGACGGATCAATAGAGGAAGCCTCTCTCCCTCTCCCTCTCTCTGTCGTTCTCTCTCCATCCCTCTCCCCCGAGTCCTCCAGAAGACCTAAACTGCAGTTCTCTCTTTCTCTGACTGGGGGAGAAATGGAGGGTGAGAAGGCGGGAGAGACGGAGGGGAGGGAGAGAAGTCCCCCTGGGAACCAAGGGCAAACGGAGCGTGTGAAGTGTAGTCCTGCACAGAACCTCTAACGCTTAACCTTGTTTAATAACCATATCTGTCACAACACACACACACATATTCGAACGGCCTTACACACACATACTTAAGCATGCACAAGCGTCCACAAGCTCTCTCCCACTTACACGGTCAGAATGAATGTATTAATGTAATGTCATACGCGTTCTAAAGGGAGGCTGTTTTGCACGTGAAATCCTGGCGCAATTTATGGGGAGTTTAGCAGCTGTAAATCCAGCTCTTTATCTTTCTGATCCAATGTACAGTACCAGTCAAAAGTTTGGACACACCTACTCATTCAATGGTTTTTCTTAATTTTTTACTATTTTCTACGTTGTAGAATAAGAGTGAAGACATCAAAACTATGAAATATCACATATGGAATCATGTAGTAACCCAAAAAGTGTTAAACAAATCCAAAAATGTATTTTATATTTGAGATTCTTCAAAGTAGCCATCTTTTGCCTTGAGGACAGCTTTGGACACTAAACGTTTGGCTGGTACTGTATGTGGTCAGGTAAAACATGGGCTGGACAGATAAAGTATCTAGGAAAAAGATGAATGGAGGCGCTATATAGGTTGCAAAATAGTTTGGAATAGATTTTCGATGCTCCGATTCCATGGCACGTGGTTTATGAACTGATACACAAAACGACGCTTGATTCAAAAATATGTTTTTCAATTAAAATTATAGTGAATTCCGGCCACAAACAGAATGTTGTGTACAGTATACTGGGCAAACACCCATTTCAGCTGAGCAATTTTGCTGCGAAGACACAGAATCATTAGATCACTTATTCTGGTATTGCCCCTATGCAGCTTGATTCTGGTCACCGGTTCAGGAGTGGGTAAAAAGTCATAACAGTGTTCCAGAATGAACCTTACAAATAGCACTGTTGGGTGTTCTGGAAAGCCATAGTCAATCAATCAACACCATAATAATACTCTTAGCTAAAATTTTCATTTTTAAATCTGTTGATAATATGGGATTACAAAGGTGTAGAATCTATGTAAGACATCACAGAAAAATATATGACACAAAGAAATCAAGAGAGGATGGTCTATGGAGATGGGTGGGATGGGCTGAGAGGGGGGGGGGGTGAATATAATCTGTAGTAGTTGTGACTGAAAATAATATATATCATGTGTACTGGACATGTCTGAGCACTATGAATCCAAATGTTTAGAAAAAATCCAATGTATCCAAATGATGTATCAAGAATGGTCCACTACCCAAAGGACATCCAGCCTACGTGGCACAACTGTGGGGAGCATTGGAGTCAACATGGGCCAGCAGCCCTGTGGAACGCTTCAACACTTTGTAGAGTCCATTCCCCGATGAATACAGGCTGTTCTGGGGACGGGGGGTTCAACTCAATATTAGGCAGGTGTTCTTAATGTTTTGTACACTCAGTGTATGTTAGAATATGTAAAAAAAAAAAACATGTATGTAAAAATGTATTTGTAACAAAGTTACTTTGTCCTCCGGAGGGGGGGGGGGGGGGGGGGGGGGGGGGGATGGGACAATTAAACAATTAAAAAACGAGATGAATGGCCGTCTTTAGACACAGTAATTCAAGCTGAATGACCTTGAGGTGTTATCTGATTGGCCGAAGGAAGACGTAGGATATGAAGAGATGATGAGGAGGGCGTCTGTTCTTCGATGTATTCAACACTTTAACGGTTCAAGGAACACGTTGAACACGGCTAAAAACACGGCACACCACACACTTATGAATGCACACACACACACACACACTTATGAATGCGCACACACACACACACACACACTTATGAATGCGCACACAGAAATCCATGAACTCACAAACACGCGCGCGCGCACACACACACACACACTTATGAATGCGCACACAGAAATCCATGAACTCACAAACACACGCGCGCACACACACACACTTATGAATGCGCATGCGCACACAGAAATCCATGAACTCACAAACACACGCGCGCACACACACACACACTTATGAATGCGGAAATCCATGAACTCACAAACACGCGCGCGCGCACACACACACACTTGCCACTCTATACACATATTTATAGTCTCCCCTCTCTGCATCTAATGAAAGAAGGTCAAACACTGCAAACACAACATCTACGGGACTATATAAAACAGCAGTCCATCTGAATAACAACATAATCCTCCTCTACTGTACAGTACAATTTACAATATGCTATTGGATGCTATCCCATCTTCATTATTGCAACTTAGACACAGATGTAAATAAGTCAACTTTGAATACAGTCGGACTTGATTTGTTTTGTTCCGTGTGTGCGTGGGCATGTGTGTACATTTTAAGACGGAAGCGTCCACCCTGCTGGTTTTGATGTCAGATTAACACGAGAAGAGGAGGAATCCGACTCGTCAGCTACGTCAGATTAGAGCCATACACAATCCATTATACCCCTGCATCGATGTGTTATAAACTGCCACCATACACTCCATAACCTACCTACATACGCTAGCATAAAAGCACCCTGTGGCTATGTACATGTACATACAGGTGCTCACACCTTGTGCGTTCATAGATATACTGTACATGCATGTGTATATACACACACACACACACAAAACATTTTTTTTTAGATGTTAGAACAAATTGAATGTGGTGTAAAGTTGCACCTCTCCCTACAGTGACACAAACATACCCTTATGAACACACTCTGATCAGATGTGATGTGTAATAACAATGACATACACACATGTAAACGCAATCACATTCATTACCTATAATGTACCGTGATCTCAACCAGCCGAAGAGGACAGTACTCTATCGCATGGCCGAGGGACTAGTGGGTATCAGTGTTGTACTATCACGACTGCGTTGTCTTCGTACATCATCTGCTGCTACTCAGGTAACTGGGGCGGCAGGGTAGCCTAGTGGTTAGAGCGTTGGACTATTAACCGGAAGGTTGCAAGTTCAAACCCCCGACATGACAAGGTACAAATCTATCGTTCTGCCCCTGAACAGGCAGTTAACCCACTGTTCCTAGGCCGTCATTGAAAATAAGAATTTGTTCTTAACTGACTTGCCTAGTTAAATAAAGGTTCAAAATAAACTTACTCAGCGTTAGCCCTTAACTTACTTACAGTACACTCTAATCTCATAGCTAATAGTAACTAACGCTTATCAAGGTGAGTTGTGATGGAAAAGTTATGCCAAGGAAAGACATTGGAGAGGCGTATTATAATAATAATAATATGTTGTGACAGATCTTCCCAGCCCTTAAAGAAAACAGTCAAATCACAGGATTCATAGCTCTTTCCCAAAAATCCCATTTATGGATTCACTGACCTTATTCAACATTGACTGGTTTGATAAACCAGTAGAAGCCCTCGCTTAATGTATCCTCTTATTCTCGCTGCTCTGCTCACCTCTTCCCTCATCCCCTCCCTCTCTCCTTCCCTCTACACCCATCTCCTCCTTTTCTCTCCTCTCCTTTCCCTCCCCCCGTCTCCTCCTCCCCCTCACCTGACAGTCTCACACCCTTTAGTTGGGAATCTTCTCAGAGACTCATGTTTTCAAAACCTTTCTTCAGAAGGACGTGCTTGGAAATTAGCTTGCGGAATCAGGGGATCAGGCGTGGTGTGTTAATGTGTGTTTTGTATGTGTCTGTGTTAACGTGAGCCTGTTGTCTCAGCACCCGGGGGGGGGGGGGGTAAGGAAGTTTTAGCCACAGTCGTAGACAGACAGACACCCTGTAGGCCTCTATCTTCTGCTGCTTATGAAGGTGGACTGTACAACATTGGTCCAATAGGGTTGTAACAGTGCAGTGTATACAGCTTACAAATCTCCACAGCAGGTTGTTTGTGTGTGTGTGTGTGTGCGTTGTGTGTGTGTGCCTGTTGTCAACACCTTATTTGGGATTACCTGGTCTGCCACGGGGAGAAGTCATCATAATTCCCATAATTCTCTCTGAACCTTCGTTCCTTCCTTTCTCTCCTTTTGCTCGACCAAACAAGCATGCTCAGTCTAAAATAAGGACCTCCCTATCTACCACTCTGCCCTAGCTCTGGATACTTCCCAAATGGCACCCTGTTCCTTACATAGTGCACTACTTTTGACCAGTCCCCATAGGGCTCTAGGGTGCCATTTGGGATGGGATGCATACAGAGCTCAAATCCCTCCAGTAAACACGTCAACATGAACAAACAAAAAAACACTCATCATAGAATTATAGACTTACGTCAGTGACTGGCAGAAAGATTGTTCATGGCTAATCTTCTTTTTTTAAATGGAGGAGGAAGCACATGTAGCTTCTTCTAGCTTTGCTTTCTCATCCTTATTACTAAGCCATCGCCCTCTTTGTATTATGTCTGTGCCTTTAGCATCCGGTCTTTACCATTAGCAACATCCTTCTTGTGCAGCATGGGGTGTGACATTGACAGCACAAGTTACAGGTTGATAATAGTCTATGGTTCCTTTCCCCTGTAGAGAGCTACTTTTGACCAGGGCTCTGGTCAAAAGTGGTGCACTATATAGGGATAGGGTGCCATTTTGGACGCCCCCTATGAGACATGATGGCGAGATGCGCGTTTTTAAAGAAGGCTTGTTTCCTTTGCATAATAACTAACACACTTGACCCAGTGTTGGAGAGGTTCAGTGCATACTAGTTGCTTATTACATATAAAGTAGAGATTAAGAAGAAGAAATCAACGTGGAATTAGGAGGTCGTTAGCTCGGGTGCCAGTCTGTTTGCTATGACAATCCCATAAGGATTTTGACAGTGGAAACTGACTGGCACCCAGGCTAGGAGGTTGCAGCCCTCTGAAAAGAACCACAACTGTCCTGCAGTATCACATACCCAACCAGAAAATAAACCCCACAGTGGGCGTGTGTGCTGTATCTCCCTGGCTTACCTGCTGACCAGACCATTCGCGCGCATGTTGATCTTGTCCACCCACACCAGACGCGAACACCAGACGCGATCAGGACACCCAGGTTAAAATATCAAAACGAACTCTGAACCAATTATATTAATTTGGGGAAAGGTCGAAAAGCATTAAACATTTATGGCAATTTAGCTAGCTAGCTTGCTGTTGCTAGTTAATTTGTCTTGGGATATAAACATTGGGTTGTTATTTTACCTGAAATGCACAAGGTCCAACAGGACTGGAGTGTGGCTCTCAGTCCATTTTTCAATCGCCCACCTGGGAATATGCTCCTAAAAACCAATAGGAGATAGGAGAGGCGAGACTTGTAGCGCATCAAGCGTCACAAATAGAACCAAGTTCTATTCTAGCGCCTGGCTAGCAGTGTGGGTGCAATGATTGAATAACATGTATGTGTACATTTGTTTTGCAATGCTCGCGCACGCGACGCGGGCGGTGTGGTCAGCATGTTAGGGGCATGAGCTAGAGAAATGATCTAGTGTGGTTATAGGATGGTGTAACGCATGGCTGGGCACAGAGAGGGTAAAGCAGTCAGTTTAATAATAACCCTCATGGACAAATAGACTCCCGGAGAACATCTACACCATCTCACTGATTATATCGTCATCCTTCTTCAACCTCTGACCCGCACACAATCACCCTCTCCCTCTGCTGCCCAGCCGGTGTGTGTGTGCGTGTGAACACAATCGTGTGTGTCTAGTTCAGTGCAGCAGGGAGGTTTCTCTCTCTCTTTCAAGAGTTGGGGAGATTTTGATCAGTGGAAGCTGCTGTTAAACAACCCTAGAGAGGAACAAGGAGTTTTTTTCTTGTGCTGCCGAGTGGAAAACTGAGGTTAACGAGGGAAAAAAAAAAGAAAAAGTATGGAGGAGATACATAGCTATGGTCACAAAGGTGCTGACGGACAGAGAAGATCTGCTAACCGATAACTAAGAACAAAAGGATGTTTTGGGCTTGCATCCAAAATGGCACCCTATTCCCTTTGTAGTGCACGACTTTTGACCACAACCCACACAAAGTAGTGCACTATATTGAAAATAGGGTGCAGACGCATCCTGGATCAACCTTACATTAGTATGGATGGAAGCTTTGGGTATGTAGAACAATAGGACCCCCCTGCTGCTCAGTGGGGCAGGGGGGAAACATTTAACCGTGACAACCCTGTGTAATAAAAACAGGAAGACATTGTTCGTTGTGAAGTGATGTAGATTAAAAACAGACGATGCTGATGACAGGTGTCGGTCTTCTTTCCGGGAATTTCCCGTAGTGGATGTGTATATAGTTGTGACGTGACCAGTGCATGCTACGACGCACCCAGCCTCATTCCTCAAGTTTTATTGCTCTGAAATTTCAGACTCATACAGGGGCGGTGTTGGGTAAGAGAAGGGGAGGGGGCTGCAGTGGGTGGGGGGACACCATGTCTTTAAAGAAGGGTTCCATTGGCATTTATTTCCCCAACCCTTCACTATTGCATTATGGGAGATAGAGTTCTTCTAATGCTACCATAAAGTAGCTCCATTGCTTCTATATATCATCCCTGTAGTTCCTTTAGGTGCCCATGCCAGTGCCCAGTGCCTGTATGACCGCCCCTGTGTTCTCTGTGCGCTAGGAGGTTTTGGTTTTTGAGGGCGGGTCTTTTTTGCCGTTCTGCAGCACAGGTGAATCGGAGGCCTTGGCCATTTTCCTGGGCGAACTCAGCTCGGCGACCACCACCACTTCATGTAGCGACGGCTCCCTGTACATAGCCACTGTAGGGGGGGGTGAGAAAAGGAAAGAGGGAGACAGAATAATATTGAACAGAACAAAACTCTTTTTTAAAAAAAATGAGACCAGAGTGCATCACGAAAAGCAAACGTGACAAAATGAAAGAGCCAACTAATGACCATAATTAACTTCCTACTGTACTGCACCTTCGATGAGTTTGGGCAGAAAGTGGGCGGCCCCCTTGGTCTTCTTGACCCTGTTGCCCTTCATGACCTGCCCGTCCCGGTTGATGCCGATGTACCAGGCCCTGCCCGACTGGGTCTGCCGGTACAGGATGGACGAGTACGTCACATAGTAGTTCTCAAACACACTCTCTTTGAACTTGCACTCTGGGGTGAAGTGTTCCTGTGGATAAGAAGACAGACACACACAGATAAAGCATAGGTGAACACATAGCGAATACAAGCGCATGTGTGCATACACACACACACACACACACACACTCTTAGAAAAAACTCTAAAGGGTTTTTTGGGTGTCCCCATAGGAGAACCCTTTTTGGTTTTAGAGAGAATCCTTTTTGGTTCCAGGTAGTGCTGTTTTGGGTTCCATGTATAACCCTCTGTGTAAAGGGTTCTGCATTGAACTCAGAAGGGTTCTAGATAGCACCTTTTTGTCAATGCGTGTACATATACACAAACACACACACTCCGGGTCAGCGGAGAAGAATAACAGATTGGAAGTGCTGACCATTTTTTATTCATTCCATTATTTATTTATTTATTTTCCAATTCCAAAGGCTCAGCTGGGGAATGGCGGGAAATGGAGCCCACATTTCATTGTGACAGGGTTAGGAGAGCATCTGTGTCTGCTGTGAGGAAAATGAAGACATAACCACACACACACACACACGCCCACACACGGAGGCTATCTGTCTTCTCTCTCTCTCTTGTGTCATAACAAACACACGCTCGCTCTCAAACACACACACAAGGAAACATTTTAAAGAAGGAAGAAAAACAAAACAATTAACATACGGATGACATTCTGTTTCCAGTAACAACCAGCAATCAACAGAAGTCCTTCACTCCTTCCCCAGTTAAACTGTCCCATCTATAGTCACCCATATCACCACCACAATCTCTCTCTCTCTCTCTCTCTCTCTCTCTCTCTCTCTCTGTCTGTCTGTCTGTCTGTCTGTCTGTCTGTCTGTCTGTCTGTCTGTCTGTCTGTCTGTCTGTCTGTCTGTCTGTCTGTCTGTCTGTCTCTCGCTCTCTCTCTCTCCTTTCTCTCTGTCTCTCTCCTCTATTTATCTCTCTTCCTCCATCCCACCGTCATTTGGTAACCTTGTTGAGGAGCAAACCAATTTGCAGGATTGATTTGGAGCCTTGATGTGACTGGTGAACAGAAACGCCTTGAATAAGGACTTTACTCTCCCTCTCTTTCTCATCCCTCTCTTTATTTATCATTTTCCCGCTCTTTACCTCACCTACTTCTTCCCTCTTTTTCAGTTTTTTCCCTCATTATCTTCACTCTCTCACTCCCCCACTGTCTCCCCCTTTTCCCTCTCTCTTTCCCCCTTTTCTCCCTCTTTCTCCATTTCCCCCTCTCTCTCTATATCCCCCTTCTCTCTCTCTCCCCCTTCTCACTCTCTTTCTCCCCCTTCTCGCTCGCTCTCTCGCTCTCTCTCTCTTAGTGGCTGGAAAAGTGGGTATATTCTAATTTTGCCAAACATTTCCCAGTGAAGGAAAGGCGCTCTGTATGAAGAATGATATGACAAACAGTCACATAAACTCTGAATGACCTAAAATGATAAATCCCATCCAATTAACTGATTCACTCATTAACTTACTGTTAATACTATTATCTATCATTAGTTCATGAAATTGTTTGCACTATAAGATCCAGCCCATGATATCATCCTCAAAACGTGGTGGATTGCCTCCTGAGTGGCGCAGTGGTCTAAGGAACTGCATTGCAGTGCTTGCTGTGCCACTAGAGATCCTGGTTCGAGTCCAGGCTCCGTCACAGCTGGCTGCGACCGGGAGACCCATGGGGCGGCGCACTTAGTGGAGGGTTTGGCCGGCAGGGATGTCCTTGTCCCATCACGCAATAGGGACTCCTGTGGCGGGCCGGGCGCAGTGCTGACACGGTCGCCAGGTGTAAAGGTGTTTCCTCCGGCACATTGGTGCGGCTGGCTTCCCAAGTCCATACGGGAGTTGCAACAATGAGACAAGACTGTAACTACCAATTGGATACCACGAAATTAGGGAGAAAAAGGGGTAAAAACAATTATATGTGGTGGATCTATTGAGGGAGTTAATACCGAGTTACCGAGTTAATACCGCATGCATAGTTGCCCACACACACAAACCTTCATAGATATATCTCCTTGAGCTAACAATGTGAAGCCACGAGGGACAGTACCCTTAAATAGCAGGTCCTCAGACACTCACAGAATACCTTCCTACTATTGAGTTGCACCCTCTCAGAACAGCTTGTATTTGTTGGGACATGGACTCTACAAGGTTTCGAAAGTGTTCCACAAGGATGCTGGCCCATGTTGACTCCAATGCTTCCCACAGTTGTGTCAAGTTTGCTGGATGCCCTTTGGGTGGTGGACCATTCTTGATACACACAGGAAACTGTTGAGCATGCAAAACCAAGCAGCGTTGCAGTTCTTGACACACTTAAACCAGGGTGCCTGGCACTTACCCCGTTCAAAGGAACTTAAATATTTTGTCTTGCCCATTCCCCCTCTGAATAGCACACATACACCATCCATTTGTCATTTGTCTCAAGGCTTAAAAATCCTTCTTTACACAATGTAGTGGCACCTTTCCTCGATTCATCACATCCTAGCTCCTCACCTCCTCAAATCTCATTGGAGGAGAAGGTCAGAAGGGAAGGACCTTAGACC
This sequence comes from Oncorhynchus nerka, assembly GCF_034236695.1. Taxonomy (NCBI): domain Eukaryota; kingdom Metazoa; phylum Chordata; class Actinopteri; order Salmoniformes; family Salmonidae; genus Oncorhynchus; species Oncorhynchus nerka. Next base: position 48,509,959 of record NC_088403.1, on the reverse strand, counting down.
CTTTCCTCCAATACAGTTGAGGCGAGGAGAGAGGATGCAAGGAATTTTACCAGATTGGGTCCTCCCAGGGGCCACACATCAGCTCTTTCTCAATGAATCTGTCCTCGATTCCTTGCATCCTCGATTCCTCGTCCATTGGGGCGCTTAAACACAGCCAGTCAGTCCCTCTCCCCACCAGGTTCATCAATAAGAGTAACATGTTGTCCCCCACGAATGATGCTGCGCCCCCTTGAGCCAATCAGTGTAATTTTGAAAATGTCAGATCTCTTTGGCAAGACGCATCATTCACCCAAGTTTCATCAAAATCTGGGCCAGTGATTTCAGATATCGCGTGGGTCAGTTAGACTCATATCCCTGAGCACGTGTGCCAAATGTCATCACTCTGAGTCAAACAGATCAAGAGATATAAACATGTGCCTGTTATAGCACCACCGTGTGGTCGATATGAATGTTCTCACATATGGTGAGTCTTGACAGTGTTTGCAACATGTGTACTTCATTTTTTTACAATACGAATATCCTTGACTGATTTATATGCATATATGTACCAGACCACGCCCATGTGAATGTTTATTGGTCCACGCCCATGTGAATGTTTATTGGTCCACGCCCATGTGAATGTTTATTGGTCCACGCCCATGTGAATGTTTATTTGTCCACGCCCATGTAAATGTTTATTGGTCCACGCCCATGTGAATGTTTATTGGTCCACGCCCATGTGAATGTTTATTGGTCCACGCCCATGTAAAGGTTTATTGCGTTGCGAGACCTTTGTCCATAGGTACCACATATCAAGTTTTGTGTAGATCGGTCATTCGGTGCCAGAAGAGTAGCATGTTTTACACAAACTTCAAAATGGCGGAAAATCCATCATGGCAGACCTTATGCGTCCCAGGGCAATTTCTTTCCTTGTGAGGAGAGTGACCTATGAACCGAATTTCCTGACTAGGTCAAATTGGGTGTGGGGCGTGACCTTTCAATGTTTGCATTTCAAATCTCCTGTTATTGCGCCACCATCTGGCCAATGAGTGTAATTTTGTAAATGCCAGATCTCTATAGCAAAACAAATAATTCAACCAAGTTTCGTGAAGATCGGTCCAGTGCTGTCTGAGATCGTGTGTGGCTAACGTATGCACTAATCCACAATCCCCTCCCCCGATTTAATTGTGGGGGACAATAATAACCACGCTGCCCTCTGAGCTGCCATTGGGGAATGAATTAATGGAGGGAGGGAGGGAGGGGAAGACTTAAACAGAGAATGTTAGAAAGTAGCACCCTCCGGCCTAAAATTAAGGAAATAAAGAAAAAGTACCCTAAAAAAGTACCCTTCACTCCAAAAAGGAATGATTGTGTTGAAATGAATGAACCCAAAGCTGCATCCCTTAGCCTAGGACTAGGAGGGAAGGAGACTTGTATCATGACTCGTGCCCGGCCCAAACTCTCCATCACACACAGACATATTAACACAGGCAGGCATGCTTACACACACATGCACGCATGGATGCACATACGCACACACACACACAACCATTCACTCACTCACGCAGACAGGCAAGCTTACATGCGTACACGCACGCACGCGCACACACACACACACACACACACACACACACACACACACACACACACACACACACACACAACACAGACAATGACTCCCCCTGAACTGATTATATCAACTCTGCAGGACATCAGCAGTGTTTCTTAATAGGATAACAGCCATTTAAACAGAACGATCTTCTGGACAGGAGGCTGAGCCACCCATTTATCGTAGACATCCTTCTCATCCCTCTCTTTCTTTCCTCTGCTGTAGGCTATTCTCATTGGTAGCCCCCTCGAATCCTTCTCTTTGTTTTGGTCCTCCACTCTGTCTACCTGGTTTCTATTGTTTAAATTATTTTTTTTAAATCCATGTTGCTGTGGTGTTTATTACAGGTTAAGATTGATTTCTCACTAGCTTAGAAATGGGTGCTGTCTCTATCTTTAGTTCAGTTAGATCAGTGGTTCCCAAACTGTGGTGCGCGCCTCCTGGGGGGTTGGGGGGGGCTTAGTCCGGCTTTAAACTTTCTCTTGAAAGTTGTACTAGTAGAATGCAGAAGGTGCGAAGTTGGGTAGTGCATCATCAGTTCCTCTTGTCACGTTAGTCATTGCATACCTTTAGCTATTTATAACTTGTCGGGTTATGTCCAGATCAACTAGCCCATGTGAGTTTATTTATCACTCAAATATCATAAAAACACATTAGACATGGCAAAATGTATAGAATTGCAAGAAAAGTTGCTTTAAAACTACAAAATGTTCTTTGCACCCCATGACAAAATGTGTAGAATTGCAGGAAATATGCTTTAAACCTGCAAAATTCTCTCCACCAACAAGAGGGGTGTGAACAGTTTGTGTCTTGAACAGTGCTTGTGCCCTTAGAAATAGATGTGGTGGGTGCGTGCATGCAGGGGAGGCGGGGGATGTTCCCCGATGCTGGAAGGGGGTGTCCCGAGTAAAACGTCAGTTGTTAGTCACTCTCTAACCAACCAGTGAACTCCTTTTATAATGACAGTGGTCAGAATGTTAGTTTAGTAGTCCTTCTTTCTTGTATTAATATGATGAATCTAGTGAGTTGAAAACACATGCTATAACCTGAGAAGAGTTTACCCTCTCCGAGTAGGACTGATCTAGTATCAGGCGGCCCTGTTCATTTAATTGTATTCATTATGATGCAAAAGGCTAAACTGATCTCAGATCACTTGGCGACATCACCAGGCAGTATTAGTTAATAGACCAATAACGAAGAGAGTTTGCCCACATCTCTGCCAATAACAGTAGGTTTCAGATTACATGTCCCCCTCCCATTAGGGTCCTCCAATTAGGCCCCTCACTCAGACCATTCCCAGATAGTCCAAGAAAAATTATTGCTTAAGAAATAGCTTTTTACTAAGAAGCCATTTTGAATTTTTGTCCATCTGAGAGCAAAACAGCAAAAGAGTCTCACCTTTCCATAGCGGGTCATATTAGTGTGTAGCCCAAACTGTTCGGACGCTACAGACAGAAGATGGCAGATCGTTTTCGTGAGAAGGCCGATTCTTGAGCTCTCTCGTGGTCTGACAAACACCTCTGTAGCTTATCCATCTTCCACCACAGATGCAGAAGGCTGCCATTGGTGGATGAGATGGATTGAGACGTAGCCCATACAAACAAATTTGCTAAAACAGACTTTGATGGGGATTTTTTTATTACGCAAATTTGATGTATGTCGGATGTGGACATCAACTCTAAGGGGTTAATTGTTAACCAGAAATAATTTGATGTTGAGATTTAAAAAACATGTTTTTATTAATAATAGTCTGCATCACCAGGCAGGTCACCTGTGATGCAAGTCAGTATTCAAGGTCCATCCATGTCTGAGGACGTCAGGAGATTATGTGGAAACCGGCCACTAGGGGCAACAGTGAGCGCTGTTACCTTCAAGTAAGTTTTGGATTAGCTAGGGAATGGTTAAATTAAGGGTCTTGTGGATGGGGATGGTGGGTTGGTTGTATCTGCCTCTGGTTCCAAAGGATGCATGTTTGGATCCAGCGATAGAAAGTTGTTTTAGAATGTTTGTTTTAAAACCTTAACCCTTACCTTAACCATTTGGAGTTAATGCCTAACCGTAACCATTCGGAGTTCATGCCTAACCTTAACCATTCGGAGTTAATGCCTAACCTTAACCATTTGGAGTTAATGCCTAACCTTAACCATTTGGAGTTAATGCCTAACCTTAACCATTTGGAGTTAATGCCTAACCTTAACCATTTGGAGTTAATGCCTAACCTTAACCATTTGGAGTTAATGCCTAACCTTAACCATTCGGAGTTAATGGCTAAACTTAACCTTGAAACGATACAGAGAAGTAACCAAACACTTTGATGTTTGGAATGACTTCGAAATTTTACGTTTGATGCTGACGTGAGACTGTGAGAGCTTGTTGGCGTTCGACCTTTTATGAATGTGTACCTGGCCAAAAGTTTTGAGAATGACACAACTATTAATTTTCAAAGAGTCTGCTGCCTCAGTGTCTTTAGATATTTTTGTCAGATGTTACTATGGAACACTGAAGTATAATAACAAGCATTTCATAAGTGTCAAAGGCTTTTATTGACAATTACATGAAGTTGATGCAAAGAGTCAATATTAGCAGTGTTGACCCTTCTTTTTCAAGACCTCTGCAATCCGCCCTGGCATGCTGTCAATTAACTTCTGGGTCACATCCTGACTGATGGCAGCCCATTCTTGCATAATCAATGCTTGGAGTTTGTCAGAATTGTCGGGTTTTTGTTTTTCTCCTGAGAATTGATCACAAGTTCTCAATGGGATTAAGGTCTGGGGAGTTTCCTGGCCATGGACCCAAAATATTGATGTTTTGTTCCCCGAGCCACTTAGTTATCACTTTTGCCATATGGCAAGCTGCTCCATCATGCTGGAAAAGGCATTGTCCGTCACCAAACTGTTCCTGGATGGTTGGGAGAAGTTGCTCTCAGAGGATGTGTTGGTACCATTCTTTATTCATGGCTGTGTTCTTAGGCAAAATTGTGAGTGAGCCCACTCTCATGGCTGAGAAGCAACCCCACACATGAATGGTCTCAGGATGCTTTACTGTTGGCATGACACAAGACTAATGGTAGCGCTCACCTTGTCTGACAAGCTTTTTTTCCGGATGCCCCAAACAATCGGAAAGGGGATTCATCAGAGAAAATGACTTTACTCCAGTCTTCAGCAGTCCAATCCCTGTACCTTTTGCAGAATATCAGTCTGTCCCTGATGTTTTTCCTGGAGAGAAGTGGCTTCTTTGCTGCCCTTCTTGACACCAGGCCATCCTCCAAAACTCTTCGCCTCACTGTGCGTGCAGATTCACTCACACATACCTGCTGCCATTCTTAAGAAAGCTCTGTACTGGTGGTGCCCCGATCCCGCAGCTTAATCAACTTTAGGAGACGGTCCTGGCGCTTGCTGGACTTTCTTGGGTGCCCTGAAGCCTTCTTCACAACAATTGAACCGCTCTCCTTGAAGTTCTTGATGATCCGATAAATTGTTAATTACTGGCAGCAATATCCTTGCCTGTGAAGCCCTTTTTGTGCAAAGCAATGATGACGGCACATGTTTCCTTGCAGGTAACCATGATTGACAGAGGAAGAGCAATGATTCCAAGCACCACCCTCTTTTTGAAGCTTCCAGTCTGTTATTCGAACTCAATCAGCATGACAGAGTGATCTCCAACCTTGTCCTCGTCAACACTCACACCTGTGTTAACGAGAGAATCACTGACATGATGTCAGCTGGTCCTTTTGTGGCAGGGCTGAAATGCAGTGGAAATGTCGTTTTGGCATGGCAAATAGGGACTTTGCAATTCATTGCAATTCATCTGATCACTCTTCATAACATTCTGGAGTATATGCAAATTGCCATCATACAAACTGATGCAGCAGACTTTGTGAAAATTCATATTTGTGTCATTCTCAAAACTTTTGTCCACGACTGTACTATAAGCACTAATGCAAATCCACTTCTCTCCAGCAGGGGCTGCTCAAACACACACAATATTAACATAAAGACCTCTCCTCTCTTACCACTTACCCAAACCTCAGATCTACCACCGCCTGGGCCCTCTTAAAACACTCTAAAGCCCATTTAATTTACAGACCCCCGTTACAAATCCACGTGTGTTTTTTTAGCTGACTCAGTCTCTCCTGTTGCATGTTGGGGGATTTGAGGCAGATTTGTTATTAGCACATCCTCTCACTCCACATTACATAAGTTAATCAGGAACAGAGGAGATTGGGGATGGGGGGAATAGAGGGATAGGGGGAAAGAGGGAAAGAAACCAAGGGAAATAAGGAGTGAGATGGAAAGGTGCCATAGAGAGAGGAGGAGAGGGAGATGTACACAGACTCATGGACAGGGCATAGACACAGAGACAGACAGAGGGACGGAGGTCAATTAAATCACATTTTTTATTGGTCACGTACACGTGTTTATGTTATTGCGGGTGTTGCAAAATGATGGTGTTTCTAGCTCTGGCAGTGCAATGATATCTAACAAGTAATATCTAACCATTTCACGACATATACCCAATACACACAAATCTAAGTAAAAGAATGGAAGTAAGAATATATAAATATATGGACGAGCAATGTCAGAGCGGCATATACTAAGATAGACAGTAGAATAGTATAGAATACGGTATATACATATGAATAATGCAAGACATGTTAACATTATTAAAGTGACTAGTATTCCATTCATTAAAGTGGCCAGTGATTTGCAAGTCTATGTATAAAGGAAGCAGCCTCTGTGTGCTAGTGATGGCTGTTTGATGGCCTTGAGATAGAAGATGTTTTCAGTCTCTCGGTCCCAGCTTTGATGCACCTGTACTGACCTCGCCTTCTGGATGATAACGGGGTGAATCAAATCAATTCATATTGTATTTGTCACGTGCGCCGAATACAACAGGTACAAGCCCTTAACCAACAATGCAGTTTTAATAAAAATGCCTAAAATAAAGAAATAAAAGTAACAAATTAATTAGAGCAACAGTAAAATAGCAATAGCGAGGCTATTACAGGGGGTACAGGTACAGAGTCAATGTGCGGAGCAACCAGTTAGCCGAGGAAAATGAGGTAATATGTAAATGTAGGTAGCAGAGGGAACAGTCTATGACTAGGGTGGCTGGAGTCTGACCATTTTTAGGGCCTTCCTCTGACACCGCCTGGTATAGAGGTCCTGGATGGCAGGGAGATTGGCACCAGTGATGTACTGGGTCGTACGCACTACCCTCTGTAGTGCCTTGCAGCTGTAGAACCTTTTGAGGATCTGAGGACTCATGTCAAATCTTTTCAGTCTCCTGAGAGGGAATAGGTTTTGTCGTGCCCTCTTCATGACTGTCTTGGTGTGCTTGGACCATGTTAGTTTGATGGTGATGTGGACACCAAGGAACTTGAAGCAACCTGCTCCACTACAGCCCTGTCAATGAGAATGGAGGCGTGCTCGGTCCTCCTTTTCCTGTAGTCCACAATCATCTCCTTTGTCTTGATCACATTTAAGGATAGGTTGTTGTCATGGCACCACACGGCCAGGTCTCTGACCTCCTCCCTATAGTCTCGTCGTTGTCGGTGATCGGGCCTGCCACTGTTGTGTCATCGGCAAACCTAATGATTCGTACCTGGCCATGCAGTCATGAGTGAGCAGGGAGCACAGGAGAGCACGCTCCCCTGAGGGGCCCCCGTGTTGAGGATCAGCATGGCGGATGTGTTGTTACCTACCCTTACCACCTGGGGGCGGCCCGTCAGGAAGTCCAGGATCCAGTTGCAGAGGGAGGTGTTTAGTCCCAGGGTCCTTAGCTTAGTGATGAGGGCACTGTGGTGTTGAACGCTGAGCTGTAGTCAATGAACAGCATTCTAACATAGGTGTTCCTTTTGTCAAGGTGTGAAAGTGCAGTCTGGAGTGCAATAGAGATTGTATCACCTGTGGATCTGTTGGGGCGGTATGCAAATTGGAGTGGGTCTAGGGTTTCTGGATAATGGTGTTGATGTGAGCCATGACCAGCCTTTCAAAGCACTTCACAGCTACAGACGTGAGTGCTACGGGTCGGTAGTCATTTAGGCAGGTTACCTTAGTGTTCTTGGGCACAGGGACTATGATAGTCTGCTTGAAACATGTTGGTATTTACACTCAGACAGGGAGAGGTTGAAAATGTCAGTGAAGACACTTGCCAGTTGGTCAGCACATGCTCGGAGTACACGTCCTGGTAATCCGTCTGGCCCTGCGGCCTTGTGAATGATGACCTGTTTACCACATTCGTCCGCAACAGCTGATGCTCTCATGCATGTTTCAGTGTTACTTGTACCAAAGCGAGCATAGAAGTAATTTAGCTCGTCTGGTAGGCTCGTGTCACTTGGAAGCTCTCGGCTGTGCTTCCCTTTGTAGTCTGTAATAGTTTGCAAGCCCTGCCACATCCAACGAGCGTTAGAGCCGGTGTAGTACGATTCGATTTTAGTCCTGTATTGATGCTTTTCCTGTTTGATGGTTCGTTGGAGGGCATACCGGGATTTCTTATAAGCTTCCAGGTAAGAGTCCCGCTCCTTGAAAGAGGCAGCTCTACCCTTTTAGCTCATTGCTGATGTTGCCTGTTATCCATGGCTTCTGGTTGTATGTACGTACAGTCACTGTGGGGACGACGTCATCAATGCACTTATTGATGAAGCCAGTGACTGTGGTGTACTCCTCAATGCCATCAGAAGAATCCATGAACATATTCCAGTCTGTGCTAGCAAAACAGTTCTAGCTTAGCATCTGCTTCATCTTACCACTTTTTTATTGACCAAGTCACTGGTTCTTCCTGCTTGATTTTTTGCTTGTAAGCAGTGATCAGGAGGATAGAATTGTGGTTAGATTTGCCAAATGGAGGGCGAGGGAGAACATTGTACATGTCTCTGTGTGTGGAGTAAAGGTGGTCTAGAGTTTTTTCCCCTATGTTTTCACATTTAACATGCTGGTAGAAAGGAGTGCCTACTCTGGAAGAGCATTTTCCTGTTTGCCTATGGCCATATACAGCTGGTCTTAGTGCCAGCATCGGTTTGTGGTGGAAAATATACAGCTACGAAGAATATAGATGAAAACTCTCTCGGTAGATAGTGTGGTCTACAGCTTATCATGAGATACTCTACCTCAGGCGAGCAAAACCTTGAGACTTCCTTAGATATCGTGCACCAGCTGTTGTTTACAAATGTACATAGACTGCCACCACCTTGTCTTACCAGAGGTGGCTGTTATATCCTGCCGATACAGTGTATAACCCGCCAGTAGCATGTTATTCATGTCGTCGTTCAGCCACGACTCGGAGAAACATAAGATATTACAGTTTTTAATGTCCCGTTGGTAGAATACACGTGCTTGTAGTTCGTTCACTTTATTTTCCATTGATTGTACGTTGGCCAATAGTAGATTAGTCAAATTAGCCACTCTTCGCCGGATCCTCACAAGGCACCTCGATCTCCTTCCGTGATACCTCCTTCGCTTTCTCTAGCGAATGAGGGGGATGAGGGCCTGTTCGGGTGTCTGGAGTAAATCCCTCTCGTCCGACTCATTAAAGAAAAAATCTTTATCCAGTTCAAGGTGAGTAATCGCTATTCTGATGTCCAGAAGCTATTTTCGGTCATAAGAGACGGTAGCAGCAACATTATGTACAATGCGAAAAAACAAACAAAATAGCAAGGTTGGTTAAGAGCCCATAAAATCTCATCCACCCCTCCGGCTCCATCTTAACCTGTTGCGTCGAGCAATCCCGTATCCGGGAGCGTAATTATAGCCTCAAGCTCATTACCATAACGCAACGTTAACTATTCATGAAAATCGCAAATGAAATGAAATAAATATATTGGCTCACAAGCTTAGCCTTTTGTTAACAACACTGTCATCTCAGATTTTCAAAATATGCTTTTCAACCATAGCTACACAAGCATTTGTGTAAGAGTATTGATAGCTAGCATAGCATTAAGCCTAGCATTCAGCAGGCAACATTTTCACAAAAACAAGAAAAGCATTCAAATAAAATCATTTACCTTTGAAGAACTTCGGATGTTTTCAATGAGGAGACTCTCAGTTAGATAGCAAATGTTCAGTTTTTCCAAAAATATTATTTGTGTAGGAGAAATCGCTCCGTTTTGTTCATCACGTTTGGCTAAGAAAAAAAAAAACGAAAATTCAGTCATTACAACGCCAAACTTTTTCCAAATTAACTCCATAATATCGACAGAAACATGGCAAACGTTGTTTAGAATCAATCCTCAAGGTGTTTTTCACATATCTATTCGATGATAAGTCATTTGTGGCAGTTTGGTTTCTCCTCTGAACCACATGGTAAAATGCACGCAGCTGGAGATTGCGCAATAATTGCAACGGAGGACACCAAGCGGGGCACCTGGTAAATGTAGTCTCTTATGGTCAATCTTCCAATGATATGTCTACAAATACGTCACAATGCTGCAGACACCTTGGGGAAATGACAGAAAGTGTAGGCTCATTCCTTGCGCATTCACAGCCATATAAGGAGACATTGGAACAAAGTGCATTCAAAATCTGGGGCATTTCCTGTCTGAAATTTCATCTTGGTTTCGCCTGTAGCATCAGTTCTGTGGCACTCACAGATAATATCTTTGCAGATTTGGAAACGTCAGAGTGTTTTCTTTCCAAAGCTGTCAATTATATGCATAGTCGAGCATCTTTTCGTGACAAAATATCTTGTTTAAAACGGGAACGTTTTTTTATCCAAAAATTAAAAGAGTGCCCCCTATATCGAAGAAGTTAACACACACAGGCAGTGGCTTGAGTGTTGTCCTTGGCATTCCTGTGACATCAGATGCTGTAGGTGTCCTGGAGGACAGGTAGTTTGCCCCAGGGGATGTGTTGGGCAGACCGCACCACCCTCTGGAGAGCCCTGCGGTTGCGGGTGGTTCTTTGCCGTATCAAGCGGTGACACATCCCGACAGGGATCTGTAAAGGTTTGTGAGGGTTTTAGGTGCCAATACAAAATTATTTAGCCTCCTGAGGTTGAAGAGGCGCTGTTGTGCCTTCTTCACCCCACTGTCTGTGTGGGTGGACCATTTCAGTTTGTCATTGATGTGTACGTCAAGGAACTTGAAGTTTTCCACCTTCTCCACTGTAGTCCCATTGTCCCGTGGCTAGAGGGGGTGCTCCCTATGCTGTTTCCTGAAGTCCACAATCATCTCCTTTGTTTTGTTGACATTGAGTGAGAGGTTATTTTCCTGGCACCACACTACCAGAGCCCTCACCTCCTCCTTGTAGGTTGTCTCGTCATTGTTGATAATCAAGCCTACTACTGTTGTGTCGTCTGCAAACTTGATGATTGAGTTGGAGGCATGCTTGGCCACACAGTCATGGGTGAACAGGGAGTACAGGAGGGGGCAGAGCATGTCCCCTTGTGGGTCCCCAGAGTTGAGGATCAGCGAAGCGGGGGTGTTGTTTCCTACCTTCACCACCTGGGGGTGGCCCGTCAGGAAGTCCAGGACCCAGTTGCACAGGGCAGGGTTCAGACCCAAGGCCTCAAGCTTAATGATGAGCTTGGATGGGAGTATGGTGTTGAATGCTGAGCTATAGCATTCTTACAGTACATAGGCATTCCTCTTGTCCAGATGGGATAGGGCAGGTCTACTGTTGGTGTGTGTCTTCTTGTCTGCTTGTAGGCCCAGTCTTGTTGTGACAGCCAGACATGAAAGATCCTTCCTCTCCTTCACCAGGCAGCAGGATAGAAGGATGGAGTTAGGGAAGGAGGGAGGTGAACCATCCAATTCTCACTGACATTAGTAACAGATGGACCAGTCCCCTCACTCATCACTCACTCTCACTCTCACTCTGAGAGATAGGGAGAGCGAGATGGAGAGAGAGAGATGTAGAAAGATATGGAAAGAGAGGGAAATTGGGAAGAGAGGCAGGAGAGAGAAAAATAGGGATAGAGAGTGAGTGGGAGAGAGGTGGTAGAAGAGGTGGTAGGTAGTTTAACACATCTTACATACTATTCTACAACACTATAGGAAAGAGAGAGAGTGGGGGGGTACAGCAGAGTTGAAAAGGTTTACCAAAGCACCTTAACCAGGGTGTCATGGCAACGATATGATATCATGCCGTGGCACTTTAGAACTCTTCTTCATAAGGCCAATATAAATACTATTGTACGCTTAAAGGGATGGAGCCAATTTACATCCTACTGCTAAAATCTGAACTTGCACAGGTCCGAGGAAGCAGGTTGATTTCCATACACCAGCAGAAACACCCCTCCTCTACTCCCCCTTTCCCCCCTTCTCCCTTGCCAGTACTTGCTGTGTTGACATTAACCATTGAGCTCTCATTGCAGTCAACTGGAGAATTGATTTCATGTTGGACATATGTGAAAAGTCAATAGGCATTTGGTTGGCCACGCCACGCATGCATACACCCAAGCATGGAGAAGATAGGAGCACTTACATTACAAGCTCCGTATCGGCCAACTAGAAGTTAAGCCTGGGTTTAACCATCCTGACACTTATCGAATGTCTCCCAGGGGACAAATGTATTTCACACCGTCGATAGGACCGGACGTGTGTGTGTGCGTGCGTGCATGCAAGCGTGTGCGTATGTGCGTGCGTGCGTGAGTGTGTTGCAATGTCATAGTCTCAAACATGATCTGCAAAAATCAAACAACTTAGTAGTCATACCAAGATATCCTAGTAGTCATAACAAGATATCCTAGTAGTCATAACAAGATATCCTAGTAGTCATAACAAGATATCCTAGTAGTCATAACAATATATCCTAGAAGTCATAACAAGATATCCTAGTAGTCATAACAAGATATCCTAGAAGTCATAACAAGATATCCCAGAAGTCATAACAAGATATCCTAGTAGTCTTAACAAGATATCCTAGTAGTCATAACAAGATATCCTAGTAGTCATAACAAGATATCCTAGTAGTCATAACAAGATATCCTAGTAGTCATAACATCCTTCATCAGTCCTTTATCAGTCATATCAATCATCAGTCCATGTCTTTATAATGGACGAAGATTAGGACATAACTGTCGTAATGGCAGGGTTGTAGTAGGGTGTCTTACACACGCACACACAGGTGGAGGTTATAGTACAGTAGTAGTACCGTAGACCAGGTGCATGGAGAGGTCCTAAGCCAATAAACTGGCAGCTAGATGGACGCCTTGGATCATTACCAGGACCTCTGAGCTGCAGGAGCCTTCACAGTCACTGACCCCACTGCCAAACAAACATATGCATACACACACACATACAGAAACACACGCACTTGCACAGGCGCACACACACCATGTTCAGAACAGCTGGAGAGGAGGAGGAGGAGGGGGTGTCCTCTGCATCTCACCTTGTCTGCCAGACCACGCGTTTGGGGATTTTCCAGAGGAAACTAGAACTAACCTACACTCTCTCGTTCTCTCTCTCACACTCTCTTTCCCTCGTTCTCGCTCTCTCTCTACCTCATTATTTTTCTCTCTCTACCTCTCTTTTTCTCGCTCGCTCCCTTGCTCTCTTTCTCTCACTCTGTAACCCTTGCTCTCTCACCCTTTCTCTTTCTCATCTCTCTCTCTCTCTCTCCTACCTCTTTACCTCCCCCCATATCTGAGGGCCACGTGTGTCTGCATGCCTTTACTGCTCGGTCAGTTTCAGGGAAGGGAGGGGGAGAAGAGGGAAGTAGGGGAGGATAAACAGAATGAGAAAAACACTGAGAAGAGGTTGACTAAAGGACGGAGGGAGAGGGAGTAAGAGGAGAGAGTGCTGACTCAATCAAAAAAAAAGACAAGCGTTTTCTGATTCGATGAAAGGTGTGGAAGGTCAGAAGAGAGGGATGGAGTGTGTGTGTGTGTGTGTGTGTGTGTGTGTGTGTGTGTGTGTGCGTGTGCATAACCGGCGCGCGTGTGTGTTGCACAGTGCAGATTGGTCCTCTGAGGTCAGTGTGGATCCTTGCAGGTTCTAGTGATATTGACTAATTAGCTCATCCATCAGGGCCAGGGGCTGAGGGCCAAGGAGGGCCAGGGGTGAGGGCCAAGGAGGGTCAGGGGTGAGGGGGGCCAGAGGAATTATATTATATATATTATAATTATATTATTATATATTATACTTTATATATACTATGTGTGTGTCCACATACAACAGGTTGTCTATAGGCCTATATACTGTCCTGTATACACTGTGTGTGTCACTGTGTCCACACCCCCGACAACAGACCATTCATATGAATAGAACATCCTAATAAAATATCTATATATGAGAGCACTCTCACTTTGGCATCATTTCAACAACACACACACACACACACACGCTCCACTGGGTTGGTTACAGGGATAAATGTCACTCAACAGTAGCTGGACTTCGTTGTGTTCTCCTCTACTGTTCACAATGGCATTGTGTTCTCCTCTACTGTTCACAATGGCATTGTGTTCTCCTCTACTGTTCACAATGGCATTGTGTTCTCCTCTACTGTTCACAATGGCATTGTGTTCTCCTCTACTGTTCACAATGGCATTGTGTTCTCCTCTACTGTTCACAATGGCATTGTGTTCTCCTCTACTGTTCACAATGGCATTGTGTTCTCCTCTACTGTTCACAATGGCATTGCAGCAAAGCACAGATGGGCACACTACTGTACTGTGTTTAAGAGAAACCATGTACACACACACACACAAACACACACACACACACACACACACACACACACACACACACACACACACACACACACACACACACACACACACACACACACACACACACACCATGCATACGGGGAGGGGATGGGAACATCTAACTATTAAAAATGTATACATTTGGGAGCTGAGAAACTCTGAAATATAATCTCTCTCAATTAGCGTGTTTTGTATGACAGCCATTAAATGACACAGGATGTAGTTCATAAAGCATGTCTGTGATAATAAATATTGGAAAATAGTGTGTGTGTGTGTGTGTGGGGGGGGGGGGAACGAACACTTGAGTGTGTGCACTGTACATTTCTGTGTGTGTGTGCTACTGTACATTATTCTTTGTAATGTGTGTTTATGGATTGTTAGTGGTGATCAGACTACAGAACAAGGCCCATTCAGTGCTTCACCCACACATTGTGCACATAACTCTCAGATTGCAGGCAATTTCTTGTGTTAGCCATAGCTGCAATATATTTAGGTGAATGTGGAATCCTCCTCTCTCCTCCTGCCTTTTGTGTCCCTATGTTTCCTTCCCTTCTTCCTTCCTTCCCTTGTTCCCTCTCCTCCACTCCTTCTTCTCCACCCCTTACTCCTCTCTCATTCTCTCCCTCCCTCGGTGGTTGTGTGAGTCACGTGACAGGGAGGTGATCCCTATCTTGCGGGCATTGCCTTGCTGCATCTCAATAAGGCCTTTTAAAGAGATGAAACGAGCTACTCAAGGAGGATGGCAGGGAAGAAGGAAACCGAGAGAGAAATGGACAGATAGAGAGAGGAAAGAGTGTAGGAGAGGAGAAGAGAGGAAGGACGAGTGGGAGAGAGAGAGCAAGTTGCTACATCCATTGTTGGATATATATAAATGATGATATGTACACATTGATTCATGGAGAATATAGCTGTCGTACCCCGTCAGAACCCAAAATAAAACCTCGTTTCACCCCAATGTTTATAAACAAAGTAAATGTAAGCAAAAACTACATAGCCTCAAAACATGGTTAAAACTATCATTTTGATATCATGGATGGTCAGTCCTTGCATCCATTTCCCTGTCAATGAATTTGAGAGTGGTTCCATTTCTCCAGGACCATCGCTCTTTTCCCCTGAAACACTTTGTCATTGTTTCACCTTCTGATTGCCCCTTTAAGCACACAAAGATGCCTGCGGCGTGTATTAAAAATGTCTAGTCTCTCTACGTCTTTCTCTCGCTCAGTTTTACAACATTATTCAAGTGTTCGTTTATCTCTACTGTATTATCCCACAATGTCATCACTCCGTTTAAACATTTTCCAGACAACTTTCTTTCCCCCAGCCTCTTAGAGAGAGAAAAAGCCGGTCAGTTCTAGCTGCCTGGTCAGAGCCTACTGTCCTAATTATGTCTACCTCCCTCTGTCAGTTTGTTTAGACCTGCATCCAGTGTATGTGTGTGTGTGTGTGTGTGTGTGTGTGTGTGTGTGTGTGTGTGTGTGTGTGTGTGTGTGTGTGTGGGCGCCCCTGTTATTCCGTGTGTGTGTGCTTGTGCAACTTCATCTCCCACCCTCCCTCCTCCCATCTATCCATCCCTCCATCCCTCTCTTGCTCTACCCAGGAGGGTTTTCCAGAACACACAGCTAATAAAGTGGGCCAGACCTATTTTCATCAGAAGCAATTTCCACCCGTCGCCCCACAGGTAGCTGTAGTTGAGCCCAGGCAAGCCGCGTCTCAGACAATAGACCAATGACAAGGAGTTTCCCTCAAACATGAACCTCTCTCTAGTCCCTACAGCTCCCCCAGGAGATGAGGCTAGGCATGGCCCGCACCCCATGGCCCCTCTTCTAGTGGAAAGGAAGAGAGAGGAGGGATGGAGGGAAGGGGAGAGAGAGAGAGGGGAGGGAGAGGGAAAGGGAGAGAGAGGAGGGAGGGATATAGAGAGAGGATGGGGGAGGAGAGAGAGTTGTGGAGGGTGCAGGGTGAAAGAGAGGAAGAGAGAGAGGGAGTGCTAGTTAGAGGACAGAGAAAGGGGAAGAAGGGAGGTCAAGGACAATAAATAAGGATATACAAAGCCAGGTACATATCAGGACAAAACTAGAGATGGGAGGAAGAAATAAAAAAGAGAAAGAGAGAGAGAGAAACCACGAGTCCGAGAGAAAGGCGAATAGCACGATGGATATACACCAAAAAAATAAATAAAGTGTTGGTCCCACGTTTCATGAGCTGAATTAAAAGATCCCCGAAATGTTCCATATGCACAAAAAGCATATTTCTCTCAAATGTTTTGCACAAAATGTGTTTACATCTCTGTTAGTGAGCATTTATCCTTTGCCAAGATAATCCATCCCCCTGACAGGTGTTGCATATCGAGAAGCTGGTTAAACAGCATGATCATTACACAGGTTAATCTTGTGCTGGGGACAAAAAAAGGTCACTCGAAAATGTGCAGTTTTGTCAAACAACACAAGGCCACAGATGTCTCAATCTTTGAGGGAGCGTGCAATTGGAACGTTGACTGCAGGAATGTCCACCAGAGCTGTTGCCAGGGAATTGAATGTTAATTTCTCTACTATAAGCCGCCTCCAATGCCATTTTAGAAAATTTGTCAGTACTTCCAACCGGCCTCACAACCGCAGACCACGTATATATGGTGTCGTGTGGGCGAGCGGTTTGCTGATTGTGGACGGAGTACCCCACGGTGGTGGTGGGGTTATGGTAATGCGTTAGCAGGGGACGCACAAAAATACCATAATGAGATGCTGAGGCCCATTGTGAGGCCCATTTTTTCCCGGGGTATCTGTGACCAACTGATGCATATCTGCATATCTGCATTCCCAGTCATGTGAAGTCCATAGATTAGGGCCTAATGAATTTATTTCAATTCACTGATTTCCTTATATGAATTGTAACTCAGTAAAATCAATCAAATTGTTGCATGTTGCATTTATATTTTTGTTCAGTATAGATGGCTGGACAGGGAGTGAAAAGGAATGAGACGAGAAAAAGGAGAGAGACGAGATGGACGGAGTGAGAGAAAGAGGAGGGAACGAGAGAGTGCTTTCTTCTCCCTACAGGCAGTACTGAGTGTATCTGGCACTGTCAGGCCATTCTTCTACACATGCATTTGCACTTGCACGCATGCACAGACACAGACTTTACTTTGTGTCTCCCTACAGGGTGTGCGTGTGTGTGTGTGTGTGTGTGTGTGTGTGTGTGTGTGTGTGTGTGTGTGTGTGTGTGTGTGTGTGTGTGTGTGTGTGTGTGTGTGTGTGTGTGTGTTTGTTCTGGTCCCCTGTCAGACCATCCCTCCTACTCTGCTCTGTTCCTGTTTGTTACTGCTGTTAAATACTTCTGTTTGCTCCTGGTGTTTGCTACTGCTGTTTGTTACTACTGTTTGTTACTGCTGTTAAATACTTCTGTTTGCTCCTGGTGTTTGCTACTGCTGTTAAATACTGCTGTTTGTTACTGCTGTTAAATACTGCTGTTTGTTACTGCTCTTTGTTACTGCTGTTTGTTACTTCTCTTTGTTACTGCTGTTTGTTACTGCTGTTTGTTACTGCTGTTTGTTACTGCTGTTTGTTACTGCTGTTTGTTACTGCTGTTTGTTACTGCTGTTAAATACTGCTGTTTGTTACTGCTGTTAAATACTGCTATTTGTTACTGCTGTTTGTTACTACTGTTAAATACTGCTGTTTGCTACTGCTGTTTGCTACTACTGTTAAATACTGCTGTTTGTTACTGCTGTTTGTTACTGCTGTTAAATACTGCTGTTTGTTACTGCTGTTAAATACTGCTGTTTGTTACTGCTGTTAAATACTGCTGTTTGTTACTTCTCTTTGTTACTACTATTTGTTACTCCTGTTAAATACTGGTGTTTGCTACTGCTGTTTGTTACTTCTCTTTGTTACTACTGTTTGTTACTACTGTTTGTTACTACTGTTTGTTACTGCTGTTTGTTACTACTGTTTGTTACTGCTGTTTGTTACTACTGTTTGTTACTACTGTTTGTTACTACTGTTAAATACTGGTGTTTGCTACTGCTGTTTGTTACTACTGTTAAATACTGGTGTTTGTTACTGCTGTTTGTTACTACTGTTTGTTACTGCTGTTAAATACTGGTGTTTGCTACTGCTGTTTGTTACTGCTGTTTGTTACTGCTGTTAAATACTGGTGTTTGTTACTACTGTTTGTTACTGCTGTTAAATACTGGTGTTTGTTACTACTGTTTGCTACTACTGTTAAATACTGGTGTTTGTTACTACTGTTTGCTACTACTGTTAAATACTGGTGTTTGCTACTGCTGTTTGTTACTTCTCTTTGTTACTACTGTTAAATACTGGTGTTTGTTACTACTGTTAAATACTGCTGTTTGTTACTGCTGTTTGTTACTACTGTTAAATACTGCTGTTTGTTACTGCTGTTTGTTACTTCTCTTTGTTACTACTGTTTGCTACTGCTGTAAGATCTGTCTGCCACTGTCGCTCACAACCTGTCACCAGGGAACCAGTCCTGTACTATACCATGTCACCAGGGAACCAGTCCTGTACTATACCATGTCACCAGGGAACCAGTCCTGTACTATACCATTCCCCCAGGGAACCGGTCCTGTACTATACCATTCCCCCAGGGAACCGGTCCTGTACTATACCATTCCCCCAGGGAACCAGTCCTGTACTATACCATTCCCCCAGGGAACCAGTCCTGTACTATACCATGGCACCAGGGAACCAGTCCTGTACTATACCATGGCACCAGGGAACCAGTCCTGTACTATACCATGCCACCAGGGAACCAGTCCTGTACTATATCATTCCCCCAGGGAACCAGTCCTGTACTATACCATGCCACCAGGGAACCAGTCCTGTACTATATCATTCCCCCAGGGAACCAGTCCTGTACTATACCATTCCCCCAGGAAAGCAGTCCTGTATTATACCATGCCACCAGAGAACCAGTCCTGTACTATACCATGGAACCAGTCCTGTACTATACCATTCCCCCAGGAAACCTGTCCTGTACTATACCATGCCACCAGGGAACCAGTCCTGTACTATACCATGCCACCAGAGAACCAGTCCTGTACTATACCATGCAGCCAGGAAACCAGTCCTGTACTATACCATGCAGCCAGGGAACCAGTCCTGTATTATACCATGCAGCCAGGGAACCAGTCCTGTACTATACCATGCAGCCAGGGAACCAGTCCTGTACTATACCATGCAGCCAGGGAACCAGTCCTGTACTATACCATGCCACCAGGGAACCAGTCCTGTACTGTACCATGGCACCAGAGAACCAGTCCTGTACTATACCATGCAGCCAGGAAACCAGTCCTGTACTATACCATGCAGCCAGGGAACCAGTCCTATATTATACCATGCAGCCAGGAAACCAGTCCTGTATTATACAATGCAACCAGGGAACCAGTCCTGTACTATACCATGCCACCAGAGAACCAGTGCTGTACTATACCATTCCCCCAGGGAACCAGTCCTGTACTATACCATTCCCCCAGGGAACCAATCCTGTACTATACCATTCCCCCAGGCAACCACTCCTGTACTATACCATTCCCCCAGGGAACCAGTCCTGTACTATACCATGCCACCAGGGAACCAGTCCTGTACTATATCATTCCTCCAGGGAACCAGTCCTGTACTATACCATGCCACCAGGGAACCAGTCCTGTACTATATCATTCCCCCAGGGAACCAGTCCTGTACTATACCATTCCCCCAGGAAAGCAGTCCTGTATTATACCATGCCACCAGAGAACCAGTCCTGTACTATACCATGGAACCAGTCCTGTACTATACCATTCCCCCAGGAAACCTGTCCTGTACTATACCATGCCACCAGGGAACCAGTCCTGTACTATACCATGCCACCAGGGAACCAGTCCTGTACTGTACCGTGCAGCCAGGGAACCAGTCCTGTACTATACCATGCCACCAGGGAACCAGTCCTGTACTGTACCATGGCACCAGAGAACCAGTCATGTACTATACCATGCAGCCGGGAAACCAGTCCTGTACTATACCATGCAGCCAGGGAACCAGTCCTGTATTATACCATGCAGCCAGGGAACCAGTCCTGTACTATACCATGCAGCCAGGGAACCAGTCCTGTACTATACCATGCAGCCAGGGAACCAGTCCTGTACTATACCATGCCACCAGGGAACCAGTCCTGTACTGTACCATGGCACCAGAGAACCAGTCCTGTACTATACCATGCAGCCAGGAAACCAGTCCTGTACTATACCATGCAGCCAGGGAACCAGTCCTGTATTATACCATGCAGCCAGGAAACCAGTCCTGTATTATACAATGCAACCAGGGAACCAGTCCTGTACTATACCATGCCACCAGAGAACCAGTCCTGTACTATACCATTCCCCCAGGGAACCAGTCCTGTACTATACCATTCCCCCAGGGAAACAATCCTGTACTATACCATTCCCCCAGGCAACCACTCCTGTACTATACCATTCCCCCAGGGAACCACTCCTGTACTATACCATTCCCCCAGGGAACCATGCCTGTACTATAACATGCCACCAGGGAACCAGTGCTGTACTAGACCATTCCCCCAAGGAACCAGTCATGTACTGTATCATGTCCCCAGGGAACCAGTCCTGTACTATACCATGCCACCAGGGAACCAGTGCTGTACTAGACCATTCCCCCAGGGAACCAGTCATGTACTATAACATGGCCCCAGGGAACCAGTCCTGTATTATACCATGCCACCAGAGAACCAGTCCTGTACTGTACCATGCCACCAGGGAACCAGTCCTGGACTATACCATGCCACCAGGGAACCAGTCCTGTACTGTACCATGGCACCAGAGAACCAGTCCTGTACTATACCATGCAGCCAGGAAACCAGTCCTGTACTATACCATGCAGCCAGGGAACCAGTCCTGTATTATACCATGCAGCCAGGGAACCAGTCCTGTACTATACCATGCAGCCAGGGAACCAGTCCTGTACTATACCATGCAGCCAGGGAACCAGTCCTGTACTATACCATGCCACCAGGGAACCAGTCCTGTACTGTACCATGGCACCAGAGAACCAGTCCTGTACTATACCATGCAGCCAGGAAACCAGTCCTGTACTATACCATGCAGCCAGGGAACCAGTCCTATATTATACCATGCAGCCAGGAAACCAGTCCTGTATTATACAATGCAACCAGGGAACCAGTCCTGTACTATACCATGCCACCAGAGAACCAGTGCTGTACTATACCATTCCCCCAGGGAACCAGTCCTGTACTATACCATTCCCCCAGGGAACCAATCCTGTACTATACCATTCCCCCAGGCAACCACTCCTGTACTATACCATTCCCCCAGGGAACCAGTCCTGTACTATACCATGCCACCAGGGAACCAGTCCTGTACTATATCATTCCTCCAGGGAACCAGTCCTGTACTATACCATGCCACCAGGGAACCAGTTCTGTACTATATCATTCCCCCAGGGAACCACTCCTGTACTATACCATTCCCCCAGGGAACCATGCCTGTACTATAACATGCCACCAGGGAACCAGTGCTGTACTAGACCATTCCCCCAAGGAACCAGTCATGTACTGTATCATGTCCCCAGGGAACCAGTCCTGTACTATACCATGCCACCAGGGAACCAGTGCTGTACTAGACCATTCCCCCAGGGAACCAGTCATGTACTATAACATGGCCCCAGGGAACCAGTCCTGTATTATACCATGCCACCAGAGAACCAGTCCTGTACTGTACCATGCCACCAGGGAACCAGTCCTGGACTATACCATGCCACCAGGGAACCAGTCCTGTACTGTACCATGGCACCAGGGATAAAATACTGTACTATACAATGGAACCAGAGAACCAGTCCTGTACTATACCATGGAAACAGTCCTGTACTGTACCATGGCACCAGGGATAAAATACTGTACTATACAATGGAACCAGAGAACCAGTCCTGTACTATACCATGGAAACAGTCCTGTACTATAATATGCCCCCAGGAAACCTGTCCTGTACTATACCATGCCACCAGGGAACCAGTCCTGTACTATACCATTCCCCCAGGGAACCAGTCCTGTACTATACCATTCCCCCAGGGAACCAGTCCTGTACTATACCATTCCCCCAGGGAACCAGTCCTGTACTATACCATTCCCCCAGGGAACCAGTCCTGTACTATACCATTCCCCCAGGGAACCAGTCCTGTACTATACCATGGCACCAGGGAACCAGTCCTGTACTATACCATGGCACCAGGGAACCAGTCCTGTACTATACCATGCCACCAGGGAACCAGTCCTGTACTATATCATTCCCCCAGGGAACCAGTCCTGTACTATACCATGCCACCAGGGAACCAGTCCTGTACTATATCATTCCACCAGAGAACCAGTCCTGTACTATACCATGGAAACAGTCCTGTACTATAATATGCCCCCAGGAAACCTGTCCTGTAATATACCATGCCACCAGGGAACCAGTCCTGTACTATACCATTCCCCCAGGGAACCAGTCCTGTACTATACCATGCCACCAGGGAACCAGTCCTGTACTATATCATTCCCCCAGGGAACCAGTCCTGTACTATACCATGCCACCAGGGAACCAGTCCTGTACTATATCATTCCCCCAGGGAACCAGTCCTGTACTATACCATTCCCCCAGGAAAGCAGTCCTGTATTATACCATGCCACCAGAGAACCAGTCCTGTACTATACCATGGAACCAGTCCTGCACTATACCATTCCCCCAGGAAACCTGTCCTGTACTATACCATGCCACCAGGGAACCAGTCCTGTACTATACCATGCCACCAGGGAACCAGTCCTGTACTGTACCATGCAGCCAGGGAACCAGTCCTGTACTATACCATGCCACCAGGGAACCAGTCCTGTACTGTACCATGGCACCAGAGAACCAGTCCTGTACTATACCATGCAGCCAGGAAACCAGTCCTGTACTATACCATGCAGCCAGGGAACCAGTCCTGTATTATACCATGCAGCCAGGGAACCAGTCCTGTACTATACCATGCAGCCAGGGAACCAGTCCTGTACTATACCATGCAGCCAGGGAACCAGTCCTGTACTATACCATGCCACCAGGAACCAGTCCTGTACTGTACCATGGCACCAGAGAACCAGTCCTGTACTATACCATGCAGCCAGGAAACCAGTCCTGTACTATACCATGCAGCCAGGGAACCAGTCCTGTATTATACCATGCAGCCAGGAAACCAGTCCTGTATTATACAATGCAACCAGGGAACCAGTCCTGTACTATACCATGCCACCAGAGAACCAGTGCTGTACTATACCATTCCCCCAGGGAACCAGTCCTGTACTATACCATTCCCCCAGGGAACCAATCCTGTACTATACCATTCCCCCAGGCAACCACTCCTGTACTATACCATTCCCCCAGGGAACCAGTCCTGTACTATACCATGCCACCAGGGAACCAGTCCTGTACTATATCATTCCTCCAGGGAACCAGTCCTGTACTATACCATGCCACCAGGGAACCAGTCCTGTACTATATCATTCCCCCAGGGAACCAGTCCTGTACTATACCATTCCCCCAGGAAAGCAGTCCTGTATTATACCATGCCACCAGAGAACCAGTCCTGTACTATACCATGGAACCAGTCCTGTACTATACCATTCCCCCAGGAAACCTGTCCTGTACTATACCATGCCACCAGGGAACCAGTCCTGTACTGTACCGTGCAGCCAGGGAACCAGTCCTGTACTATACCATGCCACCAGGGAACCAGTCCTGTACTGTACCATGGCACCAGAGAACCAGTCCTGTACTATACCATGCAGCCGGGAAACCAGTCCTGTACTATACCATGCAGCCAGGGAACCAGTCCTGTATTATACCATGCAGCCAGGGAACCAGTCCTGTACTATACCATGCAGCCAGGGAACCAGTCCTGTACTATACCATGCAGCCAGGGAACCAGTCCTGTACTATACCATGCCACCAGGGAACCAGTCCTGTACTGTACCATGGCACCAGAGAACCAGTCCTGTACTATACCATGCAGCCAGGAAACCAGTCCTGTACTATACCATGCAGCCAGGGAACCAGTCCTGTATTATACCATGCAGCCAGGAAACCAGTCCTGTATTATACAATGCAACCAGGGAACCAGTCCTGTACTATACCATGCCACCAGAGAACCAGTCCTGTACTATACCATTCCCCCAGGGAACCAGTCCTGTACTATACCATTCGCCCAGGGAAACAATCCTGTACTATACCATTCCCCCAGGCAACCACTCCTGTACTATACCATTCCCCCAGGGAACCACTCCTGTACTATACCATTCCCCCAGGGAACCATGCCTGTACTATAACATGCCACCAGGGAACCAGTGCTGTACTAGACCATTCCCCCAAGGAACCAGTCATGTACTGTATCATGTCCCCAGGGAACCAGTCCTGTACTATACCATGCCACCAGGGAACCAGTGCTGTACTAGACCATTCCCCCAGGGAACCAGTCATGTACTATAACATGGCCCCAGGGAACCAGTCCTGTATTATACCATGCCACCAGAGAACCAGTCCTGTACTGTACCATGCCACCAGGGAACCAGTCCTGGACTATACCATGCCACCAGGGAACCAGTCCTGTACTGTACCATGGCACCAGGGATAAAATACTGTACTATACAATGGAACCAGTCCTGTACTATACAATGTAACCAGTCCTGTATTATACCATGTAACCAGTCCTGTACTATACAATGGAACCAGTCCTGTACTATACAATGGAACCAGTCCTTTCACTATACCATGTAACCAGTCCTGTACTATACAATGGAACCAGTCCTGTACTGTACCATGTAACCAGTCCTGTACTATACAATGGAACCAGTCCTGTACAATACCATGTAACCAGTCATGTACTATACAATGGAACCAGTCCTGTACTATACAATGGAACCAGTCCTGTACTATACAATGGAGCCAATCCTGTACTATACCATGTAACCAGTCGTGTACTATACAATGGAACCAGTCCTGTACTATACAATGGAACCAGTCCTGTACTATACCATGGAACCAGTCCTGTACTGTACCATGGTTCCAGTCCTGTATTATACCATGGAACCTGTCCTCTACTTTACCATGCCACCAGTGATCCATTCCTGTATAATTCCATGGAAATAGTTATATACTTTATCATGTAACCAGTCTTGTACTATACCATGCCCCCAGGAATCCAGTCCTGTACTATACCATGCCACCAGGAATCCAGTCCTGTACTATACCATGCCACCAGGGAACCAGTCCTGTACTATACCATGCCACCAGGGAACCAGTCCTGTACTATACCATTCCCCCAGGGAACCAGTCCTGTACTATACCATTCCCCCAGGGAACCAGTCCTGTACTATACCATGGCACCATGGAACCAGTCCTGTACTATACCATGCCACCAGGGAACCAGTCCTGTACTATACCATTCCCCCAGGGAACCAGTCCTGTACTATACCATGGCACCAGGGAACCAGTCCTGTACTATACCATGGCACCAGGGAACCAGTCCTGTACTATACCATGGCACCAGGGAACCAGTCCTGTACTATACCATTCCCCCAGGGAACCAGTCCTGTACTATACCATGCCACCAGGGAACCAGTCCTGTACTATACCATTCCCCAGGAACCAGTCCTGTACTATACCATGGCACCAGGGAACCAGTCCTGTACTATACCATGGCACCAGGGAACCTGTCCTGTACTATACCATGCCACCAGGGAACCAGTCCTGTACTATACCATGGCACCAGGGAACCAGTCCTGTACTATACCATGCCACCAGGGAACCAGTCCTGTACTATACCATTCCCCCAGGGAACCAATCCTGTACTATACCATGCCACCAGAGAACCAGTCCTGTACTATACCATTCCCCCAGGGAACCAGTCCTGTACTATACCATTCCCCCAGGGAACCACACCTGTACTATAACATGCCACCAGGGAACCAGTGCTGTACTAGACCATTCCCCCAAGGAACCAGTCATGTACTGTATCATGTCCCCAGGGAACCAGTCCTGTACTATACCATGCCACCAGGAACCAGTGCTGTACTAGACCATTCCCCCAGGGAACCAGTCCTGTACTATACCATTCCCCCAGGGAACCAGTCCTGTACTATACCATGGCACCATGGAACCAGTCCTGTACTATACCATGCCACCAGGGAACCAGTCCTGTACTATACCATTCCCCCAGGGAACCAGTCCTGTACTATACCATGGCACCAGGGAACCAGTCCTGTACTATACCATGGCACCAGGGAACCAGTCCTGTACTATACCATGGCACCAGGGAACCAGTCCTGTACTATACCATTCCCCCAGGGAACCAGTCCTGTACTATACCATGCCACCAGGGAACCAGTCCTGTACTATACCATTCCCCCAGGGAACCAGTCCTGTACTATACCATGGCACCAGGGAACCAGTCCTGTACTATACCATGGCACCAGGGAACCTGTCCTGTACTATACCATGCCACCAGGGAACCAGTCCTGTACTATACCATGGCACCAGGGAACCAGTCCTGTACTATACCATGCCACCAGGGAACCAGTCCTGTACTATACCATTCCCCCAGGGAACCAATCCTGTACTATACCATGCCACCAGAGAACCAGTCCTGTACTATACCATTCCCCCAGGGAACCAGTCCTGTACTATACCATTCCCCCAGGGAACCACACCTGTACTATAACATGCCACCAGGGAACCAGTGCTGTACTAGACCATTCCCCCAAGGAACCAGTCATGTACTGTATCATGTCCCCAGGGAACCAGTCCTGTACTATACCATGCCACCAGGAACCAGTGCTGTACTAGACCATTCCCCCAGGGAACCAGTCATGTACTGTATCATGTCCCCAGGGAACCAGTCCTGTACTATACCATGTCACCAGAGAACCAGTCCTATACTATACAGTGAAACTAGTCCTGTACTATAACATGCCACCTGGGATAAAATACTGTACTATACAATGGAACCAGTCCTGTACTATACAATGGAACCAGTCCTGTACTATAGCATGTAACCAGTCCTGTACTGTACAATGGAACCAGTCCTGTACTGTACCATGTAGCCAGTCCTGTACTATACAATGGAACCAGTCCTGTACTATACAATGGAACCAGTCCTGTACTGTACCATGGTTCCAGTCCTGTATTATACCATGGAACCTGTCCTCTACTTTACCATGCCACCAGTGATCCATTCCTGTATAATTCCATGGAAATAGTTATATACTTTATCATGTAACCAGTCCTGTACTATACCATGCCCCCAGGAATCCAGTCCTGTACTATACCATGCCACCAGGAATCGAGTCCTGTACTATACCATGCCCCCAGGAATCCAGTCCTGTACTATACCATGCCCCCGGGAATCCAGTCCTGTACTAAACCATTCCCCCAGGGAACCAGTCCTGTACTATACCATTCCCCCAGGGAACCAATCCTGTACTATACCATTCCCCCAGGGAACCACTCCTGTACTATACCATTCCCCCAAGGAACCACGCCTGTACTATAACATGCCACCAGGGAACCAGTGCTGTACTAGACCATTCCCCCAAGGAACCAGTCATGTACTGTATCATGTCCCCAGGGAACCAGTCCTGTACTATACCATGCCACCAGGGAACCAGTGCTGTACTAGACCATTCCCCCAGGGAACCAGTCATGTACTGTATCATGTCCCCAGGGAACCAGTCCTGTACTATACCATGTCACCAGAGAACCAGTCCTGTACTATACAGTGAAACTAGTCCTGTATTATACCATGCAACCAGGGAACGAGTCCTGTATTATACCATGCAACCAGGAAACCAGTCCTGTATTATACCATGCAGCCAGGAAACCAGTCCTGTATTATACCATGCAACCAGGGAACGAGTCCTGTATTATACCATGCAGCCAGGAAACCAGTCCTGTACTATACCATGCAACCAGGGAACGAGTCCTGTATTATACCATGCAACCAGGAAACCAGTCCTGTATTATACCATGCAGCCAGGAAACCAGTCCTGTATTATACCATGCAGCCAGGGAACCAGTCCTGTATTATACCATGCAACCAGGGAACCAGTCCTGTATTATACCATGCAGCCAGGAAACCAGTCCTGTATTATACCATGCAACCAGGGAACCAGTCCTGTATTATACCATGCAGCCAGGAAACCAGTCCTGTACTATACCATGCAGCCAGGAAACCAGTCCTGTACTATACCATGCAGCCAGGAAACCAGTCCTGTATTATACCATGCAGCCAGGAAACCAGTCCTGTACTATACCATGCAGCCAGGAAACCAGTCCTGTACTATACCATGCAGCCAGGAAACCAGTCCAGTATTATACCATGCAGCCAGGAAACCAGTCCTGTATTATACCATGCAGCCAGGAAACCAGTCCTGTATTATACCATGCAGCCAGGAAACCAGTCCTGTATTATACCATGCAGCCAGGGAACCAGTCCTGTATTATACCATGCAACCAGGGAACCAGTCCTGTACTATACCATGCAGCCAGGAAACCAGTCCTGTACTATACCATGCAGCCAGGAAACCAGTCCTGTACTATACCAAACCAGTCCTGTACTATACCATGCAACCAGGAAACCAGTCCTGTACTATACCATGCAGCCAGGAAACCAGTCCTGTACTATACCATGCAGCCAGGAAACCAGTCCTGTACTATACCATGCAGCCAGGAAACCAGTCATGTATTATACCATGCAGCCAGGAAACCAGTCCTGTATTATACCATGCAACCAGGAAACCAGTCCTGTACTGTACCATGGAAACAGTCCTGTACTATAATATGCCCCCAGGAAACCTGTCCTGTACTATACCATGCCACCAGAGAACCAGTCCTGTCACGCCCTGGTCTAAGTATTTTGTGTTTTCTTCATGCCCCCAGGAAACCAGTCCTGTACTATACCATGCCACCAGGGAACCAGTCCTGTACTATACCATGGCACCAGGGAACCAGTCCTGTACTATACCATGCCACCAGGGAACCAGTCCTGTACTATACCATTCCCCCAGGGAACCAATCCTGTACTATACCATGCCACCAGAGAACCAGTCCTGTACTATACCATTCCCCCAGGGAACCAGTCCTGTACTATACCATTCCCCCAGGGAACCAATCCTGTACTATACCATTCCCCCAGGCAACCACTCCTGTACTATACCATTCCCCCAGGGAACCACTCCTGTACTATACCATTCCCCCAGGGAACCACACCTGTACTATAACATGCCACCAGGGAACCAGTGCTGTACTAGACCATTCCCCCAAGGAACCAGTCATGTACTGTATCATGTCCCCAGGGAACCAGTCCTGTACTATACCATGCCACCAGGAACCAGTGCTGTACTAGACCATTCCCCCAGGGAACCAGTCATGTACTGTATCATGTCCCCAGGGAACCAGTCCTGTACTATACCATGTCACCGGAGAACCAGTCCTATACTATACAGTGAAACTAGTCCTGTACTATAACATGCCACCTGGGATAAAATACTGTACTATACAATGGAACCAGTCCTGTACTATACAATGGAACCAGTCCTGTACTATACCATGTAACCAGTCCTGTACAATGGAACCAGTCCTGTACTGTACCATGTAGCCAGTCCTGTACTATACAATGGAACCAGTCCTGTACTATACAATGGAACCAGTCCTGTACTGTACCATGGTTCCAGTCCTGTATTATACCATGGAACCTGTCCTCTACTTTACCATGCCACCAGTGATCCATTCCTGTATAATTCCATGGAAATAGTTATATACTTTATCATGTAACCAGTCCTGTACTATACCATGCCCCCAGGAATCCAGTCCTGTACTATACCATGCCACCACGAATCGAGTCCTGTACTATACCATGCCCCCAGGAATCCAGTCCTGTACTATACCATGCCCCCAGGAATCCAGTCCTGTACTATACCATGCCACCAGGAATCCACTCCTGTACTATACCATGCCCCCAGGAATCCAGTCCTGTACTATACCATGCCCCCGGGAATCCAGTCCTGTACTATACCATTCCCCCAAGGAACCACGCCTGTACTATAACATGCCACCAGGGAACCAGTGCTGTACTAGACCATTCCCCCAAGGAACCAGTCATGTACTGTATCATGTCCCCAGGGAACCAGTCCTGTACTATACCATGCCACCAGGGAACCAGTGCTGTACTAGACCATTCCCCCAGGGAACCAGTCATGTACTGTATCATGTCCCCAGGGAACCAGTCCTGTACTATACCATGTCACCAGAGAACCAGTCCTGTACTATACAGTGAAACTAGTCCTGTATTATACCATGCAACCAGGGAACCAGTCCTGTACTATACCATGCCACCAGGGAACCAGTCCTGTATTATACCATGGCACCAGGGAACCAGTCCTGTACTATACCATGTCACCAGAGAACCAGTCGTGTACTATACAGTGAAACTAGTCCTGTATTATACCATGCAACCAGGGAACCAGTCCTGTACTATACCATGCAGCCAGGGAACCAGTCCTGTACTATACCATGCAGCCAGGGAACCAGTCCTGTACTATACCATGCCACCAGGGAACCAGTCCTGTACTGTACCATGGCACCAGAGAACCAGTCCTGTACTATACCATGCAGCCAGGAAACCAGTCCTGTACTATACCATGCAGCCAGGGAACCAGTCCTGTATTATACCATGCAGCCAGGAAACCAGTCCTGTATTATACAATGCAACCAGGGAACCAGTCCTGTATTATACCATGCAGCCAGGAAACCAGTCCTGTACTATACCATGCAACCAGGGAACCAGTCCTGTACTATACCATGCAACCAGGGAACCAGTCCTGTACTATACCATGCCACCAGCGAACCAGTCCTGTATTATACCATGGCACCAGGGAACCAGTCCTGTTCTGTACCATGGAACCAGTCCTTTTACTATACCATGTCACCAGGGAACCTGTCCTGTACTATACCATGCCACCAGGGAACCAGTCCTGTACTGTACCATGGAAGCAGTCCTGTACTGTACCATGGAAGCAGTCCTTTTACTATACCATGTAACCAGTCCTGTACTATACAATGGAACCAGTCTTGTACTATACCATGGAACCAAAGAACCCGTCTTGTACTATACCATGGAACCAAAGAACCCGTCTTGTACTGTACCATGGCACCATGGAACCTGTCCTGTACTGTACCATGCCACCAGGGAACCAATCCTGGACTATACCATGTCACCAGGGAACCAGTCCTGTACTATACCATGCCACCAGGGAACCAGTCCTGTACTGTACCATGGCACCAGGGATAACATCCTGTTCTGTACCATGGAACCAGGGAACCAGTCCTGTACTATAACATGGCCCCAGGGAACCAGTCCTGTATTATATCATGCAACCAGGGGACCAGTCCTGTATTATACCATGCAACCAGGGAACCAGTCCTTTTTCAATACCATGGAACCAGTCCTGTACTATAACATGGCCCCAGGGAACCAGTCCTGTACTATACAGTGAAACTAGTCCTGTACTATAACATGGCCCCAGGGAACCAGTCCTGTACTATACCATGCAACCAAGGAACGAGTCCTGTATTATACCATGCAGCCAGGAAACCAGTCCTGTATTATACCATGCAGCCAGGAAACCAGTCCTGTATTATACCATGCAGCCAGGAAACCAGTCCTGTACTATACCATGCAGCCAGGAAACCAGTCCTGTATTATACAATGCAACCAGGGAACCAGTCCTGTACTATACCATGCCACCAGGGAACCAGTCCTGTACTATAACTTGGCCCCAGGGAACCAGTCCTGTATTATACGATGCAACCAGGGAACCAGTCCTGTACTATAACATGGCCCCAGGAAACCTGTCCTGTACTATACCATGCCACCAGAAAACCAGTCCTGTACTATACCATGCCACCAGGGAACCAGTCCTGTACTGTACCATGGCACCAGAGAACCAGTCCTGTACTACACCATGCCACCAGGGAACCTGTCCTGTACTATACCATGCCACCAGGGAACCAGTCCTGTACTGTACCATGCCACCAGGGAACCAGTCCTGTACTGTACCATGGCACCAGGGAACCAGTCCTGTTCTGTACCATGGAACCAGTCATTTTACTATACCATGTAACCAGTCCTGTACTATACAATGGAACCAGTCTTGTACTATACCATGGAACCAAAGAACCAGTCCTGTACTACCATACCATGGAACCAAAGAACCATGCCCCCAGGGAACCTTGTACTGTACCATGTCACCAGGGAACCAGTCCTGTACCATGGCACCAGGGATAAAATCCTGTTCTGTACCATGGAACCAGTCCTTTTACTATACCATGTAACCAGTCATGTACTATACAATGGAACCAGTCCTGTACAATACCATGTAACCAGTCCTGTACTATACAATGGAACCAGTCCTGTACTATACAATGGAACCAGTCCTGTACTATACAATGGAACCAGTCCTGTACTGTACCATGGTTCCAGTCCTGTATTATACCCAGTCCTGTACTATACAATGGAACCAGTCCTGTATTATACCATGGAACCAGTCCTGTACTGTACCATGGTTCCAGGGATAAAATCCTGTTCTGTACCATGGAACCAGATACCATGTAACCAGTCATGTACTATACCATGGAACCAGTCCTGTACTATACCATGTCCCCAGGAAACCAGTCCTGTACTATACCATCAGGAACCCTGTACTATACCACCAGAACCAGTCCTGTACTATACAATGGAACCAGTCCTGTACTATACAATGGAACCAGTCCTGTACTATACAATGGAACCAGTCCTGTACTATACAATGGAACCAGTCCTGTACTATACAATGGAACCAGTCCTGTACTATACAATGGAACCAGTCCTGTACTGTACCATGGTTCCAGTCCTGTATTATACCATGTAACCAGTCCTGTACTATACCATGCCACCAGGGAACCAGTCCTGTACTGTACCATGGCACCAGGGATAAAATCCTGTTCTGTACCATGGAACCAGTCCTTTTACTATACCATGTAACCAGTCCTATACAATGGAACCAGTCCTACTATACAATGGAAACCAGTCCTGTACTATACAATGGAACCAGTCCTGTACTGTACCATGGTTCCAGTCCTGTATTATACCATGTAACCAGTCCTGTACTATACAATGGAACCAGTCCTGTATTATACCATGTAACCAGTCCTGTACTATACAATGTAACCAGTCCTGTACTGTACCATGGTTCCAGTCCTGTATTATACCATGTAACCAGTCCTGTACTATACAATGGAACCAGTCCTGTATTATACCATGTAACCAGTCCTGTACTATACAATGTAACCAGTCCTGTACTGTACCATGGTTCCAGTCCTGTATTATACCATGGAACCTGTCCTCTACTTTACCATGCCACCAGTGATCCATTCCTGTATAATTCCATGGAAATAGTTATATACTTTATCATGTAACCAGTCCTGTACTATACCATGCCCCCAGGAATCCAGTCCTGTACTATACCATGCCACCAGGGAACCAGTCCTGTACTATACAATGCCACCAGGGAACCAGTCCTGTACTATACAATGGAACCAGTCTGTACTATACCATGGAACCAGTCAAAGAACCAGGAACCAGTCTTGTACTATACCATGCCCCAGGGAACCAGTCCTGTACTATACCATGCCACCAGAGAACCAGTCCTGTACTATACCATGCAACCAGGGAACCAGTCCTGTACTATACTATACCATTCCACCAGGGAACCAGTCCTGTACTATACCATGGCACCAGGGAACCAGTCCTGTACTATACCATGCCACCAGGGAACCAGTCCTGTACTATACCATGCCACCAGGGAACCAGTCCTGTACTATACCATGCAGCCAGAAACCAGTCCTGTACTATACCATGCAGCCAGGAAACCAGTCCTGTATATATACAATGCAACCAGGGAACCAGTCCTGTACTATACCATGCCACCAGGAACCAGTCCTGTACTATAACCATCCTGGCCCCAGGAACCAGTCCTGTATTATACCATGCAACCAGGGAACCAGTCCTGTACTATACCATGCAACCAGGGAACCAGTCCTGTATTATACCATGCAGCCATGAAACCAGTCCTGTATTATACCATGCAGCCAGGAACCAGTCCTGTATTATACCATGCAGCCAGGAAACCAGTCCTGTATTATACATGCAATCAGGGAACCAGTCCTGTATTATACCATGCAACCAGAAACCAGTCCTGTACTATACCATGCAGCCAGGAAACCAGTCCTGTACTATACCATGCCACCATGGAACCAGTCCATGTACTGTACCATGGAAACATGTACTATAATATGCCACCAGGAAACCAGTCCTGTACTATACCATGCCACCAGAAAACCAGTCCTGTACTATACCATGCCACCAGAGAACCAGTCCTGTACTATACCATGCCACCAGGGAACCAGTCCTGTACTATACCATGCCACCAGGGAACCAGTCCTGTACTATACCATGGCACCAGAGAACCAGTCCTGTACTATACCATGCCACCAGGGAACCAGTCCTGTACTATACCATGCCACCAGGGAACCAGTCCTTACTGTACCATGGCACCAGGGAACCAGTCCCTGTACCATGGAACCAGTCCTTTACTATACCATGTAACCAGTCCTGTACTATACAATGGAACCAGTCTTGTACTATACCATGGAACCAAAGAACCCGTCTTGTACTATACCATGGAACCAAAGAACCTGTCTTGTACTATACCATGGTACCATGGCACCATGGAACCAGTCCTGTACTATACCATGCCACCAGGGAACCAATCCTGTACTATACCATGTCACCAGGGAACCAGTCCTGTACTATACCATGCCACCAGGGAACCAGTCCTGTACTATACCATGCACCAGGAACCAGTCCTGTACTATACCATGCCCCAGGGAACCCTGTACTATACAATGGAACCAGTCCTGTACTCAATACCATACAATGCCCCAGGGAACCAGTCCTACCACAGGGAACCAGTCCCTGTACCATGTTCCAGTCCTATACCATGGAAACCAGTCCTGTACTATACTATACATGCCAGGAAACCAGTCCTGTACTATACCATGTAACCAGTCCTGTACCATGGAACCAGTCCTGTACTGTACCATGAACCAGTCCTGTACTATAGGGAACCAGTCCTGTACTATAGAATGGAACCATGTACTGTACCACCAGTCCTGTATTATACCATGGAACCAGTCCTGTACTATACCATGGTTCCAGTCCTGTATTATACCATGGAACCAGTCCTGTACTTTACCATGCCACCAGTGAACCATTCCTGTATAACTATATACCATGTCCAGGAACCAGTCCTGTACTATACCATGCCCCCAGGAACCAGTCCTGTACTATACCATGGAACCACCAGGGAACCAGTCCTGTACTATACCATGGCCCCAGGGAACCAGTCCTGTACTATACCATTCCCCAGGAACCAACCAGTCCTGTACTACCAACATGAACCAGTCATGCCACCAGGGAACCAGTCCTGTACTATACCATGCCACCAGGGAACCAGTCCTCCCCCAGGGAACCAGTCATGTACCATCCCCAGGGAACCAGTCCTGTACTATACCATGTCACCAGAGAACCAGTCCTGTACTGTACCATGCAACCAGGAACCAGTCCTGTACCTGAAACCAGGAAACCAGTCCTGTACTATACCATGCAGCCAGGAAACCAGTCCTGTACTATACCATGCCACCAGTCCCATACCATGCAACAGGAAACCAGTCCTGTACTATACCATGGAACCAGTCCTGTACCAGGAAAACCAGTCCTATACCATGGAACCAGTCCTGTACTATACCATGGATCCAGTCCATATACAATGGAACCAGTCCAGTCCTGTATTATACCATGGAACCAGAACCATTCCTGTACTATACAATGGAACCAGTCCTGTACTATACCAATGGAACCAGTCCTGTATTATACCATGCCACCATGGAACCAGTCCTGTATTATACCATGGAACCAGTCCTGTACTATACAATGGAACCAGTCCCTGTATCCAGGGAACCAGTCCTGTATTATACCATGCAGCCAGGGAACCAGTCCTGTACTATACCATGGAACCAGTCCTGTACTGTACCAGGGAACCAGGATATACCACCAGCAGCCAGGAAACCAGTCCTTACTATACCATGCCACCAGGAAAAACCAGTCATACAATGGAACCAGTCCTGTATTATACAATGGGAACCAGTCCTGTACTATACAATGGAACCAGTCCTGTACTGTACCATGGTTCCAGTCTCACGCCCAGAACCAGTTATTATACCATGAAACCAGTCCTGTACTATACCATGCCACCAGGAACCAGTCCTGTACTATACCACACCAGGAACCAGGGAACCAGTCCTGTACTATACCATGCACCAGAGAACCAGTCCCTTTATACCCAGGAACCAGTCCTGTATTATACCATCCCCCAGGGAACCAGTCCTGTACTATACCATGGCCCCAGGGAACCAGTCCTGTACTATACCATGCCACCAGGGAACCAGTCCTGTACTATACCATGCCACCAGGAAAACCAGTCCTGAACCACTATACCATGCCACCAGGAACCAGTCCTGTAATTATACCATGCAGCCAGGATACCAGTCATGTACTGTATCACCATGTCCCCAGGGAACCAGTCCTGTACTATACAGGAAAACCAGTGAAACAGTCTTGTACTATAACACTGGGATAATACCATGGAACCAAAGAACCAGTCCTGTACTATACCATGGAACCAGTCCTGTACTATACCATGCAGCCAGGGAACCAGTCCTGTACTATACCATGGCACCAGGGAACCAGTCCTGTACTGTACCATGCAACCAGGGAACCAGTCCTGTACTATACCATGCCACCAGGAACCAGTCCTGTACTATACCATGCCACCAGGAACCAGTCCTGTACTATACCATGCCACCAGGGAACCAGTCCTGTACTATACCATGCCCCCAGGAATCCAACCATGGGAACCAGTCCTGTACTATACCATGCAGCCAGGAAACCAGTCCTGTACTATACCATGCACCAGGAAACCAGTCCTGTATTATACCATGCAATGCCCCCAGGAACCAGTCCTGTACTATACCATGCCACCAGGGAACCAGTCCTGTACTATAATGCCACCAGGGCCCCAGGGAACCAGTCCTGTACTATACCATGGAACCAACCAGGGAACCAGTCCTGTCCCCCCAGGGAACTATACATGGCATGTCCCCAGGAACCAGTCCTGTACTATACCATGCACCAGGAAACCTATACCACCAGGGAAGTCCTGTATTATACCATGCAACCAGGGAACCAGTCCTGTACTATACCATGCCACCAGGGCCAGGAAACCAGTCCTGTATTATACATGTACTATCAGGGAACCAGTCCTGTATTATACCATGCAACCAGGGAACCAGTCCTGTATTATACCATGCACATGGAACCAGTCCTGTACTACCATGGAAACCAGTCCTGTACTATACCATGCCACCAGGAAACCAGTCCTGTACTATACCATGCCACCAGAAAACCAGTCCTGTACTATACCATGCCACCAGGGAACCAGTCCTGTACTATACCATGCCACCAGGAACCAGTCCTGTACTATACCAGGGAACCAGTCCACCATGCAGCCAGGAACCAGTCCTGTACTGTACCATGGCACCAGGGAACCAGTCCTGTACTATACCATGCCACCAGGGAACCAGTCCTGTACTATACCATGCCACCAGGGAACCAGTCCCTGTACCATGGCACCAGGAACCAGTCCTGTTCTGTACCATGGAACCAGTCCTTTTACTATACCATGTAACCAGTCCTGTACTATACAATGGAACCAGTCTTGTACTATACCATGGTAACCAGTCCAAAGAACCCAGTCTTGTACTATACCATGGAACCTAAAGAACCAAGGGAACCAGTCCTGTACTATACCATGGCACCATGGAACCAGTCCTGACTACTGTACCATGCCACCAGGGAACCAATCCTGGACTATACCATGTCACCAGGGAACCAGTCCTGTACTATACCATGCCACCAGGGAACCAGTCCTGTACTGTACCATGGCACCAGGGATAAAATCCTGTTCTGTACCATGGAACCAGTCCTGTTTTACTATACCATGTAACCAGTCATGTACTATACAAATGGAACCAGTCCTGTACTATACCAATGGAACCATGTACATACCATGGAACCAGTCCTGTACTGTATGGTTCCAGTCCTGTATTATACCATGTCACCAGGGAACCAGTCCTGTACTATACAATGGAACCAGTCCTGTACTATACCATGGAAACCAGTAACCAGTATTATACAATGGAACCAGTCCTGTACTATACCATGTAACCAGTCCCTATAGCAAAGAACCAGGAACCAGTCCTGTACTATACACCAGGGAACCAGTCCTGTACTATACATGTCACCAGGGTTCCAGTCCTGTATTATACCATGGAACCAGTCCTGTACTGTACCATGGTTCCAGTCCTGTATTATACCATGGAACCAGTCCTGTACTACTTTACCATGCCACCAGGAACCAGTCCTGTATAATACCATGGAAACCAGTTATATACTATACCATTATCATGTAACCAGTCCTGTACTATACCATGCCCCCAGGAATCCAGTCCTGTACTATACCATGCCAAGGGAACCAGTCCTGTACTATACCATGCCACCAGGGAACCAGTCCTGTACTATACCATGCCACCAGGGAACCAGTCCTGTACTATACCATGGCCCCAGGGAACCAGTCCTGTACTGTACCATACCATGGCTATACCATGGAACCAGTCCTGTACTATACCATGGAACCAGTCCTGTACTATACAGGAATGGAACCAGTCCTGTACTGTACCATGCCACCAGGAATAGGGA
The DNA here is from genome assembly GCF_034236695.1 of Oncorhynchus nerka. Classification (NCBI taxonomy): domain Eukaryota; kingdom Metazoa; phylum Chordata; class Actinopteri; order Salmoniformes; family Salmonidae; genus Oncorhynchus; species Oncorhynchus nerka. The sequence continues at coordinate 48,470,725 of NC_088403.1, read as the reverse complement.
ACCAGTCCTGGAACCAGTCCTGTACTATACAATACCAGTCCTGTACAATACCATGTAACCAGTCCTGTACTGTAATGGAACCAGTCCTGTACTATACATGGAACCATGGAACCAGTCCAGTCCTGTACAATGGAACCAGTCCTGTACTATACCATGGAACCAGTCCTGTACTGTACATGGTTCCATGGAACCAGTCCTGTACCATACCATACAATGGAACCAGTCCTGTACTACAATGGAACCAGTCCTGTACAATACCATATAACAATGGAACCAGTCCTGTACTATACAATGGAACCAGTCCTGTACTATACAATGGAACCAGTCCTGTACTATACAATGGTTCCAGTCCTGTACTATACAATGGAACCAGTCCTGTACTATACAATGGGAACCAGTCCTGTATTATACCATGTAACCAGTCCTGTACTATACCATGCCACCAGGGAACCAGTCCTGTACTGTACCATGGCACCAGGGATAAAATCCTGTTCTGTACCATGGAACCAGTCCTTTTACTATACCATGTAACCAGTCATGTACTATACAATGGAACCAGTCCTGTACTATACAATGGGACCAGTCCTGTACTATACAATGGAACCAGTCCTGTACTGTACCATGGTTCCAGTCCTGTATTATACCATGTAACCAGTCCTGTACTATACAATGGAACCAGTGATACCATAACCAGTCCTGTACTATACAATGTAACCAGTCCATGCCATGGTTCCAGGAACCATGTAACCAGTCCTGTACTATACAATGGAACCAGTCCTGTATTATACCATGTAACCAGTCCTGTACTATACAATGTAACCAGTCCTGTACTGTACCATGGTTCCAGTCCTGTATTATACCATGGAACCTGTCCTCTACTTTACCATGCCACCAGTGATCCATTCCTGTATAATTCCATGGAAATAGTTATATACTTTATCATGTAACCAGTCCTGTACTATACCATGCCTCCAGGAATCCAGTCCTGTACTATACCATGCCACCAGGGAACCAGTCCTGTACTATACAATGCCACCAGGGAACCAGTCCTGTACTATACAATGGAACCAGTCTTGTACTATACCATGGAACCAAAGAACCCGTCTTGTACTATACCATGCCACCAGGGAACCAGTCCTGTACTATACCATGCCACCAGAGAACCAGTCCTGTACTGTACCATGCAACCAGGGAACCAGTCCTGTACTATACCATTCCACTAGGGAACCAGTCCTGTACTATACCATTCCACCAGGGAACCAGTCCTGTACTATACCATGCCACCAGGGAACCAGTCCTGTACTATACCATGCCACCAGGGAACCAGTCCTGTACTATACCATGCAGCCAGGAAACCAGTCCTGTACTATACCATGCAGCCAGGAAACCAGTCCTGTATTATACAATGCAACCAGGGAACCAGTCCTGTACTATACCATGCCACCAGGGAACCAGTCCTGTACTATAACTTGGCCCCAGGGAACCAGTCCTGTATTATACGATGCAACCAGGGAACCAGTCCTCTACTATAACATGGCCCCAGGGAACCAGTCCTGTATTATACCATGCAGCCAGGAAACCAGTCCTGTATTATACAATGCAGCCAGGGAACCAGTCCTGTATTATACCATGCAGCCAGGAAACCAGTCCTGTATTATACGATGCAATCAGGGAACCAGTCCTGTATTATACCATGCAACCAGGGATCCAGTCCTGTATTATACCATGCCACCATGGAACCAGTCCTGTACTGTACCATGGAAACAGTCCTGTACTATAATATGCCACCAGGAAACCTGTCCTGTACTATACCATGCCACCAGAAAACCAGTCCTGTACTATACCATGCCACCAGAGAACCAGTCCTGTACTACACCATGCCACCAGGGAACCAGTCCTGTACTATACCATGCCACCAGGGAACCAGTCCTGTACTGTACCATGGCACCAGAGAACCAGTCCTGTACTATACCATGCCACCAGGGAACCAGTCCTGTACTATACCATGCCACCAGGGAACCAGTCCTGTACTGTACCATGGCACCAGGGAACCAGTCCTGTTCTGTACCATGGAACCAGTCCTTTTACTATACCATGTAACCAGTCCTGTACTATACAATGGAACCAGTCTTGTACTATACCATGGAACCAAAGAACCCGTCTTGTACTATACCATGGAACCAAAGAACCCGTCTTGTACTGTACCATGGCACCATGGAACCAGTCCTGTACTGTACCATGCCACCAGGGAACCAATCCTGGACTATACCATGTCACCAGGGAACCTGTCCTGTACTATACCATGCCACCAGGGAACCAGTCCTGTACTGTACCATGGCACCAGGGATAAAATCCTGTTCTGTACCATGGAACCAGTCCTTTTACTATACCATGTAACCAGTCATGTACTATACAATGGAACCAGTCCTGTACTATACAATGGAACCAGTCCTGTACTATACAATGGAACCAGTCCTGTACTGTACCATGGTTCCAGTCCTGTATTATACCATGTAACCAGTCCTGTACTATACAATGGAACCAGTCCTGTACTATACCATGTAACCAGTCCTGTACTATACAATGGAACCAGTCCTGTACAATACCATGTAACCAGTCCTGTACTATAGAATGGAATCAGTCCTGTACTATAGAATGGAACCAGTCCTGTACTGTACCATGGTTCCAGTCCTGTATTATACCATGGAACCAGTCCTGTACTGTACCATGGTTCCAGTCCTGTATTATACCATGGAACCTGTCCTCTACTTTACCATGCCACCAGTGATCCATTCCTGTATAATTCCATGGAAATAGTTATATACTTTATCATGTAACCAGTCCTGTACTATACCATGCCCCCAGGAATCCAGTCCTGTACTATACCATGCCACAAGGGAACCAGTCCTGTACTATAACATGGCCCCAGGGAACCAGTCCTGTACTCTACCATGCCACCAGAGAATGAGTTCTCTACCATGCCACCAGAGAACCAGTCTAGTCCTCCTCCATGCCACAAGAGAACGAGTCCTGTACTATACCATGCCACCCGTTAACCAGTCATGTACTTTACCTTGCAACTATGCAACCAGTCCTGCACTGTACCATGCCACCGGAGATCTAGTCCAGTCCTGTTCTGTACCATGCCACCGGAAAACCAGTGCAGTACGAAACCATGTCACCAGGGAACCAGTCCTATACCATACCATGCCACCAGAGAACCAGTCCTGTACTATTTCATGCCACCTGAGAACCAGTCCTGTACTATACCATGCCACCAGTGATCCATTCCTGTATAATGCCATGGAAATAGTTATATACTTTATCATGTAACCAGTCCTGTACTATACCATGCCCCCAGGAATCCAGTCCTGTACTATACCATGCAACCAGGGAACCAGTCCTTTTTCGATACCATGGAACCAGTCCTGTACTATAACATGGCCCCAGGGAACCATTCCTGTACTATACAGTGAAACTAGTCCCGTACTATAACATGGCCCCAGGGAACCAGTCCTGTACTATACCATGCAACCAGGGAACCAGTTCTGTATTATACCATGCAGCCAGGAAACGAGTCCTGTATTATACCATGCAGCCAGGAAACCAGTCCTGTATTATACCATGCAGCCAGGGAACCAGTCCTGTATTATACCATGCAACCAGGGATCCAGTCCTGTATTATATCATGCCACCATGGAACCAGTCCTGTACTGTACCATGGAAACAGTCCTGTACTATTTCATGCCATCAGAGAACCAGTCCTGTACTATACCATGCCACCTGGGAACCAGTCCTGTACTATGCCATGCCACCAGAGAACCATTCCTGTACTATTTCATGCCACCATGGAACCAGTCCAGTCCTGTCCTATAACATACCTCTAGAGAACTAGTCCTGTACTATTTCATGCCACCAGGGAATCAGTCCAGTCCTGTACTGTACCATGCCACCGGAGATACAGTCATATACTATACTATGCCATCAGAGAACTAGTCCTGTACTATTTCATGCCACCGGAAAACCAGTCCAGTACTGTACCATGCCCCCGGAAAACCAGTGCAGTACGAAACCATGTCACCAGGGAACCAGTCCAACACTATACCATGCCACCAGGGAACCAGTCCTGTACTATACCATGCCACCAGGGAACCAGTCCTGTACTGTACCATGGCACCAGAGAACCAGTCCTGTACTGTACAATGGAACCCGTCCTGTACAATACCATGGAACCAGAGAACCAGTCCTGTACTATTTCATGCCACCAGAGAACCAGTCCAGTCCTGTCCTATAACATACCTCTAGAGAACCAGTCCTGTACTATTTCATGTCCGGAGGAATCCAGTCCTGGCCTCTACCATGCCACCGGAAAACCAGTCCAGTACTATACCATGCCACATGAAAACCAGTCCTGTACTATACCATGCCACCAGAGAACCAGTCCTGTACTATTTCATGCCACCTGAGAACCAGTCCTGTACTATAACATGCCACCTGAGAACCAGTCCTGTACTATTTCATGCCATCAGAGAACCAGTCCTGTACTATACCATGCCACCAGAGAACCAGTCCTGTACTATACCATGCCACCAGAGAACAAGTCCTGTACTATTTCATGCCAGCTGAGAACCAGTCCTGTACTATACCATGCCACCTGAGAACCAGTCCTGTACTATACCATGCCACCTGAGAACCAGTCCTGTACTATTTCATGCCACCAGAGAACCAGTCCTGTATTATTTCATGCCACCTGAGAACCAGTCCTGTACTATACCATGCCACCTGAGAACCAGTCCTGTACTATTTCATGCCATCAGAGAACCAGTCCTGTACTATACCATGCCACCTGGGAACCAGTCCTGTACTATGCCATGCCACCAGAGAACCATTCCTGTACTATTTCATGCCACCATGGAACCAGTCCAGTCCTGTCCTATAACATACCTCTAGAGAACTAGTCCTGTACTATTTCATGCCACCAGGGAATCAGTCCAGTCCTGTACTGTACCATGCCACCGGAGATACAGTCATATACTATACTATGCCATCAGAGAACTAGTCCTGTACTATTTCATGCCACCGGAAAACCAGTCCAGTACTGTACCATGCCCCGGAAAACCAGTGTAGTACGAAACCATGTCACCAGGGAACCAGTCCAACACTATACCATGCCACCAGGGAACCAGTCCTGTACTATACCATGCCACCAGGGAACCAGTCCTGTACTGTACCATGGCACCAGAGAACCAGTCCTGTACTGTACAATGGAACCCGTCCTGTACAATACCATGGAACCAGAGAACCAGTCCTGTACTATTTCATGCCACCAGGGAACCAGTCCAGTCCTGTCCTATAACATACCTCTAGAGAGCCAGTCCTGTACTATTTCATGTCCGGAGGAATCCAGTCCTGGCCTCTACCATGCCACCGGAAAACCAGTCCAGTACTATACCATGCCACCAGAAAACCAGTCCTGTACTATACCATGCCACCAGAGAACCAGTCCTGTACTATTTCATGCCACCTGAGAACCAGTCCTGTACTATAACATGCCACCTGAGAACCAGTCCTGTACTATTTCATGCCATCAGAGAACCAGTCCTGTACTATACCATGCCACCAGAGAACCAGTCCTGTACTATACCATGCCACCAGAGAACAAGTCCTGTACTATTTCATGCCAGCTGAGAACCAGTCCTGTACTATACCATGCCACCTGAGAACCAGTCCTGTACTATACCATGCCACCTGAGAACCAGTCCTGTACTATTTCATGCCACCAGAGAACCAGTCCTGTACTATTTCATGCCACCTGAGAACCAGTCCTGTACTATACCATGCCACCTGAGAACCAGTCCTGTACTATTTCATGCCATCAGAGAACCAGTCCTGTACTATACCATGCCACCTGGGAACCAGTCCTGTACTATGCCATGCCACCAGAGAACCATTCCTGTACTATTTCATGCCACCATGGAACCAGTCCAGTCCTGTCCTATAACATACCTCTAGAGAACTAGTCCTGTACTATTTCATGCCACCAGGGAATCAGTCCAGTCCTGTACTGTACCATGCCACCGGAGATACAGTCATATACTATACTATGCCATCAGAGAACTAGTCCTGTACTATTTCATGCCACCGGAAAACCAGTCCAGTACTGTACCATGCCCCCGGAAAACCAGTGCAGTACGAAACCATGTCACCAGGGAACCAGTCCAACACTATACCATGCCACCAGGGAACCAGTCCTGTACTATACCATGCCACCAGGGAACCAGTCCTGTACTGTACCATGGCACCAGAGAACCAGTCCTGTACTGTACCATGCAACCAGGGAACAAGTCCTGTACTGTACCATGGAAACAGTCCTGTACTAAAATATGCCCCCAGGAAACCTGTCCTGTACTATACCATGCCCCCAGAAAACCAGTTCTGTACTATACCAACCCACCAGGGAACCAGTCCTGTACTGTACCATGGCACCAGGGATAAAATCCTGTTCTGTACCATGGAACCAGTCCTTTCACTATACCATGTAACCAGTCCTGTACTATACAATGGAACCAGTGCTGTACAATACCATGTAACCAGTCCTGTACTATACAATGGAACCAGTCCTGTACTATACAATGGAACCAGTCCTGTACAATACCATGGAACCAGAGAACCCGTCCTGTACAATACCATGGAACCAGAGAACCAGTCCTGTACTATTTCATGCCACCAGGGAACCAGTCCAGTCCTGTCCTATAACATACCTCTAGAGAACCAGTCCTGTACTATTTCATGTCCGGAGGAATCCAGTCCTGGCCTCTACCATGCCTCCGGAAAACCAGTCCAGTACTATACCATGCCACCAGAAAACCAGTCCTGTACTATACCATGCCACCAGAGAACCAGTCCTGTACTATTTCATGCCATCAGAGAACCAGTCCTGTACTATACCATGCCACCAGAGAACCATTCCTGTACTATTTCATGCCATCAGAGAACTAGTCCTGTACTATACCATGCCACCAGAAAACCAGTCCTGTACTATACCATGCCACCAGAGAACCAGTCCTGTACTATTTCATGCCATCAGAGAACCAGTCCTGTACTATACCATGCCACCAGAGAACCATTCCTGTACTATTTCATGCCATCAGAGAACTAGTCCTGTACTATACCATGCCACCGGAAAACCAGTCCAGTACTATACCATGCCATCAGAGAACCAGTCCTGTACTATACCATGCCACCAGAGAACCAGTCCTGTACTATACCATGCCACCAGAGAACAAGTCCTGTACTATTTCATGCCACCTGAGAACCAGTCCTGTACTATACCATGCCACCTGAGAACCAGTCCTGTACTATACCATGCCACCTGAGAACCAGTCCTGTACTATTTCATGCCACCAGAGAACCAGTCCTGTACTATGCCATGCCACCAGAGAACCATTCCTGTACTATTTCATGCCACCATGGAACCAGTCCAGTCCTGTCCTATAACATACCTCTAGAGAACTAGTCCTGTACTATTTCATGCCACCAGGGAATCAGTCCAGTCCTGTACTGTACCATGCCACCGGAGATACAGTCATATACTATACTATGCCATCAGAGAACTAGTCCTGTACTATTTCATGCCACCGGAAAACCAGTCCAGTACTGTACCATGCCCCCGGAAAACCAGTGCAGTACGAAACCATGTCACCAGGGAACCAGTCCAACACTATACCATGCCACCAGGGAACCAGTCCTGTACTATACCATGCCACCAGGGAACCAGTCCTGTACTGTACCATGGCACCAGAGAACCAGTCCTGTACTGTACAATGGAACCCGTCCTGTACAATACCATGGAACCAGAGAACCAGTCCTGTACTATTTCATGCCACCAGGAACCAGTCCAGTCCTGTCCTATAACATACCTCTAGAGAACCAGTCCTGTACTATTTCATGTCCGGAGGAATCCAGTCCTGGCCTCTACCATGCCACCGGAAAACCAGTCCAGTACTATACCATGCCACCAGAAAACCAGTCCTGTACTATACCATGCCACCAGAGAACCAGTCCTGTACTATTTCATGCCACCTGAGAACCAGTCCTGTACTATAACATGCCACCTGAGAACCAGTCCTGTACTATTTCATGCCATCAGAGAACCAGTCCTGTACTATACCATGCCACCAGAGAACCAGTCCTGTACTATACCATGCCACCAGAGAACAAGTCCTGTACTATTTCATGCCAGCTGAGAACCAGTCCTGTACTATACCATGCCACCTGAGAACCAGTCCTGTACTATACCATGCCACCTGAGAACCAGTCCTGTACTATTTCATGCCACCAGAGAACCAGTCCTGTACTATTTCATGCCACCTGAGAACCAGTCCTGTACTATACCATGCCACCTGAGAACCAGTCCTGTACTATTTCATGCCATCAGAGAACCAGTCCTGTACTATACCATGCCACCTGGGAACCAGTCCTGTACTATGCCATGCCACCAGAGAACCATTCCTGTACTATTTCATGCCACCATGGAACCAGTCCAGTCCTGTCCTATAACATACCTCTAGAGAACTAGTCCTGTACTATTTCATGCCACCAGGGAATCAGTCCAGTCCTGTACTGTACCATGCCACCGGAGATACAGTCATATACTATACTATGCCATCAGAGAACTAGTCCTGTACTATTTCATGCCACCGGAAAACCAGTCCAGTACTGTACCATGCCCCCGGAAAACCAGTGTAGTACGAAACCATGTCACCAGGGAACCAGTCCAACACTATACCATGCCACCAGGGAACCAGTCCTGTACTATACCATGCCACCAGGGAACCAGTCCTGTACTGTACCATGGCACCAGAGAACCAGTCCTGTACTGTACAATGGAACCCGTCCTGTACAATACCATGGAACCAGAGAACCAGTCCTGTACTATTTCATGCCACCAGGGAACCAGTCCAGTCCTGTCCTATAACATACCTCTAGAGAACCAGTCCTGTACTATTTCATGTCCGGAGGAATCCAGTCCTGGCCTCTACCATGCCACCGGAAAACCAGTCCAGTACTATACCATGCCACCAGAAAACCAGTCCTGTACTATACCATGCCACCAGAGAACCAGTCCTGTACTATTTCATGCCACCTGAGAACCAGTCCTGTACTATAACATGCCACCTGAGAACCAGTCCTGTACTATTTCATGCCATCAGAGAACCAGTCCTGTACTATACCATGCCACCAGAGAACCAGTCCTGTACTATACCATGCCACCAGAGAACAAGTCCTGTACTATTTCATGCCAGCTGAGAACCAGTCCTGTACTATACCATGCCACCTGAGAACCAGTCCTGTACTATACCATGCCACCTGAGAACCAGTCCTGTACTATTTCATGCCACCAGAGAACCAGTCCTGTACTATTTCATGCCACCTGAGAACCAGTCCTGTACTATACCATGCCACCTGAGAACCAGTCCTGTACTATTTCATGCCATCAGAGAACCAGTCCTGTACTATACCATGCCACCTGGGAACCAGTCCTGTACTATGCCATGCCACCAGAGAACCATTCCTGTACTATTTCATGCCACCATGGAACCAGTCCAGTCCTGTCCTATAACATACCTCTAGAGAACTAGTCCTGTACTATTTCATGCCACCAGGGAATCAGTCCAGTCCTGTACTGTACCATGCCACCGGAGATACAGTCATATACTATACTATGCCATCAGAGAACTAGTCCTGTACTATTTCATGCCACCGGAAAACCAGTCCAGTACTGTACCATGCCCCGGAAAACCAGTGCAGTACGAAACCATGTCACCAGGGAACCAGTCCAACACTATACCATGCCACCAGGGAACCAGTCCTGTACTATACCATGCCACCAGGGAACCAGTCCTGTACTGTACCATGGCACCAGAGAACCAGTCCTGTACTGTACCATGCAACCAGGGAACAAGTCCTGTACTGTACCATGGAAACAGTCCTGTACTAAAATATGCCCCCAGGAAACCTGTCCTGTACTATACCATGCCCCCAGAAAACCAGTTCTGTACTATACCAACCCACCAGGGAACCAGTCCTGTACTGTACCATGGCACCAGGGATAAAATCCTGTTCTGTACCATGGAACCAGTCCTTTCACTATACCATGTAACCAGTCCTGTACTATACAATGGAACCAGTGCTGTACAATACCATGTAACCAGTCCTGTACTATACAATGGAACCAGTCCTGTACTATACAATGGAACCAGTCCTGTACAATACCATGGAACCAGAGAACCCGTCCTGTACAATACCATGGAACCAGAGAACCAGTCCTGTACTATTTCATGCCACCAGGGAACCAGTCCAGTCCTGTCCTATAACATACCTCTAGAGAACCAGTCCTGTACTATTTCATGTCCGGAGGAATCCAGTCCTGGCCTCTACCATGCCTCCGGAAAACCAGTCCAGTACTATACCATGCCACCAGAAAACCAGTCCTGTACTATACCATGCCACCAGAGAACCAGTCCTGTACTATTTCATGCCACCTGAGAACCAGTCCTGTACTATACCATGCCACCTGAGAACCAGTCCTGTACTATTTCATGCCATCAGAGAACCAGTCCTGTACTATACCATGCCACCAGAGAACCATTCCTGTACTATTTCATGCCATCAGAGAACTAGTCCTGTACTATACCATGCCACCGGAAAACCAGTCCAGTACTATACCATGCCATCAGAGAACCAGTCCTGTACTATACCATGCCACCAGAGAACCAGTCCTGTACTATACCATGCCACCAGAGAACAAGTCCTGTACTATTTCATGCCACCTGAGAACCAGTCCTGTACTATACCATGCCACCTGAGAACCAGTCCTGTACTATACCATGCCACCTGAGAACCAGTCCTGTACTATTTCATGCCACCAGAGAACCAGTCCTGTACTATACCATGCCACCTGAGAACCAGTCCTGTACTATTTCATGACATCAGAGAACCAGTCCTGTACTATACCATGCCACCTGGGAACCAGTCCTGTACTATGCCATGCCACCAGAGAACCATTCCTGTACTATTTCATGCCACCATGGAACCAGTCCAGTCCAGTCCTGTCCTATAACATACCTCTAGAGAACTAGTCCTGTACTATTTCATGCCACCAGGGAATCAGTCCAGTCCTGTACTGTACCATGCCACCGGAGATACAGTCCTGTACTTTTTCATGCCACCAGGTATCCAGTCCTGTCCTGTACTGTACCATGCCACCGGAGATACAGTCCTGTACTTTTTCATGCCACCAGGTATCCAGTCCTGTCCTGTACTGTACCATGCCACCGGAAAACCAGTCCAGTACTGTACCATGCCCCCGGAAAACCAGTGCAGTACGAAACCATGTCACCAGGGAACCAGTCCAACACTATACCATGCCACCAGAGAACCAGTCCTGTACTATTTCATGCCACCTGAGAACCAGTCATAAACTATACTATGCCATCAGAGAACTTGTCCTGTACTATTTCATGCCACCTGGGAACCAGTCCTGTCCTCTACCATGCCACCAGAGAACCAGTCATATACTGTACCATGCCACCGGAAAACCAGTGCAGTACGAAACCATGTCACCAGGGAACCAGTCCTATACCATACCATGCCACCAGAGAACCAGTCCTGTACTATTTCATGCCACCTGAGAACCAGTCCTGTACTATACCATGCCACCAGAGAACCATTCCTATACTGTACCATGCCACCAGAGAACCAGTCCTGTACTACACCATGCCACCAGAGAACCATTCCTATACTGTACCATGCCACCAGAGAACCAGTCCTATACCATACCATGCCACCAGAGAACCAGTCCTGTACTATTTCATGCCACCAGAGAACCAGTCCTGTACTGTACCATGCCACCAGAGAACCAGTCCTATACTGTACCATGCCACCAGAGAACCAGTCCTATACTGTACCATGCCACCAGAGAACCAGTCCTGTACTATTTAATTTCCCAGGGACTCCTGTCCTGTCCTCTACCATTCCACCAGAGAACCAGTCCTATACTGTACCATGCCACCAGAGAACCAGTCCTGTACTATTTCATGCCACCTGAGAACCACTCCTGTACTATACCATGCCACCAGAGAACCATTCCTGTACTATTACATGCCACCATGGAACCAGTCCAGTCCAGTCCTGTCCTATAACATACCTCGAGAGAACTAGTCCTGTACTATTTCATGCCACCAGAGAACCAGTCCTGTACTATTTCATGCCACCTGGGAACCAGTCCTGTACTATACCATGCCACCAGAGAACCAGTCCTGTACTATTTCATGCCACCTGGGAACCAGTCCTGTACTATACCATGCCACCAGAGAACCAGTCCTGTACTATTTCATGCCACCAGAGAACCAGTCCTGTACTATTTCATGCCACCTGAGAACCAGTCCTGTACTATACCATGCCACCTGAGAACCAGTCCTGTACTATACCATGCCACCTGAGAACCAGTTCTGTACTATTTCATGCCATCAGAGAACCAGTCCTGTACTATACATTGCCACCTGGGAACCAGTCCTGTACTATGCCATGCCACCAGAGAACCATTCCTGTACTATTTCATGCCACCATGGAACCAGTCCAGTCCAGTCCTGTCCTATAACATACCTCTAGAGAACTAGTCCTGTACTATTTCATGCCACCAGGGAATCAGTCCAGTCCTGTACTGTACCATGCCACCGGAGATACAGTCCTGTACTTTTTCATGCCACCAGGTATCCAGTCCTGTCCTGTACTGTACCATGCCACCGGAAAACCAGTCCAGTACTGTACCATGCCCCCGGAAAACCAGTGCAGTACGAAACCATGTCACCAGGGAACCAGTCCAACACTATACCATGCCACCAGAGAACCAGTCCTGTACTATTTCATGCCACCTGAGAACCAGTCATATACCATACCATGCCACCAGAGAACCAGTCCTGTACTATTTCATGCCACCTGAGAACCAGTCCTGTACTATACCATGCCACCAGAGAACCATTCCTATACTGTACCATGCCACCAGAGAACCAGTCCTGTACTACACCATGCCACCAGAGAACCATTCCTATACTGTACCATGCCACCAGAGAACCAGTCCTATACCATACCATGCCACCAGAGAACCAGTCCTGTACTATTTCATGCCACCAGAGAACCAGTCCTGTACTGTATCATGCCACCAGAGAACCAGTCCTATACTGTACCATGCCACCAGAGAACCAGTCCTATACTGTACCATGCCACCAGAGAACCAGTCCTGTACTATTTAATTTCCCAGGGACTCCTGTCCTGTCCTCTACCATGCCACCAGAGAACCAGTCCTGTACTATTTCATGCCACCTGAGAACCACTCCTGTACTATACCATGCCACCAGAGAACCATTCCTGTACTATTTCATGCCATCATGGAACCAGTCCAGTCCAGTCCTGTCCTATAACATACCTCTAGAGAACTAGTCCTGTACTATTTCATGCCACCAGGGAATCAGTCCAGTCCTGTACTGTACCATGCCACCGGAGATACAGTCATATACTATACTATGACATCAGAGAACTAGTCCTGTACTATTTCATGCCACCTGGGAACCAGTCCTGTACTATACCATGCCACCAGAGAACCAGTCCTGTACTATTTCATGCCACCTGGGAACCAGTCCTGTACTATACCATGCCACCAGAAAACCAGTCCTGTACTATTTCATGCCACCAGAGAACCAGTCCAGTCCTGTCCTATAACATACCTCTAGAGAACCAGTCCTGTACTATTTTATGTCCCCAGGAATCCAGTCCTGTCCTCTACCATGCCACCAGAGAACCAGTCCTGCACTCTTTCATGCCACCAGAGAAGCAGTCCTATACTGTACCATGCCACCGGAGATCCAGTCCTGTACCATTTCATGACACCAGGGATCTAGTCTAGTCCTGTCCTCTACCATGCCACCAGAGAACCAGTCCTGTACTCTTTCATGCCACCTGAGAACCAGTCCTGTACTCTTTCATGCCACCTGAGAACCAGTCCCGTACTATACCATGCCACCGGAGATCCAGTCCTGTACTATTTCATGACACCAGTGATCTAGTCCAGTTCTGTACTCTACCATGCCACCGGAAAACCAGTGCAGTACGAAACCATTTCACCAGGGAACCAGTCCTATACTATACCATGCCACCAGAGAACCAGTCCAGTCCTGTCCTATAACATACCTCTAGTAAACCAGTCCTGTACTATTTCATGTCCCCAGGAATCCAGTCCTGTCCTCTACCATGCCACCTGAGAACCAGTCCTATACTATACCATGCTACCAGAGAACCAGTCCTGTACTATTTCATGCCACCAGAGAACCAGTCCTGTACTATTTCATGCCACCTGAGAACCAGTCCTGTACTATACCATGCCACCAGAGAACCAGTCCAGTCCTCTTCCATGCCACCAGATAACACGTCCTCTTCCATGCCACAAGAGAATGAGTCCTCTACTTTACCATGTCCCCAGAAAACCATTCCTGTACTATTTCATGCCACCTGAGAACCAGTCCTATACTATACCATACCTCCAGAGAACCAGTCCTGCACTATACCATGCCACCAGAGAACCAGTCCTGTACTATACCATGCCACCAGAGAACCAGTCCTGTACTATACCTTGCCACCAGAGAACCAGTCCTGTACTATACCATGCCACCAGAGAACCAGTCCTGTGCTATACCATGCCACCAGAGAACCAGTCCTGTGCTATACCATGCCACCAGAGAACCAGTCCTGTACTATACCATGCCACCAGATAACCAGTCCTGTATTATACCATGCCACCAGAGAACCAGTCCTGTACTATACCTTGCCACCAGATAACCAGTCCTGTGCTATACCATGCCACCAGAGAACCAGTCCTGTACTATACCATGCCACCAGAGAACCAGTCCTGTACTATACCATGCCACCAGAGAACCAGTCCTGTACTATACCATGCCACCAGAGAACCAATCCTGTACTATACCTTGCCACCAGAGAACCAGTCCTGTACTATACCATGCTACCAGTAATCCAGTCCTGTACTATACCATGCCACCAGAGAACCAGTCCTGTGCTATACCATGCCACCAGAGAACCGTTCCTGTACTATTTCATTCCACCATGGAACCAATCCAGTCCAGTCCTATAACATTCCTCTAGAGAACTAGTCCTGTACTATTTCATACCACCTGGGAACCAGTCCTGTACTGTACCATGCCACCAGAGAACCATTCCTGTACTATTTCATGCCACCAGAGAACCAGTCCAGTCCTGTCCTATAACATACCTCTAGACAACCAGTCCTGTACTATTTCATGTCCCCATGAATCCAGTCCTGTCCTCTACCATGCCACCAGAGAACCAGTCCTGTACTCTTTCATGCCACCTGAGAACCAGTCCTGTACACTTTCATGCCACCTGAGAACCAGTCCCGTACTATACCATGCCACCGGAGATCCAGTCCTGTACTATTTCATGACACCAGGGATCTAGTTCAGTTCTGTACTGTACCATGCCACCGGAAAACCAGTGCAGTACGAAACCATTTCACCAGGGAACCAGTCCTATACTATACCATGCCACCAGAGAACCAGTCCAGTCCTGTCCTATAACATACCTCTAGTAAACCAGTCCTGTACTATTTCATGTCCCCAGGAATCCAGTCCTGTCCTCTACCATGCCACCTGAGAACCAGTCCTATACTATACCATGCCACCAGAGAACCAGTCCTGTACTATTTCATGCCACCAGAGAACCAGTCCTGTACTATTTCATGCCACCTGAGAACCAGTCCTGTACTATACCATGCCACCAGAGAACCAGTCCAGTCCTCTTCCATGCCACCAGATAACACGTCGTCTTCCATGCCACAAGAGAATGAGTCCTCTACTTTACCATGTCCCCAGAAAACCATTCCTGTACTATTTCATGCCACCTGAGAACCAGTCCTATACTATACCATACCTCCAGAGAACCAGTCCTGCACTATACCATGCCACCAGAGAACCAATCCTGTACTATGCCATGCCACCAGAGAACCAGTCCTGTACTATACCATGCTACCAGGAATCCAGTCCTGTACTATACCATGCCACCAGAGAACCAGTCCTGTACTATACCATGCCACCAGAGAACCAATCCTGTACTATACCATGCCACCAGAGAACCAATCCTGTACTATACCATGCCACCAGAGAACCAATCCTGTACTATACCATGCCACCAGAGAACCAATCCTGTACTATACCTTGCCACCAGAGAACCAGTCCTGTACTATACCATGCTACCAGTAATCCAGTCCTGTACTATACCATGCCACCAGAGAACCAGTCCTGTACTATACCATGCCACCAGAGAACCAATCCTGTACTATACCATGCCACCAGAGAACCAATCCTGTACTATACCATGCCACCAGAGAACCAATCCTGTACTATACCATGCCACCAGAGAACCAATCCTGTACTATACCTTGCCACCAGAGAACCAGTCCTGTACTATACCATGCTACCAGTAATCCAGTCCTGTACTATACCATGCCACCAGAGAACCAGTCCTGTACTATACCATGCTACCAGTAATCCAGTCCTGTACTCTACCATGCCACCAGAGAACCAGTCCTGTACTATACCATGCCACCTGAGAACCAGTCCTGTACTATACCATGCCACCAGGAATCCAGTCCTGTATTATACCATGCCACCAGGAATCCAGTCCTGTATTATACCATGCCACCAGGAATCCAGTCCTGTATTATACCATGCCACCTGAGAACCAGTCCTGTACTATACCATGCCACCATGGAACCAGTCCAGTCCAGTCCTGTCCTATAACATACCTCTAGAGAACTAGTCCTGTACTATTTCATGCCACCAGTGAATCAGTCCAGTCCTGTACTATACCATGCCACCAGAGAACCAGTCCTGTCCTCTACCATGCCACCTGAGAACCAGTCCTATACTATACCATGCCACCAGAGAACCAGTCCTGTACTATTTCATGCCACCAGAGAACCAGTCCTGTACTATTTCATGCCACCAGAGAACCAGTCCAGTCCTCTTCCATGCCACCAGATAACACGTCCTCTTCCATGCCACAAGAGAATGAGTCCTCTACTTTACCATGTCCCCAGAAAACCATTCCTGTACTATTTCATGCCACCTGAGAACCAGTCCTATACTATACCATACCTCCAGAGAACCAGTCCTGCACTATACCATGCCACCAGAGAACCAATCCTGTACTATGCCATGCCACCAGAGAACCAGTCCTGTACTATACCATGCTACCAGGAATCCAGTCCTGTACTATACCATGCCACCAGAGAACCAGTCCTGTACTATACCATGCCACCAGAGAACCAATCCTGTACTATACCTTGCCACCAGAGAACCAGTCCTGTACTATACCATGCTACCAGTAATCCAGTCCTGTACTATACCATGCCACCAGAGAACCAGTCCTGTACTATACCATGCCACCAGAGAACCAGTCCTGTACTATACCATGCCACCAGGGAACCAGTCCTGTACTATACCATGCCACCTGAGAACCAGTCCTGTACTATACCATGCCACCTGAGAACCAGTCCTGTACTATTTCATGCCACCAGAGAACCAGTCCTGTACTATTTCATGCCACCTGAGAACCAGTCCTGTACTATACCATGCCACCTGAGAACCAGTCCTGTACTATGCCATGCCACCAGAGAACCATTCCTGTACTATTTCATGCCACCATGGAACCAGTCCAGTCCAGTCCTGTCCTATAACATACCTCTAGAGAACTAGTCCTGTACTATTTCATGCCACCAGTGAATCAGTCCAGTCCTGTACTATACCATGCCACCAGAGAACCAGTCCTGTCCTCTACCATGCCACCTGAGAACCAGTCCTATACTATACCATGCCACCAGAGAACCAGTCCTGTACTATTTCATGCCACCAGAGAACCAGTCCTGTACTATTTCATGCCACCAGAGAACCAGTCCAGTCCTCTTCCATGCCACCAGATAACACGTCCTCTTCCATGCCACAAGAGAATGAGTCTCTACTTTACCATGTCCCCAGAGAACCAGTCCTGCACTATACCATGCCACCAGAGAACCAATCCTGTACTATGCCATGCCACCAGAGAACCAGTCCTGTACTATACCATGCTACCAGGAATCCAGTCCTGTACTATACCATGCCACCAGAGAACCAGTCCTATACTATACCATGCCACCAGAGAACCAATCCTGTACTATACCTTGCCACCAGAGAACCAGTCCTGTACTATACCATGCCACCAGAGAACCAGTCCTGTACTATACCATGCCACCAGAGAACCAGTCCTGTACTATACCATGCCACCAGAGAACCAGTCCTATACTATACCATGCCACCAGAGAACCAATCCTGTACTATACCATGCCACCAGGAATCCAGTCCTGTACTATACCATGCCACCAGAGAACCAGTCCTGTACTATACCATGCCACCAGGAATCCAGTCCTGTACTATACCATGCCACCAGGAATCCAGTCCTGTACTATACCATGCCACCAGAGAACCAGTCCTGTACTATACCATGCCACCTGAGAACCAGTCCTGTACTATACCATGCCACCAGGAATCCAGTCCTGTACTATACCATGCCACCAGGAATCCAGTCCTGTACTATACCATGCCACCAGGAATCCAGTCCTGTACTATACCATGCCACCAGAGAACCAGTCCTGTACTATACCATGCCACCAGAGAACCAGTCCTGTACTATACCATGCCACCAGGAATCCAGTCCTGTACTATACCATGCCACCAGGAATCCAGTCCTGTACTATACCATGCCACCAGAGAACCAGTCCTGTACTCTACCATGCCACCAGAGAACCAGTCCTGTACTCTACCATGCCACCAGTAATCCAGTCCTGTACTCTACCATGCCACCAGAGAACCAGTCCTGTACTATACCATGCCACCACAGAACCAGTCCTGTACTCTACCATGCCACCAGGAATCCAGTCCTGTACTACACCATGCCACCAGAGAACCAGTCCTGTACTATACCATGCCACCAGAGAACCAGTCCTGTACTATACCATGCCACCAGAGAACCAGTCCTGTACTATATCATCCCACCAGGAATCCAGTCCTGTACTATACCATGCCACCAGGAATCCAGTCCTGTACTACACCATGCCACCAGTCTTTACACACACAGGGAGGGAGGCTGGCAGACACATGCACGTCTAACCGGTGTGACACGGCTAGCTAGTCAGCTGTGCTCGCTAGTGGCCTTCCAATCGGTGACGTCACTCTCTCTTTAAATACCTTTAAATAGTTGTTTCCTTTGCTCTGCAAAGGCCACTGCTTTTGTGGAGCGATTGGCGACTGTTGTTCATGTGTGCGGAGGGGTTCTGGTTCAAGCCCAGGTTGGAGGAGAAGGACGGAAGGACGGAAGCAAACTTTAAGGCTAAAAAGTCAAAGTTTCAATCTTTCAATTGTTTCCATATCAATTCTGTGACGTGCTTTGCCTCTGTCCTTGTGGAGGTGCTTTAGTTCTTTACAGGACAGTGATCCACAGTGTATTGTTAGAACTTTTTCAAGACACCACTTTAGTTTCTTGACATTGACTGAGCTGAACCTATTTACTCTCTCTCTCTCTCTCTCTCTCGCTCTCTCTCTCCATCTTTCTCTCTGTGTGTCTTCTTTCCGTCTCTCTCTCATTCGCTCTCTCCCGATCTTTCTCTCTCTGTGTCCTCTCTCTCTCTCTCTCTCCTCTCTCTAGTGCTAGTTGAGTGATCCTAAAATACCAGCAGTAGGTCTAAAGTGGGATGTGGGATGATTTAACTTCTCCTTGATTTTCTGCTCAGAAAGCTCTCTTCTTTCAATTATATCCTTGTTTACATCCTCAGATCCTGACTTGCTTTCCTGCAGAGAGAGTGTGTTCTCTAGTTAAAGGAGACAAGAGTGGAGGAGAGGAGAGGAGAGGAGAGGAAAGGTGTGTTGTGTGTGTGGCCTCGGAGGAGAGCATAATGACAGTGTGTTGGGGCTTTGTTTGCCATAGGGACACATTAATGATTAATGCTGAGAGACTACTGGACCAGTTGTGTGTGTGCCTGTGTGTTATTGACTGTTCTTAAATTAACCCCACGACTGTACATCAATTGTTTAAAACCACACTCGCAATCCCAGCGCGGTATGCTCTGTACTCAGCCTACTACTTCTATATTCTTTGCCAAAGTTATGGCTATCAACGCCTTCCTAACTCACTTTGAACTTGTACACCTTTCTGATTTAAGACATGTTACAGATGCCGTATCTTAATTTGACCCAGTTTCACACAGCAGCAAAATAATCCTGCAGCAATGGATATTGTTTGTAGGGGTTGATACATTTTTCATTAGGGCAAATCAAGTCTGAAATGTTGAAGTGGAAATTACAAACTTTAGAAGCCTTTTTAAACCTAATAGTTTGCAAATTCCTGCAACAACATGTTCATCAAATTAAGATACGGCACTGTACACTAATCCTCTCCAACAGGCTAGTGGAGCTTTCCATTACTACTCTCAATTTTGATGGCAGACTGTCTTCTTGAGACTAATATTGTTGTATGCGTCACGTGCAATGATGTCCGAGGGGGAAAAACTGTGTTCATTGTTTGCAGTAACTTCTTTGTTGTTGTAATATCACAAATGGATGTTTCACCATTAAGGATTCCATCTTTAAGCTTGGAATGGTATTTACACCGAGTGTACCAAACATTAGGAACACCTTCTTAATATTGAGTTGCACTCCCTTTTGCCCTGAGAACCACATAAATTTGTCAGGGCATGGACTCTACAAGTTGCTGTCGGATGCTGGCCCATGTTGACAGCAATGCTTCCCACAGTTATGTGAAGTTGGATGGATGTCCTTTGGGTGGTGGACCATTCTTGATACACATGGGAAACTGTGGACCATGAAAAACCCAGCAGCATTGCAGTTCTTGACACTCTCAACCCGGTGCGCCTGGCACCTACTACCATACCCCGTTCAAAGGCACTTAAATCTTTTGTCTTTCCCATTCAGCCTCTGAATGGCACACACATACTGTACATAATCCATGTCTCAATTGTCTAAAGGATTAAAAATCCTTCTTTATCTGGTCTCCTCCCCATCATCTACACTGATTGAAGTGGATTTAACAAGAGACATCAATAAGTGATCATAGCTTTCACCTGGATTCATGGAAAGAGCAGGTGTTCCTTATGTTTTGTACATTCGGTGTATATTGGCCTTATGAAGAATAGTTAAAATTCTAAAGTATCACTGCATGATATCACATCGTTACCATGACAACCTGGTGACAGTTTGGGAATTTAGCCAGGACCCCGGGGTTAATACTACCTACTCTTACGATAAGTGCCATGGGAGTCAGGACACACAATTAACAGCCCATCCGAAAGACAGTACCCTACACAGGGCAATGTCTCCTATCACTGCCCTGGGGCATTGGGATATTATTTATTTTTGTGTGTTAAAGCGCTATAGTCCCTACCACCTTCCCTTGTTCTGATGCTTTCAGTCCTCTGAGTTACTTGGAGGTGTGTGTGTGTAGTGTATGTGAATGTGTATGGGTTTTGTGTGAGAAACTGCCACAGCAGCAGCTAGTGTTCAGGTAATTTGAGGTGAGCCTTCCTTCACACTGTGGAAAAAGACCCCCAAAAAACAGCTCCCTCTCTTCTCCTCTCTTCAAAGGGATTTTCTCTCTTTCTCTCTTTTGTGTTTCTTTCCCCTGTGAAAATAGGTCACCTTTCTTCTGTTTGGAGAATGCCTGGGTAGTATATCCTCTACAGCCGGGTGTGTGTGTGTGGGGGGGGGGGGGGGGTGAAGGTGTGTGTCAAAGTGTGTGTAGATTGATCCGCCGGAAAGGCAAGGTGTTCAAAAACTTCACACCAATCCTCTGTATACCCCAGCTCCTGCAGTAGGCAGGCAGTAGGCAGGCAGTATGCCGACTTTGAAGTGAACGCACAGATCTACTTCAAATAGAAACTTGCACACTTTATTTACTTCACAGCAGACTAGATGGGAGCATCTCTCTTTTTACCTTCCCTCTCCACTCTCCCAGATCAAGGTGAAACACCCCTCTTAAAGAGCTGTGGACCAGTACACTGTTGATCGGCCCAAATGGCACCCTATTTTCTATATAGTACCTTATAGGCCCTGGTAAAAAAAAAGAAGTGCATTCAATAGGGAATAGGGTGCCATTTAGGACGTAGAGAGCAGACGTAGAGAGCACCGTGCATTAGATTTGTAGTGACACTGATTTGTAGTGACTCTGAAAACTCTATCAATGACTGTTAAACACAGTTCCATAGAGATAATAAATATTCAATCAACAATTTCTCTCTCATCAGGTACTGCATCATCTATGTGGGTGTGACAGTATTTTTTACTGAACCCTTATTTTACCAGGTAAGTTGATTGAGAACACATTCTGATTCACATCAACAACCTGGGGAATAGTTACAGGGGAGACTGTTGTACGCACTGCTATAACAACAGTACAGGTGATAATGTGTAGACTGTTATTGAGGTACACCATTTGCCTTGATGACAGCTTTGCACACCCGTGGCATTCTCTCAACCAGCTTCATGAGGAATGTGTTTCCAACAGTCTTGAAGAGTTCCCACACGCTGAGCACTTGTTGCCTGCTTTTCCTTCACTCTGCGGTCCAACTGATCCCAAACCATCTCAATTGGGTTGAGGTCGGGTGATTGTGGAGGTGATGAAGCACTCCATCACTCTCCTTCTTGGTCAAATAGCCCTTACACAACCTGGTGGTGTGTTTTGGGTCATTGTCCTATTCAAAAATGAAGGATAGCCCCACTAAGCGCAAAACAGATGGGATGGTGTATCGCTGCAGAATGCTGTGGTAGCCATGCTGGTTAAGTGTGCCTTGAATTCAAAATAAATTACTGACAGTGTCACCAGCACAGCACCCCCACACCATCACACCTCCTCCTCCATGCTTCACGGTGGGAACCACACACGCAGAGATCAGATACACTGTATCTCACAAAGACACGGCGGATACAACCAAAAATCACAAATGTACACTCATCAGACCAACGGACAGATTTTCAACAGTCTAATGTCCATTGCTCGTTTCTTGGCCCAAGCAAGTCTCTTCTTGTTATTGGTGTCCTTTAATAGGGGTTTCTTTGCAGCAATTCGACCATGAAGGCCTGATTCACACAGTCTCTTCTGAACAGTTGATGAGGAGATGTGTCTGTTACTTGCTGGTAACTCTAATGAACTTATGCTCTGCAGCAGATGTGACTCTGTCTTCCTTTCCTGTGACGGTCCTCATGAGAGCCAGTTTCATCATAGCACTTGATGGTTTTTGCGCTGCACTTGAAGAAACGTTCAAAGTTCTTGAAATTTTCCGTTTTGTTTCTCTTTGCTTTTTTGAGCTGTTCTTGCCATAATATGGACTTAGTCTTTTACCAAATAGGGCTATCTTCTGTATACCACCCCTACCTTGTCACAACACAACTGATTGGCTCAAACGCATTAAGAAGGAAATAAATTCCTAAATTAACTTTTAACAAGGCACACCTGTTAATTGAAATGCATTCCAGGTAACTACCTCATGAAGCTGGTTGAGAGAATGCCAAGAGTGCGCAAAGCTGTCATCAATGCAAAGGGTGGCTACTTTGAAGAATCTCAAATATAACATATATTTTGATTTGTTTAACAATTTTTTGGTTACTACATGATTCCATATGTGTTATTTCATAGTTGTGATGTCTCTTCACTATTATTCTACAATGTAGAAAATAGTAAAAAATAAAGAAAAACCCTTGAATGAGTAGGTGTCCCTATGCTGCTATAACTTCATAAGAGGTTGCCGTACCGAGGTGTAGAGATGTTATAACTATAGTAGAAGTGGTATCTATAGCATTATAACGTTAATAATAATTTGCTGCCTTACCGAAGTGTAGAGGTATCCATCGCTGTTCATGCCAATGTAGAGCCCTGTCTTAGTGCTCTGGATGGCTACTATCCTCAGGCCCACAGGAATCAAGTTGAACTGCACTGCAAAACAGACACAATGACAAGAAATGGAGGGATTGGGGAGAGAGAGGTGTTAGAGTAATCTGCCCTTGTTTCTTACTAAAACATTCTCAGTGTTTGAAAAAGACAATTGGAGCCTCCTCTCGTTTCATTCCTCCCACCATCCATCAGAGAGAGAAGGAAGAGAGGGAGAGGCTGCCTGGGGCGATCAAGCTTTTAGAAACGCTTTAGCCGCTTCCTTCAGCGCGCCCTTCTGCCACAAATAACTAAATCTCACCCGAGTTACTTGATTTAAAGGGCGGCAGGTAGCCTAGTGGTAGAGCATTGGACCAGTAACCAAAAGGTCGCTGGTTTGAATCCCTGAGCCGACAAGGTGAAACATCCATTGTGCCCTAATTTGCTTCAGGCCTGCCCTACTACTATGGTTGACCCTGTAAAACAACACATTTCATTGCACCTACCCGGTGTATCTGACAATGAAACATGTTTTTTTCTGTTTGAGGTAGGGGAGAGAGGGAGTGAGATAGACGGAGATAGAAAGCGAGACGAGAAAGGAGACAGAGGACAGAGGGAAAGAGGGGGAGGTGAATGAGAGGGAGAGAGAGAGAGAACAGAAGGCTTTATGCCTCTGGAATACATTACTGAGTGACACCTCTTAAAACACCTCTTAACAACACTGTAAACACCACATTCATTTAGTTTTCTGTCTTTTTAATGCAGTTGAGTCAATCTCCTCTATTTTGAACCTTTTTAATGTGCATTGTTTTCCATAAAGACACCACACCTGGGTCGATGTAAAAAAGCATTATGTGTGTGTTTGTGCGTTGTCAGAGAGTCTTGACGGTAAGCCCTCTGTGTTGGGGGGGATATGCTAAGTAACATGTTAACTTGAGTGATATTCACAAAACGCCCCTCGGCTCCACAATACTGCGGGAGCCATGCAGATTTTAAACGGGCGCCTGAAAGCATTGCGGCGACCGCTGCCGTGACAACCAAAGCCCTCAATGACTGTCCTTGAAGGTCCTAAAAGGTCCCCAAAAAACCCCGCCAGGAATTGTAGCTTTGAATAGGCCATTTAATAGCCAGTTTAAAAATGGAAGATCAACAGCAACCACAAGTATCAGCCAACAACTGCTTTCGTCTAATAGGGTTTTCTTGCCGAAAGAAAGAGAGTGATGATAGGATGGGTGATGAAGGAGTGCAGGCAGCCCTGGTCCTCTGTATCCCCCGCTCTCTCTAGGCCCTGCTTTTATTTGTTCTATCGATCCCTGAATCTCAACCAGGCCGTTTCGCAAATGAACATGGTGTCACTAAAGACCACGGAGAAGGTGACACATAGAAGAGCACACACAGTCCCTCTCTCTTGTCTCTCTCTCTCTCACACACTCACACTCACACAGCCACACATACATGTATAGAATATATAGTACCCCCTACTCACACATGGAGTCTATGACCCTCTGTAACCCTGGATATCTACATTGCCTTCAGAAATGATTCAGACCTCTCCACATTTTGCTGTTACAAAGTTCGATAAAAATAGATTTTTGTCAACTATCAACAAAAATGATCTAATGTCAAATTGGATAAAGAATTCTAACATTCTAACATAAATTTTTTTTTTTTTTACATTTACAAAAATAAAACACTAAGATACACCTGCTATGGACACCTGCTCGTCGGAACTCTTTAACATGGGGTTGGTCCCCCCTTTGCTGCTATAACAGCATCCACTCTTCTGGGAAGGCATTCCACTAGATGTTGGAACATTGCTGCGGGAACTTGCTTCCATACAGCCACAAGAGCATTAGTGAGGTCGGCACTGATGTTGGGCGATTAGGCCTGGCTCGCAGACTGTCTTCCAAATCATCACAAAGGTGTCCGATGGGATTGAGGTCAGGGCTCTGTGCAAGCCAGTCAAGTTTTTCCCATCGATCTTGACAAGCCATTTCTGCATGGACCTCGCTTTGTGCCTGGGGGCATTGTCATGCTGAAACAGGAAAGGGCCTTCCCCAAAGTTGGAAGCCCAGAGTCGTCTAGAATTTCATTGTATGCAGTAGCGTTAAGATTTCCCTTCACTACAACTAAGGAGCCTAGCCCAAAACATGAAAAACAACCCCAGACCATTATTCCTCTTCCACCAATATTTACTGTTGGCACTGTGCATTGGGGCAGGCAGCGTTCTCCTGGCATCCACCAAACCCAGATTCATCCGTCGGAATGTCAAATAGTGAAGCATGATTCATCACTCTAGAGAACACATTTCTACTGCTCCAGAGTCCAATAGCTGCAAGCTTTACACCACTCCAGCCGATGCTTGGCATTGCACATGGTGATCTTAGGCTTGTGTGCGGCTGCTCGGCCATGGAAACCCATTTCATGAAGCTCCCAAGGAACAGTTTGGAAACTGGTAGTGAGTGTTGCAATCGAGGCCGGACAATTTTTATGCGCTTCAGCACTTTGCGGTCCTGTTCTGTGAGCTTGTGTGGCCTACCACTTCGCGGCTGAGTCGTTGTTGCTCCTAGATGTTTCCACTTCACAATAACAGCACTTACTGTTGACTGGTGCAGCTCTAGCAGGGCAGAAATTTGACAAACTGACTTGTTGGAAAGGTGGCATCCTATGACGGTCCAACGTTGAAAGTCATTGAGCCCTTCAGTAAAGCCATTCTACTGCCGATGTTTTGTCTATGGAGATGCATGGCTGTGTACTTGATTTTATACAGCTGTCAGCAACGGCTGTGGATGAAATAGCCAAATCCACCCATTTGAAGGGGTGTTCACATATGTTTGTATATATTGTGTATCTTGATTTGATATTTTAACATGTATTGATAAGTATTCAACCCCCTTAATCAATACATGTTAGAATCATCTTTGGCAGTGATCTGGGTAAGTCTCTAAGAGCTTTGCACACCTGGATTGTCAAGTTGGTTGTTGATCATTGTTAAACAAACATTTTCAAGTTTTGCCATAGTTTTTCAAGCTGATTTAAGTCAAAACTGTAACTAGGCCCCTTAGGAACATTCAATGTCGTCTTGGTAAGCAACTCCAGTGTATATTGGCCTTTTCTTTTAGGTTATTGTCCTGCTGAAATGTGAATTTGTATCCCAGTGTTTATTGATAAGCAGACTGAACGAGGTTTTCCTCTAGGATTTTGCCTGTTCTTAGCTATACCATTTATTTTTATCCTAAACAACTCCCTGAAACTTGCAGATGACAAGCACACCTGTACCATGATGCAGCCACCACAATGCTTGAAAATATGAAGAGTGGTACTCAGTGATGTGTTTTTTTTTGCCTCAAACATAACACTCTCATAAAGTTAATTTATTTGCCAAATTTTGGCAGACGTACTTTAGTGCTTTATTGCACTAACGTAAAACTGAGTTAGGAAGGACGCCTGTATTTCTGTAGTGACTGGGCGTATTGACACACCATTCAAAGAGTATGAATAAAGAATAACTTCACCATGCTCAAAAGGATATTCAATGACTGCAATAGGTGCACTTCTTTGTGAGGCACTGGGAAACATCCCTAGTCTTTGTGGTTGAATCTGTATTTGAAATGCACTGCTCAACTGAGAGACCTTATAGATAATTGTATGTGTGGGGTAGAGAGATGAGGTAGTCATTCAAAAATCATGTTAAACACTATTATTGCATACAGAGTGATTCCATGCAACTTGCATTAACCAAGGGGTTGAATACTTATCGACTCAAGACATTTCAGCTTTTCATTTTGAACTATTTTCTGAAAACATCATTCCACTTTCAGATTCTGGGCTATTGTGTGTAGGACAGTGACCAAACAAAATCGCAATTTAATCAATTTTAAATTCAGGCTGTAACACAACAACATGTGGAAAAAATGGAGGGGTGTGAATACTTTCTGAAGATACTGTATCTACTATGTCTTCCACTTTCCTATTAATCTCTCCCTGAGAGTTAGTCCTCCTTTCTCTCTCCATGAAAGGTGTCTCTCTTTCTAATCATATGGATTACGGCAGATAATAGGTCAGCCTGCCGTTTCTCTCTTTCGCTTCCCCTTCTCTTTCTTCCCCTCCCCTCTTTCTTTCCCAAGACACTCGGCGTGGCGCTGGGGAGACTGCTAGATTCATTAAAGTTGTTAGAGTAAGAGACAGAGGGAGGGAGAGAGCGAAAGAGAGAGATAGAGATGGGTGGGGGGAGATGGGGAGATAGACGGCTTTGCTGAATCAATCCCAGCAAGTCAATACACAATAAATAAACGAGGAGAACAACAACCAGGAAGGCACGGAGGAGAGGGAGGAAGGGGTGATGGTTGGAAGGCATGGAGGAGAGGGAGGAAGGGGTGATGGATGGAAGGCATGGAGGAGAGAGAGGAAGGGGAGATGGATGGAAGGCATGGAGGAGAGAGAGGAAGGGGAAATGGATGGAAGGAAGGCATGGAGGAGAGAGAGGAAGGGGAGATGGTTGGAAGGCATGGAGGAGAGAGAAGAAGGGGAAATGGACGGAAGGCATGGAGGAGAGAGAGGAAGGGGAAATGGATGGAAGGCATGGAGGAGAGAGAGGAAGGGGAGATGGATGGAAGGCATGGAGGAGAGAGAAGAAGGGGAAATGGATGGAAGGCATGGAGGAGAGAGAGGAAGGGGAAATGGATGGAAGGCATGGAGGAGAGAGAGGAAGGGGAGATGGATGGAAGGCATGGAGGAGAGTGAGCAGGGGAGATGGATGGAAGGCATGGAGGAGAGAGAAGAAGGGGAAATGGATGGAAGGCATGGAGGAGAGAGAGGAAGGGGAAATGGATGGAAGGCATGGAGGAGAGAGAGGAAGGGGAGATGGATGGAAGGCATGGAGGAGAGGGAGGATGGGGAGATGGATGGAAGGTATGGAGGAGAGGGAGGAAGGGGAGATGGTTGGAAGGCATGGAGGAGAGTGAGGAAGGGGAAATGGATGGAAGGCATGGAGGAGAGAGAGGAAGGGGAGATGGATGGAAGGTATGGAGGAGAGGGAGGATGGGGAGATGGATGGAAGGTATGAAGGAGAGGGAGGATGGGGAGATGGATGGAAGGCATGGAGGAGAGAGAGGAAGGGGAGATGGATCGAAGGCATGAAGGAGAGAGAGGAAGGGGAGATGGATGGAAGGTATGGAGGAGAGGGAGGATGGGGAGATGGATGGAAGGTATGAAGGAGAGGGAGGATGGGGAGATGGATGGAAGGCATGGAGGAGAGAGAGGAAGGGGAGATGGATGGAAGGCATGGAGGAGAGAGAGGAAGGGGAGATGGATGGAAGGCATGGAGGAGAGAGAGGAAGGGGAGATGGATGGAAGGCATGAAGGAGAGGGAGGATGGGGAGATGGATGGAAGGTATGGAGGAGAGGGAGGATGGGGAGATGGATGGAAGGTATGGAGGAGAGGGAGGATGGGGAGATGGATGGAAGGTATGGAGGAGAGGGAGGATGGGGAGATGGATGGAAGGTATGGAGGAGAGGGAGGATGGGGAGATGGATGGAAGGTATGGAGGAGAGGGCATCAGTGGTCTTTCTGAAGATTTTGTGCTGTATTGAGCCGAGAACGAGAGGATTAGCTGTCTGTGTCATGGAGAGAGTTCAACACATGGACAGGAAGTAGATGGACAGGAAGTAGAGGGACTACAAGTAGAGGAAATACAGGAAGTATTGCTCATTCTCAACTTCCGGTTTGGGATGACGGGTGAGAGAGACCTACTACTCGTACTTGCGTCCTAAATAGTAGAACGTTTGAGTATGTGAAAAATGTTGTTTAATAGTATGTGACATTTTGAAGATTGAGTATACTTTAAAAGCCTGGATGTCATACTCATTTTGGCTTTGACAACAGCTGATCAGTTAGATATGGGGACGTACTAGCGAAATCAATGAATAGCGGGAAACAAAGTATTCTCAATGTGTGAAAATAAAACGAGTTATAGTATGTGAATTTTCTTAAATCAAGTATGGTTTAAATGCCAGGATGTTATAGTCATTTAGGCTCTTCATCTAGTAGAATCCGATGCACACTTTCCCACAGTGCATTGGAAGAGGTGAGCTGTGAATGATAGTGCCGGGTTCTCTTCAAGTAGCCAAACAACAAAACGAGGTTACTTCATTGGGAAGATACAACAAAACGAGGCTACTTCATTGGGAAGATACAACAAAACGAGGCTACTTCATTGGGAAGATACAACAAAACGAGGCTACTTCATTGGGAAGATACAACAAAATGAGGCTACTTCATTGGGAAGATACAACAAAACGAGGCTACTTCATTGGGAAGATACAACAAAATGAGGCTACTTCATTGGGAAGATACAACAAAACGAGGCTACTTCATTGGGAAGATACAACAAAACGAGGTCACTTCATTGGGAAGATACAACAAAACGAGGCTACTTCATTGGGAAGATACAACAAAACGAGGCTACTTCATTGGGAAGATACAACAAAACGAGGCTACTTCATTGGGAAGATACAACAAAACGAGGTCACTTCATTGGGAAGATACAACAAAACGAGGCTACTTCATTGGGAAGATACAACAAAACGAGGCTACTTCATTGGGAAGATACAACAAAACGAGGCTACTTCATTGGGAAGATACAACAAAACGAGGCTACTTCATTGGGAAGATGCTGTACAGCAAAGCTTCTGCAGTGGTGTTCAAATGTAAGCTCAGTGGTTTTTTGTTCTCCTTTAAATGAACATGAGTATTGTATCGCTACATCTTTGAAAACAGAAGTCTCCCCCCCCTTTTTTTTGTCATTGAAAAGTGCTTATTTTGAAAAGTGTTCCTTCGTCAGAGCTTTTAAACTAAACGCTAAACCATCTTTTGATTTCTGAATGTGTCGGCACCGGGGATTCGGGATGTGGCTGCATTATTGATGACGTGTTAATCGGGCCTTTTGATTTGAACACAACGATTGTTTTCGTTTTGTAGGCTACATATATAATTATTACATGTATGGATCCGGCCTTTAGCAGTCATTCTGATCTCGTTTCCAATGATCAGTGCTAGATGGGCGATATGGGCTACGGTAAAGGTCTAATAGTCTCCCTATAACCAGCTTGAGTAGGATTATAACTCCATTCCTATTCTATTCAGAGTTTAGAGAAATTAATCAAATTGGAAATGATCTATTATCAGGTGCATGTCTGTTGAATTTGGAAAGATCCACCTGAACTAGGCCACGCCCCACCTACTCAGCCAGTCAGTTTTTACTAAACGGTATGTGCTAAATGGTAGGTAGTGTAAGTATGAAGTACGCTAGTATGGGTATTCAGACAGTCACTCATTGTTAAGGGCTTGGGTGTTCGACAGGTTATTGAAGTATAGTGTCATACTCTTTTTATGTTCAAAGCCTGAGTGCACCCCTATCGGGCTGTCACTCATCTCTCATCGCCATGGCAATGCTGCTGTAAGAGATTAGAGTTGCCTGGATGGCTGGTGACAAGCTTCTGCTCCCTCCACCATCACTCACCAATCAGATCAGAGACAGATCAACAGGAAGAGGATAGGGGTCACGAGAGGTCAAATACTATAGAGACCACAGGCCATCTACCCATACCTCTCTTTTTAGGATATATAATACAAAATATATATATTATTTTCTCAATTTCTCTCTGTCCATCCATCTACTCTCCCTCTCTCTCCCCACCTACTCACACAACCTTTAAACTCTATCTACCTGCCTCTGTCTGTCTGTCAAACATTTTGTATGCATTTAACCTGACTCTATTCCTTTAGTGCTGATGTCTCCCTATCTAGTTCTCTCATTCA
Organism: Oncorhynchus nerka; assembly: GCF_034236695.1. Taxonomy (NCBI): domain Eukaryota; kingdom Metazoa; phylum Chordata; class Actinopteri; order Salmoniformes; family Salmonidae; genus Oncorhynchus; species Oncorhynchus nerka. Next base: position 48,438,852 of record NC_088403.1, on the reverse strand, counting down.
ATCCCCTATTCTTGTCTTTATTCTCACTCCTGCGAAGCTAATATCTCTTATTCTACTCTGATGCATCTGTATTGTTCTAAATCCTCATTTCTCAGTACCTCTTCTCTTTCTTCACTCTTTTCTCTCTGTCTCCTTGACTCACTCTCTTTCTCTCTCTCTCTCTCTCTCTCTCTCTCTCTCTCTCTCTCTCTCTCGCTCTCTCTGTCTCCCTGACTCGCCTGACTCGCTCTCTTTCCCTCTCTCTCACACAATAGTTCCTTGATTTCACCTTCTCCATATTCCTCTCCCGCTCATCAAATCAAATCAAATGTATTTATAAAGCCCTTCTTACATCAGCTGATATCTCAAAGTGCTGTACAGAAACCCAGCCTAAAACCCCAAACAGCAAGCAATGCAGGTGTAGAAGCACGGTGGCTAGGAAAAACTCCCTAGAAAGGCCAAAACCTAGGAAGAAACCTAGAGAGGAACCAGGCTGAGGGGTGGCCAGTCCTCTTAAGGCTGTGACAGGTGGAGATTATAACAGAACATGGCCAAGATGTTCAGAAATGACCAGCATGGTCAAATAATAATAATCACAGTAGTTGTCGAGGGTGCAACAAGTCAGCACCTCAGGAGTAAATGTCAGTTGGCTTTTCATAGCCTATCATTAAGAGTATCTCTACTGCTCCTGCTGTCTCTAGAGAGTTTAAAACAGCAGGTCTGGGACAGGTAGCACGTCCGGTGAACAGGTCAGGGTTCCATAGCCACAGGCAGAACAGTTGAAACTGGAGCAGTAGCACGGCCAGGTGGACTGGGGACAGCAAGGAGTCATCATGCCAGTTAGTCCTGAGGCATGGTCCTCTCATCCTCTCTCAATTCAATTTCAATTTAAGGGCTTTATTGGCATGGGAAACATATGTTAACATTGCCAAAGCAAGTGAAGTAGATCATAAACAAAAGTGAAATAAACAATAAACATTAACATTTAACATTACACTCACAAAGTTCCAAAATAATAAATACATTCCAAATGTCATTATCTCTCTCTCCCTCTCCCTCTTGCTCTCTCTGTGTGTGTGTGTGTGTGTGTGTGTGTGTGTGTGTGTGTGTGTGTGTGTGTGTGTGTGTGTGTGTGTGTGTGTGTGTGTGTGTGTGTGTGTGTGTGTGTGTGTGTTATTGAGTTGCTGAAACTGAAAAGACGATGTCAGCCTAGACCAATCCCGAAGATGAGAGAGATTAATAAATGTTTTTCGCAGCAGGAATTGGAGGGGATAAATGTTCAGGGAATCAAGTTAACTGGTCTTTCTGGATTTCTGATGGAATTTCCATTCCTCCCACTCCCCCTGTCCCTCCGGATGGATGGAGTTCTCCAAAGCAGGCCAAATCCATTGACACCACCCTTTCAAACCCAATATCTCACTTTCTTGTCTTCCTCTGCAACTCTCTGGTTTTCTGTTTTTCTCTGTCTCAGCCACCCTCTTGTAAACTTATCTCGCAGCCTCTCACCCTCCCTTCCTCTCTCTTTCTCACCCTCTCTCTCTTTCACCCTCTCTCCCCACCCTCCCTTCCTCTCTCTTTCTCACCCTCTCTCTCTCACCCTCCCTTCCTCTCTCTTTCTCACCCTCTCTCTCTTTCACCCTCTCTTTCTTTCATCCTCTCTCTCTCACCCTCCCTGTATTTTTCTATCTCATCATTTCATTTTCCAGTCTGTTTCTTCTTCCTGCCTTTTTGTGTAGGACGGGAGAGTCCCTCCTCTCTTGGTACATCCTCCCCCACTCCTCTCCTCCTCTCTACCCCTGTCTCCCCTTCCTCCGCCATGTCCGTCAGGTGGGAGGTCTGGCTCTCTTACACACACATTCATGTCACCGTGACAATCCACTGGTCAGTCCAGCTGGACAGAGAAGAGGTGTCCAAATTCTGGATCCCCCTTCTTTCCTTCTCTCTCTCCATCCCTCCCTCCTCCCCCTTTCCCTCATTACCCCATTACATAACCATCTGAAAGAGAGAGAGAGAGGTGGGGGGGTAGAAAAAAAGCCAGTCTCTTGTACCTCCCACCAGAGGGGGGAGACACAGTGATTGAATGGCCATCAGTGGCTCACCAGCTGCTTCTTTGGCAGCGCATTCCCTCCTCTCTCTCTATCCTCTTTCCCTCATCTCTCATCCCTCCCCTCTCTCCCTATTCTCTGTCTTCCCCTCTGTTCCTCTGCTCACTTCCCTCCCTCCCTCCCTTGCTTGCTTCCCCCTTTCTCTTTCCCTCCCTTCCTCCATCCCTTCAAAGGTCCAGACCTCTAAAGTCATAGAGGAAGAAAATAAGCATTTTCCCCCCGAGATGAGAGCAGAGGGGTTGAATCAAGACATAGGTGATGGGGGTGGATGTATACCCCCATCCCCCCTTTCCCTCCTGGGTGTGTGCTGGTTCCCGTGGCCCGACCCGTCGTGGCTGTAAGGGGGCCTTGGGGGAAAGTTCCCATGGCTGAAGCCGGGGGCTGGATCTATGTGCCCAGGGTGGGGGATGGGTCTATGTGCCCAGGACTGGGGCCTTGTGTCTGGGGTCTGTCAGGGGGCCGGGGGTGGAAGTTCCCAGGGCGGAGGCTGAAGTCTGAGGGGGCCGCAGGGGTCATCCTGACAGGCCGGCGTTAGTAAAATTAGCAATTAACTGACAGGGAGGTGCAGCCGCAGTGTGTAATACCCCTGGCCAGGGACCAAACACCCAGGGGCCTCCGCCAACAACAGCCTCTCTACTTAATTGTCAGAGCGAGGGAGGGAGGGATGCATCCCATCCCAGTGTCCTTTGACAACTTCCAACGGTCAAATGGACTTTGAGGGAGTTTCTCTATGTTTTTGTGTGTGTGTGTGTGTGTGTGTGTGTGTGTTCGTTGAACATTATTTTACGTCTAGATCTTGTCTTATTTAACCTTTATTTAAACAGGGGGTCACATTGAGATGAAGAATCTCTTTACACAGAGAGCCCTGTACACATGATAATAAAAACATAAACAACATACAGTCGTGGCCAAAAGTTTTGAGAATGACACAAATATTAATTTTCACAAAGTTTGCTGCTTCAGTGTCTTTAGATATTTTGTCAGATGTTACTATGGAATACCGAAGTATAATTACAAGCATTTCATAAGTGTCAAAGGCTTTTATTGACAATTACATGAAGTTGATGCAAAGAGTCAATATGTGCAGTGTTGAACCTTCTTTTTCAAGACCTCTGCAATCTGCCCTGGCATGCTGTCAATTAACTTCTGGGCCACATCCTGTCTGATGGCAGCCCATTCTTGCATAATCAATGCTTGGAGTTTGTCAGAATTTGTGGATTTGTGTTTGTCCACCCTCTTGAGGATTGACCGCAAGTTCTCAATGGGATTAAGGTCTGCGGAGTTTCCTGGCCATGGACCCAAAATATAGATGTTTTGTTCCCCAAGCCACTTAGTTATCAGTTGTGCCTTATGGCAAGGTGCTCCATCATGCTGGAAAAGGCATTGTTTGTCAATAAACTGTTCCTGGATGGTTGGGAGAAGTTGCTCTCGGAGGATGTGTTGGTACCATTCTTTATTCGTGGCTGTGTTCTTAGGTAAAATTGTGAGTGAGCCCACTCCCTTGGCTGAGAAGCAACCCAACACATGAATGGTCTCAGGATGCTTTACTGTTGGCATGACACAGGACTGATGGTAGCGCTCACCTTGTCTTCTCCGGACAAGCTTTTTTCCGGATGCCCCAAACAATCGGAAAGGGGATTCATCATCGAAAACTACTTTACCCCAGTCCTCAGCAGTCCAATCCCTTTTGCAGAATATCAGTCTGTCCCTGATGTTTTTCCTGGAGAGAAGTGGCTTCTTTGCTGCCCTTCATGACAACAGGCCATCCTCCAAATGTCTTCGCCTCACTGTGCGTGCAGATGGACTCACACCTTCCTGCTGCCATTCCTGAGCAATCTCTGTACTGGTGGTGCCCCGATCCTGCAGCTGAATCAACTTTAGGAGATGGTCCTGGCGCTTGCTGGACTTTCTTGGGCGCCCTGAAGCCTTCTTCACAACAATTGAACCGCTCTCCTTGAAGTTCTTGATGATCCGATAAATGGTTCATTTAGGTGCAATCGTACTGGCAGCAATATCCTTGCCTGTGAAGCCCTTTTTGTGAAAAGCAATGATGACGGCACATGTTTCCTTGCAGGTAACCATGATTGACAGAGGAACAACAATGATTCCAAGCACCACCCTCCTTTTGAAGCTTCCAGTCTGTTATTCGAACTCAATCAGCATGACAGAGTGATCTCCAGCCTTGTCCTTGTCAACACTCACACCTGTGTTAACGAGAGAATCACTGGCATGATGTCAGCTGATCCTTTTGTGGCAGTGCTGAAATGCAGTGGAAATTTTTTTTTGTGGATTCAGTTCAATTGCATGGCAAAGAGTGACTTTGCAATGAATTGCAATTCATCTGATCACTCTTCATAACATTCTGGAGTATATGCAAATTGCCATCATAAAAACTGAGGCAGCAGACTTAATATTTGTGTCATTCCCAAAACGTTTGGCCACGACTGTACACATGTGTATAAAACAATACAATTCAGCACAACAACAATTATCACATTCAACTACATAGAGGTCCTCAATCAATAATGGAAATGCCTGAGTGACACCAGCACATCTAACTGCAGTGAACTCTGCAGATTGTTCCACAAATTAGGGGCAAAAAATACAAAACACAGATTTTCCCAAATCTGTGGAGACTGGAGGGATCTCTAGTGTTATCCATTCCTGTGAACGGGTTTGGTAACTCATGATTTTATCTTAATGAATGATGTTACATATAGAGGGAGTTTCTGTCAGATTGCTTTGTAAATAAATCAAAGAGAATGCAGCTTTCTTCTTCCAGACAGAGAGGTCCAGCCCACATTTTTGTGGGATTTTAGGACTCAATGATGAGCCCTAAAATTGTCCCCTGTGATAAAGCATATTGCTGAATGGCGTGTGTGTGTGTGTGTGTGTGTGTGTGTGTGTGTGTGTGTGTGTGTGTGTGTGTGTGTGTGTGTGTGTGTGTGTGTGTGTGTGTGTGTGTGTGTGTGTGTGTGTGTGTGTGTGTGTGTGAAAGTAGCGTGTGTTTGTCCTGTTAGCAAGAGAGAGCAGGGGAAGCCTGGGTAGGCCTGGTCCATCAGAACACTCCAGACTCTGTGACTGTGTCCATAATGGAAACCTATTCCCTACATAGTATACTATGCAATATGGAACCTGGTCAAAAGTAGTGTACTACATGGGGAATATGGTGCAATTTGGGAGGCAGCTTGTCTCTGTAGAACTCAGATATGAATCTGACTGTTTCCTCCTTAATTATTTATCTCCATTTGCTGCTGATTTGGCCCTTTACTGACTGGCCTCAGCACACTCTGCAGTGGGGTGTGTAATTACACACATATACACACACATGGACACACACGCATGCAAACACACACACACATGGACATGTACACAGGCAGACACACACACGCATCCGGGCATGCACGTAAACACACACTTTTTTCATAGGAGAGGTCAGGGAACAGGTTGGGGGTCCCACCCTGGGGCTGATGGCAGAGAGAAAGAGAGGGGGAGAAGGAGAGAGGCTGAGGAGGCTACGCTGTAGTGAGACAAAAAGCTAGGCAGGTCCATCAGCCACTCAGAACCACAGTTGTGGTGTATGAGAGGAACTTCTGCTCCCTCCACAGGGAGGCCTGCCATTCTGTTCTGGCCTACAGTAAATACAAAATGAGATATTCCAGACCTTGATCATAGACGCTCAAACACAAACACACACAGAGACGCATGCACACACTTCGCACACACACACACATACACACACGCAAAACACTAATCTATCCCATTCAATATTCTGTGCGGTGGGGTAGATGATTATGCCGTTGTGATGTCAATCACTCAACAATTCTACCGTGCTGTGGGAATGAATAAATAATCTGCTTTGAATGAAAAGTGAACGATTTATGAGTCCTGTACTGGGCTGTACATGCCAGATCTCCCTCCATCCGCCTCTTTCTCTCTCTCCCTCTCTCTTTTTATCGCTCTTCACCTCTCTCTCCCTTCCCTGCCTCCCTCTCCCATCCTGCACTTCGCCTTTTCCTCTCCCCTAAGCCTGTTCCCCTTACAGAAAGCCCACAGTAACAGTAAGCCTGATGTAAGGATTGATAGAGTTATAGTTGTTATGAAATATACCGTAACTCACACTCAAAAACACTTCACAGTTGTCCTCTAATCTCTGAACAAACTTTAATACCCCAACCGGGACCTGTTATGTTATGCAGTGATTTACTGTGCTTACAGTTTCTATACTGTACCTACCTAAAAAAGTGTCCACACTGGCTAAAGTGTGAGAGCCCTGTACACATCTACAATATATTTAAGATTCACAGACTGTTATGCAATAACTTGTGTACAATAACTGTCTAAAAATACGTACTGTCAAAAGATTCTCACAGACTTTTATATTTCAATACAAACTGTGGAGAGACAGACAGACAGACAGACAGACAGACAGACAGACAGACAGACAGACAGACAGACAGACAGACAGACAGACAGACAGACAGACAGACAGACAGACAGACAGACAGACAGACATGTGTGAGACTTACAGAAGGACAGCAGGGTTAGAGAGACAGACAGATAGGTGTGAGACTTACAGAAGGACAGCAGGGTTATAGAGACAGACACAGACAGACAGGTGTGAGACTTACAGACAGACAGCAGGGTTATAGAGACAGACACAGAAAGACAGGTGTGAGACTTACAGAAGGACAGCAGGGTTATACAGACAGACAGACAGACAGACAGGTGTGAGACTTACGGAAGGACAGCAGAGTTAGACAGACAGACAGGTTAGATAGACAGACACAGACAGACAGACAGACAGACAGCAGACAGACAGACAGACAGACAGACAGACAGGTGTGAGACAGATGAGACAGGGTTTAGAGACAGGAAGGACAGCAGAGTTAGACAGACAGACAGGTGTGAGACAGATAGACAGACAGCAGGTGTGAGACAGTTATAGAGACAGAGGGTTAAAAAGACAGGTGTGAGACTTATAGACAGACAGCAGGGTTATAGAGACAGACAGAAGACAGGTGTGTGAGACAGATATACAGACAGACAGACAGACAGACAGGGTTACTTAGAAGGACAGACAGACAGACAGACAGATAGACAGACAGGGACAGACAGACAAAAAGACAGACAGACAGATAGACAGAGCAGACAGACAGACAGGTGTGAGACAGATAGACAGACAGCAGGGTTATAGAGACAGACAGAAGACAGGTGTGAGACAGGACAGCAGGGTTATAGAGACAGACAGACAGACAGACAGACAGACAGACAGACAGACAGACAGACAGACAGACAGACAGACAGACAGACAGACAGACAGACAGACAGATAGATAGACAGACTTACAGGAGGACAGCAGGGTTATAGAGACAGACAGACAGACAGGTGTGAGACAGATAGACAGACTTACAGGAGGACAGCAGGGTTATAGAGACAGACAGACAGACAGGTGTGAGACAGATAGACAGACTTACAGAAGGACAGCAGGGTTATAGAGACAGACAGACAGACAGACAGACAGACAGACAGACAGGTGTGAGACAGATAGACAGACTTACAGAAGGACAGCAGGGTTATAGATACAGACAGACAGGTGTGAGACAGACAGACAGACTTACAGAAGGACAGCAGGGTTATAGAGACAGACAGACAGACAGACAGGTGTGAGACAGACAGACATACTTACAGAAGGACAGCAGGGTTATAGAGACAGACAGACAGACAGACAGACAGACAGACAGGTGTGAGACAGATAGACAGACAGCAGGGTTATAGAGACAGACAAAAAGACAGGTGTGAGACAGATAGACAGACAGCAGGGTTATAGAGACAGACAGACAGGTGTGAGACAGATAGACAGACAGCAGGGTTATAGAGACAGACAGACAGGTGTGAGACAGATAGACAGACAGCAGGGTTATAGAGACAGACAAAAAGACAGACAGACAGACAGACAGGTGTGAGACAGATATACAGACTTACAGAAGGACAGCAGGGTTATAGAGACAGACAGACAGACAGACAGACAGGTGTGAGACAGACAGACAGACTTACAGAAGGAGCTGCTTTCGTCCTTTGTGCCGTCCATGGTGCCATCCGGAAGCATCTGGAGGTAGAAGCCATGCCGGTTGTAGAGTCTCGTGACAATGCCTTTCAGTTGGGGCTCTGCAGGGGGACAGGACAGGGTTAATTTGTGTCCTCATATTGCATGATAGTCAGTGATGTTTGCACTCAAACTTAGCAACTGGGAACAAACAACAGTAAAGGAAGATTCTACACTTATGTATTTTCTTCCAAATATATTACAACGTGATTTACACTGAAAGGCAGCATCTGTGTCCACAGTGGCCTTCTCTATTAAATTATTTTTCATTGTTTATCTAACCTTTATTTAACTAGGCATGTCAGTTAAGAACAAATTCTTATTTACAATGACGGACTATTGATGGGACCTTGGTGCCTGCTTAAAAAGGGTCCGCGTCTACGATGAGGGGAAGTAGGGTGTGTGTGCCTGCCTACTGCCTAGCACGGAGAATGCTTCGTTAAAGATGAATAGCATGTGAGGCTGTGCTGCTCTGTTCGCGATAAGGCAGAGGAGTGAGAGAGAGAGATAGGAGGAGCGCTAAAGACAAAAACACAAACAAGAAAAACTCGACTGAGCTACTAAAAGTTTAATGACACGGGACCATGTCTTCCATCTACTGTGACGCTCCGTTTTGTTGTTTACAGAGTATGTTCTGAGGCAGAAAAATGGTTTGTAGAGCTAACTGGGATTTGTATCTCCAGATGAACAGAGTTTACCTGCTACATTTGCAGGCTCTTATTGTGTAGTAGCTTCTGGTTGACAACAAGCGTGCTAGCTAATGCTACGGGACAACAGCAGTCGTTTACCCTTCCCCATAACCATGGCTGTAACTACATATGAGGACACAGGTCTGGGCCTCCGCAATTTTTTTCTGAGAAGAAAAAATGAACCAGTCAAAAGATTGGACACACCTACAAGGGGTTTTCTTTATTTTTTATATTCTACATTGTAGAATAATAGTGAAGACATCAACAACAAAAAATAACACAAACATGTAGTAACCAAAAAAGTGTTAAACAAATCCAAATCTATTTTATATTTGAGATTCTTCAAAGTAGCCACCCATTGCCTTGATGACAACTTTGCACACTCTTGGCATTCTCTCAACCAGATTCACCTGGAATGCTTTTCCAACAATCTTGAAGGAGTTCACACATATGCTGAGCACTTGCTGGCTGCTTTTCCTTCAATCTGCTGTCCAACTCATTCCAAACCGTCTCAATTGGGTTGAAGTCGGGTGATTGTGGAGGCCAGGTCAACTGATGCAGAAATCAATCACTCTCCTTCTAGGTCAAATAGCCCTTACATAGCTTGGAGGTGTGTTCGGTCATTGTCCTGTTAAAAAATAAATGATAGTCCCAATAAGCCCAAACCAGATGGGATGGCATATCGCTGCAGAATGCTGTGGTAGCCATGCTGGCTAAGTGTGTCTTGATTTCTAAATAAATCACTGACAGGGTCACCAGCAAGCATCCCGGTGGAAACTACGCATGCAGAGATCATCCGTTCACCTACTCTGTGTCTCATGAAGACACAGCAGTTGGAACCAAACATCTCAAATTCGGACTCATCAGATCAAAGGACAGATTTCCGGTCTAATGTCCATTGCTTGTGTTTCTTGACCCAAGCAAGTCTCTTCTTATTATTGGTGTCCTTTAGTAGTGGTTCCTTTACCTCACGCCAGTCTCATTCTAAACATTGTAAATTGTTGGGTTCTGCACGAACCCAGCCTAAACTATGAATCATCCATACACCAATTGGCTTAATAATTTATTTACTAAGTAACAGAAATGCATAAACTCACAGAAATGCATAAACAAATATTGGTTACTAACAATGATCGGGAAGATCCCCTAGTGGGCTAAAGAGATATAACGGCTTGGTGCACAAAGGGAAGGGGGTGTGGAAGAGAAAGAGCGGGAAAGAAAAAATGGATCACTACACACAGTGGATAATTGTATTCATTGAAATGCTAATCCTTTGCACATGAACGCTCGCTCATTCGGGAATAATTGCAATCAATATATTTACGCCATTGTGTAGTTGTTGTCTTCTCTGTTGGAATCGTTGGTCAGTTCATCAGAGAGTCTCTGGCTACTCATGGTGGCGACTCCTGATAGTATCTGTTGTAATGGAACCGTCAGGCGTCCATTGTTCTTAGAATAAATGTTTCAGCTGTTGTCGTTATTCGCTTCCGAGGTTTGCATAATTTCTAGCTAGTAATTAGTATCTAAGATTATTCTACTCTCATTCTTTAGGGATCGATAGTCTGAGTTTATTTCCAGCTGTGTAGCCAATGCTCCACGTGGTATGGTTAGGAATTCAACAACCATTGCAACCTTAGCTTACACTGAGGTTTTTGTGGTCTGAACTATTCGCAAACACAGCTCACGCTGTGGGTTTGCTTAGTCTTAAGAGGATTTTCTCAGGAGGGGCTTTTATTCGTAACAGTAGAAGAGGGCGGTTCCATGATGCCAGATCATGTCTGTGCTCAGGGGGGTGTGGCCGCTGACTAGTTACATTTTTACAGGGAATACAATTCTCTCAAAATTAAAGGTTAACATCGCATACATCATTTCACAAATAGTTTCATCTTTACTCATTCATTTTATACAATAATTAGATGAAAACACCATAATTGAGAAATGTATAAATTCAGAGATATAGTTGTGTGTGTTTCCTGTACTTCGTGAGGTCACCAAGTGAAACACACTCAACATAACTTAAGTGTCCACGGACCATTCTCACAAGTGGACATAGTTTCATTTTCCCATTTGGGGGATTTAGGAGTTTGGCCACGTGAAATACTTTGAGGCTGTAATTGCTGCCAAAGGTGCTTCAACAAAGTACTGAGTAAAGGGTCTGAATACTTACGTGAATGTGATATTTCAGTTTTACATTTTTTTGAAATTTGCAACAAATTCCAAAAACCTGTTTTTGCTTTGTCATTATGGGGTATTGTGTGTAGATTGAAGAAAAAAAAACAATTTAATCAATTTAAGAATAAGGCTGTAATGTAACAAAATGTCTGAATACTTTCCGAAAGCACTGTATCTATGTAGAGTTGAGCATTTTATGCAATTCATCATTACAACTGACTGAAGAGTTGCTGATGCTACTTGTCAGTGTGAATCACTTCTCATATTTCCCCCTTTCAGGGGTATAACATCACAATTGCATATCTAATAGGCTATGTGTTTGTAGATTGACTGAATAAACCTACAGCAGCCAAGGTGATAATGGCTAGGGTCATTTTTGCTTGTTGATTTCTGTTCTCCATACAACATTTTTAAGTGTTTTAATTGTATCGAAATGCAGTAAACTTATTCCGGACCTCACTAAAACTCAAACCCTGGTTACGGCCCTTCCTACAACAGAGAAAATCTTTCCCATAAGACCTCAAAAGAGCAGGGAAATAATATGTAACATCGTGTGTAGCTTCCTGTTGACAGCTAGCGTGCTAGCTAATGCTATGGGACAGCTGTGCTATTTAGAGAGAATCCTCCCCTTTCAACCTCCAAAGAGCAAGGAAATACACCTGGAATTATGTAGCCTGTTGAGAGCTACTGTAGCGTACTAGCTAATGCTACAGGACAGCAGCAGTTGTGGTTTTCTGCCTCCACACAACAGAATCCTACAATTTAGAGCTCAAATGAGCAGGGAACTACTGTATGACATGAAGTGTGTTGCATCTTATGTAGCATCCTAGCTAGCTAACACTGTGCTATACACTGAGTGTACAACACATTAAGTACAGCTGACAAGGTGAATCCAGGTGAAAGCTATGATCCCTTATTGATGTCACTTAAATCCACTTGAGTCAGTGTAGATGAAGGGGAAGAGACAAGTTAAAGAAGGATTTTTAAGCCTTGAGACAATTGAGACATGGATTGTGTGTGCCATTCAGAGGGTGAAAGTTCTAACTGGTATAGGCCTATTTCTATTTTGCCCTGTTTATCAAAAGTTTTGGAAAAACTTCTCAATAATCAACTGACTGGCTTTCTTGATGTCTATAGTATTCTCTCTGGTATGCAATCTGATTTCCACTCAGGTTATAGATGTGTCACTGCAACCTTAAAGGTCCTCAATGATGTCACCATTTCCCTTGATTCTAAGCAATGTTCTGCTGCTATTTGTATTGACATGGCCAAAGCTTTTGATACGGTAGACCATTCCATTCTAGTGGGCCGGCTAAGGAGTATTGGTGTCTCCGAGGGGTCTTTGGCCTGGTTTGCTAACTACCTCTCAAAGAGTGCATTGTATAAAGTCAGAACATCTGCTGTCTCATCCACTGCCTGTCACCAAGGGTGTACCCCAAGACTCGATCATAGGCCCCATGCTCTTCTCAATTTGCATCAACTCTCATCCATTTATATGCAGATGGTACAGTCTTATACTCAGCGGGCCCCTCCCCGGATTTTGTGTTTCAATGCTCTAGAACAAAGCTTTCTTAGTGTCCAACAAGCTTTCGCTGCCCTTAACCTTGTTCTGAACACCTCCAAAACAAAGGTCATGTGGTTTGGTAAGAAGAATGCCCCTCTTCCCACAAGTGTTATTACTACCTCTGAGGGTTTAGAGCTTGAGGTAGTCCCTTCATACAAGTATTTGGGAGTATGGCTAGATGGTACACTGTCCTTCTCTCAGCACATTTCAAAGCTGTAGGCTAAAGTTAAATCTAGACTTGGTTTCCTCTATTGTAATCACTCCTCTTTCACCCCAGCTGCCAAACTAACCCTGATTCAGATGACCATCCTACCCATGCTAGATTATGGAGACGTAATTTAGAGATTGGCAGGTAAGGGTGCTCTCGAGCGGCTCGATGTTCTTTACCATTCGGCCATCAGATTTGCCACCAATGCTCCTTATAGGACACATCACTGCACTCTATACTCTTCTGTAAACTGGTCATCTCCGTATACCCGTCGCAAGACCCACTGGTTGATGTTTATTTATAAAACCCTCTTAGGCCTCACTCCCCCCTATCTGAGATATCTACTTCAGCCCTCATCCTCCACATACAACACCCATTCTGCAAGTCACATTCTGGTGCGGAACTCAATATTATACACAACAGAGATAATCCTTTACTTTAGACCTCCGAAGAGCAGGGAAATACTGTACTGACAGGGAATGTCAGAATAGTTAAGCGCCGCAATCAAGATTTAAGGAACGACATTCAAATATCCATGAGGATACACTATTAGGAAAAAGGGTTCCAAAAGGGTTCTTCGGCTGTCCCCAAAGGACTAACCTTTTTGCTTCCAAGTAACAACAAAAAGATCACATGGGTGGTCAAACATCAGACAAACAGGGTCCGAGTTCGACAACTTGGTTGTAATCTGTAATCTCCATTCTGGACTGGAGTATTCTTCACTCTTCAAAAGAAATGTTGTAGTAACATCACACACGCATACACAGACACAAAAACACACACAAACACACTCACACTCCCCCTCCAGTCAAGGTTAAAAGCAGCAGTATCCGCTGTGAGTGGTGTGGAGGCGGGGGATCATGTCAATTAGACTGGGCTGTGTTCAGCAGGACGTCTGGGGGTTCTGGAGAGGGCAGGTGCGAGCCGAGGAGAGCTTCCCCCTCCTGAGTGCCTCCTGCCAGGGCTGGACAAGCTGTTAGACGGACCCTCCCTTGTTCTGTATGCTAAACACTGCAGCGGCGCTACCACTCTACACCATCTCACATGCACACACAGACAGTCCCACCCAGCTCATCCCAAGCTCCAGCCATCACCGGCGTCTGATAGAGAGAGCCATCGATCCAGGGTTATGGCTCTCAGGGCTGTACAGGACATTTTTACTACTCTGGTTGTGAAGCAAGAGGTAAGAAGACAAACCAAGTGGACACTGGACTTGTCAGTCCCAATATTACCCTGTGACTCCCATCTAACTTGACCCATTCCCATTGGTTTCTTTGTCATGTCGGAGGGCTGTGTGTAGGATCTGAGAGTTCTGATATGGATGTGTGTGTGAAAGTTCTGAGATGGACATATGAGTGTTGGCAGGCCTCATCCCAGAGAATGGCAGTGAGGGACACATCTTAAGAAATGGGGTTGGCAGGGGGCAGAGGGGTGAAGCAGACATGCCAAAGACTGGAGCCGTCACACACAGAGAGATGCCCACAGTGGGACCTCACTCTATTTTTTCAGTTTACATTTGAGTCATTTAGCAGACTCTGTTACCCAGAGCGACTTACAGTAGTGAGTGCATACACTTTCGTACTGGTCCCCTGTGAGAATCAAACCCACAACACTAGCATTGCAAGCTAGCATATGCTCTACCAACAGAGCCACACGGGACCTCACAGGCAATGTTTCTCCCTCTTTCTTTCTCTCTACTCTCCATCTCTTCCTTCTAGTCTCCTGTCTTTCCCTCTCTCTCTCTTTCCCTCTCTCTCTCTCTCTCTCTCTCTCTCTCTCTCTCTCTCTCTCTCTGGATCATTCTCAGTAACGCCATGTACACAACCGTTCAAAGGTTTGGGGTCACTTAGAATTGTCCCTGTTTTCCATGAAAACATACATGAAATGAGTTGCAAAATTAATAGGAAGGTTATAAATAATGATTTATAATTGAAATAATAATTGTGTCCTTCACAACAGCTCAATAGGGTTGAGATCCGGTGACTGTGTTGGCCACTCCATTATAGACAGAATAGCTGACTGCTTCTTGCTGCTTCCTGCTTTTTCCCTAAAAAGGGAAGAGGCAGGAGGAAGGAGGAAATTGTCTCCAATTAAGCGCCATCCACAGGGTATGGTATGGCGTTGCAAAATGAAGTGATAGCCTTCCTTCTTCAAGATCCCTTTTACCCTGTACAAATCTCCCACTTTACCACCACCAAAGCACCCCCAGACCATCACATTGCCTCCACCATGCTTGACAGATGGCGTCAAGCACTCCTCCAGCATCTTTTCATTTTTTTCTGCGTCTCATGAATGTTCTTCTTCTGTGATCCAAACACCTCAAACTTAGATTCGTCTGTCCTTTTTTCCAATCTTCCTCTGTCCAGTATCTGTGTTCTTTTGCTCATCTTAATCTTTTCTTTTTATTGGCCAGTCTGAGATATGGCTTTTTCTTTGCAACTCTGCCTAGAAGACCAGCATCCTGGAGTCACATATTCACTGTTGACGTTGAGACTGGTGTTTTGTGGGTACTATTTAATGAAGCTGCCAGTTGAGGACTTGTGAGGCATCTGTTTCTCAAACTAGACACTCTAATGTACTTGTCCTGAGTTGTGCACCGGGGCCTCCCACTCCTCTTTCTATTCTGGTTAGAGACACTTTTCAGTTTCTTGGCAATTTCTAGCATGGAATAGCCTTCATTTCTCAGAACAAGAATAGACTGACGAGTTTCAGAAGAAAGGTCTTTATTTCTGGCCATTTTGAGCCTGTAATCGAACCCACAAATGCTGATGCTCCAGATACTCAATTAGTCTAAAGAAGGCCAGTTTTATTGCTTCTTTAATCAGAACAACAGTTTTCAACTGTGCTAACATAATTGCAAAAAGGGTTTTCTAATGATCAATTAGCCTTTTAAGATTATATACTTGGATTAGCTAACACAACTTGCCATTTGAACACAGGAGTGATGGTTGCTGATAATGGGCCTCTGTACGCCTACAGTATGTAGATATTCCATAAAAAATCTTCCGTTTCCAGCTACAATAGTCATTTACAACATTAACAATGTCTACACTGTATTTATGATCAATTTGATGTTATTTTAATGGACATAAAATATGATTTTCTTTCAAAAACTAAAAAAATCCTAAGTGATCCCAAACTTTGAATGGTAGTGTACATCAACCAATCAGCAGGAGATACCAAGTCATTATTTTTCTCTGCTGAAAGAGAGAGGGGAGAAAGAGGGAAAAAGTGAGAGAGGGTACATTTTAAAAAGGAAGCAAGGAAGTGGGAGTGAGAGGAAAGAGAGAGAGGGTGGAAAGAGATACACAATATATACAAAAGTATGTGGAGACCCCTTCAAAATAGTGGATTTGGCTATTTCAGCCACACCCGTTGCTGACAGGTGTATAAAATCGAGCCCACAGCCATGCAATCTCCATAGACAAACATTGGCAGTAGAATGGCCGTACTGAAAAGCTCAGTGACTTTCAACATGGCATCATCACAGGATGCCACCTTTCCAACAAGTCAGTTTGTCAAATTTCTGCTCTGCTAGAGCTGCCCCAGTCAACTGTCAGTGCTGTTATTGTGAAGTGAAAGAGCCTAGGAGCAACAACGGCTCCTAGGCCACACAAGCTCACAGAACGGGACCACCGAGTGCTGAAGTGCGTAAAAATCGTGTGTCCTCAGTTGCAACACTCACTACCGAGTTCCAAACTGCCACTGGAAGCAACGTCAGCACAAGAACCTTTCGTCAGGGCCTTCGTGAAATGAGTTTTCATGGCCGAGCAGCCGCACACAAGCCTAAGATCACCATGCGCAATGCCAAGCGTCGGCTGACGTGGCTGAACAACAGCTCAATAGGCTTGAGATCCGGTGACTGTGCTGGCCACTCCATTATAGACAGAATACCAGCTGACTGCTTCTTGCTGCAGGAAGGAGGAAATTGGCTCCAATTAAGTGCCATCCACAGGGTATGGAGTTCCTTCTTCAAGATGAAAAACAGCCCCAGACCATTATTCCTCTTCCACCAATCTTTACGGTTGGCACTATGCATTCGGGCCCTGTACAAATCTCCCACTTTACCACCACCAAAGTGTAAAGCTGAAGTGGTGGAGCAGTTGAAAGGCGTTCTCTGGAGTGATGAATACGCTTCACCATCTGGCAGTCTGACAGATGGATCTGGGTTTAGCGGATGCCAGGAGAACGCTACCTGCCCGAATGCATAGTGCCAACCGTAAAGATTGGTGGAAGAGGAATAATGGTCTGGGGCTGTTTTTCATGTTTCGGGCTAGGCCCCTTAGTTTCAGTGAAGGGAAATCGCTACAGCCTACAATGACATTCTAGGTGATGGTGCGCTTCCAACTTTGTGGCAACAGTTTGGGGAAGGCCCTTTCCTGTTTCAGTATGACAATGCCCCCAGGTACAAATTGAGATCCATACAGAAATGGCTTGTTGAGATCGATGTGGAAGAACTTGACTGGCCTGCACAGAGCCCTGACCTCAACCCCTTTTAACACCTTTGGGATGAATTGGAACGCAGACTGCGAGCCAGGCCTAATCACCCAACATCAGTGCCTGACCTCACTAATGCTTGTGGCTGAATGGAAGCAAGTCGCCGCAGCAATGTTCCAACATGTAGTGGAAAGCCTTCCCAGAAGAGTGGAGGCTATTCTAGCAGCAAAGGGAGGAACCAACCTCATATTAATGTCCATGATTTTGGAATGAGATGTTCGACGAGCAGGTGTCGACATACTTCTGGTCATGTAGTGTATGCTCAGAGTATGAGTGCTGAATCTAGGATCAGTTTAGCCTTTTAAGACAAAGATAAAGAGAGAAGGAAGAGGAAGAGAAGGAAGTGCGAGAGAGAGAAACAAAAGGAAGAGAGCGAGAGTAGAGAGTAAGAAGGAGAGATAAGGAGGGAGGGGTCTGTGGGAATAGAGTGGCTGCAGTGTAACACGGAATGACACTGTTATTTCATTAGGAGAGATTCACACTAAATAAAAGAGGAGGGCTCGTCACGCCCAACGTCAATAAAGCACTGAGGTGAGACCGTGCTTAAGCAAATCAGTCTGTCTGTCTGCTGAGACACACTGGACGGTGAGACGGTGCTGTTCCGTATACTGGTCAAATAGTTCAAATAACTCAAATTGCAATAGTTTGGCATAGATTCCGGATTCCTTCTCCTCTCTTGTTAAGCCAGTCACCGTGTTACCCCTTACTGCAGCTAATATTGTCTTTGCTCCCTCAATCACAACTTACGGCTTTTAAGACACCCACCCACATTGGTTTTTACTACACTCTTTACTACATGGCTTTCCCGTTTTGGTTCCCGGTAGAACCCTTTTGGCTTCCATGTAGAACCAACCCGGTGGAATGGGTTTTACCTGAAACCAAAAGCGTTCTCTTATGGGGACAATAGAAAAACCCTTTTAGCAAGTCCTGGCCAAAAGTTTTGAGAATGACACAAATATTAATTTCCACAAAGTTTGCTTCTTCAGTATCTTTAGATATTTTTGTCAGATGTTACTATGGAATACTGAAGTATAATTACAAGCATTTCATAAGTGTCAAAGGCTTTTATTGACAATTACATGAAGTTGAGAGTCAAAGAGTCAATATTTGCAGTGTTGACCCTTCTTTTTCAAGACCTCCGCAATCCGCCCTGGCATGCTGTCAATTATCTTCTGGGCCACATCCTGAACCTGACTGATGGCAGCCCATTCTTGCATAATCAATGCTTGGAGTTTGTCAGAACTTGTGGGGTTTTGTTTGGCTACCCTCCTCTTGAGGATTGACCGCAAGTTCTCAATGGGATTAAGGTCTGGGGAGTTTCCTGGCTATGGACCCAAAATATCGATGTTTTGTTCCCCGAGCCACTTAGTTATCACTTTTGCCTTATGGCAATGTGCTCCATCATCCTGGATGGTTGGGAGAAGTTGCTCTCGGGAGAATGTGTTGGTACCATTCTTTATTCATAGCTGTGTTCTTAGGCAAAATTGTGAGTGAGCCCACTCCCTTGGCTGAGAAGCAACCCCACACATGAATGGCCTCAGGATGCTTTACTGTTGGCATGACACAGGACTGATGGTAGCGCTCACCTTGTCTTCTCCGGACAAGTTTTTTTCCGGATGCCCCAAACAATCGGAAAGTGGATACATCATCGAAAATGACTTTACCCCAGTTCTCAGCAGTCCAATCCCTTTTGCAGAATATCAGTCTGTCCCTGATGTTTTTCCTGGAGAGAAGTGGCTTCTTTGCTGCCCTTCGTGACAACAGGCCACCCTCCAAAAGTATTTGCCTCACTGTGCATGTAGATGCACTCACACCTTCCTGCTGCCATTCCTGAGCAAGCTCTGTACTGGTGGTGCCCCGATCCCGCAGCTGAATCAACTTTAGGAGACAGTCCTGGCGCTTGCTGGACTTTCTTAGGCGCCCTGAAGCCTTCTTCACAACAATTGAACCGCTCTCCTTGAAGTTCTTGATGATCCGGTAAATGGTTGATTTAGGTGCAATCTTACTGGCAGCAATATCCTTGCCTGTGAAGCCCTTTTTGTGCAAAGCAATGATGACGGCACATGTTTCCTTGCAGGTAACCATGGTTGACAGAGGATGAACAATGATTCCAAGCACCACCCTCCTTTTGAAGCTTCCAGTCTGTTATTCGAACTCAATCCACATGACAGAGTGATCTCCAGCCTTGTCCTCGTCAACACTCACATCTGTGTTAACGAGAGAATCACTGACATGATGTCAGCTGGTCCTTTTGTGGCAGGGCTGAAATGCAGTGAAAATGTTTTTGGGGGATTCAGTTCATTTGCATGGCAAATAGGGACTTTGCAATGAATTTCAATTCATCTGATCACTCTTCATAACATTCTGGAGTATATGCAAATTGCCATCATATAAACTGAGGCTGCAGACTGTGAAAATTAATATTTGTGTCACTCTCAAAGCTTTTGGCCACGACTGTAGCGTTAATATTTCACATTGAACCATTTATTGCATCCATGGCAAATCACCTGGACTGAAGGTACCCAATTAATAATAATAAGAAGAAGAAGAAGACTAATATAATAATACTAGTATTAGTAATAACACTAAAGAACAAGCTACCACTTCTTACCTACACACAACTGTGCCTGTGTCCCAAATGGAACCCTATGCCCTATACGGTTCACTACTTTTGACCAAAGCCCTATGAGCCCTTGTCAAAGGCAGTGTACTACAAAGGGAGCAGGGTGCCATTTTGGGATGTAGCAGGTTTCTCTACTGTACCAAAAGCTGCTGTCGGTGAAGCTGCAACATCTCCCATCGCTGTTCCTGTCACGCCCAATAACAAAACTCTAGAGAGCAGTTAGAGCGTTCGAGAGAAATACATACACACGAGCCCGCACACACACACACACACATACACACACACACACAGGAGGCATAAAAAGATCTAGGTGTATCTTCCATCACATTTTCACATATTCATATTCACGATAGCTCTGCATTTAAATTGCATCAAATGACCATGGCTGCTCTTGGTGGCCCTGTGTGAGTAAGAGTAATGGGGAGGGAGGCAGGGAGAGCCCACTTCCTAATGGGCGTATTTAGTGGGACCATCAATCATATCTGGCTGTGAAAGACTTCCTCATCATTCATCTAGAGATGGGCGTGGTGACACTTTAAAACAAACTCTTTTTCTCCCCGCTGCTCTGACTCTGCAGCCCGCCCAACGCCCGCTTTTAGGGAAATCGATAATGATAATTAATGAAAGGGATTTATTCGGTGTTGATAAATGAATGGTCGTGGAGCTTATTGGACATCTATTAACGTGTGAGGAAAGGTTAGTGATAAGAAGAGGAAAAAGCAACCAGGTCCAATGAAATGGAGCCCTGTCACGACGTACAACAGCTCCAACCCTTGCTGTCACTTAGACCACTAAGTAAGTTACAATGGCTCACCAACTGGGACAGTATTTCTCTCCTGACATTGCATTGGCTGAAGAGAGATGACAGCAAGCCAATGAAGACGGTACACATCTCTTGGGATATGCCCTAAATGGCACCGTAATCACATATAGTGCAGTTAGGAAATAGGCTGCCATAGGACGTAGATATGTACATTTTTGGACGCAGATTTGGCCAATGGCGGCCTGAGAAATGGGCAAAAATGGACAGAAAAGGAATGAAAAGTGTGTGAGTAGTAGATAAAGTGGATATTTGTCAGCTGTCTCAGTCTAATTCCATAATGTCTGTCTCTATATCCAGAGAGACTAGATACATGCAATGAAGGCAGAGAGGCTAAGACACAAAGCCATACATCACATTTATCTCCATCTACTTCCTGAAAGGCAGTCACACACACACACACACACATACACACACAGGACACTTATACACAGAACACACACGCACACACAGATATTCACTCATACACATACGAACAGATGCACACACACAGACACATGCACACACACACGACACACACACACCCCGCTGAGAGGTCAGAGTGAAGGAGGGGAGTTGAGGATTAATTAAAGAGCGACTAATGAGCAGTTTGTCTGTAAAGCTTAATGATTTGTAGCTTAACGGACAGCAGAATGATTAAGACCGAGATAGAGATAGAGGGAGCCAGAGAAAGGAGAAGGGGGGGAAAGAAAAGCAGCTGTCAGAGAAATGAGTGAGCGATGGGCTAACGAGGAAGAGATAAGAGGGAGGATGAAGGGGAATATTGATATGGAAGAGAGAGGAAGAAAAATGAGGGAAAAGAAGGGAGGCAGGGGAGGGGGGAGGGAGGGAGAAAAGAGAGGGGAAAGAAGGGAGGCAGGGAGGGAGGGAGGAAGGGAGGGAGGGAGAAAAGAGAGGGGAAAGAAGGGATGGAGGGAGAAAATAGAGGGTAAAGAAGGGAGGGAGGGAGAAAGAGAGGGGAAAGGAGGGAGGGATAAAGAGAGGGGAAAGGAGGGAAGGAGGGATAAAGAGAGGGGGAAAGGAGGGAGGGAGGGATAAAAGAGAGGGAAAGAAGGGAGGAGGGATAAAAAGAGGGTAAAGAAGGGAGGGAGGGATAAAAGAGAGGGGAAAGGAGGGAGGGAGGGATAAAAAGAGAGGGGAAAGGAGGGAGGGAGGGATAAAGAGAGGGGAAAGAAGGGAGGGAGGGATAAAATAGAGGGTAAAGAAGGGAGGGAGGAGAAAAAGAGAGGGAAAGGAGGGAGGGAGGGATAAAAGAGAGGGAAAGGAGGGAGGGATAAAAGAGAGGGGAAAGGAGGGAGGGAGGGATAAAAGAGGGGAAAGAAGGGAGGGAGGGATAAAATAGAGGGTAAAGAAGGGAGGGAGGGAGAAAAGAGAGGGGAAAGGAGGGAGGGAGGGATAAAAGAGAGGGGAAAGGAGGGAGGGAGGGATAAAGAGGGGAAAGGAGGGAGGGAGGGATAAAAAGAGGGGAAAGAAGGGAGGGAGGGATAAAATAGAGGGTAAAGAAGGGAGGGAGGGAGAAAAGAGAGGGGAAAGGAGGGAGGGAGGGATAAAAGAGGGGAAAGAAGGGAGGGAGGGATAAAATAGAGGGTAAAGAAGGGAGGGAGGGAGAAAAGAGAGGGGAAAGGAGGAGAGGGAGGGATAAAAGAGAGGGGAAAGAAGGGAGGGAGGGATAAAATAGAGGGTAAAGAAGGGAGGGAGGGAGAAAAGAGAGGGGAAAGGAGGGAGGGAGGGATAAAAGAGAGGGGAAAAGAGGGAGGGAGGGAGGCATGACAATGCTATAGAAGAGGAAAGTTTCCCTTGGGGGCTGTCATGTTCAGAGGAGAAAATATGAAGAGTGAGAAAGGCAGACTAACTTACAGACCGACAGACAGACAGACAGGCGGGCAGGCAGGCAGACAGACAGAGACAAATGGACAGACTGACGGGTAGAGTGACAGGCAAACTGACAGACAGACAGATGGATAGAGTTAAAGAGAGAGAGGGAAGGGAGAGCGAGATGGAGAGAAAGCGTGAAGGAGAGAGCCATTGCGGAGGTTTCCCAAGCCGAGCCGTTAGTGATGTTAATGACGTTAACGATTAGACCCACAATGCTCTGGTGTCTGGCCTCCACCCAACACCTGATAGAACAGGGAGGAGCGGAGAGAGGGAACAAGATAAAGAAAAGAGAGTGGTGAGGAGGGAGGGGAGAGGGAGGGGGAAGAGAGAAAAGGGAGGGAGGGAGTGGAGAGGAAAGGAGAGAGAACGTGGGAAAAGAGAGAGGAGTGGAAGGAGGAGGAGAGAATGAGCGAGAGAGAAAAGGGAGAGGAAAGGAGAGGGTGAGCGAGAGAGAAAAGGGAGAGGAAAGGAGAGGGTGAGCGAGAGAAAAAAGGAGAGGGTGAGCGAGAGAGAAAAGGGAGAGAAAAGGAGAGGGTGAGCGAGAGAGAAAAGGGAGAGGAAAGGAGAGGGTGAGCGAGAACGAGAAAGAAGAAAGAAAAATCAAAGGCGGGGCGGAGTCAGCGAAGGAGTGGGGGAAAAAATTGATCTAGCTTGAACTCTTGTGTTGCAACTTGCATCGTTAAAGGGCGTCAAAGTTGGAGGATGGCTACGAACCAAACGAGGAACCCTACTCGTCTTTGAGCTGTTTAAATGGTTTAATACCCAATACATTTAACAGGAAAGTGATCCAACGTGGTAATGTTAAAGTGGTATGACCTATGGACAGATACATTCTGGATATTCCCTTAAGTGCCGTTAGAGGCCGATACCAGCACAATAATCTGCCTCTGAAACCTCTGTCCCGTCGCTCTCAGGGTGACAGTTACTGATTGGCATCATTCTACAGTGTGACTCACTATTCCATACAACTGTATATTTCACAGTCAACAGTTAACACTGCTTCCAGGCAGCTATTCGTATCACCTTGCAAATTCCTATTGTGAACTGAGACTTTGTACTCCCACTGCAGTGCTACTGTTCTGTGTCTGACTCACTGAGCTGAGGAGAGACAGTGTGTGGCTGCCAATGCCTTACACGTACACACACACACATCTCTCTCTCTCAGCAGTTTTTGAAGACGGCTCCATTCATCTGTGTGTTTATCAGCGAGTGTGTGTGTTTATCAGTGTGCATGTGTGTTTGCGTGTGTGTTTATCAACGAGTGTGTGATCGTGAGTGTGTGTATGTGTTTAACAGCTAGTGTGTGTTGTGTTGGCACGGCAGTATGACAGAGATAGATGGGGTGGAGTGACCCTCCGATGGACTGGTGTTCTCTTGCATCAGTGCCCCCCTGACCCTTGTGTGGCGGGCAGCGGTGGGCACGCGCTCCCTGCAGTCCATTAGTTAATGACCGCTGCACCGTTCGCCCGGCGAGCACCAGTGTGTGACTGTGTCTGAGCGGTGTACAGTCTATGTGCTGTCTCCTTAAACACCCGTATGGAGCAGAGTGTTTTAGCACGTCAGCAGCAATGCACAGGACGAGAGAAGAGGACACACCCCCAACAGCGAGAAGAGAGAAAAGAATGACGGCGGAGGACAGGAAGAAGAACAGAAGGAGAAAAAGAAGAAGAGCAATACCTAGCTGTTTTATTACCACAGTTCAATGAGGCACCACAGACACAGAGAACGGGGGGAAGATAGAGGACAGAGAGGAGGAAGAGAGAAAAGTGTCAATTATCCTGTATGAGGGTGAAGTGCCCTCTTGTCTGCAGTTCCACCCTTCTCTCTCTCCCTTCTCTCCCCCTCTCGCTCTCCCTCCATCTCTCTTTCTCTTTCTCTAAATACACAGTTTCACCAGACTCCTCTCTTCTCCTCCGCCCAAGAGTGCTGAGGCAGCGATTCTGCCACTTTCTCTCTCCATCCCTCTGTCTTTCTATCTATCTATCTCTCTCTCTCTTTTTAGCGGTGAGTCGAAGCCACGGCAGTGGAACATGGACCACAATGCTAATCAGCTTTCAATGGTGTACATCTCTGTCTCTCTCTCTCTCTCTCTCTCTCTCTTTCTCTCTCGCTCAAAAACACCCTGCCTACCTTGTGTCAGGAGTCATAAAAACAAACAAACCTCAGCTAGCTATTTATCTCTTTACTTCCCTCCCTCACACATTCCCTCCGTTACTCCAAAATCTATCTCTATATACATCCCTGTCAATTCCCACGGGGGCAAGTAACAACTATGCAACTTAATGGTCTCACATGCACACACACACACACACACACACACCCTATTTCACAGCTGTCCTCCATAAAGATAGAAACAAATTAAAGACCTGACATATTTAGTATTCTCACTGTCATATTCGGTGACGTGTGACACTGCATGTGTTGACAAATAAATGCTATGGGTGTCCTGACATATCGTGTGTGTGTGTGATTAAGCTCGATGGCTCGCTCTCTCTCCGGCAGGCCCTGTCTCGTCACCTTCTTCTGGGTGACATTCCTAATTAGGGACTGGAGGACAGAGTGTGTGTGTGTGTGACAGGCCGACGCGCACACAGCCGTAAATGTCACAGTCACCCACATGTCAGCCGGCGTTGCCACGACAACAGGAAATACCCTGGGTGCCTTGGCAACCAAGCAAAAGCACGCTGTTTAGTCTCCGTGGGCAACTGAGAGAGTTGGTGGGAGCTCTCTCTTTCTTCTGTTTATCTGGTCTTTCACTCACTCTCCATCTCTCTCCACCTCGTTCTCCCTTTCTCAGTATTTATCTTTCCTCTGTCTGTCTGTCTCTCTCTCTCTCTCTCTCGTGTAATCATATCCTTTACACCATAGGCTCCCAATCTAATCTCATGCATCAATACTCTTTAATTAATCTGATTTGCTGGGAGTCTCTATGTCCCTCTCTGATTCTGTCCTCAGTTTATCCGCTCCCCCGCTACACGCGCACACACAGTCAGTGCATGCACCCACACACACACCAATCATTCCCCCATGATTTCCCTGCAATCACCTGAAATATTAGTCCTAATAATTTCCCCCATTCATTTGTACCACTGCTGTTTCCACCTCCTGCGTAATCATCTCTAACTGCTCAAATCAATTGTGGCACTGGCTCCCAGACAAAAACAACTACAGATAGACAGACTACCATGTCCTGACACAGAGTTTGGTCAGGGCCAAATGAAGTGTTATTCTTTTTATGATGGTTTCATATTGTTCACTTGATGCTTTCGCAACGGTGGTTCTGTGTTTTTGTCTCCTGGCCACTGAACCAAAATACTGCTATCCTACCCCAGTGTGGTCTGTCGTAAGTCTACCACAAAGGGAGACAGGGAGAGCAGTGGTGTGGTTTCTTTTTCTCTCTCTCCGCCAGCCAGCAAGGCTACCCACATGGTTTACAGTTGCAGCAGGTGCTTCCTGCTCCATCTGTTCATCCTTTTATCACCCTTTTATCTTTCTCTTTCTCTCTCTCAATCTCTCTCAGGGTTGGGGAGAAACTGATTGTATGTAGAAAGACAATTGTAAATGTAGAGAGTTACAAGTAATCTCATTACAAAAAAACTGTAATCAGTTACGTTACCAGCAAACATATGTAACCCGTTTCAGGAAACTCACTGCTTCACAGGAGCCGTTTGAACGTAAACTTTTTCTTTTTGAATCGAAATCCATTTTTTGGCAGAAATGCCTTCTCGAACATGTGAACTTTCATGTGCTTTAATAATAAACATGCATGCCATCTGTAAATACAAAATGCAATTGTTAAATTACTGGCCTAGTTGGTTTAGCCACAGAAAAACACAGCAACCTTCCTGCTAGCCATGATTGGCTGAGATAATGAGTGGGATGGACATGCTGAGAGATTAGTTTAGATTGGTCTGCCATATAGCACGCTTCTGCCTATTTGAGCTGGTCAGTATGTCTAGGTAATCCTGAATAACGCAAGTTTAATTTTTTTAAAATTGCGTAGTAAAACTGCATAAGTGTCTCCACTTTCTGGAGGACCGAGTGTTGAAATCTGTGGAATGTGTATGATAGCTAAGGAGATGGAGAAAACACCTGTGTTTACGGATTACGTCTTCAAACTACGGGCAACTATGGCATCATTTTTCAGATATTACATGTTTCTAATTTTGACAGAAAGTGTTTTCATTTCAAGTTAAAGTGTACTGTTAGCTAGTTAAAGTAAGCTGGCTGGCTCGCTAGGTAAGGTTACGTGTATGATCATATTATTCGTATCTCAGAGCCATTTTCTTGGCTAGTTATAGCCTAATGTTAGCTAGCTAACATTGAACCTGGTGTGTTAGCTAACTGCAGATTCATGCAGGGTAGTAATGTCATGAATTGGGATTATGGTTCATTGTTGAGCTAGCTAGCTACACATCTTAACAAAAGACTCAATTTATCAATTTTAATAGAATGCCACTGCATCAACTGTTGATAGACGCACTAGCTGATAAATTCGCTCTGGCTATCTACTCCGATTTCAGACCACGGGTAAGATAGTCTAGCTAGCTACATTTTCAGATTTTACAAGTTTCTAATCTTTTAATTTCAAGTTAGTGTACTGTTAGCTAGCTAGCTAACGTTAGCTGGCTGGCTCGTATGATCTTATTATTCGTATCTCAGAGCCATTTGCTTGGCTAGTTATAGTCTAATGTTAGCTAGCTAACATTGAACCTGGTTGGTGAGCTACCTGCAGATTCATGCAGGGTAGTAACGTCAAGAGTTGGGATTATGGTTCTTTGTTTAGCTAACTACATGTCTTAACTTCTTATGGCTGTAGGGGCAGTATTGAGTAGCTTGGATGAAAGGTGACCAGAGGTGCCCAGAGTAAACGGCCTGCTCCTCAGTTCCAGTTGCTAATATATGCATAGTATTATTGTTATTGGATAGAAAACACTCTGCAGTTTCTAAAACTGTTTGAATGATGTCTGTGAGTATAACATAACATAATATGGCAGGCAAAAACCTGAGAGGAAATCCAAACAGGAAGTGAGAAATCTGAGGTTGGTCAATTTTCAACCCAGCCCCTATTGAATTCACAGTGGGATATGGATGAAGTTGCACTTCCTAGGGCTTCCACTAGATGTCAACCGTCTTTAGAAACTTGAATGAGGCTTCTACTGTGTTGTGGGGATGAATAGGAGCTGAATGAGTCAGGTGTCTGGCAGAGAGCAGTCACATGCAATTCACATGATAGCGACCTGCGTTCCATGGCTTCTCTACACAAGATTTATGATAACAACACCCTAAAGATTGATTCTATACTTAGTTTGACAAGTTTCTTCGACCTGTAATATAACTTTTTGAAGTTTTCGTCCGACGTTTGGATGGACCTGCACGAGCGTTTGGATTTGTGCACTAAAACGCTAACAAAAGTAGCTACTTGGACATAAATAATGGACATTATCGAACAAATCAAGCATTTATTGTGGAACTAGGATTCCTGGGAGTGCATTCTGATGAAGATCATCAAAGGAAAAGGAATCTTTATAATGTGATTTCTGATTTCTGTTGACTCCAACATGGCGGATAATTGTATTTATTTTCTGAGCGCCGTCTCAGATTATTGCATGGTTTGCTTTTTCCATAAAGTTTTTTTAAAATCTGACACAGCGGTTGCATTATGGAGAGGTATATCTATAATTCCATGTGTATAACTTGTATTTTCATCTACATTTATGATGAGTATTTATGTTGAATTGATGTGGCTATGCAAAATCACTGGATGTTTTTGGAACTAGTGAACATAACACACCAATGTAATTTTTTAAAATATAAATATGAACTTTATCAAACAAAACATACATTTATTGTGTAACATGAAGTCCTATGAGTGTCATCTGATGAAGACCATCAAAGGTTAGTGATTCATTTTATCTCTATTTGTGCTTTTTGTGACTCCTCTCTTTGGCTGGAAAAATGGCTGGGTTTTTCTGTGAGTTGGTGGTCACCTAACATAATCGTTTGTGGTGCTTTCGCTGTAAAGCCTATTTGAAATCGAACACTGTGGTGGAATTAACAACAGGATTACCTTTAAAATGGTATAAGATACATGTATGTTTGAGGAATTGTAATTATGAGATTTCTGTTGTTTTGAATTTGGCGCCCTGCACTTTCACTGGCTGTTGTCATATCACCCCGTTAATGGGATTGCAGCCCTAAGAAGTTTTAACGAAAGACTCCATTATACAATTAACCATTTCGGGTGCGTTCATAAATTTAGTCTGGCCATCTACTCTGATTACAGAGAACTCTCGTCTGAGTGTGCCAGAGCACAGAATAACAGGTGAATTTACGAACGCTCAACACCCGTTGAATATGGCCGGTGTCAGTAAACGTTGGCAAAAAAAGCTATTAAATTGTTACCAGCAGCACAGTTACAGTCACCAACGCTCTGGATAACATGAAAACAGCCTAACCAGCTCTGCTAAGGCGAGTAAAATGATCAGAGTTTGGGTGGGGGCTAAAGCTTATCGTGAATGGGTGTAGACAAAGAAGAGCTCTCCAGAAGGTACCAAAACATTCAAAGGCCATTTTCTCAAAAGTGAGGTTACAAGTTTATCAACTTTCAAAGCAGAATTACTTTCCACATTGTTCCTCAAATGCAGTGTATGATATAAGATGTTGTAACTCTGTGTCTCTGCTTTTAACCAATGTAAAAATCACAATTTCAAATATTGCTACATAAGACCGATATCAAGGCGGTCTGTCAAATATTGTGATCAGAATACAGATACTTTTGAAAAACCTAAATTATTACTTTTAAATTCAGAAAGGATGTTTGCGAAATATAATACATTATGACACATTTCTGTTTTCTCATTGACATTAAATTCAGCATCGAAAAAATTACCTTTTTTCCACCTAAACGAGACTGACCACAAGTCAGAGACCCCTATGATGACACACCACATGTTTGTGATGGATTATTTTAGTCTCGTTCTAATGCCTCTTAAGGGGAAAATTATTTAAAAGTAACTGAAAGTAATCAGATTATGTTACTGAGTTTGGGTAATTCAAAAGTTACATTACTGACTGATCACAATTTTGGACAGGTAACTAGTAACTGTAACAGATTGCATTTATAAAGTAACCTACCCAAACCTGCATCCATCCTTTTTATATCAGATAAAAAATGTCAAGACAGGCCTGATGGAAGCAGCAGATTTGTCGGTAAACTTTCCAGATGTCGACAAACAAAATACGCTAGAGAAGGTGGGATCTTTTTATGTCTGTAAAATGTATTAAATTGTGATGATCGATCAATGTTTTGCTGCCATTTGACAAATACAAGCTCATCATGTAGGCAAGCTTACCCGCACTTTATCATTGTTGGCTAGAGTTCCGAGTGGACAAGTTCGCAATCTAATTTTTCGGGGGACAATACCATCAGCAGAGTTGAAAATGTGATGGAAACCCACTTAACTTGTATTTTTTATTTGGTATGTGATGGAAATGTTATACCAGTGCTTTTCTATTTACCAATTTCTATATCCTATGTTTATGCTTTTCTATAAACCAATTTCTGTGTTTGTGCAAGTGACTGACTGAACAAATCCTCATTATCAGTGTCTGGGGCGGCAGGGTAGCCTAGTGGTTAGAGTGTTGGACTAGTAACCGAAAGGTTGCAAGTTCAAATCCCCAAGCTGACAAGGTACAAATCTGTCGCTCTGCCCCTGAACAGGCAGTTAACCCACTGTTCCTAGGCCGTCATTGAAAATAAGAATTTGTTCTTAACTGACTTGCCTAGTTAAATAAAATTAAAATTTTAAAAAGTCTGCAATTTGGCAGTACGCCCAGACCTTGTTTTGAGAACAAAAGATCTGTTTCAAGGTCTCAGCTTAGAGAGAAAAGGCCTCGTGAGTTATTGGTCTGTCACATGTCATGATTGGTTCGGTCACATGAATGAAACAAAATGGTAATGATGAATTAATTATGTTAAATCATGCAAATATAACTTGTCTGTGTATAGCTGTATATAAGACAACTGCTGGGACTGCCCCAGCAGAGCTTCTGACAGACGTTCACTATGGTGCATTAAGTTTGTTGGAACCTCTCCAGCGTGCTGACAATACATTTAAGATTGACTTCGAGTGTCCCTGTGTAAGAATTTCCACAATGGGTATATGGGAACTTAACCACAGAAGTACATTTTATGTGCACTACATCATCACGCACAGTCTTTTATCCGCAACTTGTCAATTTGATAGAAGCACAACTCTGGTGGAAATTGTTTTTAGTCACCAATTGGATGGAAACCTAGCTAGTGACTCACTCATTATGTCTTTAATTTCTCAGGGACTGCCAGGTTGGATACTGTAACACACAACCCTCCACTCACACAGGCTTGTGCAGTCTCATCATGTCTATTTGGCTCTTTCCTGGAGAAAGGCCACCGGGTAAAAAAAAAAACCAGGTCAGTTAAAAATAGTTTTTCCAAGCATCTGGCAACCCCCGTGGTTCATCATCAGTATAATCATTATCATCATGCAATACAAGGGGAAACATTAGTAATTGCTTCCACCCTCCGGTCCCTGGAGTTTAGTTTAAAAGATGGGTTTTAGAGGAGGGGAGAAGAGAGGGAGATGGATGGAGGGAGGGAGGGATTCTCTGTTCTCCCCTTCTTACTATTCTCTCTCTGTCTCTCTTCTCTATCTCTGTCCCTGCGCTCTCTCTTTCTGTGTTTAATTGGAATACAGGGAAAACCCCCGGAATCCTTCCAATGTTTTCTCTTAATTGCGTGTGGGTGGGATGCAGTCTTTTAGCAATTACTGTTGTCAAAGCCCTTTAGCTATGGGATAATGAGAGAGGAGTTGGACAGTTTTAACTAAGTAAAAGCTTAATTTACTTTGAGAGAGGTAAAGAGAGAGATTCAGGGAGAGAGATGGGGAGGTAAAAAAGAGGGATTGAGAGAGAGAGAGAGATATTATCATGAAATCCTGTCAACAACAACAAACACAAACAGCCCATATGTTGCCGAGGCCACAGCCTCTTCCTACTACAATAAAATCAATTTTAACACTACAACAACATTTTCAGGAGGTCACGGTCACTCTCAGAAGATATTTTCCTCACCAGCCATATGTCTTGGCCACAAGGAACTTACATCACACAACTTACTGTGCTGTCGGTCCCCATACACGCTTCAGTCACTCTGCAAACTAATGCATGTGACAGACGCACGCAAGCAAGGAAGCACAGTTACACACACACACACACACACACACACACACATAGCCCGATACGTACACATACAGTACCAGTCAAAGTTTGAACACACCGACTCATTCCAGGGTTTTTCCTTATTTTTACTATTGTATACGCTGAAGAATAATAGTGAAGACATCAAAACTATGAAATAACACATATGGAATCATGTAGTAACCAATAAAGTCTTAAACAAAATATATGTTATATTTGAGATTCTTCAAAGTAGCCACCCTTTGCCTTGATGACAGCTTTACACACTCTTGGCATTCTCTCAAACAGCTTCATAAGATATTCACCTGAAATGCATTTCAATTAACAGGTGTGCCTTGTTCAAATTTAATTTAGGAATTTCTTTCCTTCTTAAAAGGTTTGAGCCAATCAGTTGTGTTGTGACAAGGTAGGAGTGGTATACAGAAGATAGCCCTTTTTGGTAAAAGACCAAGTCCATATTATGGCAAGAACAGCTCAAAAAAAGCAAAGAGAAATGACAGTCAATCGTTACTTTAAGACATGGTCAGTCAATCCAGAAAATGTCATCAAGCACTGTAATGAAACTGGCTCTCATGAGGACCACCACAGGAAAGGAAGACCCAGAGTTAACTCTGCTACAAGTTCATTAGTGTTTCACAAATGCTTCACAGAGTTCAGGTAATAGACACATCTCAACATCAACTGTTCAGAGGAGACTGCGTGAATCAGACCTTCATGGTCGAATTGCTGCAAAGAAACCACGACTAAAGGACAGCAATAAGAAGAATAGACTTTCTTTTGCAAAGAAACTCTAGCAATGAACATTAGACCGGTGGTGAACGGATGATCTCTGCATGTGTGGTTCCCACCGTGAAGCATGGAGGAGGAGGTGTGATGGTGTGGGGGTGCTTTGTTGGTGGCACTGTCTGTGATTTATTTAGAATTCAAGGCACACTTAACCAGCATGGCTACCACAGCTTTATGCAGCGATACACCATCCCTTCTGGTTTGCGCTTAGTGGGACTATCATTTGTTTTTCAACAGGACAATGACCCAACACACCTCCAGGCTGTGTAAGGGCTATTTGACCAAGAAGGACAGTGATGGAGTGCTGCATCAGATGACCTGGCCTCCACTATCACCTGACCTCAACCCAATTGAGATGGTTTGGGATGAGTTGGACCGCAGAGTGAAGGAAAAGCAGCCAACAAGTGCTCAGCACATGTGGAAACTTCTTCAAGTCTGTTGGAGTGTGCAAGAGTGTGCAAAGCTGCCATCAAGGCAAAGGGTGGCTACTTTGAAGAATCTAAGATATTAAATATGTTTTGATTTATTTAACCCTTTTGTGGTTACTACATGATTCCACATGTGTTATTTTATAGTTTTGATGTCTTCACTATTATTATACAATGTAGAAAATAGTAAAAATAAGAAACCCTTGAATGAGTAGGTGTGATCCAAGCTTTTGACTGGTTCTGTACACATACTCTCGCCTTCTCTCTCTGACACACACCCTCTCTCTCACACACAAACACACACAGCCACCCTCGCCTCCC
The DNA here is from genome assembly GCF_034236695.1 of Oncorhynchus nerka. Classification (NCBI taxonomy): domain Eukaryota; kingdom Metazoa; phylum Chordata; class Actinopteri; order Salmoniformes; family Salmonidae; genus Oncorhynchus; species Oncorhynchus nerka. The sequence continues at coordinate 48,405,439 of NC_088403.1, read as the reverse complement.
CACCCCACTCACGTCCCACTCAGCCCCTCTCTCAGATCGTCCCTCCCGGTCCTCCTGATTGCCATCCAACATTTATAACACCCGCCATGTGACATAAGTGGGTCTGAAAACTTCTCAGCGTCACCACAAACACAACACCACCCCCAAAGGGTGTACTGCACCTTTCATACCGGAAATACAGTACATACCACAGATACTCAAAGAGCTCTTACTCTTTTCAAATACTGTCTCATTTATTACTGTAAAGCTTTGGGGTGGTGGGGGGATACTCAGGATACACATGTAACTATAAAGCCTACTTTGAGGAGGGTGTTCTGCTACACTAAACATGTAAGTTGACTCAGGACACATTCTAATTTACAGCAACGACCTGGGGAATAGTTTAAGTATTTTATTTATTTCACCTTTATTTAACCAGGTAGGCCAGTTGAGAACAAGTTCTCATTTACAACTGCGACCTGGCCAAGATCAAGAAACGCAGTGCGACAAAAACAAGAACACAGAGTTACACATAAACAAACGTACAGTCAATAACACAATAGAAAAATCTATGTACATTGTGTGCAAATGTAGAAGAGTAGGGAGGTAAGACAATAAATAGGCCATAGAGGCAAAACAAATACAATTGAGCATTAACACTGGAGTGATAGATGTGCAGATGATGATGTGCAAGTAGAGATACTGGGGTGCAAAAGAGAAAGAGGATAAATAACAATATGGGGATGAGGTAGTTGGGTGTGCTATTTACAGAATAGCTGTGTACATGTACAGTGATCGGTAAGCTGCTCTGACAGCTGATGCTTAAAGTTAGAGAGGGAGATAAGACTACAGCTTCAGTGATTTTTGCAATTCGTTCCAGTCATTGGCAGCAGAGAACTGGAAGGAAAGACGGCCAAAGGAAGTGTGGGCTTTAGGGATGACCAGTGAAATATACCTGCTGGAGCACATCCTACGGGTGGGTGTTGCTATGGTGACCACCTAGCAAAGACTTATAGATGACCCGGAGCCAGTGGGTTTGGCAACAAATATGTAGTGAGGGCCAGCCGACGAGAGCATACATGTCGCAATGGTGGGTAGTATATTGGGCTTTGGTGACAAAACGGATGGCACTGTGATAGACTGCATCCAGTTTGCTGAGTAGAATGTTGGGGGCTATTTTGTGAATGACATCGCCGAAGTCAAGGATCGGTAGGATTGTCAGTTTTACGATGGTATGTTTGGCAGCATGATTGAAGAAGGCTTTGTTGCGAAATAGGAAGCCGCTTCTAGATTTAATTTTGGATTGGAGATGCTTAATGTGAGTCTGGAAGGAGAGTTTACAGTCTAACCAGACATCTAGGTATTTGTAGTTGTCCCCACATATTCTAAGTCAGAACCATCCAGAGTGGTGATGCTAGTCAGGCGGGCAGGTGCGGGCAGCAATCTGTTGAAGAGCATGCATTTAGTTTTCCTAGCCTTTAAAATAATTTGGAGGCCACGGAAGGAGTGTTGTATGGCGTTGAAGCTCATTTGGAGGTTTGTTAGCACAGTGTCCATGAGGGCCAGATGTATACAGAATGATGTCGTCTGTGTAGAGGTGGATCAAAGAATCGCCCGCAGCAAGAGCGACATCATTGATGAATACATAGAAAAGAGTCGGCCCGATAATTGAACCCTGTGGCACCCCCATTGAGGTCGGGACAACGGGCCCTCCGATTTGACACACAGAACTCTATCTGAGAAGTAATTGGTGAACCAGGCGAGGCAGTCATTTGAGAAGCCAAGGCTATTGAGTCTGCCGATAAGAATGCGGTGATTGACAGAGTCGAAAGTCTTGGCCAGGTCGATGAAGACGGCTGCACAGTACTGTCTTTTATCGATGGCGGTTATGATATCGTTTAGGACCATGAGTGTGGCTGAAGTGCACCCATGACCAGCTCAGAAACCAGATTGCATAGTGGAGAAGGTACGGTGGGATTCGAAATGGTCGGTGGTCTGTTTGTTAACTTGGCTTTCGAAGATTTTAGAAAGGCAGGGCAGGATGGATATAGGTCTATAACAGTTTGGGTCTAGAGTGTATCCCCCTTTGAAGAGGGGATGACCGGGGCAGCTTTCCAATCTTTGGAGATCTGAGACGAAAGAGAGGTTGAACAGGCTAGTAATAGGGGTTGCAACATTTTCGGCGGAACATTTTAGAAAGAGAGGGTCCAGATTGTCTAGTCCACCTGAGTTGTAGGGGTCCAGATTTTGCAGCTCTTTCAGAACATCAACTGTCTGGATTTGGGTGAAGGAGAAGCGGGGAGGGGGAGCTTGGGCAAGTTGCTGTAGGGGGTGCAGAGCTGTTGGCCGGGGTAGGGGTATTCAGGTGGAAAGCATGGCCAACCGTAGAAAAATGCTTCTTGAAGTTATCGATTATCGTAGATTTATCGGTGGTGACAGTCTTTTCTAGCCTCAGTGCAGTGTGCAGCTGGGAGGAGGTGCTCTTATTCTCCATGGACTTTACAGTATCCCAAAAGTTTTTAGAATTAGTGCTACAGGATGCAAATTTATGTTTGAAAAAGCTAGCCTTAGCTTTCCTAACTGACTGAGTATATTGGTTCCTGACTTCCCTGACAAGTTGCATATCACGGGGGCTATTCGATGCTAATGCAAAACGCCACAGGATGTTTTTGTGCTGGTCAAGGGCAGTCAAGTCTGAGGTGAACCAAGGGGGGCAATCAATTCACATATGGTGTCCAGGGCACAGCTGAGGGCTGAAGGGGGTCTATAACAAGCAGCAACAGTGAGAGACTTGTGTCTGGAAAGGTGGATTTTTAAAAGTAGAAGCTCGAATGGTTTGGGCACAGACCTGGATAGTATGACAGAACTCTGCAGGCTATCTCTACAGTAGATTGCAATTCCGCCCCCTTTGGCAGTTCTATCTTGTCGGAAAATGTTATAGTTAGGGATTGAAATGTTAGGATTTTTGGTGGCCTTCCCAAACCAAGATTCAGACACAGCTAGGACATCAGGGTTGGCGGAGTGTGCTAAAGCAGTGAATAAAACAAACTTGGGGAGGAGGCTTCTAATGTTAACATGCATGAAACCGAGGCTTTTACAGTTACAGAAGTCATATAATGAGAGCGCCTGGGGAATGGGAGTGGTGCTGGGGACTGCAGGGCCTGGGTTAGCCTCTACATCACCAGAGGAACAGAGGGGGAGTAGGATAAGGGTATGGCTAAAGACTATAAGAACTGGTTGTCTAGTGCATTATGAACAGAGAGTAAAAGGAGAAGATTTCTGGGAGCAGAAGAATAGATTCAAGGCATAATGTACAGACAAGGGTATGGTAGGTTGTGAGTACAGTGGAGGTAAACCTAGGTATTGAGTGACGATGAGAGAGAAGTTGTCTCTAGAGGGACCAGTTAAGCCAGGGGAGGTCACCACATGTATGGGTGGTGGAACAGAAGGGCTATCTAAGGCATATTGGGCAGGACTGGGGGCTCTACAGTGAAATAAGAAAATAATCACTAACCAAAACAGCAATAGACAAGGCATATTGACATTAGGGAGAGGCATGTGTAGCCGAGTGATCATAGGGTCCAGAGAGTATCAATAGATGAGTCATAGAGCCAATTCAGTAGTCGCTACTACGCTAGGTGAGCTGGAGACGCAGCGATTCAGACAGCTAGCGGGCCGGGGATAGCAGATGGGCCTGTGGAGGCATCGCAACGAAAGAGCCTGTTGAAACCACTTCGGACGGTTACGTCGGCAGACCAGTCGTGATGGATCGGCTGGGTTTCATGTCGGCAGTAAAGGGTCCAGGCCAATTGGCAAAAGAGGTATTGTAGCCTAAGAATTGGCTGATGGACCTCTTCGGCTAGCTGGGAGATGGGCCTAGCTCCAGGCTAGCTGGTGCTTGCTTCAGGACAGAGATGTTAGCCAGGAGTAGCCACTCGGATAGCAGCTAGCTTTCTGCGATGATCCGGTGTAGAGGTTCAGAGCTTGCGGTAGGAATCCGGAGATGTGGTAGAGAAACAGCAGTCCGGTATGCCCTGGGTTGATATCGCGCTGTGCAGACGGACAGGAATTGACCGGGCTGAGGCTGGCTGATGTCCAAGTTAACAGTGAGGACCGCTAGCAGTGGCTACCTGATTACTAGCTAGTAGCTAGTTAGCTGGCTAGCTTCTGATGGGGGTTCCGTTTCTAAAGTATAGAAATAGCAGATCCGTACCACATTGGGTGAGGCGGGTTGCAGGAGAGTATATTCAGTCCGTAGATGGAAAGTGAGATTAAAATAAATACGAAATATACACAAAGAAAACAATATATACAAGGGACAGGACGGGACAAAACAAAACACACGTCCGACTACTACGCCATCTTGGATTACCAAGGAGTAGTTGAATGAATGAGCCAATTGGAAGCTGGGGATGATTATGTAGCCATGATGGTATGAGGGTCAGATTGGGAATTTAGCCAGGGCACCGGGGTTAACAACCCTACGATATTGCCATTGGCTCTTTCGTGACCACAGAGAATCAGTACAATCGTTTAACATCCCATCCGAAAGACGGCACCCTACACAGAGCAATGTCCCCAATCACTGTCCTGGAGTATTGAGATAGTTTTTTGTACCAGAGGAAAGAGTTCCTTCTACTGGCCCTCCAACACCACTCTCAGCAGCATCTGGACTCCCAAATGGGATGCAGGGTGGCATCCAAAATGGTACTGTATCCCCTACATAGTGCACTACTTTTGACCAGTCCCCCTTCACTAACACTGAAGATAAGCACAATATTGTGCTCATGTTGTTTTCTCTACAGTGTAGCATGTTGTTTCCTCTGCAGTGTAGCATGTTGTTTTCTCTACGGTGTAGCATGTTGTATAATATTATATACTACTCTATTATATAGAGTAACATACCTATTATAGAGATGAAAAGTAAACATCTAATTCTACATTAATTATAATAATGACGTATACCTGTTCCATAACTGTAGCATGTTGTTTTCTCTACGGTGTAGCATGTTGTTTCCTCTACGGTGTAGCATGTTGTTTCCTCTACAGTGTAGCATGTTGTTTCCTCTACGGTGTAGCTGCCTAGCAGCTAGCATACGTTCACCGGCTACCGTAGCACTGTAGTAACTATCACACTCAACCGAACGACTTGATTAGTGTAGTATTAGATAGCTACATAGTTGTCTTTGCTGTCTTCGTATCCAAGATAATTGTGTAGTTTAGAGTGTGTAGTCTTAGAGTGATTATCTTAATTCACCGAGGTTAGCTAGCCAGCTATTTTGTCGTCCTTAACGTAGGAGACACTCCTAGCTAGCCAACAGCCAGCCAACGTCTACTGAATAGAACTTTCGCATTCCGGTCGCATTCCGCGTCGCTCCACAGGTAGTATCCTTTTCACTTCATTTCATTACAGTCCCAACGGTGTGATTTGCTTGATCGTAGCTAGCTACATAGCTAGCTACATAGCCGTCTTTGTTTCAAAGATAATTGTGTAGTCTAGAGCGATTTTCAGGTTAGCTAGCCAGCTATTGTCGTTCTCCTACGCAACGAACGTAACCAACACTGCTAGCTAGCCAGCTAGCTCCCGATAAGCAGCATTGTAGAAACTTCACACTCAACGGTACGACTTGATTAGGGTAGTGTCAACAACGCAGCTAGCCTACCCCAGCAGTACTCTATCATTTTAATCATTTTAGTCAATTAGATTCTTGCTACGTAAGCTTAACTTTCTGAACATTCGAGACGTGTAGTCCACTTGTCATTCCAATCTCCTCTGCATTAGCGTAGCCTCTTCTCTAGCCTGTCAACTATGTGTCTGTCTATCCCTGTTCTCTCTCTCTGCACAGACCATACAAACGCTCCACACCGCATGGCCGCAGCCACCCTAATCTGGTGGTCCCAGCGCGCACGACCCACGTGGAGTTCCAGGTCTCCGGTAGCCTCTGGAACTGCCGATCTGCGGCCAACAAGGCAGAGTTCATCTCAGCCTATGTCTCCCTCCAGTCCCTCGACTTCTTGGCTCTGACGGAAACATGGATCACCACAGACAACACCGCTACTCCTACTGCTCTCTCTTCGTCCGCCCACGTGCTCGCACACCCCGAGAGCTTCTGGTCAGCGGGGTGGTGGCACCGGGATCCTCATCTCTCCCAAGTGGTCATTCTCTCTTTCTCCCCTTACCCATCTGTCTATCGCCTCCTTTGAATTCCATGCTGTCACAGTTACCAGCCCTTTCAAGCTTAACATCCTTATCATTTATCGCCCTCCAGGTTCCTCGGAGAGTTCATCAATGAGCTTGATGCCTTGATAAGCTCCTTTCCTGAGGACGGCTCACCTCTCACAGTTCTGGGCGACTTTAACCTCCCCACGTCTACCTTTCACTCATTCCTCTCTGCCTCCTTCTTTCCACTCCTCTCCTCTTTTGACCTCACCCTCTCACCTTCCCCCCTACTCACAAGGCAGGCAATACGCTCGACCTCATCTTTACTAGATGCTGTTCCTCCACTAACCTCATTGCAACTCCCCTCCAAGTCTCCGACCACTACCTTGTATCCTTTTCCCTCTCGCTCTCATCCAACACTTCCCACACTGCCCCTACTCGGATGGTATCGCGCCGTCCCAACCTTCGCTCTCTCTCCCCCGCTACTCTCTCCTCTTCCATCCTATCATCTCTTCCCTCTGCTCAAACCTTCTCCAACCTATCTCCTGATTCTGCCTCCTCAACCCTCCTCTCCTCCCTTTCTGCATCCTTTGACTCTCTATGTCCCCTATCCTCCAGGCCGGCTCGGTCCTCCTCTCCCGCCTCCGTGGCTCGACGACTCATTGCGAGCTCACAGAACAGGCCCCCGGGCAGCCGAGCGGAAATGGAGGAAAACTCGCCTCCCTGCAGACCTGGCATCCTTTCACTCCCTCCTCTCTACATTTTCCTCCTCTGTCTCTGCTGCTAAAGCCACTTTCTACCACTCTAAATTCCAAGCATCTGCCTCTAACCCTAGGAAGCTCTTGCCACCTTCTCCTCCCTCTTGAATCCTCCTCCCCCCCCCCTCCTCCTCTCTAGTAAGATGACTTCGTCAACCATTTTGAAAAGAAGGTCGACGACATCCGATCCTCGTTTGCTAAGTCAAACGACACCGCTGGTTCTGCTCACACTGCCCTACCCTGTGCTCTGACCTCTTTCTCCCCTCTCTCCAGATGACATCTCACGTCTTGTGACGGCCGGCCGCCCAACAACCTGCCCGCTTGACCCTATCCTCTCTCTTCTCCAGACCATCTCCGGTGACCTTCTCCCTTACCTCACCTCGCTCATCAACTCATCCCTGACCGCTGGCTACGTCCCTCCCGTCTTCAAGAGAGCGAGAGTTGCACCCCTTCTGAAAAAACCTACACTCGATCCCTCCGATGTCAACAACTACAGACCAGTATCCCTTCTTTATTTTCTCTCCAAAACTCTTGAACGTGCCGTCCTTGGCCAGCTCTCCCGCTATCTCTCTCAGAATGACTTCTTGATCCAAATCAGTCAGGTTTCAAGACTAGTCATTCAACTGAGACTGCTCTTTCTGTATCACGGAGGCGCTCCGCACTGCTAAAGCTAACTCTCTCTCCTCTGCTCTCATCCTTCTAGACCTATCGGCTGCCTTCGATACTGTGAACCATCAGATCCTCCTCTCCACCCTCTCCGAGTTGGGCATCTCCGGCGTGGCCCACGCTGGATTGCGTCCTACCTGACAGGTCGCTCCTACCAGGTGGCGTGGCGAGAATCCGTCTCCTCACCACGTGCTCTCACCACTGGTGTCCCCCAGGGCTCTGTTCTAGGCCCTCTCCTATTCTCGCTATACACCAAGTCACTTGGCTCTGTCATAACCTCACATGGTCTCTCCTATCATTGCTATGCAGACGACACACACAATTAATCTTCTCCTTTCCCCCTTCTGACGACCAGGTGGCGAATCGCATCTCTGCATGTCTGGCAGACATATCAGTGTGGATGACGGATCATCACCTCAAGCTGAACCTCGGCAAGACGGAGACTGCTCTTCCTCCCGGGAAGGACTGCCCGTTCCATGATCTCGCCATCACGGTTGACAACTCCATTGTGTCCTCGTCCCAGAGCGCTAAGAACCTTGGCGTGATCCTGGACAACACCCTGTCGTTCTCAAATAACATCAAGGCGGTGGCCCGTTCCTGTAGGTTCATGCTCTACAACATCCGCAGAGTACGACCCTGCCTCCACAGGAAGCGGCGCAGGTCCTAATCCAGGCACTTGTCATCTCCCGTCTGGATTACTGCAACTCGCTGTTGGCTGGGCTCCCTGCCTGTGCCATTAAACCCCTACAACTCATCCAGAACGCCGCAGCCCGTCTGGTGTTCAACCTTCCCAAGTTCTCTCACGTCACCCCGCCTCCTCCGCTCTCTCCACTGGCTTCCAGTTGAAGCTCGCATCCGCTACAAGACCATGGTGCTTGCCTACGGAGCTGTGAGGGGAACGGCACCTCACTACCTCCAGGCTCTGATCAGGCCCTACACCCAAACAAGGGCACTGCGTTCATCCACCTCTGGCCTGCTCGCCTCCCTACCACTGAGGAAGTACAGTTCCCGCTCAGCCCAGTCAAAACTGTTCGCTGCTCTGGCCCCCAATGGTGGAACAAACTCCCTCACGACGCCAGGACAGCGGAGTCAATCACCACCTTCCGGAGACACCTGAAACCCCACCTCTTTAAGGAATACCTAGGATAGGATAAAGTAATCCTTCTCCCCTCCCCCCTTAAAAGACCTAGATGCACTATTGTAAAGTGGCTGTTCCACTGGATGTCATAAGGTGAAAGCACCAATTTGTAAGTCGCTCTGGATAAGAGCGTCTGCTAAATGACTTAAATGTAAATGTAAATGTATGTTGTTTCCTCTACAGTGTAGCATGTTGTTTCCTCTACGGTGTAGCATGTTGTTTTCTCTACGGTGTAGCATGTGGTTTTCTCTACGGTGTAGCATGTTGTTTCCTCTGCAGTGTAGCATGTTGTTTTCTCTACGGTGTAGCATGTTGTTTTCTCTACAGTGTAGCATGTTGTTTCCTCTGCAGGGTAGCATGTTGTTTTCTCTACGGTGTAGCATGTTGTTTTCTCTACAGTGTAGAATGTTGTTTCCTCTACAGTGTAGCATGTTGTTTCCTCTACGGTGTAGCATGTTGTTTTCTCTACAGTGTAGCATGTTGTTTTCTCTACGGTGTGGCATGTTGTTTCCTCTATAGTGTAGCATGTTGTTTTCTCTACAGTGTAGCATGTTGTTTCCTCTGCAGTGTAGCATGTTGTTTTCTCTATGGTGTAGCATGTTGTTTCCTCTGCAGTGTAGCATATTGTTTTCTCTACGGTGTATCATGTTGTTTCCTCTGCAGGGTAGCATGTTGTTTCCTCTACAGTGTAGCATGCTGTTTTCTCTACAGTGTAGCATGTTGTTTCCTCTACAGTGTAGCATGTTGTTTCCTCTGCAGTGTAGCATGTTGTTTCCTCTGCAGTGTAGCATGTTGTTTTCTCTATGGTGTAGCATGTTGTTTCCTCTGCAGTGTAGCATGTTGTTTCCTCTGCAGTGTAGCATGTTGTTTTCTCTACGGTGTAACATGTTGCTTCCTCTGCAGTGTAGCATGTTGTTTCCTCTACAGTGTAGCATGTTGTTTTCTCTACAGTGTAGCATGTTGTTTCCTCTGCAGTGTAGCATGTTGTTTCCTCTGCAGTGTAGCATGTTGTTTTCTCTACGGTGTAGCATGTTGTTTCCTCTACGGTGCAGCATGTTGTTTCCTCTACGGTGTAGCATGTTGTTTCCTCTACGGTGTAGCATGTTGTTTTCTCTACGGTGTAGCATGTTGTTTCCTCTACGGTGTAGAATGTTGTTTCCTCTACAGTGTAGCATGTTGTTTCCTCTGCAGTGTAGCATGTTGTTTCCTCTACAGCGTAGCATGTTGTTTCCTCTACAGTGTAGCATGTTGTTTCCTCTGCAGTGTAGCATGTTGTTTCCTCTACAGCGTAGCATGTTGTTTCCTCTATAGTGTAGCATGTTGTTTCCTCTATAGTGTAGCATGTTGTTTCCTCTATAGTGTAGCATGTTGTTTGATCTACAGCGTAGCATGTCGTTTCCTCTATAGTGTAGCATGTTGTTTCCTCTATAGTGTAGCATGTGTAGCACAGTACAGTAGACTGGGTTTAATGTGCCAGGCCTTTTCCTTTCTCTAATGGAGTGCTCATTAACAGATTTATTAATGGCCTCTTAATTATGCCTGCTTATCTCTGTCTGAAGCAGTGGAGCTGCCCGCAGAACAAAGGAGAGTACAGTCTCACTTCAACTACATAAATGGAGACACACACACAAACCCTTCACACATCACAAGGGGCCTAACTCAAAAACCGGTGCTGTGGGCCACATTTCCCTCCATCCTTCTTCTTCCATCCCTCCATCTTGTCCTCCTCCTGTTATCAAACTGCAGGCTGGGTCCCCAGGCAGACCTTTTTCTCTCTCTCCCCCTCTCAAACTCCCCTCATATAAAACAGGGCCCGATGTGGGGATGAAGACAAATTAGCTAATGCACAGCAGCTTACTGCTAAATGGACGGGGGCTGTACCCAAGGCTTCCAGGCTCGTACAGTAGCTCTCACAGATGTGAAGGTTTGTGTGTGTGTGTTTTTTAATTTACCTTTATTTAACTAGGCAAGTAAGTTAAGAACAAATTCTTATTTTCAATGACGGCCTAGGAACAGTGGGTTAACTGCCTGTTCAGGGGCACAACGACAGATTTGTACCTTGTCAGCTCGGGGGTTTAAACTTGCAACCTTCCGGTTACTAGTCCAACGCTCTAACCACTAGGCTACCCTGCCGCCCCAGGGTTGCCTAGTGTGTGTGTGTGTGTGTGTGTGTGCGTGCGTGTGCGCTCTCCCATCCTGAGTGAGAGCCCCAACTACCTTCCTCCGAAGAGAGCTTTAAATAGAGACGTTGAAAGTAAAGTGCAGGTGAAAATAATGTTGGAAGATAAAGAGAGGGAGGGGGCAGGGATGACGTTTTAGTCATTGGTGACGAGTTGCCTAGCATACCTGAGACAAACGGCACCTGACATCTTCCTCTACCACTCCTCGCCCTAACCCACACCTCCCTCTTTCTCTTCTTTACCCCCTCTCTGTATCTCTCTCCCTCCATCCACTGCCCCTTGCTCCAAAACAAACCCACACCCCTCTCCCTGCCCCCATTATCCCCTCCCTCCCTTTTTGTCTCTGTGGTTACCTCTCAGTACATGTCAGGCTCAGTTTGTCCTTGTCTGCTTTAACGAGAGAGAGAGAGAGAGAGAGAGAGAGAGAGAGAGAGAGAGAGAGAGAGAGCTCCCATTTAAAACGCAACCGCCTGCGACACACACTCATTCTCTCTCATCTACTGGGCTATCTTACAGGCCCATGGCCCTGGCTTAGTCAGTGTCTATGTCCAACTGAATATGTCTGTGATTGTGCAAGCTTTTATGTGTCACCATGATGTTTGTGAGTAAGCATTGCCCACTTGTAATCGGACCAGCTGTATGTTCATACAATATCAGTTTTGGCTCACTTCACTGCACTCCAGTCCATCCAGTTTGAACCAGGCTATTTCTACCCTTTTTTGACTTCAATAGGGGCCTGTACAGCCTGGGTTGGCTTGGATAGAACCCTTCCGTAGTATGGCTTTAATCTGGTTTGGACCAGACTACATAGTCTCTGCTCCTGATTGATTTTTACTGAGCGGGGCCATTCTCTCTCTGTTCTCTCCTCTCCCCAGATGGAGCATTGCCACGCAATCCTTGTTTCTTACAGAAGCCGTGAACAACACTTGGCAGAGAAGCCTCCATTTTGTGATTTGATTTGGAGAGTGAATGACCAGTAAACTGAAGCGCTTCAATTTCTATTGGATTAGAGCTGGTCGCTGCAGTGTTTTCATTACTACTTGTTGTTAATGCTTGTAAAGGATTAATTCTGTTGGGGCTTTTCACTGGCCTGGTGTGGAAGATTGAACTCCATGTTGGCATTTGCTCTGATACTTTTCCTGAGGTTTGTTGTTGATATGCTTATGAACAGGATTTAAAGAGGACTTTCTGTATGATTGATGTCAAAACACCCTTTTTTTATTTGAAATAAACTAAATCATTTAATGGGTTAAAAATGAGTGCCAGAGAAAATGCTAAATTTGAATCACCATTATATAGGCCTAATGTATAAATCCAACATTTAACCAAAGCTAAAAAATAAAATAAAAAATAATGTATTTTTCTGTGTGGCTACAGAATTTATTCATACATTAACTGATGATTCACTGTCATCTTTCCCTTCTTCTTGTCTGCCTCCTTCTCCTCTCGTTCTCTCCATCTCTCCTGTTTATGCTGAGGTAAAGCCAAGTTGATGATGAATATTTTACATCAACTCAAAGGTTGAATGTTACCTCTTATCCCGCACCAATATGTAGCTACACTGTATCGGAAAACTGTAATTTATATGGTAATTTGGGGTATTATCAACAGTAAAATACTCTGAAACGTTTTACTGCAGCATACTGTAAATTATGGTGCATTGTGCGAAAATGTTGTGGGCAGGGAAATAATTGCTGTTGTACTGTAATTCCACCCCACAGAATACAGTGCCGTATTGTATCTTTGAAGCGCCAAAAACCTTTTGACCAGCAGTGGGTGCATGGTTTCTGACTCATTAACATATTTTGAGGCGTGTCTTGTAAGAGGCTAAATTTGTTGCACATGTGAGTAGCAATTTAACTCCTACAGTATGTGGTTATGCAGTCTAAAACAATAAATAGTTGAGCATTTAGAAATGCAAGTGATATATAAAACACCAAATATTCATTTATATGCTGTAATGTGCAAACACTTTACCTAGCAGCCAACCAGCTTGCATCAATCCCTTGTAATTACAGTAAAATACTGTGAAATACATACCACTCCCCTCATCCATGTATCCATTCATTCATTCCGATTACGGTACCAGTCAATTTTATGGTATTGTGTCTTTAAAAACAACTTTTTTTTTATTATGAACACAACAAATACAAATACAGAAATATACAAACAAGAGTACATAAACCTAACAGACATAAACCAAACCTATTTTATATAAACCAAACCTATTTTATATAAACCAAACCTATTTTATATAAACCAAACCTATTTTACATAAACCAAACCTATTTTACATAAACCAAACCTATTTTACATAAACCAAACCTATTTTCAATTTGTCAAAATGTTTTATGGTGCCATATTGCTTTTTTGTTTTTACATTTAGTAATAATTTCTAAATAATATTTAAATTCTATCTTAAATAATGTGAAGAGAGGTTTGTTCTCCTCCCACTTCTTTTATGGATAAAGATTCTTCCATGAAAAATAAACAAATTAACAATGAAATTTAAACCAGGGTCCATATCATTTGGAACAAAATAAAACATAATATCAGTCTCTCAGATTAACATTAATAGTAGTTTCTTTTCAAATAAAATCACTCCAAAATCTTCTGACATAAGAACAGTCCCAAAATAAATGGTCAAGAGTTTCTGGGTCACAACCACAAAATAGAAATTTGTTATCAATAACTATTTTGAATCTGTGTATTTACAGGGAACTTATGAATGAGTTTGTCTGATACTTCTTTCACCTTATTAGATATACTATATTTACCAGACAACAAGGAGACTTTGTTCCAGTTCACTTGTCCTAGGGCTGCATTCCAGTACATTTTATCAGAGGGAATAGTAACGTCTCATCATAGTTTTCTTGTATACATGTTATTACATTTATCGTTTAAAATGTCAATTCATTCTAGTTGTATTGAGGCTACAAAATCGTCAACAGTTGCACTTTGAGTATTGTTATATTCTCCCAATAGAAGAATAGCACCTTTAGAGACCGCTCTAACAACAACTTGTTGTGTAACATTGTGTGTTCTCATGAATTCTGGATAATCATATAGTTGTCCATCATTATTCAATAATTGTTTAACCCAGATAATGTTGTTGGTATTGTGTGTCATTACACAGTACTTGCTTTGACACTGTATTTACAGTGCCTTCAGAAATTATTCAGACCCCTTGACTTTTTCCATGTTTTGTTACGTTACAGACTTATTATAAAATAGATTTTTTTTAAATAAAATAAAAATCCCTCATCAATCTACATTGAACCGATTCTGTACTGGTCCCATTCTGCGTTATGTTCTGGTGAGGTGTAGGTGGAAGGGAAGGCTCTAGACACAATTCTGCTGGTTGTCTCTCTTTTAATGGCTGTATGGTATGGATACAAATGCAAGGCAAGCTTTAATGCTGCTGTTTGGACTCTCACGCACGAGTGTATTTGCCTCTCCTCATCACGCTTTGAGCAAACTCTACATCAACAAAAAAATGCATTGTACAAAATGTACATGTTCATATTTTCAAAAGACTCACATTTCATCTTGTAAACGTTGTACACCAATAGACTAATTGTATTTATTTTGTATTTTATTTCACCTTTATTTAACCAGGTAGGCTAGTTGAGAACAAGTTCTCATTTACAACTTCGACCTGGCCAAGATAAAGCAAAGCAGTTCGACACATACAACAACACAGAATTACACATGGAATAAACAAACATACAGTCAATAATACAGTAGAAAATGTATATATACAGTGTGTGCAAATGAGGTAGGATAAGGGAGGTAAGGCAATAAATAGGCCATGGTGGTAAAGTAATTACAATATAGCAATTAAACACTGGAATGGTAGATGTGCGGAAGATGAATGTGCAAGTAGAGACACTGGGTTGCAAAGGAACAAGATATATAAATAAATACATGTTGGGGATGAGGTAGTTGGATGGGCTATTTACAGATGGGCTATGTACAGGTGCAGTGATCTGTGAGCTGCTCTGACAGCTGCTGCTTAAAGCTAGTGAGGGAGATATGAGTCTCCAGCTTCAGTGATTTTTGCAGTTCGTTCCAGTCATTGGCAGCAGAGAACTAGAAGGAAAGGCGGCCAAAGGAAGAATTGGCTTTGGAGGTGAACAGTGAGATATACCTGCTGGAGTGCGTGCTATGGGTGGGTGCTGCTATGGTGACCAGTGAGCTGAGATAAGGCGGGGCTTTACCTAGCAGGTTCTTGTAGGTGACCTGGAGCCAGTGGGTTTGACGACGGGTATGAAGCGAGGGCCAGCCAACAAGAGCGTACAGGTCGCAGTGGTGGGTAGTATATGGGGCTTTGGTGACAAAACTGATGGCACTGTGATAGACTGAATCCAGTGAATTGTTGAGTAAAGTGTTGGAGGCTATTTTGTAAATGACATCGACGAAGTCGAGGATCGGTAGGATGGTCAGTTTTACGAGGGTATGTTTAGCAGCATGAATGAAGGAGGCTTTGTTGCGAAATAGGAAGCCGATTCTAGATTTAATTTTGGATTGGAGATGCTTAATGTGAGTCTGGAAGAAGAGTTTACAGTCTAACCAGACACCTTGGTATTTGTAGTTGTCCACATATTCAGAAGTCAGAACCGTCCAGAGTAGTGATGCTGGACGGGCGGGCAGGTGTGAGCAGTGATCGGTTGAAGAGCATGTATTTAGTTTTACTTGCATTTAAGAGCAGTTGGAGGCCACGGAAGGAGAGTTGTATGGCATTGAAGCTCGTCTGGAGGTTAGTTAACACACTGTCCAAAGAAGGGCCAGAGGTACACAGAATGGTGTCATCTGCGTATACAGAGAAGAGAGTCGGCCCGAGGAGAATTGAACCCTGTGGCACCCCCATTAAAGACTGCCAGAGGTCCGGACAACAGGCCCTCCGATTTGACACACTGAACTCTAATAATTTGTTCATTGGTGCTAGATATTTATTTGAGTGTACTATTGTACCATTATACCTGAGGCATACTAATAAGGCAACAACGCCGTTTGTGACATGACCAGACAAGTAACAAAATGAACTAACAAGGCACATTAAACATGAAATACAAAAACGTCACATTTCACAACATACCAGCATGGAATGGATACAAATGCAAGGCAAACTTTAATGCTGCTGTCTGGACTCTCATGCACAAGTATATTTGCCTGATAAAATGCAAAAGACAGTGTATAATGTCCTTGAGAAAAGAAAGAGACCCTCTCCCCCAACCAAAGCTAACGGTAGCTGCCCTAGCATTGCAAAGTTGCAATCAAAGTTGCGCTCTAAAATTATCCCCATTCAAGCCAATTTATATTCCTACAAATATTCCTACAGACTTAGTGCAACAACACTAAGTCAATGATGATATCATTTTTGCTTGTCTTTTTCGTGCATTTGTGAACGTTTGCATTCAAAAGACCGGAGCATACATAAACACATAGCTCTCTTCATCATTTGAGCAAACTGAGGAGTAAAAGCATGGCTCCCGTTGATGACACCACAACATTAACACGACTTAGAAAATGAATACAATAAAATAGTTCACTCTTGAAAGTACAGTAATATATCTCAAAACCTGAAAATAATAAATGAAAATAAATATGAGGGATTTTCGGTGAAATACATAAAGTATATTTTACACCTGTTACATACACACAGTACCCCATAATGACAAAGAAAAAACAAGTTTAGAGACATTTTTGCTAATTTATTGAAAATGAAAAACTGAAATATTATATTTAAATAAGTGTTCAGACCCTTTACGCAGTACTTGTTTGATGCACCTTTGGAAGCAATTACAGCATCGAGTCTTCTTGGTGTGACGCTATAAGCTTGGCACACCTGTATTTGGGGAGTTTCTCCCATTCTTCTCTGTCAGGTTGGATGGGGAGCGTCGCTGCACAGCTACTTTCAGGGATCTCCAGAGATGTTCGATCGGGTTCAAGTCCGGGCTCTGGCTGGGCCACTCAAGGACATTTAGAGACTTGTCCCGAAGCCACTCCTGCATTGTCTTGGCTGTGTGCTTAGGGTCGTTGTCCTGTTGGGAGGTGAACCTTCACACCAGTCTGATGTCCTGAGTACCCTGGAGCAAGATTTCATCAAGGATCTCTGTGTACTGGTCTTCCAGTCCCTGCCCTGAAAAACATCCCCACAGCATGATGCTGCCACCACCATGATTCACCATAGGGATGGCTCCAGGTCTACTCCGGACGTGACAGTTGGTATTCAGGACAAAGAGTTCAATCTTGATTTCATCAGACCAGAGAATCTTGTTTCTCATGGTCTGAGAGTGCTTTAGTTGCCTTTTGGAAAACTCCAAGGGGGCTGTAATTGGACTTTTACTGAGGAGTGGCTTTCGTCTGGCCACTCTAACATAAAGGCCTGATTGGTGGAGTGCTGAAGAGATGGTTGTCCTTCTGGAAGGTTCTCCCATCTCCACAGAGGAACTCTACAGCTCTGCCAGAGTAACCATCAGGTTCTTGGTCACCTCCCTGACTAAGGCTCTTCTCCGCCGATTGCTCAGTTTGGCCGGGCGGCCAGCTCTAGGAAGAGTCTTGGTCTTTCCAAACTTCTTCCATTTAAGAATGATGGTGGCCACTGTGTTCCTGGGACCTTCTAGATCTGTGCCTCGACACAATCCTGTCTCGGAGCTCAACGGACAATTCCTTCAACCTCATTGTCAGGATTTGGCCAGGGTTGTTCCGGTTTTTGGTCACTAGATGCCCCCATTGTGCTTTTTGACCTTTTGTTTTCCCTTGATCCCCATTATTATTTGCACCTGTGCCTCGTTTCCCCTGATTGTATTTAAACCCTTAGTTTTCCTCAGTCCTTTGCTCTGTGTTTGTATGTTAGCACCCAGCCCTAGTATTCTGTGAACTCTTGTTGATCCCGGTGGACTCTCTTGTGGAATTCTGTTTTTGTTCTTGTTTATTTATTTTTGAGTATCTTTTGAGGCTTTTTATGCTATACCTACCACCTTGTGGATTTACCTTTTTGTCTTGGAGGATTACCTTTGTTCTTGTGGAATTCCTTTTGAGGTTGTGGAGTTACATGTTTTCCTGAAGGACTTCACTTTTTACTTCATTAAATACACCGTCTCAAGTACTGCTGTGTCTGCCTCATCTTCTGGGTTCTGCCGACTATTCGTGGCTCAGTTGGTTAAGTGACTGTTTCTCACTCCGGAGACCCGGGTTCGTAACCGGGTCCTGACACTCATGGCTTGGTTTTCGCTCTGACATGCACTGTCAACTGTGGAACCTTGGGACCTTATATAGACCGATGTGTGCTCTTCCAAATCATGTAGAACCATCAAGGATGATCAATGGAAACAGGATGCACCTGAGCTCAATTTCGAGTTTCATAGCAAAGGGTCTAACTACATTTGCAAAAATGTCTATAAACGTTGTGAACCGAGTGCCCATGGTGGCGGTGGGGTTATGGTATGGGCGGCATAAGCTTTCTCATTATGAGGTATCGTGTGTAGATTTCTGAGGAAAAAAACATATTTAATCCATTTTAGAATAAGGCTGTAACGTAACAAAATGTGGAAAAAGTCAAGAGGTCTGAATACTTTACAAAGTCACTGTATATTACAATAGGTTTACTGCAACATATAATACGTTATCTTACTTGCCACTGAGCTGCCTGCAAGTTACTGTTAAATTCACACCAATCCCTTTACAGTGTAAGTGTGTGAATGTCTATGCCTTGATGCGTATCCTGCAACATCCTTGAAGTGTGTACCTTGTGTGTGTGTGTGTTCTCTGGCGTGTCTCCAGTGTGAGAGATTGATGGCACATTAAAGTGAAGGACACATCGTGCACCTGTGCTCCTGTAGCACAGAACCAACGCACAGGTAGACATGGTGCTGCAATTATCAAGGTGCCCCAGACACACACACACACACACACACACACACACACACACACACACACACACACACACACACACACACACACACACACACACACACACACACACACACACACACACACACACACACACCACGTGTTAAAGGGGAATGGAAACACTAGGCTTTAGAACATCAGTTAACTGTAACTGTAACAAAATTTGCTGGTGTCAAGCCATATAAGATTACACAATACATACAGTGAGGGAAAAAAGTATTTGATCCCCTGCTGATTTTGTACTTTTGCCCACTGACAAAGAAATGATCAGTCTATTATTTTAATGGTAGGTTTATTAGAACAGTGAGAGACAGAATAACAACAAAATCCAGAAAAACACACGTCAAAAAATGGAAATAAGTATTTGACCCCCTCTCAATAAGAAAGATTTCTGTCTCCCAGGTGTCTTTTATACAGGTAACAAATTGAGATTAGGAGCACACTCTTAAAGGGAGTGCTCCTAATCTCAGCTTGTTACCTGTATTGTGTAGGGTCGTTGTCCTGTTGGGAGGTGAACCTTCACACCAGTCTGATGTCGTTGATTGCTTCTGTGGACAGGTGTCTTTTATACAGGTAACAAGCTGAGATTAGGAGCACTCCCTTTAAGAGTGTGCTCCTAATCTCAGTTTGTTACCTGTATAAAAGACACCTGTCCACAGAAGCAATCAATCAATCAGATTCCAAACTCTCCACCATGGCCAAGACCAAAGAGCTCTCCAAGGATGTCAGGGACAAGATTGTAGACCTACACAAGGCTGGAATGGGCTACAAGACCATCGCCAAGCAGCTTGGTGAGAAGGTGACAACAGTTGGTGTGATTATTCACAAATTGACGAAACACAAAAGAACTGTCAATCTCCCTCGGCCTGGGGCTCCATGCAAGACCTCACCTCGTGGAGTTGCAATGGTCATGAGAACGGTGAGGAATCAGCCCAGAACTACACGGGAGGATCTTGTCTATGATCTCAAGGTAGCTGGGACCATAGTCACCAAGAAAACAATTGGTAACACACCACGCCGTGAAGGAATGAAATCCTGCAGTGCCCGCAAGGTCCCCCTGCTCAAGAAAGCACATATATATGCCCGACTGAAGTGTGCCAATGAACATCTGAATGATTCAGAGAACAACTGGGTGAAAGTGTTGTGGTCAGATGAGACCAAAATGGAGTTCTTTGGCATCAACTCAACTCGCCGTGTTTGGAGGAGGAGGAACGCTGCCTGCCTATGACCCCAAGAACACCATCCCCACCATCAAACATTGAGGTGGAAACATTATGCTTTGGGGGTGTTTTTCTGATAAGGGGACAGGACAACTTCACCGCATCAAAGAGACGATGGACGGGGCCATGTACCCTCAAATCTTCGGTGAGAACCTCCTTCCCTCAGCCAGGGTATTGAAAATGGGTTTTGGATGTGTATTCCAGCATGATAATGACCCAAAACACACAGCCAAGGCAACCAAGGAGTGGCTCAAGAAGAAGCACATTAAGGTCCTGGAGTGGCCTAGCCAGTCTCCAGACCTTAATCCCATAGAAAATCTGTGGAGGGAGCTGAAGGTTCCAGTTGCCAAACATCAGCCTCGAAACCTTAATGACTTGGAGAAGATCTGCAAAAAGGAGTGGGACAAAATCCCTCCTGAGATGTGTGCAAACCTGGTGGCCAACTGACCTCTGTGATTGCCAAAAAGGGTTTTGCCACCAAGTACTAAGTCATGTTTTGCAGAGGGGTCAAATACTTATTTCCCTCATTAAAATGCAAATCAATTTATAACATTGTTCACATGCGTTTTTCTGGATTTTTGTTGTTGTTATTCTGTCTCTCACTGTTCAGATAAACCTACCATTAAAATTATAGGCTGATCATTTCTTTGTCAGTGGCAAACGTACAAAATCAGCAGGGGATCAAATACTTTTTTCCCTCACTGTACTGTATTTTCAAAGCTGCGAAACAGCCCGTTCAAATGAAATGACATACAATAGCACTGCATCAATGAAATGGTAATCAGTCAAGAAAAAACACCTGTGAAAATGTGTATGAAAATCAACACGTTTTTCCCAAACAACTGCCAATCACACAACTTTTTATGAGGACAGAGAAAAACATAGATCATATTGAGTCTTTCTTATTTTAGGATTGAAAATCTGAAATCAGAATATTAATACCTTGTACTGTGAATGAGTTACATCCGTTTTAGTGAACGGTGTTTTTTTCTAGAATTCCATGGAATGTTCCATTATTACACATTTTCTTATCTGGACTGTATATTAAACACATATCTTCCCCAAAACATTACAAATGGCATTTAGTCTTACATATGATAAGGAAAGTCATACACAAGTAGTATAATATTAATAAATCAAGAACTTTATTGAAAGTACTTTATTGCGGGGAATACATCGTCTCACTCAAACCTGAAAACAGAGTGCAAGTTAACATTGAAAATTTGACTGACAAAATATGATAAGAATAAGGCATATAATAAGAATATTTGGCTTTAAAACGTATATTTCTTCTGTACACACTAGGCCTATAGCCTAATGCACAATGCCAATAGCCAAATGCATTCCACTATGCTTATAGCCTAATACATGAAGAGTCAGAATGGGAACAAATTAAAAGCATGCAAGTGAGGCAAAATGACTAGTGACAATCTAAGCTACTGGGTGAGGACTAGGTGTCCCTTTACTAGTCCCTGTGTCTGCAATGAGTCACACTCAATGGAGTACCACAACCTAAAACAATGTAGGTCCTCTACGATGCATTATTGCTTGCCCTTGCATCCTGGCGCAACACAAACAATCCACGTCATATCCTCCTTCCTATGTTTCTATCTAAGCTGTGAGGGTATGATTGTCCCTCAGCCCTGTCTGCAGACTCAGCAGCATGTTGTCCAGTCTCTCCAGCCCCTGTCTGTCCTTGGCACCTTGGAGACACCTTCCATTGACTGCCTGGTGCACAGGTGACATGTCTACAGTGTCGTCCTCTTCACTAAGTTCTGAGAGCTGACAGTCCACCAGTGTCCTACAGAGAGAGAGAGAGAGGAAGCAAAACATTTTAAACATAGACCTACATCACACATAGGCCCAGTAATACACAACAATAATACATAATTAACAGTTAGAGTGCCAGCTAGACAATGATAATGTAGTTACCGAGCTGACTACCAGCATGAGCTTTCAAAAGTCAGAGCTATTAGCTAGCTAGCTGTAAGGGTTAAACTTCAGGTTTAGGCTACATTCATTATTACAATCAACAGTCAGCAGGCTTACTATTTTTAGGAATCATATCACAGATGAAGACGCCTAAGGAGATATCTACCTATGTAGATAGTTATTTAGCTAGCTGATAATTATATGGGTATCATACATTTTACTTGTAAAATAGCAATCCTGCAGCAGCTCTCTCTTGTGGCTGACTAGCTACTAGCTAGCTTGCTACACATCGAATCAGACACTAGCCATTTCATTTTAGCTCTTAGCTAATACCAATGACAAATTCTCTTTTGAATTGTCAGTATGAGCATTGTATTTTGTACATCTATCAATGAAAATATAGCTAGATATCTCATTAGGCATCAAAGAGACAAGACAAGAGAAGAGCTAAATCAAGTAGGCTAGTCAGCTACCATGGCTCATTTTGCCTGACTGTGTCCTCGGATTCATATCAAAGTTAATTTCACAGACTCATATTATAATCGGAAAAAATACTTTAAAATGTAAATATTATAATTTACCAACGTGAAAACTATTTTTTTTCCTTCTACCAATTGGTAGTTATGATCTTGTCTCATCGCTGCAACTCCCCAACAGGCTCGGGAGAGTCGAAGGTCGAGTCATGAGTCCTCCGAAACATGATCCACCAAGCCCCGCTGCTTCTTAACACCTGCTCGCGTAATCTGGAAGCCAGCCGCACCAATATGTCGGAGGAAACACAGCTCAACTGACGACCGAAGTCAGCTTGCAAGCGCACGGCCCACCACGAGTAGCTAGAGCGCGGTGAGCCAAGGAGATACCCCCGGAAAAACCCTCCCCTAATCCGGACTACGTTAGGCCAATTGTGCACCGCCTTATGGGACTCCCGGTCACGACCGGCTATACAGTGTCTTACCTTAATATTGTTGTCCTGATCTCAATGACAAAGCTGTCAAAGTTGTGAGAAACCTTTCAGGTCCAGTGTAGGTGAGGCCCGTGGCACCATTCATTCACTTTCAGTCCCCCACTCAAAATAGATCTCGCCAGCTTGTAGTCCTAAAAAACGGAAATGATTTACCTCTGGTTCGTTCAGCCATTCCCATGGGCAAAATAAATGGGGGAAAATGGGGGTTTTGGAATAAACTCCGAAGGTCTGTGGTTAATACAGACTTATGAGATCTTAGACGTTTTGCTCTATGAGATCATGTCAGTCAGTTAACATGATCTTTATGAATTATGAAGCCTTTGTGTGTTTTGTTTTTATTACATAAAGGCGTCAAAATTGACAAAAAGTGACGTTAGCTGATGAAGATTAGCTCATAGAACAAAACGTATAAGATCTCCTAAGCCTGTGTTACCACAGACCTTATTTTCATTGTTTATCCAAAAACCCTATACATTTTCCCATAGGCTTTGCTAAACGAACCATGGCGGAGTTAGTTCCTACATAAAGACCCCATTACTATTGCTCACTATTCGCTCTCTCCCGCCAGTCGTCAGTGGCAATTTAAGATAGCGCTACCCATACCTCTAATAAACATACAATATCAACATCCTAAAAATAGAGATGTTTCTATGTCAAATGCTCATGTTTATAGTATTAGTGGATGGAATACACATGTGTGCTTATAGCTTTACTTCCTAATGTGTTTCCATTCCCCTTTAAGACACATACACAAGTCCACACACTTGTTCTCACATCTTTCAAAGGTGGCTAACCCACACAAAATGTACATACATTCACACACAAAGGTCACCTACACATGTGTACAGTGGCTTGCGAAAGTATTCACCTCCCTTGGCATTTTTCCTATTCTGTTGCCTTACAACCTGGAATTGAAATAGATTTTTTTGTATCATTTGATTTATACAACATGTCTACCACTTTGAAGATGCAAAATATTTTTTATTGTGAAGCAAACAATAAATAAGGGGAAAAAAACTGAAAACTTGAGCATGCATAACTATTCATCCCCCCCCAAAGTCAATACTTTGTATTTGTAGTGCCACCTTTTGCAGCAATTACAGCTGCAAGTCTCTTTGGGTGTCTCTATAAGCTTGGCACACCTAGCCACTGGGATTGTTGCCCATTCTTCAAGTTAAAACTGCTCCAGCTCTGTCAAGTTGGATGGGTTCTGCTGGTGTACAGCAATCTTTAAGTCCTACCACAGTTTCTCAATTGGATTGAGGTCTGGGATTTGACTAGGCCATTACAAGACATTTAAATGTTTCCCCTTAACCACTTGAGTGTTGCTTTAGCAGTATGCTTAGGGTCATTGTCCTGTTGGAATGTGAACTTCTGTCCCAGTCTCAAATTCCTGGAAGACTGAAACAGGTTTCCCTCAAGAATTTCCCTATATTTAGCGCCATCCATCATTCCTTCAATTCTGACCAATTTCCCAGTCCCTGCCCATGAAAAACATCCCCACAGCATTATGCTGTCACCACCATGCTTCACTGTGTGGATGGTGTTCTCGGGGTGATGGGAGGTGTTGGGTTTGCGCCAGACATCGCGTTTTTCTTGATGGCCAAAAAGCTCAAGTCTCATCTGACCAGAGTACCTTCTTTCATATGTTTGGGGAGTCTCCCACATGCCTTTTGGTGAACACCAAACGTGTTTGCTTATTCATTTTTTTAAGCAATGGCTTTATTTCTGTCCACTCTTCTGTAAAGCTCAGCTGTTTGGAGTGTACAGCTTAAAGTGGTCTATGGACAGATACTCCAATCTCTCCTGTGGAGCTTTGCAGCTCTTTCAGGGTTATCTTTGGTCTCCTTGTTTCCTCTCTGATTAATGCCCTCCTTGCCTGGTCTGTGAGTTTTGGTGGGGGCGGTCCTCTCTTGGCAGGTTTGTTGTGGTGCCATATTCTTTACATTTTTTAATAATGCTTTTAATGGTGCTCCGTGGGATGTTCAAAGTTTCAGATATTTTTTTATAACCCAACCCTGATCTCTACTTCTCCACAACTTTCTCCCTGACCTGTTTGGAGAGCTCCTTGGTCTTCATGGTGCCGCTTGCTTAGTGGTTTCCCTTGCTTAGTGGTGTTGCAGACTCTGGGGCCTTTCAGAACAGGTGTATATTTACTGAGATCATGTGACAGATCATGTGACTCTTAGATTGCACACAGGTGGACTTTCGAGTCTCATAAGCAAAGGGTCTGAATACTTACATAAATAAGATATTTATGTTTTAAATGTTTTATACATTTGCACAAAAATCTAAAAAACAGTTTTCGCTTTGTAATTATGGGGTATTTTTCATTTAATCCATTTTAGAATAGGGCTGTAACGTAACAAAATGTGGAAAAAGTAAAGAGGTCTGAATACTTTCCAAAGGCATGTATACAAATGTGGGCACCCCTTCAAATTAGTGGATTTGGCTATTTCAGCCACAACCGTTGCTGAAAGGTGTATAACATCAAGCACACAGCCATGCAATCTCTGCTAGAGCTGCCACGGTCAACTGTAAGTGTTGATATTGTGACGTGGAAAAGTCTGTGAGCAACAACGGCTCAGCCTCGAAGTGGTAGGCCACACAAGCTCAAAGAACGGGACTGCAAAGTGTTGAAGCGCGTAGCGCATAAAAATCGCCTCTCTTTAGTTGCAGCACTCACTACCGAGTTCCAAACTGCCTCTGGAAACAACGTCGGCACAAGAACTGTTCGTCAGGAGCTTCATGAAATGGGTTTCCAGCAGCCGCACACAAGCCTAAGATCACCATGCATAATGCCAAGTGTCGGCTGGAGTGGTGTAAAGCTAGCCGCCATTGGACTCTGGAGAAGTGAAAACGCGTTCTCTGGAGTATTGAATCACCCTTCACCATCTGGCAGTCTGACAGACAAATCTGGGTTTGGCGGATGGCGGGAGAACCCTACCTGCCCGACTGCATAGTGCCAACTGTAAAGATTGGTGGAGGAATAATGGTCTGGGGCTGTTTTTCATGGTTCGGGTAAGGCCCCTTAGTTCCAGTGAAGGGAAATCTTAACTCTACAGCATATAATGAAATTCCAGACAATTCTGTGGTTCCAACTTTGTGGCAACAGTTTGGGGAAGGCCCTTTCCTGTTTCAGCATGACAATGCCCTCTGTACACAAAGCGGGGTCCATACTGTAATGGTTTGTCGAGATCGGTGTGGAAGAACTTGACTGGCCTGCACAGAGCCCTGACCACAACCCCATCAAACACCTTTGGGATGAATTGGAATGCAGACTGCTTGCCAGGTCTAATCGCCCAACATCAGTGCCCGACCTCACTAAAGCTCTTGTGGCTGAATCGAAGCAAGTCCCTGCAGCAATGTTCCAACATCTACTAGAAAGCCTTCCCAGAAGAGTGGAGGCTGTTATAGCAGCAAAGGGGGGACAAACTCCATTTTAATACCCATGATTTTGGAATGAGATGTTTGTCGAGCAATTGTCCACATACGCCTGGTCATGCAGTGTACACACACACACACACACAAATGAACATACATTACATGTATCTTATCTGCACTCATTGCTCTGCACGCACACCAGGTTCCCAGGGGAGACCCCACAGTGCACATAGATCAGCCCCGTCCCTGTAATGCAGAAGGTCCTGTTACATCATCAGCCCTACCATCACAACACTACCTCGTCTTAGCAGAACATCACCAGGGAGCCTCTTTACTGCCATAATGTACTCCTTGTTAGTCTAAATACTAGCACTCTACACTCTACTCTAGCTACCTCTTATGGGATGGTTGACACACACACACACACGGGCACACATACACGGAACCACGCAGGCATGAGCAGACACACACACACAGACACGAACAGTCACACAGACAGACGTGAAAGCTCAGGCACGTATGCATACACGTGCCATTGCGTGCACACACACACACACACACACACACACTGCTCTTCCGGATGTCATTTTGATAATGAGTAGTGTGGTGGCTGGCTGCATGGCAGAAGAGCATGAATGTTTTAATGTAGTTCATGTACTTAGTATGGAAGGTGTTGAATATTTAAAGTAACTGCCCAGCGTTTCCAGATCTCTATGAAATATTACCTATATATAGTTTTCCTTCCTAATTCAAAAAAATAGGTATGTTAAAAAGCTGCTTTTCTGTGTTGGAACGGTGTGTGTGTACCCCAACAACAGAAGGGTGTGGGCGTATAATGGTCATTAGACTGCTGATTGGCCAGATTATCCTCCTCAGGGAGATGACATCATGTTCTATAAGGAAATAGCAAGCATTTTTTTAACGCTGTATGAGATACAAGTTTGGGGGGGGGTGTTGTTAAGTGTTTTTTTCTTCAATTTATGCTTTGGCCACAAATACGAGTGTAGGACAAGTCAACAACATTATTTGGTTATGATTTAAAGGAATATGAACTTTTAAAAGTGAGATTTGACTTGGCAGTTACTTTAACTGTGTTTCATGTACTCATGTCAAAAGATGGCTTTAAGTGACCGTTAGTATACATGTTTTAGTGCAGCATGTGTATACAGTGGGGCAAAAAAGTATTTAGTCAGCCACCAATTGTGCAAGTTCTCCCACTTAAAAAGATGAGAGAGGCTGGTAATTTTCATCATAGGTACACTTCAACTATGACAGACAAAATGAGAAGAAAAAAATCCAGAATATCACATTGTAGGACTTTTAATGAATTTATTTGCAAATTATGTTGGAAAATAAGTATTTGGTCACCTACAAACAAGCAAGACTTCTGGCTCTCACAGACCTGTAACTTCTTCTTTAAGAGGCTCCTCTGTCCTTACCTGTATTAATGGCACCTGTTTGAACTTGTTATCAGTATTAAAGACACCTGTCCACAACCTCAAACAGTCACACTCCAAACTCCACTATGGCCAAGACCAAAGAGCTGTCCAAGGACACCAGAAACAAAATTGTAGACATGCACCAGGCTGGGAAGACTGAATCTGCAATAGGTAAGCAGCTTGGTTTGAAGAAATCAACTGTAGGAGCAATTATTAGGAAATGGAAGACATACAAGACCACTGATAATCTCCCTCGATCTGGGGCTCCACTCAAGATCTCACCCCGTGGGGTCAAAATGATCACAAGAACGGTGAGCAAAAATCCCAGAACCACACGGGGGGACCTAGTGAATGACCTGCAGAGAGCTAGGACCAAAGTAACAAAGCCTACCATCAGTAACACACTAAGCCGCCAGGGACTCAAATCCTGCAGTGCCAGACGTGTCCCCCTGCTTAAGCCAGTACATGTCCAGGCCCGTCTGAAGTTTGCTAGAGAACATTTGGATGATCCAGAAGAAGATTGGGAGAATGTCATAAGGTCAGATGAAATCAAAATATAACTTTTTGGTAAAAACTCAACTCGTCGTGTTTGGAGGACAAAATAATGCTGAGTTGCATCCAAAGAACACCATACCTACTGTGAAGCATGGGGGTGGAAACATCATGCTTTGAGGCTGTTTTTCTGCAAAGGGACCAGGACGACTGATCCGTGTAAAGGAAAGAATGAATGGGGCCATGTATCGTGAGATTTTGAGTGAAAACCTCCTTCCATCAGCAAGGGCATTGAAGATGAAACGTGGCCTGGTCTTTCAGCATGACAATGATCCCAAACACACCGCCCGGGCAACGAAGGAGTGACTTCGTAAGAAGCATTTCAAGGTCCTGGAGTGGCCTAGCCAGTCTTCAGATCTCAACCCCATAGAAAATCTTTGGAGGGAGTTGAAAGTCAGTGTTGCCCAGCAACAGCCACAAAACATCACTGCTCTAGAGGAGATCTGCATGGAGGAATGGGCCAAAATACCAGCAACAGTGTGTGAAAACCTTGTGAAGACTTGTGAAAACTTTCACAAGTGAAGACTTGTGAAAACTTTTGACCTCTGTCATTGCCAACAAAGGATATTTAACAAAGTATTGAGATAAACTTTTGTTATTGACCAAATACTTATTTTCCACCATAATTTGCAAATAAATTCATAAAAAATCCTACAATGTGATTTTCTGGATTTTCTTTTCTCATAGTTGAAGTGTACCTATGTTGAAAATTACAGGGCTCTCTCATCTTTTTAAGTGGGAGAACTTGCACAATTGGTGGCTGGCTAAATACTTTTTTGCCCCACTGTATGTGTGCGTGTGTGGGAAGGGGTAGTAGTAGCTGGAGAGAGGCGTGGGGCGGTAGAGAGAGAGAGATGCCAGGAGCATAGTATGCCATTATCTATTTTGTCTTTCACACCTGTTGTCACCCCCTAATCCCTCCATGATCAAAGCAAATTGACACGCGCCCAGCTCTGACACACCACATACATACACTGGCCGTGGGGAGAAGAGAGGGGGAGGAGACGGAGGATAGAAAAGAGGGGGTTAGAGGGAAGAGTTATTTAATGAGGGTGTGTGAGGCCGGTGTGACAGGGCCGACAGAGATATCACACTCTGCACGCATGGCCACGAGGGGTGAAGGGGAGAGGGGGGTGCGGGGGGTGCATGCGCATTTGTGTTTTTCTCTGCATGTACACTACCGTTCAAACATTTGGGGTCACTTTGAAATGTCCTTGTTTTTGAAAGAGAAGCACATTTTTTTGTCCGTTGAAATAACATCAAATTGATCAGAAACACAGTGTAGACAGTGTTAATGTTGTAGCTGGGAACGGCAGATGTTTAATGGAATATCTACTTAGGCGTTCAGAGGCCCATTATCAGCAACCATCACTCCTGTGTTCCAATGTCAAGTTGTGTTAGCTAATCCCAGTTTTTCATTTTAAAAGGCTAATTGATCATTAGAAAACCTTTTTGCAATTATGTTAGCACAGCTGAAAACTGTTGCTGTGGGGATGTTTTTCAGGCCAGGGACTGGGAGACCAGTCAGGATCGAGGCAAAGATTAACAGAGCAAAGTACAGAGAGATCCTTGATGAAAACTTGTTCCAGAGCTCTCAGAACATCAGACTGGGGCAAAGGTTCACCTCCCAACAGGACAACGGCCCTGAGCACACAGCCAAGACAACGCAGGAGTAGCTTCAGGACAAGTCTCTGAATGTCCTTGAGGGGCCCAGCCAGAGCACAGACTTGAACCCGATCGAACATCTCTGGAGAGACCTGAAAATAGCTGTGCGGCGACGCTCCCCATCCAACCTGATAGAGCTTAAGAAACTCCCCAATGTGTTCCAAGCTTGTAGCGTCATACCAAGAAGACTAGAGGCCATAATCACTGCCAAAGGTGCTTCAACAAAGTACTGAGTGAAGAGTCTGAATACTTATCTAAATGTGATATTTCAATTTTTTATTTTTTATAAATGTGCAAACATTTCTAAATGCCTGTTTTTGTATTTTCATTATAGGGTGTTGTGTGTAGATTGAGGAGAATATATATGTTTTTATACATTTGCTACAAATTCCCAAAACCATTTTTTGCTTTGTCATTATGGGGTATTATGTGTAGATTGATTAGGGGGAAAAAACTATTTAATCCATTTTAGAACAAGGCTGTAACAAAATGTGGAGAAAGTCAAGGGGTCTGAATACTTTCCGAATGCACCGTATGCACATCTGTGTGTGCATAAAATCAGGCAAATTGAAAATGCTAATGTAGGCTTTCCTCTCTTTCCTCTGTTAATACTGACATGATTAAAGGGACAATGCTTCATTCATGTCATCTCGCCACTTGCTCATTTTTGACATTGAGTCAAGAAGGTGGGGAGAGAGGAAGATGCTGCCTTGGCAGAAACACATCTTTTACCTGCATGTGCTTAAGTCACATATTCACAATGAGAGAGAAGGCTGCCAACTACATACAGTCGTGGCCAACAATATTGGCACCCTTGCACTTTTTTCAAATAATGCCGCATTTCTTCCAGAAAACTGTTGAAATTAAAGCTTATTTTGGTATCCACATATGTATGTCTTCGGTGTGCAGTTGAAAAAAACACACAAAAAATTCCACAAAGAAATCCTAAAATGGCCCGGACAATATTATTGGCACCTTCTAGAAGTAGTTAGAAATAATTAGATTTCAAACAGGTGATTCTCATTTACTTTGGAATTGAACTCACCTGTGCTGAGTTGAAGTTGTCTGCAGTATAAAAATCATGTATTCAACCAGTTTGAATAGAGAAAAGGACTCATTCTCCTGTTCTGTGTCACTGTATGTACCGCAATGAGTATGGACAAAAGAAAGAAAACCAAAGAACTATCTGAGGAGGCCAGACACAAGATTATAGCCAAGCATGGACAATCTCAAGGCTACAAGTCCATCTCCAGAGACCTTGATGTTCCTGTTTCCACCGTACGTAATGTTATCAAGAAGTTTAAGTCCAAAGCCTACTGTCGCCAACCTCCCAGGACGTGGCAGCAAGAGAGAACTTGATGGAAGATTGCAGCCAAGGATTGTTTGAATTGTGGAGAAATCACCTCGATCAACTGCCACACAGATTCAAGCTGACCTTCAGACACAAGGTACGACAGTTTCAACTCAACCATCCGTCGCCAACTCAATGAAAGGTGGTTATGTGGTAGGAGACATAGAAGGACCCCATTGCTGAGAGAAAGACATAAGAAAGCTGGGCTGCAATTTGACAAAACACACCTGAACTTGCCAAAACCCTTCTGGGAAAATATCCTGTGAACAGATGAGACCAAATTACAGCTTTTTGGTCAAGCACACAATCTCGATGTTTACAGAGAACAAAATTAAGCTTTCAAATAAAATAACAACTTCCCTACAGTCAAACATGGAGGAGGTTCAGTGATGTTTTGGGGTTGCTTTGCTGCCTCTGGCACTGGGTTCCTTGAACGTGTGCATGGAATCAGGAGAATACCAAGGTATTTTGGAGTGCAATGTTGGACCCAGTGTCAGAAAGCTGGGTCTCTGTCAAAGGTCCTGGGTCTTCCAGCAGGACAATGACCCCAAACATACTTCAAAAAGTACCCAGGATGAGTTCTAGACGAAACACTGGACTGTTCTGAAGTGGCCAGCAATGAGTCCAGATCTAAATCCCATTTAAAACTTGGAGAAATCTGAAAACAGCAGTTGGGAGAAGGCCCCCTTCTAATCTGGGAGAACTGGAGCAGTTTGCACAAGAGGAGTGGGCCAAACTACCAGTACAAAGGTGCAGGAAGCTCATCGATGGTTATCGGAAGCGCCTTAATTTTGACCAAAGGCAGTGCTACCAAATATTAAGTCTAGGGTGTCAATTTTGTCAATGCCAATCCTGTTTATTTTCTGATTTAAACGGATATATTAAGTTCTGAATCAAAAACAAAGGTTCTGTAATATTAACAGTGAAATAAAGAATTGTGGAGACCAAATACTTATTTTTAGGGAAAATTGTGTTACTTGAACAAAGTGCAAGGGTGCCAATATAAACGGTACATGACCAGACAGGATCAATCAGTCCCTATAGATTTTTGGACCAAATAATTGGATTTTGTTTTTGTGGTAGCTGCGGTCCAAAATGTTAGATTTTTGCTTCGGCAATCATGACATTCTGCATGACAATTTGTGATGATTTTGTCCAATTTGTCACATAAAAAAGTTTGTTGACGTGTTGCTTGATTCCACCATTATATGCTGTAAAAGTGTGGTGATTTGTTAAAATTGCGAGCCCTGTTGTTGCAGTACAGTTTTTGACTGTGTGTGTGTGTGTTGTCCCTATGTTTTCTCCTACTTTGAAGTTCAACTGAAGCGCAGTTGTTTGATCCAAAATCAAGTGCTCCAATATCTCTGTCCCACTTCGGTACCATGGAACTGTCACCTATCCATGTCGATGCTCTCACCGAGCACTAATTGGGCACTCTACCCGTGTGTGTGTGTGTGTGTGTGTGTGTGTGTGTGTGTGTGTGTGTGTGTGTGTGTGTGTGTGTGTGTGTGTGTGTGTGTGTGTGTGTGTGTGTGTGTGTGTGTGTGTGTGTGTGTCACCGGTACAGATGGTGTAACAGGTTAATTGTGTATTGATGACCCCTGAGCTGTTTGACATACTGATATCAGTGGCACACCTGTCACAGATTGTGTGTGTGTGCATGTGCGTGTGTGTGTGTATTGTCCCTCTTACTTTGAAGGTCATCTGAAGCACTGTTATTCCGATCCCAAATCGACTGCCCTTCTCTCTGTCCCACTTTGGCTACCATGACATCGCACCAATCCATGCCAAATAATGCCACTATACACAGCCCCCCAAAGTCATCGCACATAGATGCCCGTGGACGACAACCCAAAACCACAGAAAACAAATAGACTTTCCACATAAAACCATAAATCAGTCAGGTAGGACCTTCAGCATTTACACTCATTGATCATTAGTGAGACCAAATGTGATCATCTAAAACCCATTGCTACCGGGCACCATTTCACACACAACATCTGTCCCATTGGCATTAAACAGGAGGTGAGTAGTGAAAAACAATGGAACTGAAGAATGGACATTTACGGCCATCTTAGACAGGTAGAATCAGACATCATTCTTTTGGAAGGCGGTGGTCTGAACGGCGGGGTAGAATTTGCTGTCATTCGCTCACAGCTCATAGCCTTTTATAGATCTGCGACCGTATTTGGAAACAATAGCGTAATGAAATAATTACAAATGTTCAGTGGTATGTAACACTTACATTTTCTGTGGTTTATTGCAGTAGTTGTATTTTTCACACACTACAACACTAATGGGAAAGCAATATCCTTATTGACGGACCCATATCCTTATTGACAAACTTGCTGTGTGTGTGTGTGTGTGTGTGTGTGTGTGTGTGTGTGTGTGTGTGTGTGTGTGTGTGTGTGTGTGTGTGTGTGTGTGTGTGTGTGTGTGTGTGTGTGTGTAATACTGTCTACTGTATGTAGTTGCGTGCATCAAGCATCATGCATACACAATCCTCGCACAACCTCGAATTCCTTTCATCTCATCCCCAATAGTAGCCACTCCCCTATAATAATTAGAGTTACTGTACGTTATAGATGCACATGATCAGCTTCACAATAGAATGGTTCCTGGGTCTATGTACTGTAACATAATACACAATGCCCCAGCTCCCCTTTGTCCCTGACTAACTGCCCTGCTCACTGACAACGCTGCCATGGTTACTTTAGCCAGGGAGAGAAGATACACTTTGAGGGTGAGGGAAGGATGGAGGGGGGAGAGAGAGAATAGAGAGAAAGAGATGGGTTAACCTCGGGACAGGCCGATACCGCTCTGTGTGTGTGCAGGGCTGAGAGGATGCTCTCTAAACTGAGCACGGTGTTGTTGATAAAATCTGTGTGTGTCTGTTATTGATAAATCGGTGTGTTAATGAGTGGTGCTGACGGGGCCTGATGAATCACACTGCAAGAATGAACCGCTCACACGCTGCTTCTATACACACACACTTCCTTTATACACACCAGCAGCCAGCCAGAGTGTGTGTGTTGTCACCACATCATTTGTCTCTATGCAAACACAGACATCCTCATGCAGGCCCACACACAATAGATGAGCGTGCCCCTAAAATGATGTGTGGTCTAGGTGTTGCTGTATTCTGTTTGGTTAACAGCATTTATGCCCTATACATCATCCCATTCATTCTCTCTCTCTCTCTCTCTCTGTCTGTGTCTGTGTCTGTGTCTGTAATTCCCATGTGGTGATTCCTCCTTCATGTAGTGTTGGTTGCAGTGGAGCAGGCTGACCTTCTTAACAGCTGACTGAGCGGGTTGGCCGGCATTAGTGGAGGGTGGGCCGGCATTAGTTTGTAGTTTGGGATAGTACCCACCGCAGTTCCTCATATCACTTGTGAAGTGCTCCAAAAATGATATCACAAATTAATTGAAGTTTCACATGTGAATGGCTAGGAGGTATGTGGCTAATTATTCCCCCTCTAACATTCACCACTCACCTCATTCTCGAGCTGACATCTCATGTGGTTTTTCTGTAAGGGATTGCGTTGCCACTCACGCAGGAACACTTGGAGCACTCACACAGTCACAGAGACACACAAACACACTAAAACATATTGACCCATATCACCCGCACCACCACACTCACCAACACAAACAAAACACACACCAATGGAAAGATCACACACTGACATACTACACGTTTGAACTGTCACCATAGTTGATACAGGAATTAAACATGACACCGCTATCCCCTCTCTCCATTCCCCTCTCCATCCCTCGTTACCGTGCACCACACACACACCTTCTCACACACCCTGAGCAAATGATTGTCTTTCTCTCTCTCTCTCAGCAATATTCCCACAATGACAGGGGCCCAGCTATATCTTAAAGTGAATGTCACCATTGTGGAGATCATAAAACAATCCGACTGTAGAGAAAAGGAATGGGTCTCAAACAATGGCAGGCCATTAGGACCTGGCCTTTATATCTGTTTTCACTGTGGCCTCGGTCGGTGTGAGCGTGAGCGTGTTCCGCCATATTTTACACCTGTAATTACAGTGCGGTCGCCGCGACGGCAGATGCTGTGTTCAGGGTTAAGGTTTCCATGGTGATTATCCTGATGAAATACGGTGCGTTGACATTCATAGAAGGTTCACACCTCATTTGTCGAATGTTCACACAACATTTATAGCAGCGATTCTCAACTGAAATGACTAAAACCAGGGAGAGTGATACAATTTTTAATGAGGTGCTATTAGCAGGTCTTCTTCATCAAGAATATGGGCAACATTGAATTATTTCATTTGTCATATGATTACTACAACGACTATCAATATAGCATTACAAATTGTTTCCCAGATTGGTTTAATGTGAGTTGAGAACCACTGATTTTAGGCTGGGTTTCTGTACAGCACTTTGAGATATCAGCTGATGTACGAAGGGCTATATAAATAAATTTGATTTGATTTGATTTGATTTGATTTGATTTCTAGAACGTTCACACCACATTTATAGAAAATTCGCACAACAATCCAACCACAGTAGAGGTCAAACCTCAAACAGAATCAAACAGTAAGTGAGCATTCAATTCTTAAAATGACATGCCTGAAATGGTACTCGGAAATATGATATTAAATAGAAGACGGTATACTGAGCGAGAACAGGCTAATAGATTCTAAAGGTGACATCACAGTCCTATAAATCAATCCAATTCATTGACACCCAGCACACTCCAAACGGCCGGTTCCAAATGTCAAGAGGACCGAGATGTGTGTCACAGTGTGTGAATGTCACACAAAATCAGGATGTGCTCTTTATCTCCAAACATCACAATGTTGCAAATAATATTCATATTTTTTTATATATTTTTTTGACATTAAAGGGATACTGCGAGATTTGGCAATTAAGCAGTATTATAGTAAAAAATGAAGCCATTTTCTAGTTAGCATTGGTTTGCGAATAGACCTCTTATTTCCTTCCTACAGCACGCATAGACATAAAAATGGTGTCCACGAGTTCATCCCAAATGCCAGAATATCCTTTGAAGAACTGTTTGTCTTAGACTTCATGCTCAACCCAATGTCTCACACTACCTCATAGAAAGAAATACTATTGCCACCATTAAACATCATTTTGGTACATTTACATAGGAGGTCATCAAACGCCACCAGATGAAGTGACGAAGACCCCAAAGCAGTCTGGGAATATGCCTCCTCACGTCTAGTTTAATTCCGCTAACTAGAAATGTCTTTTGATAGATTTACTCTGACAGGCTAAATGTGTCTCTGAGTTTATAACACACACACACACACACACACACACATACACTCACACGGTTTATTTTACACAACACCTAATGTAGAAATAGTCCCAAGCCAGTTACCATGGGGGCCCCTCGGTGAACGGCCCCCAGAATCGTAAATGAGACTAGTGACATTTTCATATGGCCCTAAATCACTACGCCATATGTCAAGTTCATTCGACTGTCGCGGATGACCGGGACCTGTCTGCTGGTCGGTCTGCCGTGTTGACATGTAAACACAATAATCAGAGCCATTACAGACAGTGAAGGGGTCAGTTTTCTGGTTAATTATCTGCCATGTATATTTTGACCCTTGAGGTGTATTGTAACGGGGGAAATGAGGTGTTCAGAAAATGTACTTTTACTGTATTGTCAGATGTGACTGGATAAAGGTCTGAAGGTTTTAGATTATCTACAGACAGGCTGAACAGAACCAGTACATACAAGTAGTTATTCCCTCTCGCTTCCATTTAGCTGATAATGCAACAGATGTTCCAGCCATTCCCCTGATGATTCAAGAGAACCTTGACCTGAGTTCAATAAACCTGTGATCAGCTCCATTGACCTCCCCCACACATGACGGGGGCTTATGCTAGTGTCCCCGCTTGGTCAATACCCTGAACAACACCTCTCCTTCCTACCGGGAGCACAGACTCAACTCATACTCTGCGTGTGTGTTCAGTAACAGGGAGGTAAAGGAGCTTTTCTTTTAATAAACCAGACCAAAGAAACAATCCTGAATCTCAGCGGGAAAGAAAGAAAGACAGGAAAGAAAGGAAAAAAAACAGGAAAGAGAAAGATATGTGTTGACTCACCCGGTCTTTTTTCTAATTTTCGGCCTCGATTGCCACATAGTCGGACTTTTGAAATGAGTAATAATATCTGTTTCTGGCACAGGGACTTGTTGGCCTTGGGGCATGGCTTCCTCTTGTTGGCCACCTGCCGGTTGGCCTGGGGGTCCTTCACTTCCCGCCGCTGGCGGATCAACGAGCTGGCGAGAGCCGCCATCTTGCTGCCCGCGCCCGCTCTTCACCCGGTTGTGGTCGGGGGGAACCGTGGGCCGCCCCCCTGCCCTTTCACCCAGGGCGATGGAGCACCGCCCGGGGTGATTACCCAGAATCCTTTGAGCAAACTTGCCTAGATTGACATATAAATGTCAATATAATGTCAACAATATCTGGATAAATATAGTAGCAGAGTGGGGTCACTAGGGGATTCTCGCTGGAGGATGAAGGGAGAAGGACACCACAGCAGGGAGAGAGGGGGATGGAGAGATGGAGGGGTGGAGTCCTTGTCAAAGGCCCACCCAAAGTTATCAGGTGTTGGCTGATTGAGGTTTGGTTAGATGCAGTGCATTGTTGCTGTCACTGGTGGTTTACCTGTTGTTGTCTTTTAGATATGGCTGTTGCCTGTCCTTGCTGTTACCGTTGTTGTTGTTTAGGTGTTGCCCTGGTATGTCACTGTCCCTCCGTCAACATGGCAACAGGACAATAGAAAACTACTGTTGTCATGTTCCTGTACACAGAAAACAGTGGGTGAGAAGAACCACTATGCCAGTGTCCCTCTCTGCATGTGTCCCAATGCGGGTGCTCTGTCGTGGGCCCCAGGCCCTCCCCACGGCCCCCTCCTCTCCCTTGAGCTCCAGCTAACTTTGATACAGCTCCGTCAGGATAGGAAAGAATTTGCCTGACGACCGGATCATATCAAAACAGATGAGTCTCAAAGTCCTCATAGGCTCCAGTCCTGCGTCTCACACACACTCTTCAATTCAGTCAGGAGGAGGACAAATGAGGGATCGTTGAAAAAACAACAAACAAAAAATGTATAAACGACATGACCTGGCAGACGTCCACAATGCAGCTCCTCCTTTCTTCACCTGATCTTTAACATCCCGCCATCAAAACAAGAGAATGACAAGAGAAAAGGAAGAATTCAAAATGGGACAGTCCGACCTGAGATACCGGCTCCGAAAAAAAGGGGGTTGCGGATGAAGAGGCGGACGGACGGACAGATGGACGGACGGAGAGCTGGATCTTCCCTTCCTTTCAAGCTCTCCTGGCATAACCCCTTTTATCACCTACCCCCCCCCCCCCCCCAAGAGTGACAGAGAGAGAGAGAGAGGAAGAGGGAGAGAGAAAGAAACATTTGTAAATACCAGCAGTTCCCACAGACAGAGGTGACATTCATGAATGAGGGAGCGAGAGAGATGAAGAACGAGAGCAGAGAGAGAGGGGGAACACATTCAGTACGCCTGCTGCCTATCCTCCCCTCAGATCTCCAACTCTGCAAGGCGCGCTAACTACAGAACCACTACAGCCGAGTGCCCTTCACACAGACACTGATGAGTTGAGGGGGAGAGAGGGATGGATGAAGGGATGGAGGTGACAGGTAGCTGTAGTCTCTTACGGTGCTGTGGCAGTGGCTGTGGCTCATCGGCTGGGGGCTGGTAGGTAGGTGACGGTCCGTTCAAGCTTAAGAGTCGTCTGTCCTCTGTACTGGCTAGTCCTCTCTCTTACTCTCACTGCTGCTTCAAAACGCACCGGAGCCTGCCTTCACCACTCCCCCTGTGTGTGTGTGTGCATGTGTGAGAGAGTGAGAGTGTGTGCATGTGTCTCTCAATCTCCCAAGCAAGACACTTCTCAGTTTCTGTGTGTGTGCGTGCAAGAGACAGGGTGTGTGTGTGTGACTCCCTCTCTCCCTCTTTCTTTCTCGTCCTCTGCTCACAGTGCATTACAGAGCCAGCAGCAGCAACATGCTTTACACGCTCTCTCGCTCAATCACACGCTCTCTATTTCCCTAAGCCCTCCCCTTTGCTCTCCTTCTCCCTCCTCTTTGATTCGAAATCCCTCCTCACTCCTTGTATCTCTCCCATCCTCTCCTCCCCTCTCTCCCCCTTTCCTATTCTCTCTCTCTCTCTATCGCCCCCCCCGCCCCCCCTCTGTGATGTTGGTGTAAAGAGACAAACAGAGAGTGGATGTCAGTGGCTGTAGTCCCTCTCCACACTGCTCTATATGACAAGGACATGGACAGTCAGACAGACACACTGAGTCAGGCAGGACAGCGTCATCGGTACAACGTCACTTATCGAACGTCTTAGACAGACGTATGAAGACACCCGCGCCAACTTATTTGCTCTTCTCCACCTGGGTCCGCATGGCAAATGGTCCAAGACAATGCTCAAGGACCAGTTAGCCCTTCCCCCTGTTTACTCCATGTGTAACTCTGTGTTGTCTGTTCACACTGCTATGCTTTATCTTGGCCAGGTCGCAGTTGCAAATGAGAACTTGTTCTCAACTAGCCTACCTGGTTAAATAAAGGTGAAATAAAAAAAATAAAAAAAATTAAAAAAAGAGGACAAAATGCCTCGATAGAAATATGTGTTAGAATAATGCTATTGTAGCCATGTTTGGTATTCGTCTGAAACTTGTCCTCTGTGGAGAATTTTTTTCTGCCATCTGTATTGATGTATGACTCTGTGGTAACTTGTATCTGCACAGGGTGAACTTGAAAGTACTGCATGCAAAAGGCTTTTATTCTGCATTGGCCTCATCCCCCACACAAGGATTTGGATGCTGTGACATGCTGTGGAGATTGGGCCAGATTGATCAAGCTACCGTAGTTTGGTGGGTCTGATTGGTCAATGGTGAATGGTTATGGTTTGAAAAGGTAGACCTTCAAAAGGCATTGTGTTCGATCTCTTGCCCTACGGAAACGGCTGTATGTAAACGCTCTTCTCTAGACTGCTTGGCCTTTGACCTGAGTAGGCATGTTTTGTTCACGCTTAGATCTTTAGGCCTAGAATAAGGCCTGTTTTAATGCCAGTGATGCTTTGTAAACTTGTGATTTTGCCTTATATTATGGAACTTGTACACGCTACTATGTTAATTAAATACTTGCTTTGTTCTTCGCTTCTCATTACCATTTCTTGATCTTAGTCAGCTAATCTCGACATACTCGATTGCATATTGTTTAAGTATTATCAATGTGCATTATTAAACAATATGCACTACATGGCCAAAAGTATGTGGACACCCCTTCAAATGTTTGGATTTTGTTATTTCAGCCACACCAGTTTCTGACAGGTGTATAACATCAAGCACACAGCCATGCAATCACCATAGACAAACATTGGCAGTAGAATGGCCTTACTGAAGAGCTCAGTGACCTTCAATGCGGCACCATCATAGGATGCCAACTTTCCAACAAGTCAGTTCTTCAAATTTCTGCCCTGCTAGAGTTGTCCCGGTCAACTGTAAGTGCTGTTATTGTGAAGTGGAAACGTTTAGGAGCAACAACAGCTCAGCCTCGATGTGGTAGGCCAGACAAGCTCACAGAACGGCACCGCCGAGTGCTGAAGCGTGTATCATCTGTCCTCGGTTGCAACATTCACTACCGAGTTCCAAACTGTCTCTGGAAGCAACGTCAGCAAAATAACTGTTCATCGGGAGCTTCATGAATTGGGTTTCCATGGCTGAGTAGCCACACACAAGCCTAAGATCACCATGCAGAATGCCAAGCATCGGCTGGAGTGGTTTAAAGCTCGCCGCCATAGGACTCTGGAGCAGTAGAAACGCGTTCTCTGGAGTGATAAATAACGCTAAACCATCTGGCAGTCTGACTGATTAATCTGTGTTTGGCGGATGCCAGAAGAACCCTACCTGCCCGAATGCACAGTTCCAACTGTAAAGATTGGTGGAGGAGGAATAATGGTCTGGGGATGTTTTTCATGTTTCGGCTAGGACCCTTAGTTCCAGTGAAGGAAAATCTTAACTCTACGGAATACAATGACATTCTAGATGATTTTGTGCTTCCAACTTTGTGGCAACAGAATGAGGAAGGCCTTTTCCTGTTTCAGCATGACAATGCCTGTGCACAAAGTGAGGTCGATACAGAAATGGTTTGACGAGATCTGTGTGGAAGAACTTGACTGGCCTGCACAGAGCCCTGACCTCAACCCCATCAAACACCTTTGGGATGAACGACTGCGAGCCAGACCTAATCGCCCAACATCAGTGCCCGACCTCACAGATGCTCCTGTGGCTGAATGGAAGCAAGTCCCCGCAGCAATGTTCCAAAATCGTGTGGGAAGCCTTCCCAGAAGAGTAGAGGCTGTTATAGCAGCAAAGGGGGGACCAACTCCATATTAATGTCCATAATTTTGGAATTAGATGTT
Source organism: Oncorhynchus nerka (assembly GCF_034236695.1). Taxonomy (NCBI): domain Eukaryota; kingdom Metazoa; phylum Chordata; class Actinopteri; order Salmoniformes; family Salmonidae; genus Oncorhynchus; species Oncorhynchus nerka. The sequence goes on along the minus strand of NC_088403.1, from coordinate 48,363,663 downwards.
CGACGAGCAGGTGCCCACCCTTCTAGGTGGGTTGGTCCTCCAAGGCCCACACAAGGCTGCACCCCTGCCCAGTCACGTGAAATCCATAGATTAGAGCCTAATGAATTCATTTAAATTGACTGATTTCCTTCTATAAACTGTAACTCAGTAAAATCTTCAAAATTGTTGCATGTTGCATTTAATATTTTTCTTCGGTATAGTAATAGCAGTTTAACAGTGCTTATATTATATGGATATAAGCCCTGGATTGGATTCTCACCTGCTGGGTTTTCTCTCCTTGTAAGATTCTCCCTCTCCTGGGAACTTACACACACATGCGCATGCACACACACGTATTCCAGTTTTCCCTGCATATCCCTACTGCACCTCTCTCTCTCTCTCCCATCCTCTTACCCTCTTATTCTCTTTCTCTCTCTCACCCTCTTATTATCCCTTTCTCTCTCCTTTTGGCTCTGGAGTTAGCTTAGCTCTCCTCACACCACAGAACTCCAGCGGATCAGAAGGACCCCGTTTCTCACAGCTCTACATTGAGGGGAGGTAGACACTTAAAACTGGAAAGAGCCAGACACAGGAGATTTGTGATGAAGACATCACTCAGTCCAAACAAGCCAAGACCTGCTACAGAGTGCCAGGATGAAGAGAGAAGAGGAGGGAGGGAGGCCAAGGAAAGATAACACTACAAAGGAGATAAAGGGTTTGTGAGAGAGAGAGAGAGAGAGAGAGAGGGAAGACATAATGAGAGAAGGGAGAGAGAAAAAGAGGAGGGAGAGATGAGAATATAAGGAGTTAATGAGTCCATGTGTTTTGGTGTGTGTCGGTTTCAGTACTGTCAAATCCCTGAGCTTGACACAACCAGGTAGCTCTGACCAGAGATCCCACATCAGATGATCTCCTCTCCTCTCCAGTGTCTCCAGTGTTTTAAATGAACACTTTGCTCAGTGTAAAGCTCTATTTGCATATTTCCCAGTGTGCCTTGCCTTTTTTGAGAGAATCGTAGAGAGTTACTACCCATGACTGTATTTGTTAGTGATATGGTTGTTGGATTCATTTTCAGTCATGTGGCTTTCACCAAGTGAGATCCTAAGCAAATATGTTATCATTAAAATGTTATTATTTAAGAAAAAACAATACATATTTCATATTTCATAGTTTTACCGAATGTAGTTGCCTGACACTCAGGCCTGCAAAGTCACATTATGCTGGCTTGCAAGGGACGTGTATTCCTATTGGAATCCAGCCAGAGTGGGGATATCCAACATTTGAATTTTCTTTTTATCAACTGCAAACCCCCACAATCCAGTGTTAACTCTGTTACTGTTAGCCCAAATGGGAAGTTTCAATTTCTGGATTAAATTGAAGCCTTAGCGGGGAGGAAACTCCATCTGTAGCTCATTTATGAGCTGAATTGCACAGGTGCTAGAGTGAAAACTGTGGTTGATGCCTTAGCTGGGGAATTGTCACATTTCCATTTTCATCCGTTTTCATTGCAATCGCGTTCAGCAACATCTATGAATCACATTATTATTATGAATAGTATTGACGTCAAACGGGAGAACCAAGGACACGGCGGTTCCCAATGTTGTGAGATTCTCACAAGTTTTTACAGAACAACTGGTTCTGGGAGATAAGGATCAGGATGTGCAATTGTAACAGTAAGCAACTAAGACAAAATGGATGACTGCAGTGTAGCCGTTATTATGATTATGAAAGTGTATTCTTATTTTAAATTGATATAATTCTGTACCTGTCTATTAATGTTATTTATTATGCCACCAGATGTGTACCAAACTCACTAAAAGTGGCAGTAATAAAGCCTCTCTTGAAAAAGTCAAACCGTGACCCAGAAAATCTAAAATACTAATTGGCCTATATCGAATCTCCCATTCCTCTCAAAAAGTTTAGAAAAAGCAACTCACTGTCTTCCTGAAGACAAATAATGTATATGAAATTCTGTAGTCTTGTAGATTACATTTATTTATTTCCAAATCTACACAAATACCCCATAATGACAAAGCAAAAACATTTTGCAAACATTTTGAGAAATGTTTGCAATTTATTAAAAATAAAAAACTGAAATACCTTATTTATTCAAAATTGAGCTCAGGTGTTTCCATTGATCATCCTTGAGATGTTTCTACAACTTGATTGGAGTCCACCTGTGATAAAATCAATTGAATGGACATGATTTGGAAAGGCACACACCTGTCTATATATGGTCCCACATTTGACAGTGCATTTCAGAGCAAAAACCAAGCCATGAAGTCGAAGGAATTGTCCATATAGAGCTCAGAGAAAGGATTGCGTCGCGGCACAGATCTGGGGAAGGGTATTATAAATGTCTGCAGCAATTTTTTATTTTTTATTTAGGGGGTAGATAAGCTTTAATATTGCAGATACATTGTAGCTTCCATGAATCTAATTGTCTGCAATCATTTCCAATCCCCCATATATTTTGTAAATATATACACACACACACTACACTGTACATACATACCAACACACACATATATAAATATACATACATAAATACAGCGGCAACCCGTCATTCAAGACGGGTGTCTCACCCGCAATAACATCTGCTAAACACGTGTATGTGACCAATAAAATGGTATTTGATTTGATTTGATTAGTAAGATGTTAGTAGCCCATGTGGCTCACCTGAATAATTTGGTCTATTTACCCCTCTTCATTTCGGCCTACTGTTCTGACTTGGTGGTGCAAAGTAGCCTATAACCTGTTTTAGAGAAATGTAATCATCAAATTTTGCAAAAGCTTTCATTGTCTGATTATATGCCTCCTTTATTTATCCTACGGTTCGCACTTGGTGTACAGGAAGAACACTGTAAGAATGGCCCATGATCTGAATTCTGTCACTGTACATTTCAAATGTGCTAAGCAAATAGTTACAGTTGAAGTCGGAGGTTCTGACCCACTGGAATTGTGACACAGTGAATTATAAGTGAAATAATCTGTCTGTAAACAATTGTTGGAAAAATGACTTGTGTCGTGCACAAAGTAGATGTCCTAACCGACTTGCCAAAACTATAGTTTGTTGTCAAGAAATTTGTGGAATGGTTGAAAAACGAGATTTAATGACTCCAACCTAAGTGTATGTAAACTTCCCACTTCAACTGTATATGGACTACGTCCATCCTAGCTCGCTCATTAATGTCTTAATCAAAATTACAGATTGCCTCTTATCCACATGTCATCAACTTATGCCATAGTTTGTACATCTCAATTGTCATTAGAGACCACATTTGTTTAAGCAAGTCAGCCATATCAGCTATGTTTTTTTAAGGCAGTAAATGAGGCAGAATTAACTGTTTCGCTGCCAGACAAGGCTCCGCTGATAGCCAGGTGTAGTGGTGGTGTCACGCCCTGACCGTAGAGATCTTTTTATTCTCTATGTTTGGTTGCTCAGTGTGTGACTCTGGTGGGAAACTCTATGTTCTTTATTTCTATGTTTTAGCCGGGTATGGTTCTCAATCAGGGACAGCTGTCTATCGTTGTCTCTGATTGGGAATCATACTTAGCTAGCCTGTTTTGCCACCTTAGTTTTTGTACAGCTCTGTGTAGCCTACCGAACGTTCCGTTCCTTTTCGTTTTGTTGTTTTTTAGGTGTTCATTTTTAATAAAGACAAAATGTACGCCTACCACGCTGCACCTTGTTCCGATCATTTCGACAAGCGTGACAGGTGGTAAGATGTTGGGACTGCTATTGGGACAGCATTATGTAGGCCCTAACCGTTTCTGGGCACTGTTTGAAACTGTTAAAGTGCAATTAATGTGTTGTTTACTGGTGTGTAGTGGGTTTGCTGGCATGCATCCCACTTTTTCTTCCTTTCCCCCACCAAGATGGACATGGTGAAATTGCCACTTCATACATAACCGTGTATATACACGAAAACAAAAATTCCTTTATTATTTTCCATTAACCCTACCACCCCTCCCCTAATTGGAGTAAACTAATGAACAGCAACACTTAGACTTCTACTTCCAGCTTAAATATACTACATACATTTTAAAGACAATCTATTTTACAATAGTTATATTTGGTTTGTTTTTAGTCCTGGCCTTCCTCTATTTCTGATGTCCTTCCAGTTTGATTTGTATTTGCCATATATTTTTAGCTGTGCTGTTTCACAAAAGTTCTGAACCTATGTACATTTTACGGACAATCTTGTTGTTATTAGTCCCACCCTTCAGCTCCATTCAACCACTGCCATCTATATCTTAATGCCATCCATCTTGGATTTCTATTTGCCATATATTTTTCAACTGTGCTGTGATGTTTCACAAAAGTTCTGAACCTTTCTATTCTCATTAAAGATAAAAAAAAAAATTGCAAAAAGTATTATATTATTGATTGATTGACTATGATTTTTCAAATCACCCAGTAGTGCTATCTGCAGAATTAACTCCAGGTAAGTGTTGCAATTCTTCTGCCAATCCTGGACCTGTGAACAAAAACAAGATACATATATGCAGTACCAAAATAAATGATTGAATTACTCTGTCTCTTAGTAGCAAAATCTGCAGAGCTGGGAAGGTTGTGTCCCCCAAATACAGTTGAGGTCGGAAGTTTACATACACCTTAGCCAAATACATTTAAACGCAGTTTTTCACAATTCCTGACATTTAATCCTAGTGAAAATTGCCTGTTGTAGGTCAGTTAGGATCACCTCTTTATTTTAAGAATGTGAAATGTCAGAATAATAGTAGAGAGAATCATTTATTTCAGCTTTTATTTCGTTCATCACATTCCCAGTGGGTCAGAAGATTACATACACTCAATTAGTATTTGGTAGCATTGCCTTTAAATTGTTTAACTTGGGTCAAATGTTTTGGGTAGCCTTCTACAAGCTTCCCACAATAAGTTGGTTGAATTTTGGCCCCATTCCTCCTGACAGAGCTGGTGTAACTGAGTCAGGTTTGCAGGCATCCCTGCTCGCACACAATTTTTCAGTTCTGCCCACAAATGATCTATAGGATTGAGGTCAGGCCTCTCCAATAACTTGACGTTGTTGTCTTTAAGCCATTTTGCCACAAAATATGTTTGGGGTCATTGTCCATTTGGAAGACCCTTTTGCGATCAAGCTTTAACTTCCTGACTGATGTCTTGAGATGTTGCTTCAATATATCCACATCATTTTCCTCCCTCATGACGCCATCTATTTTATGGAGTGCACCAGTCCCTCCTACAGCAAAGCACCCCCCACAAAATGATGCTGCCACCCCCGTGCTTCACGGTTGGGATGGTGTTCTTTGGCTTGCAAGCCTCCCCCTTTTTCCTCCAAACATAACAATGGTCATTATGGCCAAACAGTTCTATTTTTGTTTCATCAGACCAGTGGACATTTCTCCAAAAAGTTTGATCTTAGTCTCCATGTGTAGTTGCAAACCGTAGTCTGGCTTTTTTATGGCGGTTTTGGAGCAGTGGCTTCTTCCTTGCTAAGATGCCTTTCAGGTTATGTCGATATAAGACTTGTTTTACTCTGGATATAGATACTTTTGTACCTGTTTCCCCCAGCAACTTTACAGGGTTCTTTGCTGTTGTTCTAAGCTCAGTGAGGTTGGATGGAGAGCATTTGTGAACAGCAGTTTTCAGTTCTTTCCACAGATTCTCGATTGGATTCAGGTTTGGACTTTGACTTGGCCATTCTAACACCTGGATATGTTTATTTTTGAACCATTCCATTGTAGATTTTGCTTTATGTTTTGGATCATTGTCTTGTTGGAAGACAAATCTCCGTCCCAGTCTCAGGTCTTTTGCAGACTCCATCAGGTTTTCTTCCAGAATGGTCCTGTATTTGGCTCCATCCATCTTCCCATCAATTTTAACCATCTTCCCTGTCCCTGCTGAAGAAAAGCAGGCCCAAACCATGATGCTGCCACCACCAAGTTTGACAGTGGGGATAGTGTGTTCAGGGTGATGAGCTGTGTTGCTTTTACGCCAAACATAACGTTTTGCATTGTTGCCAAAAAGTTCAATTTTGGTTTCATCTGACCAGAGCACCTTCTTCCACATGTTTGGTGTGTCTCCCAGGTGGCTTGTGGCAAACTTTAAACAACACTTTTTATGGATATCTTTAAGAAATGGCTTTCTTCTTGCCACTCTTCCATAAAGGCCAGATTTGTGCAATATACGACTGATTGTTGTCCTATGGACAGAGTCTCCCACCTCAGCTGTAGATCTCTGCAGTTCATCCAGAGTGATCATGGGCCTCTTGGCTGCATCTCTGATCAGTCTTCTCCTTGTATGAGCTGAAAGTTTAGAGGGACGGCCAGGTCTTGGTAGATTTGCAGTGGTCTGATACTCCTTCCATTTCAATATTATCGCTTGCATAGTGCTCCTTGGGATGTTTAAAGCTTGGGAAATCTTTTTGTATCCAAGTCCGGCTTTAAACTTCTTCACAACAGTATCTCGGACCTGCCTGGTGTGTTCCTTGTTCTTCATGATGCTCTCTACGCTTTTAACGGACCTCTGAGACTATCACAGTGCAGGTGCATTTATACGGAGACTTGATTACACACAGGTGGATTGTATTTATCATCATTAGTCATTTAGGTCAACATTGGATCATTCAGAGATCCTCACTGAACTTCTGGAGAGAGTTTGCTGCACTGAAAGTAAAGGGGTTAAATAATTTTGCACGCCCAATTTTTCCGTTTTTGATTTGTTAAAAAAGTTTGAAATATCAAATAAATGTCGTTCCACTTCATGATTGTGTCCCACTTGTTGTTGATTCTTCACAAAAAATACAGTTTTATATCTTTATGTTTGAAGCCTGAAATGTGGCAAAAGGTCGCAAAGTTCAAAGGGGCCGAATACTTTCGCAAGGCACTGTATATATATATATATATATATATATGACTGTACAACCATATATATATACATTATATATACATAACATTCCATTGGTTGCAAGAATTTTGTTTAATAATTTAAATAGAAAAACTTCAAGTTTTGAATTCGGCATCGTTTTGCGTATCAGTTCAATCGGTACATCGTGGAATCGGTACATCGGAATTGTCTTCCCAACTATTTTGACATCTGTATGGCAAAGCTATCAGTTTTTTGGTCCTAAAATTAGACTGATATACTGTTTTATTTATTTTGGTCTTTAATGCAGGGCCTACAGACATGTTCCTTACTTTTTCCCCCTTCCCTTCCACTTGCCTATTTTTGTTAGCTGCATGTGTGACAACTCCACCAGTTCTATTTACGATATAATTTACAAAGATTATACCTTTTTTAAATTTAATTTTATTGAAAAAATGTTTTGTTATCAAATTCATATATTTGAGTTTAACCACTATTTGTTGTATTATTTGTTCTGTCTTTTGTGGATTAAACTGAAATTGCGACCAACCCATTGCTTGTTTTAAAAATAGCGATATTTTGGAGATGATTTCATTTTCAAGTAACTGAAAGTGAGAGGCTGTAATCTGAATAAAGGGATAAAGGCCATTCTTAAACATGGGGTGAGACATGCTTACTAATTTGCTCGAGAACTGGTTTGGAAAGAAAGAAAGAGAGAATTAGAGAGAGCATACTTAAATTCACACAGGACACCGGATAAGACAGGAGAAATACTCCAGATATAACAGACTGTCCCTAGCCCCCCAACACATAAACTACTGCAGCATAAATACTGGAGGCTGAGACAGGAGGGGTCAGGAGACACTGTGGCCCCATCCGATGATACCCCTGGACAGGGCCAAACAGGCAGGATATAACCCCACCCACTTTGCCAAAGCACAGCCCCCACACCACTAGAGGGATATCTTCAACCACCAACTTACCATCCTGAGACAAGGCCGAGTATAGCCCACAAAGATCTCCGCCATGGCACAACCCAAGGGGGGGCGCCAACCCAGACAGGTAGATCACGTCAGTGACTCAAACCACTCAAGTGACGCACCCCTCCTAGGGACGGCATGGAAGAGCACCAGTGACTCAGCCCCTGTAATAGGGTTAGAGGCATAGAATCCCAGTGGAGAGAGGGGAACCGGCCAGGCAGAGACAGCAAGGGCGGTTCGTTGCTCCAGAGCCTTTCCATTCACCTTCACACTTGTTTGGTTCTAGTCAGGATTCTAGCAGCCGTATTTAGCACTAACTGAAGTTTATTTAGTGCTTTATCCGGGTAGCAGGAAAGTAGAGCATTGCAGTAGTCTAACCTAGAAGTAACAAAAGCATGGATTCATTTTTCTGCATCATTTCTGACAGATAAGATCTAAACCAGGCCAGAACTTGTCTGTGTAGACCAATTTGGGTTTCCAATCTCTCCAAAAGAATGTGGTGATCGATGGTATCAAAAGCAGCACCAAGATCTAGGAGCACGAGGACAGATGCAAAGCCTCGGTCTGACGCCATTAAAATGTAATTTACCACCTTCACAAGTGCAGTCTCTGTGCTATGATGGGGTCTAAAACCAGACTGAAGCATTTCGTATACATTGTTGGTCTTCAGGAAGGCAGTGACAGCTTTTTCTAACATTTTTGAGAGGAATGGAGGATTCAATATAAGCCGATAGTTTTTAATATTTTCTGGGTCAATGTTTGGCTTTTTCAAGAGAGGCTTTATTACTGCCACTTTTAGTGAGTTTGGTACACATCCGGTGGATAGAGAGCCATTTACTATGTTCAACATAGGAGGGCCAACCACAGGAAGCAGCTCTTTCAGTAGTTTAGTTGGAATAGGGTCCAGTATGCAGTTTGAAGGTTTAGAGGCCATGATTATTTTCATCATTGTGTCAAGAGATATAGTACTAAAACACTTGAGTGTCTCTCTTGATCCTAGGTCCTGGCAGAGTTGTGCAGACTCAGGACAATTGAGCTTTGGAGGAATACGCAGATTTAAAGAGGAGTCCGTAATTTGCTTTCTAATGATCATGATCTTTTCCTCAAAGAAGTTCATGAATTTATTACTGCTGAAATGAAAGCCATCCTCTCTTGGGGAATGTTGCTTTTTAGTTAGCTTTGCGACAGTATAAAAAATAGTTTTCAGATTGTTCTTATTTTCCTCAATTAAGTTGGAAATAGGATGATCACGCAGCAGTGAGGGCTCTTCGATACTGCACGGTACTGTCTTTCCAAGCTAGTCGGAAGACTTCCAGTTCGGAGTGGCGCCATTTCCGTTCCAATTTTCGGAACATTTCTGTATACCAGGGAGCTAGATTCTTATGACAAATGTTTTTAGGGGTGCGACTGCATCTAGGGTATTGCGCAAGGTTAAATTGAGTTCCTCAGTTAGGTGGTTAACTGATTTTTATCCTCTGATGTCCTTGGGTAGGCAGAGGGAGTCTGGAAGGGCATCAAGGAATCTTTGGGTTGTCTGAGAATTTATAGCACGACTTTTGATGCTCCTTGGTTGGGGTCTGTGCAAATTATTTGTTGCAATTGCAAACGTAATAAAATGGTGGTCCGATAGTCCAAGATTATGAGGAAAAACATTAAGATCCACAACATTTATTCCATGGGACAAAACTAGATCCAGAGTATGCCTGTGACAGTGAGTAGGTCCAAAGACATGTTGGACAAAACCCACTGAGTCGATGATGGCTCCGAAAGCCTTTTGGAGTGGGTCTGTGGACTTTTCCATGTGAATATTAAAATCACCAAAAATTAGAATATTATCTGCTATGACTACAAGGTCCGATAGGAATTAAGGGAACTCAGTGAGGAACACTGTATATGGCCCAGGAGGCCTGTAAACAGTAGCTATAAAAAGTGAATGAGTAGGCTGCATAGATTTCATGACTAGAAGCTCAAAAGGCGAAAACGTTTTTTGTTTTTGTAAATTGAAATTTGCTATCGTAAATGTTAGCAACACCTCCTGCCTTTGCGGGATGCACGGGGGATATGGTCACTAGTGTAACCGGGAGGTGAGGCCTCATTTAACACAGGAAATTCATCAGGCTTAAGCCATGTTTCAGTCAGGCCAATCATATCAAGATTATGATCAGTGATTAGTTCATTGACTCTAACTGCCTTTGGAGTGAGGGATCTAACATTAAGTAGCCCTATTTTGAGATGTGAGGTATCACAATCTCTTTCAATAATGGCAGGAATGGAGGAGGTCTTTATTCTAGTGAGATTGCTAAGGCGAACATCGCCATGTTTAGTTTTGCCCAACCTAGGTTGAGGCACAGAAACCGATGGTCACTCTGACAGAGCTTCAGAGTTCCTCTGTGGAGATGGGAGAATCATCCAGAAGGACAACAATCTCTGCAACCCTCCACCAATCAGGCCTTTATGGTAGAGTAGCCAGACAGAAGCCACTCCTCAGTAAAAAGCACATGACAGCTCACTTGGAGTTTTGCCAATAGGCACCTAAATGACTCTCAGACCATGAGAAACAAGATTATCTGGTCTGATGAAACAAGATTGTACTCTTTGAAAGCCAAGTGTCATGTCTGGAGGAAACCTGCCAAATCCCTACGGTGAAGCATGGTGTTGGCAGCATTATGTTGTAGGGATATTTTTCAATGGCCGGGACTGGGAGACCAGTCAGGCTTGAGGGAAAGATGAACTGTGCAAAGTAAAGAGAGATCCTTGATGAAAACCTGCTCCACAGCGCTCAGGACCTCAGTCTGGGGCGAAGGATCACCTTCCAACAGGACAATGACCCTAAGCACACAGCCAAGAGAACGCCAGAGTGGTTTCGGGACAAGTCTCTGAATGTCCTTGAGTGGCCCAGCCAGAGCCCAGACTTGGACCCGATCTAACATCTCTGGGGAGACCTGAAAATCTCTTGAGAGACCAGAAAATCTCTTGAGAGATCTGAAAATAGATGTGCAGCAACGCTCCCCATCCAACCTGACAGAGATGAAGAGGATCTGCAGAGGAGAATGGGAGAAACTCAGTCACAAAGTGCTATGCGGAAACCCAGCCTAAATCACCAAATAGCAAGTGATGCAGATGTAGAAGCATGGTAGCTTGGAAAACTCCCTGAAAGGCAGGAACCTAGGAAGAAACCTAGAGAGGAACCAGGTTCTGAGGGGAGGCCAGTCCTTTTCTGGCTGTGCCGGGTGGAGATTATAACAGTACATGTACAAGATGTTCAAACGTTCATAGATGACCAGCAGGGTCAAATAATAATAATCACAGTAGTTGTAGAGGGTGCAACACGTCAGCACCTCAGGAGTAAATGTCATTTGGCTTTTCATAGCCAATCACTCAGAATTAGAGACAGCAGGTGCGGTATAGAGAGAGAGTCGAAAACAGCAGGTCGGGGACAAGGTAGCACAACCGGTGAACAGATCAGGGTTACATAGCAGCAGGCAGAACAGTTGAAATGGAGCAGCAGTACGACCAGGTGGACAGCAAGGAGTCATCAGGTGAGGTAGTGCTGAGGCATGTTCCTAGGGCTCAAGTCCTCCTCCGAGAGAGAGAGAAAGATAAAGAGAGGGAGCATATTTCAATTCACACAGGACACCGGATAAGACATCAGAAATACTCCAGATAACAGACTGACCCTAGCCCCCCGACACAAACTATTGCAGCATAATTACTGGAGGCTGAGACAGGAGGGGTCGGGAGACACTGTGGCCCCGTCCGACTATACCCCTGGACAGGGCCAACCAGGCAGGGGCTTTATTACAGACAGAAATACTCCTCAGTTTCATTCATCAGCTGTCCGGATGGCGGGTCTCAAACGATCCCGCAGGTTAAGAAGCCGGGTGTGAAGGTCCTGGGCTGGCGTGGTTACACGTGGTCTGCGGTTGTGAGGCCGGTTGGACGTATTGCCAAATTCTCTAAAACGACGTTGGAGAAATTAACATTAAATTCACTGGCAACAGCTCTGGTGGACATTCCTGCAGTCAGCATGCTATTTGCACGTTCCCTCAAAACTTGAGACATCTGTGCCATTATGTTGTGTTTCAAAACTGCACATTTTAGAGTGGCCTTTTATTGTCCCCAGCACAAGATTTTTTTATTTTTTTATTTTTTTTTTCACCTTTATTTAACCAGGTAAGCAAGTTGAGAACAAGTTCTCATTTACAATTGCGACCTGGCCAAGATAAAGCAAAGCAGTTCGACACATACAACGACACAGAGTTACACATGGAGTAAAACAAACATACAGTCAATAATACAGTAAAAAAAAAAACAAGTCACAAGATTCACCTGCGTAGGTGGATGGATTATCTTGGTAAAGGAGAAATGCTCACTAACAGGGATGAAAATAAATGTATGCACAAAATTGGAGAGAAATAAGATTTTTGTGCGTATGGAACATTTCTGGGATCTTAAATTTCAGGTCATGAAACACGGAACTAACACTTAATGTGTTGTTTATATATTTTTGTTCAGTGTAGATTGAGACACCCCTGCCTCAGAACAATTTAAGAATATTCAACTGATTTCAAAGCCCACTCAGCTTGTCACATTCTGATTTCACCTGCCCTTGTGATTGTCTCCACCCCACTCCAGGTGTCACCCATCTTCCCCATTATACACTGTGTATTTATACCTGTGTTGTCTGTTTGTCCGTTGCTAGTTTGTCTTGTTTGTCAGGTTAACCAGCGTGTTTGTTCTCAGCGCCTGCTTTTCCCAGTCTCTCTTTTCTCGCCCTCCTGGTTTTGACCCTTGCCTGTCTGGACTCTGAGCCCACCTGCCTGACAACTCTGCCTGACCCTGAGCCTGGCTACCGACCTGTGCCTTGGCCCCACCTCTGGATTGTTGACCTCTGTCTACCCTGAGCCGGCCTGCCGTCCGGTACCATTGCCCCACCTCTGGTTTACTGACCCCTGCCTGTCTTGACCTGTCTATTGCCTGCCCCTGTTGGAATATTAAACCATTGTCAATTTGACGTGTCTGCATCTGGGTCTTACCTTGATTCCTGATACAGCTCAAATGTGGAAAACCCTGCTAACTCCTCACTGATTGATTTAATTCTGACTAATAGCCCCCACAAGTATTTGTCTAGTGGTGTCTTGGCAAATTATCTCAGCGATCACTGTCATATTGCATGTATTAGAGATACCAAACAGAAAAATACTGATCCTCATTTAATTATGAAGCCATACTGTATCTAATCTTTTTACTTTTCTGCTGGGATTCTTCATTTTTTATTACTGAGCTTTCCTTTATCAGCTGTATACCTGACCATGAATTGGCTGTAGAACATTTGTCATCTATTTTTATCTCTCTTGCAGACAAACTTGCCCCCTTTAAACACCTTTGAGTAAAAAATATGGCAAATCCTTAATTCTCTATAGAACTTTCAGATCTCATTATGAGGAGACTACTGATGATCCGTCAACATTTTGGGAAACAGTTAATGCACTGAAGTGTGATAATGAATCTCTTTCCTCGCCTAAGCAAGATGTCAGACTCTAGCATCATTACAGAGAAAAAATTAATCATCATGAATCAGCATTTTATACCTGCATGCTTTTTATTTAAAATAAATGGTGGTTTAATTGACCCTGGTCAGTCGACTGCTTTTCCCTCTCCTAGCCTCTAATTGACATGATGGAAGATCCATCAACTTCTAGTGAATCTTTGTTTTCATTTCAACAACTTTCTACTTGTGATGTGCTAGACACCTTGCTTAAGATTGATGTTAAAAAAAATTCACTGGGCTGATTTTCTTGATCCTTTCTTGGTGCAGATTTCTGCTCCACTGATTGTGGAATCATTGACACATTTTTTACCTTCTCGGTTGCTATCCCTAGGGTTTGGATGGCTGTCCATGTGCTCCTTCTCCACAAATGAGGTGACCCCACTGACATGAATAATTAATCGCCTGATCTCTGAACTGTTTTGCCTCGTGAAAATCTTAGAATATTTAATCAACAAGATGTATTCTAAGTGCTTATCAATCGGGTTTCAGGCCAGATCATAGCATATTTCTGCTGCTTCATTTGTTATAAATGATCAAGTAAACTGTATGGACAGAAGGCAGCATTGTGCTGCCCTTTTCATTGACCTTTCGATAATGTTGACCACTCATTATTCATTCATAGGTTATCTGAAATTGGCCTGGATCAGGCGGCATGCATTTGGTTTGAAAATTATCTGACAGACAGGACACAATGTGTATCTTCTGATGGTGTTAAGTCAGGGTTCCTTAATATTACTAAAGCTGTCCCACAAGGGTCGATGTTGGGCCTTGTACTTTTTACTATCTATGTAAACAATATTGGTTTGTCTGTAAGTAATTGTAAACTCCACTTGTCTGTAGACGATACTGTTGTGTATACCGTTGCCCCTTCTGTTGACAAGGCTCTTTCGGAGCTACAATCTGCATTTATTGCTTTGTAGAAACCTTTTGTTGAACTGAAATGGGTACTTAATGCAGGTAAAAACGAAGTACATGTTATTTTCCAAAACTCTTAAAAATGTATCTGATTTATGCATGGATGGTGCCCAAATTGATTATGTCACACTTCTCTCCTCTCTGTTCCTACATTCGTCCTCTCCTCCATCTCTTCCCTCCTCTCCCTAGTGGTTAGAGCGTTGGGCCAGTAACCGAAAGGTTGCTGGATCGTATTCCCGAGCTGACAAAGTAAAAATCTGTCGTTCTGCCCCTGAGCAAGGCAGTTATCCCACTGTTACCCGGGCGCCGAAGACTTGGATGTCGATTAAGGCAGCCGCCCGCACCTCTGATTCAGAGAGGTTGGGTTAAATGCAGGAGACACATTTCAGTTGAATGCATTCAGTTGTACAAATGACCTGGTATCCCCCTTTCCCTCTCTCACTCCCCCCCTCTCCCCCTATCTCTGACTCAACAGAGGTGACTGGTCTCATTTTCTCTCTCTAATCCTCCACATCATTATGTAAGGATGGAGGGATAGAGGGATGGTGTGGCTTGGTTGTTATTTTTGGCTGACCTAATATGAACACCGTAATTCCATATTTCCATACCTCAATCCCTCATCCTTCCATCTTTCTATCAAGTCACACTGAGGCATTCAGGAAGTCTCTAGTTATTACCTCTCGACTGCAAACATGTCACTGTTGGAACACTGTGTTTTCAGTTGTTCATTGGGATAGAGAGATAACGTCCCAACCTTGGTCAGATGATGTAACATCATCGTGCTGCTGTCCATGGCTCCGCTTATGAAGTCCACTTCCTCTTTTAATCTGTCAAGTAGAAAATCCCAAACACATGTTTTATATGAGCACACAGATTAGCACTAAAACACACTCTTTAGTCCCTGAATATCACATCTCATCAGACTCTCTCCTATCACACCGCTGTAGGCTAGGGGGGGGGGGTTCAAGCAGATGGGATTGTGGGATTTGGAGTCCAGACACAGTGTCCGTGTGAGAGATTAGTAGTCTGAGGCCCCACCTCTCCAGAGGAAATCCCATTTAGACACACAGTGGGGGAAACACATCATCATCGCCACAAACACACAAATTGCTCGACACACATTTACACACACTCTCCCCATAAAGAATAATCTTCTCTCACACAGAAACATCCTCAGTTACATGTAACATCTAGTCTCTTACTTGGGCTGTGAAAGGAGGGAGCAGAGCAGTGAACTAGTTTTGATGTTTAATGTCCGAACCCTCCATTGGAGAGGGAAGGGGAGGGGACTGTTAAAGATTAGCATAGCACTAAGGGCTCTATTCAATCTGTAAAGCTGTACTGTTACAGATTCCGCAATAGAAATGTAAAGGTCATTTCCGATTGAGCCGACATATGCAACGTTTACCGTGAATGCAGTCCCCGCTAAAGCGGAACATTGCCTTTAAATGTCAATCACGCTGTAAAGCAGCTGAATTTCCACGATGCGGATTGAATAGAGCCCTTAATCTTTGCAGATCTGAAGGAACGAGTGCATCGCCTCCTCTCAGCCCTGTGTGTGTGTGAGAGAGAGTGAGCGAGAGAGAAACACAGGCCAAAACAGAGGCCGAAGGCTACCTCCACAACTTTCAATTATAGATGGAGAGAGGGGTGTAGAGGGAGGGTAACAGGAAAGGGAGGAGGGATCACAGAGAATGACTAGAGGGGAAAGGAAAGGAAGGAGAGAGTGGAGATGAAGTTTGCAATAGCCTGCATAATGCCAGCTTCCTCTGTAATCCTTAGGAAACAGTGCCTACCATGCCAACATAAACTGTGGTAACACGGCACCATATTCCCTATATAGTGCAGTAACTTTGACCAGGGCCAATCAAAACTAGTGCACTACGCAGGGAATAGGGTGCCATTTGAGACGCAGACATGCATATAGACAAACACAGACACATTTGCATACAGATAGAATAACAATAGCCAGCTTTAGTTTATCAACTAAACACACTGGCACACATGCGTAGTATGTAACCTTGGCGTGATCCTGGACAACACCCTGTCGTTCTCAACTAACATCAAGGCGGTGGCCCGTTCTTGTAGGTTCATGCTCTACAACATCCGCAGAGTACGACCCTGCCTCACACAGGAAGCAGCGCAGGTCCTAATCCAGGCACTTGTCATCTCCCGTCTGGATTACTGCAACTCGCTGTTGGCTGGGCTCCCTGCCTGTGCCATTAAACCCCTACAACTCATCCAGAACGCCGCAGCCCGTCTGGTGTTCAACCTTCCCAAGTTCTCTCACGTCACCCCGCTCCTCCGCTCTCTCCACTGGCTTCCAGTTGAAGCTCGCATCCGCTACAAGACCATGGTGCTTGCCTACGGAGCTGTGAGGGGAACGGCACCTCAGTACCTCCAGGCTCTGATCAGGCCCTACACCCAAACAAGGGCACTGCGTTCATCCACCTCTGGCCTGCTCGCCTCCCTACCACTGAGGAAGTACAGTTCCTGCGCAGCCCAGTCAAAACTGTTCGCTGCTATGGCCCCCCAATGGTGGAACAAACTCCCTCACGACGCCAGGACAGCGGAGTCAATCACCACCTTCCGGAGACACCTGAAACCCCACCTCTTTCAGGAATACCTAGGATAGGATAAAGTAATCCTTCTCACCCCCTTAAAAGATTTAGATGCACTATTGTAAAGTGGCTGTTCCACTGGATGTCTTAAGGTGAACGCACCAATTTGTAAGTCGCTCTGGATAAGAGCGTCTGCTAAATGACTTAAATGTAAATGTAAATGTGTGTTTTCATTTTGTGTAGTCTGCAACACTGTGCCGAGACATGGGAGTCACAGATGAATATACCCAATAAAACTCAGATGTACACAACCACGGGGCTATAAAAATCACAAATGCAGAGATGTGATAGCAATACAGGCCTATGGTGTGTGTGTTTGTGTGCATGCTTTGCGAAGCCACGACGGCTACAATTGAAAGGATCCAACTACTATAAATCCACAGATACAGCCGTCGATAAGGCCTGGGTAAATTATAACCTTTCGCCAAGCAACGCAGTAATACACGAGTGCCTGTGTCAGTCAGTGGTTGTTAGCCTGGTGTCGCTCTGAGATGAATAACCCCTCAAAACAAGGATTGATATTGAAACGCGTCCTACAGGGAACGTTTAATAAATGTATCATCTCTCTCTCTCCACAGACACATAAACCTCAGGTGACAGAGTTCCTGCTCTGAGACGAGGGTTGTTAACGTCTTTGTTAGACTGTGATGCATTTGGCCATCAGCCTGCAGTTACCTCATATCCTGCCAACCGAGGTACTGATGAAACACACACACACGTTATACTTTACTCTATACAGACACATCTTATAACAGGGTTTCCCAACTGGCGGCTTGTTCCAAAGTATTCCCACGCATAATAGTATTCCCACGCATAATAGTATTCCCTCGCATAATAGTATTCCCTCGCATAATAGTATTCCCTCACATAATAATATTCCCTCACATAATAATATTCCCTCACATAATAGTATTCCCTCGCATAATAGTATTCCCACGCATAATAGTATTCCCTCACATAATAATATTCCCTCGCATAATAGTATTCCCTCACATAATAGTATTCCCTCGCATAATAGTATTCCCTCACATAATAGTATTCCCTCGCATAATAGTATTCCCACGCATAATAGTATTCCCTCACATAATAGTATTCCCACGCATAATAGTATTCCCTCACATAATAGTATTCCCTCGCATAATAGTATTCCCTCGCATAATAGTATTCCCTCGCATAATAGTATTCCCACGCATAATAGTATTCCCTCACATAATAGTATTCCCTCGCATAATAATATTCCCACGCATAATAGCATTCCCTCGCATAATAATATTCCCACGCATAATAACATTCCCACGCATAACAGTATTCCCGCACATAATAATATTCCCTCGCATAATAGTATTCCCACGCATAATAGTATTCCCTCACATAATAGCATTCCCACGCATAATAGTATTCCCACGCATAATAGTATTCCCACGCATAATAGTATTCCCTCGCATAATAGCATTCCCACGCATAATAGCATAATAGTATTCCCACGCATAATAGTATTCCCACACATAATAGTATTCCCACGCATAATAGTATTCCCACGCATAATAGTATTCCCACGCATAATAGCATTCCCACACATAGTATTCCCACGCATAATAATATTCCCTCGCATAATAGTATTCCCACGCATAATAGCATTCCCACACAAATAGCATTTCCATATACAAATTTAACCAAGGTTTCAAATAATTATGTTTTTGTCAAATGTTATATTTATTTGGGCTTCTTGCAATCAATTTGCAGTCTACAAATGATTTGTATTTATGTTCCGGCCCCTTGCCCATCCGCTGAAGAAAAGAAGTGCACTAATGGCAGTAATTGAAGTCCACTGCACTACTCTCTGACAAAGATACCTGGCAAATTTATCTGCCTCTCAAAGTCACAAAGGGTGTACCATGGTTTCATACCCCTTGACTTTTTCCACATTTTGTTGTGTTACAGGCTGAATTCAAAATGGATTAAACAGATGTATTTTTCTCACCCATCTACACACCATTAAGAAAAAGTGAGAACATGTTTTAGAAATGTTTACCACGCTGCACCTTGGTCCTCCTCTCTATCTCCAGACGACATCCGTTACAACGTGTTGATCATTGCCATATATTTTCAAGTAGATTTAAGTCAAAACTGTAACTCGGCCACTCAGTAACATTCACTGTCTTCTTGGTAAGCAATTTCAGTGTAGATTTGGCCTTGTGTTTTCCATTCCGTTTCTTTTTTATCCTGAAAAACCACTCAGTCCTTAACAATTACAAGCACACCCATAACATGATGCAGCCACTACTATGCTTAAAAATATGAAGCGGGGTACTCAGTAATGTGTTGAATTGGATTTGCCCCAAACATAACACTTTATTTTCAGGACAAAAAGTTAATTGCTTTGCCACAATTTTCGCAATATTACTTTAGTGCCTTGTTGCAAACAGGATGCATGTTTTGGAATATTTTTTATTTTGTACAGGCTTCCTTCTTTTCACTATCAATTAGGTTAGTATTGGGGAGTAACTACAATGTTGACGATCCATCCTCAGTTATCTCCTATCACAGCCATTAAACCCTGTAACTTGTTTTGGTCGCTTGGTGAAATCCCTGAGCAGTTTCCTTCCTCTCCGGCAACTTTGTAGTGACAGGGTGTATTGATACACCATCCAAAGTGTAATGAATAACTTCACCATGCTCAAAGGGATATTCAATGTCTGTTTTTTTCCATCTACCAAAAGGTGCCCTTCTTTGCTAGCATTGGAAAATCTCCCTGGTCTTTGTGGTTGAATCTGTGTTTAAAATTCACTGCTCGACTAAGGGACCTTACAGATAATTAATTGTATGTGTGGGGTACAGAGATGAAGTAGTCATTCAAAAATCATTTAAAACACTATTATTGCAGTCCATGCAACTTATTATGTGACTTGTAAAGCACATTTCTAATCCTGAACTTTAGGCTTGCCATAACAAAGGGGTTGAATTCTTATTGACTAAATATTTTTCAGCTGTTCTTTTTGTATGAATTTGTTTTGTTTTTAAATTCAACATAATTCAACTTTGACTTTAGGAGGTATTGTGTGAAGGCCAGTGACCAAAAATCAACATGTAATCAATTTTAAATTCAGGATCTAACAAAACAAAATGTAGAATAAGTCAAGGGGTATAAATACTTTCTGAAAGCACTGCAATTGATGATCCCTACCTTATA
Source organism: Oncorhynchus nerka (assembly GCF_034236695.1). Lineage (NCBI taxonomy): Eukaryota > Metazoa > Chordata > Actinopteri > Salmoniformes > Salmonidae > Oncorhynchus > Oncorhynchus nerka. Next base: position 48,343,580 of record NC_088403.1, on the reverse strand, counting down.
CCTTACTTAACCCTAAAACCTAACCTAACCCTAGCTACTGAACCCTAAAACTAATTCTAGCCTTAACCCTAAACCCACTAGAAATAGCATTTGACCTTGTGGGGACTAACAAAATGTCCCCAGTTGGTCAAATTTTTGTTAATTTAGTATTATCGTTGGGGTTTCTGGTCCCCACAAGTATAGTTAAACATGCACGCATGCACACACACACACACCCGATACCCTACTCTACAAACACACATACCTTATACCCTATTCTACTCTACAACGCTGATATTCACACACAAGCACACACACACACCTGATACCCTACTCTACAAACACACATACCTTATACCCTATTCTACTCTACAGCACTGATATTCACACACAAGCACACACAAACACAGCCATATAGGTTGCATACACTTTTTTCTCTCACACAATGATTATCTGTGGATAATTTTTCTCTCACACTACAAGGCCTGCAACAAGGCCCAACCTACAGAACAGTACAGGAATGATTCAATACAACTAAACCATATTCTGTCCCAACAGCACCCAGAGCTGTGTCTGCTACTGTAGTCTGGAACCAAGAGGGCTGGGATTAAACCTGTCCAACTGCTGACAGAATATAATCTAGAGGAGGAGAGGAATGGGGAAGGAGGAGGAGGAACCAGGGAGGAATAGGAAGGAGAACTAGATGGGAGGGAGACAGGGGAAGAGAAAAATAGTCTGAAAAAAACTCCTCACCGATCTTCAGTTGAGTGTGGTGTGCAGAGACATCGGAGACACCGCAAACAGTCGAACCACAGCCATGAATAGATCTGTGTGTGGTCTAAACCTCTCTAGAGATCTATATGTGAAATCAGTTCAACCACTCTCCAAAACTCTCCCTCTGTCAAACAAACCAGTCAACAACCAGAGCTGATGGATAGAAATATCATAGCCACTACGTCCCTTCCCTCAAGTTCCCAGTACAGACATGAAGGGCTTGAGTGCTGTTGGGATTTAGTGATGCATTACAAGAATTCTCCAAATGCCAGCCAGCCAAGCCAACCAAAGACAATAGGCAGCCTAGCCTCCCTGCAACCCATCTCCACTTCTCTTCTCTCTTCAGATAACTAGAGAACAGTACTTGTGAAAGAGAGGTTCTCTTGCAACACTGAAACAATGCACGGGTCATGGAGCAGCCCTTTCTTTGTGTGTCTAAGAGAGGCAGGCAATGGAGATGAGAGGGGAGGAGAGGAAACTAATGGAAAGGAGAGGAGAGGGGAGGAGAGGAGAGGAAGAGCGGGTTAAAATGACAAGATGATGAAGAGAGAAAAAGAACAAGAGAGCGGAAAAGAGACAATTATATGAAGTAGAAAATATAAATGTGCTGATGAGAGGAGAGAAAGTGAGGAAGTGGACAGGTCGACAAGGGACACAGCCTTAGCCCCACTCAAAACAGACTGAGGACAGGAGAGAGAAAAAGCCTGGCTGGTAGCTTTAAATACTTAAAGAGCCAGAGAGAGAGCCAGAGAAAGAGAGCCAAAGAGAGAGCCAGAGAAGGAGAGAGACAGAAGGAGAGAAAGACAAACCATGGGATAGAGAAATAGAGAGAGAAACAAGAGAGAGAGAGAGATGCAGTACAAACTGTGGCATTGTCTTTAAAACACAATCCTCTTTCCAGTCTCAGTAACATAACACACACACTCATCTCAGAGGAAGTATCAAAGTGTGTGTGTGTGTGTGTGTGTGTGTGTGTGTGTGTGTGTGTGTGTGTGTGTGTGTGTGTGTGTGTGTGTGTGTGTGTGTGTGTGTGTGTGTGTGTGTGTGGCGTAGAGTTCTCAAGAGTGTATGTACTGCTGCGTCTGGCGTGTTGGTTTGTGAGTTGTTTCTCCATCAGAGTGGTTAAATGGGAGGTATATAGAGTGCATCGTTTGAGGAAGTTTGGATGGGAGTGTCTGTCTTCTGCTGCTAGAGTGACAGGAAACGCGACTACCCTGAGATAAAGCATTATGAATACTGTAGACTTCCTCTCTCTCCTCTCCTCCCCCTTTCCTCTCCTCTCTTGCTCTCTCTCCTCTCCTCCCCCTTTCCTCTCCTCTCTTGCTCTCTCTCCTCTCCTCCCCCTTTCCACTCCTCTCTTGCTCTCTCTCCTCTCCTCCCCCTTTCCTCTCCTCTCTTGCTCTCTCTCTCTCCCTCCCTCCCTTTCTAAGCCTGTCATCCCGTGCTATCTTGTCATTTGTTTTGTTTTTCTAAAGCCGCCGATGCGAGTGCTGATCTGCTAAGTAGGAAAGCATTTTGAAATGAGCTTTATTTCTTTCTTTTTAATTACACCATTCTGAACAGGCGTTACGTAAAGGTATTATGACATGTCTATGGGGTTTGGTGCGACAGGGCTTTTTGGGGAGGATTAACTGGGTGATGCTAAGTACACTGATGATATCACAGTAGGAATGTTTGTATAATCATGCAGACAGCTTGGGATAGATATTAAACACTGATTTTGAAATGACATGCAGGCAAACTGCAGGCAAAGGGTGAGTTAGGTCACTGATTTGAGTATTCAGATTGTGGTGTTGCAGGTACACTCTCAGGTAAAAGAGTAAAACTGGGGTAATAACTACATGCAGCCGCGGGACAAGTTTTTTTCTTGAGCGGAAGGTCAGGGGGTCGGAACATAATTACAAATAATATGTAGACTGCAAATTGACTAAAACATAATCATTTCAAACCTTACTTGCATTTGTACACGGACACATATACAGTTGAAGTAGGAAGTTTACATACACTTAAGTTGGAGTCATTAAAACTCGTTTTTCAACCACTCCACAAATTTCTTGTTAACAAACTATAGTTTTGACAAGTTGGATAGGACATCTACTTTGTGCATGATGCGAGTAATTATTCCAGCAATTGTTTATAGACAGATTATTTCACTTATAATTCACTGTATCACAATTCCAGTGGGTCAGAAGTTAACATACACTAAGTTGACTGTGCCTTTAAACAGCTTGGAAAATTCCAGAAAATAATGTCATGGCTTTAGAAGCTTCTGATAGGCTAATTGACATCGTTTGAGTCAATTGGAGGTGTACCTGTGGATGCATTTCAAGGCCTACCTTCAACTCAGTGCCTCTTTGCAAAACATCATGGGAAAATCAAAAGAAATCAGCCAAGACTTCAGAAAAAAATGTAGACCTCCACATGTCTGGTTCATCCTTGGGAGCAATTTCCAAATGCCTGAAGGTACCACGTTCATCTGTACAAACAATAGTGCGCAAGTATAAACACCATGGGACCACACAGCCGTCATATCGCTCAGGAAGGAGACGCGATCTGTCTTCTAGAGATGAACGTACTTTGGTGCGAAAAGTGCAAATCAATTCCAGAACAATAGCAAAGCACCTTGTGAAGATGCTGGAGAAAACGAGTACAAATGTATCTATATCCACAGTAAAACGAGTCCTATAATCGACATAACCTGAAAGGCCCCTCAGCAAGGAAGAAGCCACTGCATCAAAACCGCCATAAAAAAGCCAGACTACGGTTTGCAACTGCACATGGGGACAAAGAGTTCTTTTTCGAGAAATGTCCTCTGGTCTGATATAGAAAGATAGAACTGTTTGGCCATAATGACCATCGTTATGTTTGGAGGAAAAAGGGGGAGGCTTGCAAGCCGAAGAACACCATCCCAACCGTGAAGCACGGGGGTGGCAGCATCATGTTGTGAGGGTGCTTTGCTACGGCAGGGACTGGTGCACTTCACAAAATAGATGGCATCATGAGGGAGGGAAAGTATGTGGATATATTGAAGCAACATCTCAAGACATCAGTCAGGAAGTTTTGCTTGGTCGCAAATGGGTCTTCCAAATGGACAATGACCCCAAACATACTTCCAAAGTTGTGGCAAAATGGCTTAAGGATAACAAAGTCAAGGTATTGGAGTGGCCATCACAAAGCATTGACCTCAATCCTATGGATCATTTGTGGGCAGAACTGAAATATCGTGTGCGAGCAAGGAGGCCTACAAACCTGACTCAGTTACACCAGCTCTCAGTTACACCAGGAGGAACGGGACAAAATTCACCCAACTTATTGTGGGAAGGTTGTTATAAGACTCCCTGAAACGTTTGACCCAAGTTAAACTTTTTAAAGGCAATGCTACCAAATACTAATTGAGTATATGTAAACTTCTGACCCACTGGGAACGTGATGAAAGAAATAAAAGCTGAAATAAATCATTTTCTCTAATATTATTCTGACATTTCACATTCTTAAAATAAAGTGGTAACTGACCTAAGACAGGGAATATTCACTAGGATTAAATGTCAGGAATTGTAAAAAACTGAGTTTAAATGTATTTGGCTAAGGTGTATGTAAACTTCCGACTTCAACTGTACCTCCCTACTATGCGTGGGGATACTTTGGAATAGATTTCCAAACTAAAATCACTCGGAGCTGATTTGCTGGCATTTTTCCAGCAGTTGTACAGGTTTCATCCCAGTCCTCTTGGTACCAGACTACAGTAGACACAGCTCTGGGTGCTGTTGGGACAGAATATGGTTTAGTTGTATTGAATCATTCCTGTACCAACACTTAAAAAAAATATATGCACATTTAATTGTTTTGTTCAGAAAACTTGGGGAGGCCAAATAAAATCACACTTGGGCTGCCAGTTGGGCAACCCTGGAGTAAAGGTTATATAGACATAGTCATAATTGTGTACTCATCTTTGAAGAGGTGTAAAGACCAAGAACAAATGCTTTGACAGCAAAGTCCCTTCATGGTGATTAACTAACGATACAGTAGTTTGACTGAGTTGACATTTAACCAGCACTTACAAGAAATCTAAAAAGCGTGAAATAATAGAAGAGATTGTCGGTGTGTCGGTACTGGACAGAGCTGTGGATGGATGGGATGGATGGATGGGGTCATGGAAACCTCCTAAAGCAATTAGGTGGCATCAGGGCTGCAGCGACGCTGGGTTGTGCCCAAATCTTTGTGTGTGGGTGTATATGTGTTGGGTTGGCACGGGCTGGGACTGCACTGTGATCGGCTGCCCAATAGACTGGATGGAATTACATTGACAATAGAGCCGTTGTGATATCACACTGAAACAGATTGTGATTAGCCCTGTATGATCCAGACGTGGGGAAAAGAGAGCGGGAGAGGGAGGGAGGGAGGAGAGAGGGAGAAAGAGAGAGAGTTGGAGGCTTGATCCAGAGGGGAAGATGGAGAGAGGGAGAAATAGAGAGAGTTGGAGTCTCGATCCAGAGAGGAAGATGGAGAGACGGAGAGAGGGAGGGTAGAAGGAGAAATAGAGAGAGTTGGAGGGTAAAGCTTTGATGCTTTGGGGGTTTTCTCTAGTAGAGGCATCAGAGAGAAATGGATGGATGGTGTCAGTCCTGAGGGAGGAGAGGAGAGAGAAGAGGCTCTTTTTCTCCCAGTCTCCCATGCCCCTCGCCTAATTCATTTACCCTTCCTTTTCTTCCGTCTCCTTCCTTCTTTGCCTCAGGCTTTCCCTGCATCCACTGACCCCCACACTACCTGAACATGAGGAGCCACTTCACCAAAGCTGCTTAGAAATACATTACAAACCATTGGTGCGTTCCTCTAACCAATTATCTGCTTCCCTTCTGTCTTTCCTGTCAATTATGACATCTCCTGATGTGAAACCTTTCTTCCTCCGTTTCTCCTCTCCTTCCTTGTCGCTTAGCTTCTATTTCTACGGGAAGCACACGCATGACAGACAGCTGATTGGTTAATTAGCTTCATAACTAACACGTGATTGGTGAAGTGTTCCCATGATGACACAACTGAGAGTCATTGTCCCAAAATAATGGCTCTCGGTGTGAAAGAAGAGAAGGGAACGAGAGAGCAAATAAATGAAAGGGATGAAATGAAAAAGAGCAGGTAACAAGGGAGTGAATAAATGAAAGGGATGAAATGAAAAAAGAGCATGTAACAAGGGAGTGAATAAATTAAAGGAATGAAATGGAAAAAAGAGCAGGTAACAAGGGAGTGAATAAATGAAAGGAATGAAATGGAAAAAAGAGCAGGTAACAAGGGAGTGAATAAATGAAAGGGATGAAATGAAAAAAGAGCATGTAACAAGGGAGTGAATAAATTAAAGGGATGAAATGAAAAAAGAGCATGTAACAAGGGAGTGAATAAATTAAAGGAATGAAATGGAAAAAAGAGCAGGTAACAAGGGAGTGAATAAAGGGTTAAGATGGCGGATGAATCTGACCTTGTCAATCCAGCAGGCTGTTAAATATGGATGATTAGCGAGAGGGTCACGGGAGGTCCTTAGTCAACACTAACTGAACGCTGTCACATTAAAGCTGTCGTAACGGCGTCGGATGTGTTGAACGGGTGTGTGTGTGTGTACTCTGGAGTCAGGCATGGTTAAACGGGGCAGGCATGGGCGTTTTTGAGAACAGATAGAGAGGGAAGTCTTAAATCATTCAGCTCTGGGTTGTCATCACCATTGCTCCTGTTTGTGTGTGCCTCTGTGTGTGTGTGTGTGTGTGTGTGTGTGTGTGTGTGTGTGTGTGTGTGTGTGTGTGTGTGTTCTTTCACCTGGTGGGAATAAATAGTGTGGTCCTGTCGAGAGGAGAGCGAGAGAGAGAGAGAGAGAGAAAGAGGACCTTGCGAGGTGTTTTCCATGTGGCTATTACCTCTCATTGGTACAACCAGCACTCAGTCAAGTCATTGACCTGACACACTCCTAAACGTACACACTCTCCTAAAAAGGCATACACACACTTCCCCTTTGGGCCCTTGCATCCCAACAAGACTTGTGTAATTACAGATGGACCAAAATAGGATCTATGTCACCTCAGAAGAAGGTCAACCTTTTGACTTCTCTAGTCATATTACTGGTTATCAGCAGTAGGACACAAGTCCTTTCTCTGCACCTACCTGTGAAAGTCCTTCTGATCCAAATGAAAGGTGACTGAGCTGGCATTGATGGATGACGCATCACTTAACGCCATCACACAATACTGAGCAACTCTTAGATGCTGAGAATATGTCTCCTCTTGTTATGAACAGGGAACAATTCAGATAGAAGCCAGAATATCTATCAGCTTATAACAGAGATATTAGAGTAAGAACGAGAAGGGAGAGATACAACTTGAGTGTCTTGAGCTTTAGCCCAGATGAAATGTTAATTGGACTTTGCTAGTGTTTCGCCATACTAGATGTCTTCAGAGGGGCTGTGGAAGGAGAGGAAACCCGACTGAAAAAACGCTGTTGTTCTCACCTTTCAACTAGCTCCTGGATCTCCTTCACTCCTTCACTCCTACACACACACACACACACACACACACACACACACACACACACACACACACACACACACACACACACAGACACACAGACACACACACACACACACACACACACACACACACACACACACACACAGACACACAGACACACAGACACACACCCACACACACACATACACACACACATAAGTATTAAATACCCTTCAGTGATCAGCTTTATAAATATTCATATAATCCCATGATTGCAGGAATGTAAATAAGTCAACAGACGTGAAATTAACAGCATCTGGTCATTAGGGGACGTGTGTGTTTGTAGAGAGAGAGAGAGCGAGAGAAAGCACTAACCCTGAAAATTGCTTAGATCATGTTTTCCTCATCTCCACGGTGGCTCTTGCTAGACTACAATTCCCCAGTGATTGTTGCGTAATAAACGTTCCTAAACTAAATCATCACCTCTTTTTCCCCCTTTCGGTAAAAAAAGAGAACGTCTTTAAAAGATGGAAAACATCAGTCTCTGGACACCAACTGATCACACTACACTTTGGCAGCTTCATTAACTAGTGAAGAGGTGACTCCGGGATGCTGGCCTTCTAGGCAGAGTTGCAAAGAAAAAGACATATCTCTGACTGGCCAAAAAAAGAAAAGATTAAGATGGGCAAAAGAACACAAACACTGGACAGAGGAACTCTACCTAGAAGCCCAGCATCCCAGAGTCGCCTCTTCACTGTTGACGTTGAGCCTGGTACTATTTAATGAAGCTGCCAGTTGAGAACTTGTGAGGTGTCTGTTTCTCAAATTAGACACTCTAATGTACTTGTCCTCTTGCTCAGTTGTGCACCGGGGCCTCCCACTCCTCTTTCTATTCTGGTTAGAGCCACTTTGCGTTGTTCTGTGAAGTACACAACGTTGTACGAGATCTTCCGTTTCTTATCAATTTCTCGGAATGGAATAGCCTTCATTTCTCAGAACAAGAATAGACTGGCGAGTTTCAGAAGAAAGTTATTTGTTTCTGGCCATTTTGAGCCTGTAATCCAACCCACAAATGCTGATGCTCCAGATACTCAACTAGTCTAAAGAAGGCCAGTTGTATTGCTTATTTAATCAGCACTACAGTTTTCAGGTGTGCTAACATAATTGCAAAAGGGTTTCTAATGATCAATTAGCCTTTTAAAATTATAAACTTGGATTAGTTAACACAATGGTTGCTGATAATGGAACTCTGTACGCTTATGTAGATATGCCATGAAATAATCTGTTGTTTACAGCTACAGTAGACATTTACAACTTTAACAATGTCTACACTGTATTTTTTGTGTTATTTTAATGGACAAACAAACAAGGACATTTCTAAATTACCCCAAACTTTTGAATGGTAGTGTGTGTATGTATATACAGTGCCTTGCAAAAGTATTCGGCCCCCTTGAACTTTGCGACCCAAAAATTTCAGTCTCTCGATGTGCAAAACTGATAGAGACATACCCCAAGCGACTTACAGCTGTAATCGCAGCAAAAGGTGGCGCTACAAAGTATTAACTTAAGGGGGCTGAATACTTTTGCACGCCCAATTTTTCAGTTTTTGATTTGTTAAAAAAGTTTGAAATATCCAATAAATGTCGTTCCACTTCATGATTGTGTCCCACTTGTTGTTGATTCTTCACAAAAAAATACAGCTTTATGTCTTTATGTTTGAAGCCTGAAATGTGGCAAAAGGTTGCAAAGTTCAAGGGGGCCGAATACTTTCGCAAGGCACTGTATATATATATATATATATATAATTTTTGTTGCAAAAATGTCTAAAATCCTGTTTTAACTTGGGAGGACACCACGGAAGAAGCCACTGATGTTCAAAAAAACCATTGCTGCACGTCTGAAGTTTGCAAAAGTGCACCCGGATGTTCCACAGCGCTGCTGGCAAAATATTCTGTGTACAGATGAAAATACAGTTGAGTTGTTTGGAAGGAACACACAACACTATGTGTGGAGTAAAAACACACAGCACACCAACATCAAAACCTCATCCCAACTGTAAAGTATGGTGGAGGGAGCATCATGGTTTGGGGCTGCTTTGCTGCCTCAGGGCCTGGACAACTTGCTATCATCAACGGAAAAATGAATTCCCAAGTTTATCAAGACATTTTGCGGGAGAATGTTTGGCTATCTGTCCGCCAATTGAAGTTCAAGAGAAGTTGGGTGATGCAACAGGACAACTACCCAAAACACAGAAGTAAATCAACAACAGAATGGCTTCAACAGAAGAAAATATGCCTTCTGGAGTGGCCCAGTCAGAGTTCTGACCTCAACCTGATTGAGATGCTGTGGCATGACCTCAAGAGAGCAGATCACACCAGACATCACAATAATATTGCTGAACTGAAACAGTTTTGTAAAGAGGAATGGTCCAAAATTCCTCCTGTCCGCTGTGCAGGTCTGATCCACAACTACAGAAAACATTTGGTTGAGGTTATTGCTGCCAAAGGAGGGTCAACCAGTTATTCAATCCAAGGCTTCACATACTTTTCCCACCCTGCACTGTGAAAGTTTATACGGTGTGTTCAAAAAAAGACATGAAAACGTATAATTGTTTGTGTATTATTAGTTTAAGCAGACTGTGTTTGTCTATTGTTGTGACCTAGATGAAGATCAGATCCAATTTTATGACCAATTTATGCAGAAATCCAGGTATTTCCAAAGGGTTCACATACAGTGGCAAGACAAAGTATGTTGACACGGGCACAGCATCGTCCAGGTTAGCGGAGGGTTTGACAAGCCGTGATTTCGTAGGCCCTTCACGCTCTAGTGACTCCTTGTGGTGGGCCAGGCGCCTGCAAGCTGACTTCGGTCGCCAGCTGGATAGTGTTTCCTCCAACACATTGGTGCGGCTGGCTTCCAGGTTAAGCGAGCAGTGTGTCAAAAAGCAGTGCGTCTTGGCAGGGTCGTGTTTTGGCGGATGCATGACTCTCGACTTTCGCCTCTCCCGAGTCCATCGGGGAGTTGCAGCGATGGAACAAGACTTTAACTAGCAATTGTATATCACGAAAGTAAAATTAACATGTATATGTTCGCACACGCACTTTCAAATACACACACACACACGCACTTATCCATGGAGTCCCCCCTCTTTCTCTTGTGAAGAGTACTAATGACTTATATCTCCAGATTACAACAAAAAAAAACTTCTCCCTGTGATGTAATTCTTACCCAATCATACAAATCTAGTCCTGACACTTCCCTTGAGTGTGTGGCTCTATGATGGACACATTCACATAAATAACGCTTCCAATACCGTCAACACACAGAAACACACACACATACGTATATACCCGCACATCCGACAGCCGTCCCCAAGGTCACCCTGGCTGTATGATAGAAGATAACTTCATAAGTTGTGAGTGTGACATCTGCCACCGCAGTGTGAGCATCCATTACACCAGTGAGCACGTTTCTCTCTCTCTCTCACACACACACACACACACACACACACACACACACACACACACACACACACACACACACACACACACACACACACACACACACACACACACACACACACACACCTGGGTAGAGCTCCTAAATCTCCATCAGTACTACCAGCCCACCTGAGGATCTGAACAGAAAAAACAAACTGATAAATGACTCAATTATGTCTGTGTATTTGCGTGTGGACACAGAACACCGCCCACAATCAGCTACAGAGCCACTAGGAGTAGTATAGTGGTGCCAGCTCCTGAGGGCGTAGAGGATTCACCAAGATTAGATTACCAGGCCAACAGTGATTAGAGAGACCAGGGGTCACATAATACATTGGCCCCTAGGGGACCAAACTACTACAACAGTTGTCATTACACCAAAGCTACTCAATACTACAGTACAGTTGTCCCTGTTCTGTTTTGTTTCATCTTTCATCTTTGTCTCTCTGAGCAGATGCTGTTATTGATGTTCGGCTATAGGCTAAATCCATTTGAATTCAATAACTTTTAATAGACACCTTTTCATGTGAATGAAGCCTTCCATATGTATTTGCCCATTGTAGAAGTGCTTAGATATTTTTGGGATATGAATGCCAAAATATTCAATAGTTAAAAGTGGACCCCTTTTGCATACCCCACCATACCAAGAGGCATACCCCACCATACCACGAGGCATACCCCACCATACCACGAGGCATACCCTACCATACCACGAGGCAGACCCCACCATACCACGAGGCATACCCCACCATATCACGAGGCATACCCCACCATACCACGAGGCATACCACGAGGCATACCCCACCATACCACGAGGCATCCATGTCTTCACCACTGTAAAAGATAAATGGTTGAGATGTATATAATCTTTAAACTTACTACAAACAGGGTTGTCAAACTGTTTTCATACAAATGAAGTCATTTTTTAGCTTTAAAGTCAATTGTCAGAAAACACTCATATACGTTGCAGGTTAGACACAATTTTGTATATTTTTGTGTTGTGCCTGCCATAGGTTGAGACACAACATTCCCTTGAATGCAGGGTGGGTGTCATGTTTTGGCTGATAAATGTACTATGGGAATAAAATACACATTTCGACTTTCAAATGGTACCACAAAAGATGTTTGGAGGTCTACACATCAGAGAAGGTTGAGTTTGAATGGGAATATCTGCTGTTTTAAATTATACTGTTAATCCTCCATAGGAAACCTGTGGAAATCCTAGAAAATACAGATAATAGAATGGACATGACCATTTAAGACGCTGGGTGGACCGGCGGCCATCTTTCTGGTAGTAATTATACATTTCCATTTCAATTCAATTTACATTTCAATGGTGTGTCAGCCAAATTACAGTGGTCTGAAGGGATAGGTCCAATCTATGAATTCTATTTCTATGACTGAAATGATACCCACCCTGTATCCCAGGGAACGTTGTGTCTCAACTGATGGCGGTCGCAACACAAGAACCTCAGATGGTGTAAAGTCGGGTCTAAGCTACAACATATGCAAATATGAAAAAAAACGTGAGTTTTTGTTTTGTTCAAGAAATGATGATATAGTTTAGCAGCCCTGTTTGTAAGTTTTTAAATGATATCAAACTAAACCGTTAATCTTCACCAGTGATGAAGATATGGATGTCTAATTGTATGGTGGGGTATGCAAAATTGGTCAACTTTGAGCACATGTATCTCTGGAATGTTTTGGCATTCAGGTCCAAAAGGTCACTTTCTGACCCCTTCTTCCAGGGTCAAACCTGTACGGAAAGTGTTGTTTCAATCAAAATGGATGCTGTCAAAAAGTGTTTGAACTCATATGGATTTACCCTGTAACAATGTGTCACCAATCAATAATAATGTTGTTTTTTTACACAAAATGTCCGTTGTGACACAGGTGCTGAAGGACTATAGACTGTGACAATTGACTTTGGGATTAATTGATGGACTGATTGACTAGTTAATTGACCTCTGTCATACAAGTGTGTTACACACCAAGTCCAAATCCTCGTCTTTGGACATGGAACTCTAATGCTCTAGTGAATGGAGGTTATTGGAGATGTGACCTTTTATTTGGCCAGACGATACGAGATATGGGCCAACAATCTGTCCCTATTCAAACTGTCTGAACATGAGTGATTCCCTCCTCCCCTTGTTCTTTTAACCTGGATTATTTTACCAGGTTAGTTGACTGACAACACATTCTCATTTACAGTAACTGGATCTACAACAATATAGTGTAACGAGTGCACTAGCGTATCAAGTTATATTTAAAGACGAGCTTCTCAATACGCTACAGTAGTCCCCATCAGCCTTTGATCTGAAAGCAAAAGGCCAGCTCCCGGGGGTATAGTGGAACAGTGTATCTGTGGCCGTGTGTGTGTGTGTGTGTGTGTGTGTGTGTGTGTGTGTGTGTGTGTGTGTGTGTGTGTGTGTGTGTGTGTGTGTGTGTGTGTGTGTGTGTGTGTGTGTGTGTGTGTGTGTGTGTGAGTGTGTGGAGGGGGACGGGGAGAGAGGGGGAGATGTATGTCTGAGGGAATGGAGAGTGACAGGCACCATTCACCTCCTGCCCCCCTGCTGGCTCGGACAGTCTTCCAGCTACGCCTCCACTGTCACATGGAGTATAGACATGGAAGGATGGAGGAGACATAACAGAGGTCTACCATTATAACAGAGACATGCTGTAATACAGGACTGGTTTCATAGACTGTGTCATGTGTTCTCTCTCTCACTCAGTCACACAAATACATGCCCACATTACAGCTTGTCTCTGTAACTCAGTCTGTGTTGCAATAGGTGACCTCATATTATGTTTGAGAGCTATAGTCTGTTACAGTAGAGTGGAATACTCTCTTTCATTCTACCTCTTGATTCTCCCTGGTCACCCCCCTTCCTGCAGGTGTCTCCATCTCCTTGTGTCAGTACATCCATACTGCATGTCAGTGTTCATCAGTCTCTATTGGAAAAGGAGATGTGTGGCTCAGAGCACCACGGACAGAGGGATGGATAGCGAGGGCTGGAATGAAGACTGGAGAAGGACACAGGGAGAGAGGGAGGGTTGAGATGACTCATCCTGCCGTGTGAAAGACAAGAAACACCAGCCGGCCGCTCTGCCCGGCACCCCGCCCTCCATTCTGCCATCCCTCCCTCGCTCCACCCCTCCCAAGACACACCAGCCAGGGGCTCTGCCCGGCGGCACCACTCTCTCTCTCCCTCCCTCTCTCCCTGTGTCCTTCCCCAGTCTTCGCTCCAGCCCTCGCTATCCATCCCTCTGTCTATCCGTGGTGCTCTGAGCCACACATCTCCTTTTCCAATAGAGACTGGAATATGGATGTACATCTGGTGTCAGAAACATTCACCGACACAGCATGTAGCCATGAATATGATTCCTTGCAGTATGTGAACAATATGCATGGTTCCTGGTTACGGGTATGTGTGTGTTTGACTGTGTTTGCGTGGTGCAGGGTTATACTCCTGTGGAGAGTTCATACTAACGTGTGTGTGTGTGTGTGTGTGTGTGTGTGTGTGTGTGTGTGTGTGTGTGTGTGTGTGAGAGAGAGAGTTTGTATGTGCGCGAGAGAGAGAGTGTGTATGTGCGCGCAAGGACTCAAGGGTGGCTTAAGTGCAGAACCATGTTCTCACAAGGGTTCTATGTGTGCGTGTGTACTCCGAACATACAGAACCCTTGTGAGAACATTATTCTGCACTTAAGCCACCCTTGAGTCCTTGCATGTCCAGTCTTCTCTCTGTATTTATTTCATGTATTCCCACGATAAGCTTGTTCTTCTCTTCCGGCAAACACATGCAAGAGGCATGAAGACCAACACACACAAACACACCTATTTCTGGGTTGCTGTTGTACTAGTATATCCACACCAGTTCCCTGACACAACAGCAATATCAGAAACATAGCGTGCCCACATGCCTCTACATCTCCCGTTCCCCTCTTCCACTGCAATCCACTGTCTGTTCTACCTTTCCTGCAATCCACTGTCTGTTCTACCTTTCCTGCAATCCACTGTCTGTTCTACCTTTCCTGCAATCCACTGTCTGTTCTACCTTTCCTGCAATCCACTGTCTGTTCTACCTTTCCTGCAATCCACTGTCTGTTCTACCTTTCCTGCAATCCACTGTCTGTTCTACCTTTCCTGCAATCCACTGTCTGTTCTACCTTTCCTGCAATCCACTGTCTGTTCTACCTTTCCTGCAATCCACTGTCTGTTCTACCTTTCCTGCAATCCACTGTCTGTTCTACCTTTCCTCCAATCCACTGTCTGTTCTACCTTTCCTCCAATCCACTGTCTGTTCTACTTTCCTCCAATCCACTGTCTGTTCTACCTTTCCTCCAATCCACTGTCTGTTCTACCTTTCCTGCAATCCACTGTCTGTTCTACCTTTCCTCCAATCCACTGTCTGTTCTACCTTTCCTGCAATCCACTGTCTGTTCTACCTTTCCTCCAATCCACTGTCTGTTCTACCTTTCCTCCAATCCACTGTCTGTTCTACCTTTCCTGCAATCCACTGTCTGTTCTACCTTTCCTGCAATCCCAGAAGAAAACAGGTGTTTGCACAATTGGATTCCACTTTTTCCCCAAGATTTATTTCCATGAGCTTTTCAGTCACTTATTGTTACGGGTCGAAAAGCAGCCAGGATAATAGATGATAGTGTTGGAGGTATGTGTCGAGTGGACGTGTGGTTTTTTGCGTGTTTGTGTGTGTGTGTGTGTGCGCGTTAATGCCTGCATTTATTCCCTGTATATTACTGACAATTTGACCACCCTCCCAGTCGAATGTGGGGCCAGTGGAAATCTCTCCTCTCCAGTGTTCAGATATCTAGGCGGAAAATGAAAGAAAAAAAAGAAGCAAACAATAGTCAGACAAGCAGAATAAATGTCCCTACATTGTGGTTTATGAGGGCAGGTAGCTGAGGCCCAGAACAGGGACTAATCAGTTGGAGAAGGGGTGTGGGAGAGTCTGTGGATTGGAGGTGTGAGTGGGGAGGGTTGGAGGAGTGGCTAGTAAAATTATGTTTCTGTCATTTTAGCCTCATCAGTACAGGAGCCAATACTGCCACCCCCTCCCTCCCTCCCTCTGTCCCTCAATGTCAATGCATAGTCTGTGGTGGTGACACGCACACAGAATATACAGGCGGATTTGGACGTCCCATTAGGAATTCCATTTTCCATCGACACGCACCTCATTTGAATTTCCCTCAGCAGTGTGTGATGTTCCTACGTGTGTACGCGTCCATGCATTTGTGCGCACGTGTGTGTGTGCTTACGTAGGCAGGTCGTGGTTTGCATTTGTATCGCTTTCAATGAGTTGGCATTCTTAGAATCAATTATTCTAGTAGACTAGGAGAGTGCTTTCGGTGGGCGAACGAGGGATGGAGGAGGGGATAAGTGATATCCCATCATCTCCCAACTGTGGCCGTCTGGCGACTGAAGCTCCACACACACACACACACACGCACGCACGAACACACACACACACACACACACACACACACACACAGTCTTCACTCCCTTTATAAAGCTGATCCTATTAAACTAAGTGCTATAATAAATACAGGTCTGCTTCCGAATTATTCAACATTACCCAGACTGGACCTACTCATCAGGAGGAAGAGAGGGATGAAGGAGAGAGAGAGAAAGAGAGAGAGAGAGAGAGAGAGAGAGATATAAGGGGTGGAAAATCTGTTCAGCATACATTTTTTCCTACGTGTATCTGAATGCATGCATGTGTCTGCGTGTGGAGAGTTCAAGTTCAAAGCCAATTGGGCCCCCTCTTGTAGAATTGCTGCTCCTCTAACAGGAGAATCGATGTGAGCAACTGCTGTAATGGCCACGGTAATAACTGGTAAATAAACACCATAACAGAGGGATCAATAACAGGTCGTAGGGTAATCACTGCCCTCTAAGAGGCTAATATCCGAGGCGTAACAATAACCCATAAATTATACTGCCTTTTCTTTCCCCAGTCATACTGTATTGATGTGTATTCCTGCCAGACCTGGGTTCACATACGATTTGAAGTATTTCAAATAGCTTAAGCTCCAGCCTGCCTGAATTGCAAGATGGATGGGTTTTCCCATTTTGGGACTGTTCTATTGGTCAATTAAGCAGGCAAGCTCAAGTATATACAGTACATTCGGAAGGTATTCAAATTTTTTGTTACGTTATACAGCCTTGTTCACCAGCTGCATACCACCCTGCATACCACTGCTGGCTTGCTTCTGAAGCTAAGCAGGGTTGGTCCTGGTCAGTTCCTGGATGGGAGACCAGATGCTGCTGGAAGTGGTGTTGTTGGGCCAGTAGGAGGCACTCTTTCCTCTGGTCTAAAAAAATATCCCAATGCCCCAGGGCAGTGATTGGGGACACTGCCCTGTGTAGGGTACTGTCTTTCGGATGGGATGTATTTTTTTTTAAAATTTACCTTTATTTTACTAGGCAAGTCAGTTAAGAACAAATTCTTATTTTCAATTATTTTCATTGACAGCCTAGTGGGTTAACTGCCTGTTCAGGGACAGAACGACAGATTGTACACTGGAGAGGAGAGATTTCCACTGGCCCCACATTCGACTGGGAGGGTGGTCAAATTGTCAGTAATATACAGGTTATATATATCGGTTACTATTCCAATGCTCTAACCACTAGGCTACCCTGCCGCCCCAGAGAGTCAGGGTGTCATTAAAGATCCCATGGCACGTATTGTAAGAGTAGGGGTGTTAACCCTGGTGTCCTGGCTCACCTAATAATCCCCAGTTTACAATTGGCTTATTCATCCCCCTCCTCTCCCCTGTAACTATTCCCCAGGTTGTTGCTGCAAATGAGAACGTGTTCTCAGTCAACTTACCTGCTAAAATAATGGAGAAATAAATAAATAAATACAATTCTAAAATTGATTAAATAGTTTTTTCCCTCATCAATCTACACACAATACCCCATATTGAAAATGTTGCAATTGTTTTCCCCCCTAAAAACTGAAATATCACATTTACATAAGTATTCAGACCCAGCACTTTTGGCGGTGATTACGGCCTCGAGTCTTCTTGGGTGTGATGCTACAAGCTTTGCACACCTGTTTTTGGGGAGTTTCTCCCATTCTTCTCTGCAGCTCAGGTCTCTCCAGGGATGTTCGATCGGGTTTAAGTCCGGGCTCTGGCTGGGCCAATTTAAGGACATTCAGAGATTTGTCCCGAAGCCACTCGTGTGTGGTCATTCCTGTGTGCTTACGGTTGTTGTCCTGTTGGAAGGTGAACCTTCGACCCAGTCCAAGGGCCTGGGCCCTCTGGAGCAGGTTTTCATCAAGGATCTCTATGTATTTTGCTCCGTTCATCTTTCCCTCGATCCTGACTAGTCTCCCAGTCCCTGCCGCTGAAAGACATCCCCACAACACGATGCTGCCACCACCATGCTTCACCGCAGGGATGGTGCCAGGTTTCCTCCAGACGTGACGCTTGGCATTCAGGCCAAAGAGTTCAATCTGGGTTTCATCAGACCAGATAATCTTGTTTCCCATGGTCTGAGAGTCCTTTAGGTGCCTTTTGGCAAACTACAAGTGGGCTGTCATGTGCATTTTACTGAGGAGTGGCTTTCATCTGGCCACTCTACCATAAAGGCCGGATGGGTGGAGTGCTGCAGAGATGGTTGTCATTCTGGAAGGTTCTCCCATCTCCACAGAGGAACTCTGGAGCTTTGTCAGCGTGACCATTGGGTTCTTCTTCACCTCCCTGACCAAGGCCCTTCTCCCCCGATTGCTCAGTTTGGTCAGGCGGCCAGCTCTAGGAAGAGTCTTGGTGGTTCCAAACGTATTCCATTTAAGAATGATGGAGGCCACTGTGTTCTTGGGGACCTTCAATGCTGCAAAAATATTTTGATACCCTTCCCCAGATCTGTCTCTCGACACAATCCTGTCTCTGAGCTTTACAGACAATTCCTTCGACCTCATGGCTTGTTTTTTGCCCTGACATGCACTGTCAACTGTGGGACCTCATATAGACAGGTGTGTGCCTTTCCAAATCATGTCCAGTAAATGTAATTTACCCCAGGTGGACTCAATCAAGTTGTAGAATCATCTCTAGCATGATCAATGGAAACAGGATGCACCAAAGGTCAATTTCGAGTCTCATAGCAAAAGGTCTGAATACTTATGTAAATAAGGTATTTCAGTTTTTTTTTTCTGTTTGCAAACATTTCTAAAAACTTGTTTTCGCTTTGTCATTGTGAGGTATTGTGTGTAAATGATGCAATCTCAAATTCACTCCACACTGCCCTTTCCCACCTGGACAAAAGGAACACTTATGTGAGAATGCTATTCATTTACTACAGCTCAGCGTTCAACACCATAGTACTAGCAAAGCTCATCACTAAACTAAGGATTCTGGGACTAAGCACCTCCCTCTGCAACTGGATCCTGGACTTCCTGACGGGCCGCCCCAGGTGGTGAGGGTAGGTAGCAACACATCTACCACGCTGATCCTCAACACAGGAGCTCCCCAGGGGTGAGTGCTCAGTCCCCTCCTGTACTCCCTGTTCACCTACGACTGCATGGCCAGGCACAACTCCAACACCATCATTAAGTTTGCAGACAACAAAACAGTGGTAGGCCTGATCACCGACAACGACGAGACAGCCTATAGGGAGGTCAGAGACCTGGCCGTGTGGTGCCAGAATAACAACCTATCATGGTCGAAATGGCTGCAAAGAAACCACTACTAAAAGGGCACCAATAATAAGAAGAGACTTGTTTGGGCCAAGAAACACGAGCGATGGGCATTAGACCGGTGGAAATGTGTCCTTTGTTCTGATGTGTCCAAACGTGCGATTTTTGGTTCCAACCGCTGTGTCTTTGTGAGATGCAGAGTAGGTGAACAGATGTTCACCGCATGTGTGGTTCCCACCGTGAAGCATGGAGAAGGAGGTGTGATGGTGTGGGGGTGCTTTGCTGGTGACACTGTCAGTGATTTATTTAGAAATCAAGGCACACTTAACCAGCATGGCTGCCACAGCATTCTGCAGCGATATGCAAATCTACCAGACTACGGTTTGCAACTGCACATGGGGACAAAGATCGTACTTTTTGGAGAAATGTCCTCTGGTCTGATGAAACAAAAATAGACCTGTTTGGCCATAAGGACAACAAAGTCAAGGTACTGGAGTGGCCAACACAAAGCCCTGACCTCAATCCAATAGAAATGTATGGGTAGGACTGAAAAAGCGTGTGCGAGCAAGGAGGCCTACAAACCTGACTCAGTTACGCCAGCTCTGTCAGGAGGAATGGGCCAAAATTCAATCAACTTATCAGCTTGTGGAAGGCTACCCAAAACGTTTGACCCAAGTTAAACAATTTAAAGTTAATGCTACCAAATACTAATGAAGTGTATGTAAACTTCTGACCCACTGGGAATGTGGTGAAAGAAATAAAAGCTGAAATAAATAATTATCTCTACTATTATTCTGACTTTTCACATTCTTAAAATAAAGTGGTGATCCTAACTGACGTACGACAGGGAATATTTACTAGGATTAAGTGTCAGGACTTGTGAAAAACTGAGTTTAAATGTATTTGGCTAAGGTGTATGTAAACTTCCGATTTCAACTGTATATATAGTTATCATTATTTTAGTTTATCATTATTTTAGAGCGCCCAGTCCCACATGCCTCAGATACGTCCTTTGTCCCACTTCCCACACGTGGTGACCTCACCCAGCATAACTAGTACGTCCAGAGATGCAACCTCTCTTATCGCATCGCAGACATGTTACAAAGTGACATTTATAGTTAGATCAGTTCAGCACCTTTCATAGCAGTCCAGGTGGATGACACCACAGACATATCCTGCAAATGTCAGTTGACAATCATAGCACGCTATGTCAATGATAAGGGTGTTATGTGGAAGAAATTCATGTTAGTTATTTTTTTTTAGCTTGGCTGGGATAAAGATTAAATTGCCCAGAGCAATGCTCTGAAACAGAAACTGAAGGAGTTCATGTAAAAAAAATTACTTGATGTTTTAAAGGCCATTTTTGCTCACAGAACTAACTGTTTCAGGGCCTGCAAAGCAAATATCTTGATGTAAGACATTCTTGTGTACGGGTTGATAGTACACGGAGTACACTGAAAGCCATCGGAAGAGATGCAAAGTTTCAAGGGATATATGACAACTCTGTCCGGATGGTTGGAATGGAAGATGAAAGACGCAAAAGATGCTGTCGTGGCTTTGCATCAATGTGAGCAGGGAGTCAACCACTGGGACGACTCTGACAATGACCCAAGCTCCCTGGACAGACACTGATGACTGTACTTTCAAATTCTCAATGGAATTAACCTACACATGACCCAGAGGTTTGTTGACATGAAGAGCCTCGACTCCTTCCTTGTACTTGATCATGGGTCATTTCCTGAGTACTCAAAGGAAGAGGGGTTTCCTGAGAGTACTCACACAGCCGTTCCAGAAGTACCCTTTCTTGGACAACCAGAGTTTGAAAAAATGAGCTGCATCTAATCTATGCTGATGCCTCCTTCCACAAACCACCAGGTGAGCTGCTGCAATCACTTGTGAAAAATGACCTGACCACCAATTTACCCGAGGTATGCAAGCTCCTGAAACTGATGCTCACCATCCCGGTTACAAGTATATGAGCTGAAAGGTCATTTTCCTGTCTGAAAAGGATTCAAACCGACCTACGCAATGGCTGTGGAGAAGAGAGACTAGTTTTCATTTACCATTGAAAACACAACTGATTGTTTCATTGTCCGTTTTTATTTCAATTTGATGGATTGAAATGTCTTACTGGTGGTGTGAGTGTTGATTGTCATCATTCAGTACTGCAGGGTAGGACTTGAGTCATATGGGGACACCAGCTGTTATTGTTTATTTACATCTGTGTTTCTTCACCTTAGGGTCAACGTTCCTTTAATTTCTCCTTTCCCTAATCTATCCATCCTTCATCCTTGTCCCCATTTCCCCTCCAAATCCAACCCCCTTCCTCCTTGCTCTCTCTATTTCCCTCAGCATTGCACCTATGCAATGCTGCTAAACCAGCGTTAAGGCGAAGGCTGGAAAATGCCTGTACGTGAGTTTTTACATGATGAAATTGCACCCACTTAGCGCCAGCTGAAAATAAAGCCCAATGTCTCATAATTTCTTGGGTTTCTTATCAAATTAAACGAAATAGGGGGAAAACAAATGTTTTTTTAATGTTTCTAAATACGAGATTCACCGGCACATCTCTCCTTCCATGGGCACTGTGCGTCATGTCTGGGCTGGGCTTCCTCTGTCAAAAGCATGCCATTATCATCAACTGTTACCTTTAAGACCTGCTTTTTGTGGGTCTTAAAACTTCCCATTAGCACTGCATGAAATTGTGACTTTTTTAAGGACACACCTCAAATATTGCCATGCTATTGTTTGAGGTGAGTACACCATTTTGAACATGAAAATGTATTAATAAACAAATTAGGCACATTTGGGCAGTCTTGATCCAAAACTTTGAACAGAAATTAAATGGTTCATTGGATCAGTGTAAAACTCTGCACATACACAGATGCCATCTAGTGGGCAAAATCTAAATTGCACCTGGGCTGGAATAAAATATTTTAACATGGGGGGGGTATGGCCTTTTTTGCACGTTATTTTGTTATTAATACGTGTCACATATCAGTTTGCAAACAATGTAAAAAAATATATACCATTGAGTTAATAAAGCTGCATACAAACATGCTCTTTTTTGTTTTCTTGAGTAAGGCAGTTCCAAAATGCAGGTGTTTCAGCCTAGCTCAGTGCTTTTTGTTGTGGTGGGGCAAGCCAGCAGAAAATATGGAGCGTTGCGCCGTGATTGGCTCAGTGTTCTGTCACTCATGGGGACACTACGTCACCGCCAAGTGTAAGAGTAGAGCTTGAAAATTCTAGCCCCTTGGGTGCTGCCATAGAGTTACATTAGAAGTGCCCATCCAAGAAGGCTCAAGTTCATTGGACACAGATAACATGATGTCAAATCACGTTATATGTACAGTAGCTTTGATTGGACTGATCATAATTTCAAATTCTTAGCTTGCCGTCATCATCATGAATCAAGTCGACAATCTACTGGCAAATCCACGTTAATCCTTGTTATATGAAGAGAAATAATGAAGAGAAATTATAGATAAAATGTATCGGTGCTCATCGGCCATTGGACATAAACATTACACTACAAGTTGGAAATCGCACATTCAACAATGAGTGGTTTGGAAGGAATCAGCGACAGTGGCTAACTGCAAGCATTGCAAAGAAATCACTAGCCTGCTATTCATTGGAGTGGCTGTGTGGTACCAAATCTAGGATTTTCAAGTTTAAAATGATAAACATTCAATATTGGCCATGCTGTCAATGAAGCATGATTTGCGCAGTGCTCAAAATAACTGTTAACTCGGAACTACAAAAACTTGACCTTAGTGAGTTCAAGACAACTGGGAAGTCGGGAATTTTTATTTTTTATTTCACCTTTATTTAACCAGGTAGGCTAGTTGAGAACAGGTTCTCATTTGCAACTGCGACCTGGTCAAGATAAAGCATAGCAGAGTGAACAGACAACACAGAGTTACACATGGAGTAAACAATTAACAAGTCAATAACACAGTAGAGAAAAAAAAGGGGAGTCTATATACAATGTGTGCAAAAGGCATGAGGAGGTAGGCGAATAATTACAATATTGCAGATTAACACTGGAGTGATAAATGATCAGATGATCATGTACAGGTAGAGATATTTGTGTGCAAAAGAGCAGAAGGTAAATAAATAAAAACTGTGGGGATGAGGTAGGTGAAAATGGGTGGGCTATTTACCAATAGATTATGTACAGCTGCAGCGATCGGTTAGCTGCTCAGATAGCTGATGTTTGAAGTTGGTGAGGGAGATAAAAGTCTCCAACTTCAGCGATTTTTGCAAATCGTTCCAGTCACAGGCAGCAGAGTACTGGAACGAAAGGCCGCCGAATGAGGTGTTGGCTTTGGGGATGCTCAATGAGATACACCTGCTGGAGCGCGTGCTACGGATGGGTGTTGCCATCGTGACCAGTGAGCTGAGATAAGGCGGAGCTTTGCCTAGCATGGCCTTGTAGATGACCTGGAGCCAGTGGGTCTGGCGACGAAAATGTAGCCAGGGCCAGCCGACTAGAGCATACAAGTCGCAGTGGTGGGTAGTATAAGGTGCTTTAGTGACAAAACGGATGGCACTGTGATAAACTGCATCCAGTTTGCTGAGAAGACTGTTGGAAGCCATTTTGTAGATGACATCGCCGAAGTCGAGGATCGGTAGGATAGTCAGTTTTACTAGGGTAAGCTTGGCAGCGTGAGTGAAGGAGGCTTTGTTGCGGAATAGAAAGCCGACTCTTGATTTGATTTTCGATTGGAGATGTTTGATATGGGTCTGGAAGGAGAGTTTGCAGTCTAGCCAGACACCTAGGTACTTATAGGTGTCCACATATTCAAGGTCGGAACTATCCAGTGTGGTGATGATAGTCGGGCAAGCGGGTGCAGGCAGCGATCGGTTGAAAAGCATGCATTTGGTTTTACTAGCGTTTAAGAGCAGTTGGAGGCCACGGAAGGAGTGTTGTATGGCATTGAAGCTCGATTGGAGGTTAGATAGCACAGTGTCCAATGACGGGCCGAAAGTGTATAGAATGGTGTCGTCTGCGTAGAGGTGGATCAGGGAATCGCCCGCAGCAAGAGCAACATCATTGATATACACAGAGAAAAGAGTCGGCCCGAGAATTGAACCCTGTGGCACCCCCATAGAGACTGCCAGAGGACCGGAAAACATGCCCTCCGATTTGACACACTGAACTCTGTCTGCAAAGTAATTGGTGAACCAGGCAAGGCAGTCATCCGAAAAGCCGAGGCTACTGAGTCTGCCGATAAGAATATGGTGATTGACAGAGTCAAAAGCCTTGGCAAGGTCGATGAAGACGGCTGCACAGTACTGTCTTTTATCGATGGCGGTTATGATGTCGTTTAGTACCTTGAGTGTGGCTGAGGTGCACCCGTGACCGGCTCGGAAACCAGATTGCATAGCGGAGAAGGTACGGTGGGATTCGAGATGGTCAGTGACCTGTTTGTTGACTTGGCTTTCAAAGACCTTAGATAGGCAGGGCAGAATGGATATAGGTCTGTAACAGTTTGGGTCCAGGGTGTCTCCCCCTTTGAAGAGGGGGATGACTGCGGCAGCTTTCCAATCCTTGGGGATCTCAGACGATATGAAAGAGAGGTTGAACAGGCTGGTAATAGGGGTTGCGACAATGGCGGCGGATAGTTTCAGAAATAGAGGGTCCAGATTGTCAAGCTCCGACTAGGAAAATACGTTTTGAACGATCATCCAACTCGGAATTGTAAATCCAGCCTCTTTCTAGAGCTACGACCTGAAGATCAATGATGTCATCATGATCTGACCTTGTTTTTGTCCGAGTTCCCAGTTGTCTTGAAGCACCATATATCCAGAGAATACCAGACTTTGATGACAAAATTTGCCTACGAAGGACCACCACACAACCTTCCTGTTCAAATGAGCACAGCACAACAAGGTAAGTCCTAAAATATATTGTATGTTGCTGCATGATGTAATATGCCAGGGAGATGTATACTATAGCTAAGAAAGTAGTACTAAGTATATGCTTTGTAGTAAGACGTTAGTAGCTGATGTGCATCACCCTAATAATTTGGTCTATTTACTCCTCTTAATTTTGCTTACTGTTCTGACTTGGTGGTGCACATGTAGCCTATATTAGCTGTTTTAAAGAAATGTAATCCTTGAATACTGTAAGAGCTTTCATTGTCTGCTTATATGCCCCCTGTATTTATCCTACGGTTCGGACTTGGTGTACAGGGAGAACACTAAGAATTGCCCATGTTCTGAATTCTGTCTTTGTACATTTCAAAAGTGCTAAACAAAGTGTTATATTGACTACATCTGTCCTAGCTCGCTCATTAATGTCTTTATCGAAATTACGGATGACCTCTTATCAGCTTGTTGTCCCCTTATGCCATAGTTTGTACATCTCAATTGTCAGTAGAGACCACATCTGTTTAAGCAAGTCAGCCATATCAGCTATGTTTTTTTTAAAGGCAGTAAATGAGGCTGAATGAACTGTTTTGCTGCCAGACAAGGCTCCGCTGATAGCCAGGTGTAGTGGTGGTAAGGTGTTGGGACAGCTTTATGTAGGCCGTGTGTGGGCACCGTTTGTCACCATTATAGTGCAATTAATTTAGTGTTGAGTAGTGTTGCCACACCAAGATTTACATGCTAAAATCGCCACTGCTGGCGCTAAGGACGTGCAAGTGTCAAACATACGTTAGTTTGCAATTTCGTCTTGCAAAAACTTGCATACTAGCATTTTCCAGCCCTAACGCCAGGTTCAACAATTGACCTGTTTAACATCAGCTCGCTTGCACATGAGTTTTCACTGTAATAGCTACTGTAAATGGGACAGTGCAGTTAGATTAACACGTACTGGAACCTTTTCGTGTTACTTACATGCTAATCGCATTAGCCTACTTTAGCTCAACCGTCCCATGGAAGGGACACCAATCCTGAAGAAGTTTTAAGGGCCTTTCTCTTGCATTTCAAAGATGATACAAAAAAAATACAAAATAATGTTTGTTTTTTCTTTGTATTATCATCTTTTACCAGATCTATTGTGTTATATTCTACTACATTCCATTCACATTTCCATAAACTCCAAAGTGTTTCCTTTCAAATGGTACCAAGAATATGCATATCCTTGCTTCAGGGCCTGAGCTACAGGATGTTAGATTTGGGTATGTCATTTTAGGCGAAAATTGAAAAAAAGGGGCTAATCCTTACATAGTTACATAGGGCTCTGAGATTATGTTTGGCACAGATTTATAATTGTAGGTTTATTTCATTACTCATCTTAATATTCCATACTTTTCATTGAAAAGCACAACTGATTGTTTCATTTTGTGTTTTTAATTGAATGAAATGTATTACTAGTGGTGTTTGAGTGTGTTTGTGTGTGTATTTTGTCTGTGTTGAGATTGTCACCACTCAGTACTGCAGGGTAGTTCTAGAGTCATACGGGGACATCAGCAGTTCCATAATCGCGCTGTTTTTGTTATTTATTGTTGTTTATTTACATCTGTTTCTTCACCTGAGGGTGAACACTCCTTTCATTTCTCCATTTCTCCTTTCCCTAATTTTATCCATGCTTCTCCTTGTCCCCCTTTCTCCTTCAAATATCCCCCTCCCTCCTTTTCGCTCGCTCTCCCTCCTTTCTCTCTCCCTGCCTCCATCGTTCAGTGAGAACCTGTTCCTTTGCCAGTATACATTCATCTCCATTATAGGATCCTATGTATTGAGAGTTTCTGGGGCGAGACAGAGCAGATTGCTGCTACTACTGCGACATTCCATAGGCACGCCTCACATCAGAGCTGGGTTAGCCTGGTCCCAGATCCGTTTGGGCTGTCTTGCCATGGCAACGACTGGGAAGGAGTTGGAAATACAGTACAAACAGATCTGGCACCAAGCTAGGCTTGGGTCTCTTCCCACCTTTGGTCTTATTTATTTTCCCCTCGGTTTCCTCTGGTCTGACCTCATAATACTGGAGGTGACCTCAGGGTCCTATTCCTTAGTGCACACCGTAGCGGAACGTTTTTGCAACAGGAAGTGAAAACCAACATTTCTTAGTGGACTATTTCAGGAAGTCCCTCCCTGTTTGTGTTTTCTTCTGTTTGGTGTCTAATGAATATGACTCTATGCCTGCTTGACACCAGCACCTTTTCCACTGTTTGGCATGGTTTTTTCACAGCTTCTTTCAATATTAAGTATCAACCTCTACCTTATTATATGGCTTGACATTTAAATGTTGACTATGCTGCTGCTCAGTATGGAGTATCTCAGCCACTGTTGTACTGTCCCACCTGACATTGGAACCACCTGCAAGCAATTTCTCTGTCCACTTCCCTAACCAATGAACATCCCCTTCCATCCCCCTTCCCTCATTACTCCATTCCTCAGTGATGAATTATCCCTAAATTGTGTTATTCTCTGGAGGGGGGCGGGCGTGCTGACGCAGGTTGAGAAGTTGTCTTCTGCCTTCTCCCTCCCGTTTCCACAGAGAGAGAGAGAGATACAGAGAGATTGATAATACAGTAGTAAGTTGAAGCCCGTTTGATCACAAACAACTTCTCTTCTTCCTCTCTATTCCTCCCTTTCTCTTACAGCATCTCTGAATACAGGGACAGATCAAAGATTCCATCTCTCCGTCCCTGCTCTCCTCGCCCCATATGAATTACAGACTTTCGTGAGGGGAATCGGAGAGTCGAGCAGGAATATGGTCATGCCTTCAAATATTCCGAAGTGAAATTGTTTCTTTAACATTTCCTTCCTAAAGAAGAGCTACTAAAATGCAGTACACACAAACAGTGGGTGGTAGTAGTCTACATCATGACTGATTAGGGATGTCTATGCCTGTGTTCATTCCATATCCCCTCTCCTGGCTTTAGGTAGTGTTGTACAGTAGACCTGTGTCCATTCCCTATAGTGTATGTTTGAAATAGTAATGGTGAGCTTCACATGCTCACTAGGCAGAACAGAGACCATTTACCATCAGAACCGGTTTGACCTCGAGAGCATTTACCATCAGATCCGGTTTGATCTCGAGACCATTTACCATCAGATCATGTTTGACCTCGAGACCATTTACCATCAGATCATGTTTGACCTCGAGACCATTTACCATCAGATCATGTTTGACCTCGAGACCATTTACCATCAGATCCGGTTTGACCTCGAGACCATTTACCATCAGATCCGGTTTGACCTCGAGACCATTTACCATCAGATCCGGTTTGACCTCGAGACCATTTACCATCAGATCCGGTTTGACCTCGAGACCATTTACCATCAGATCATGTTTGACCTCGAGACCATTTACCATCAGATCATGTTTGATCTCGAGACCATTTACCATCAGATCATGTTTGATCTCGAGACCATTTACCATCAGATCATGTTTGACCTCGAGACCATTTACCACCAGATCATGTTTGACCTCGAGACCATTTACCACCAGATCATGTTTGACCTCGAGATCATTTACCACCAGATCATGTTTGACCTCGAGACCATTTACCATCAGATCATGTTTGACCTCGAGACCATTTACCATCAGATCATGTTTTTGACCATTTACCATCAGACCATTTACCATCAGATCATGTTTGACCTCGAGACCATTTACCATCAGATCATGTTTGACCTCGAGACCATTTACCATCAGATCATGTTTGACCTCGAGACCATTTACCATCAGATCATGTTTGACCTCGAGACCATTTACCATCAGATCATGTTTGTCCTCGAGACCATTTACCATCAGATCATGTTTGACCTCGAGACCATTTACCATCAGATCATGTTTGACCTCGAGACCATTTACCATCAGATCCGGTTTGACCTCGAGACCATTTACCATCAGATCATGTTTGACCTCGAGACCATTTACCATCAGATCATGTTTGACCTCGAGACCATTTACCATCAGATCATGTTTGACCTCGAGACCATTTACCACCAGATCATGTTTGATCTCGAGACCATTTACCATCAGATCATGTTTGACCTCGAGACCATTTACCATCAGATCATGTTTGACCTCGAGACCATTTTACCATCAGATCATGTTTGACCTCGAGACCATTTACTATCAGATCATGTTTGACCTCGAGACCATTTACCACCAGATCCGGTTTGACCTCGAGACCATTTTACCATCAGATCCGGTTTGACCTCTAGAGACTGTTACATCTCACACTAGGACTATGACCAATGTTTATTGAGTGATCTAGTGTCCTACTGTCCAGATCTACTTTACATGTCTGTCTGGAGTTAGATAGGGTTCCCACCTGGCCTCATTCACTAGCATCCTAACCGTGAGGTTACAATGGCCCACTTTACCTGTACACAGGACAGGGGAGACTAGACTGGTGACACCATTCAAGGACAAACATGCAACTGGATACAGCAAGTTTGTGCACATTAACCAAACAACTCAAAATATAAGTCTATATCAAATTATAGAACAGATACAAGTTAAAACACATTACAGCAGCGTTTCCCAAACTAGGGGTCTGAAAGTGGGGTCGCGAGAGAAACTGTAAATCACGCTTGGTTCATAGTACCGGGGTTATGTCAGTAACCTCTAGTAGCCACTAGATGCAGTTGTAGTAAATAGAGCGGTTTCAGTTTTCTTCCCACAAATGTGACTATGGTGAGACCATGGTGCTTGCCTACGGAGCTGTGAGGGGAACGGCACCTCAGTACCTCCAGGCTCTGATCAGGCCCTACACCCAAACAAGGGCACTGCGTTCATCCACCTCTGGCCTGCTCGCCTCCCTACCACTGAGGAAGTACAGTTCCCGCTCAGCCCAGTCAAAACTGTTCGCTGCTCTGGCCCCCCAATGGTGGAACAAACTCCCTCACGACGCCAGGACAGCGGAGTCAATCACCACCTTCCGGAGACACCTGAAACCCCACCTCTTTAAGGAATACCTAGGATAGGATAAAGTAATCCTTCTCACCCCCCTTAAAAGATTTAGATGCACTATTGTAAAGTGGCTGTTCCACTGGATGTCTTAAGGTGAATGCACCAATTTGTAAGTCGCTCTGGATAAGAGCGTCTGCTAAATGACTTAAATGTAAATGTAATTATGTCCCCATCACTGAAGGATAATACTTTCAGGAACACGTACACTGAGTGTACAAAATATCAGGAAAACCTGCTTTTTCCATGACAGACTGACCAGGTGAATCCGGATGAACACTGATCCCTTATTGATGTCAACTTTAATCAGTGTAGATGAAGGGGAGGAAACAGGTTCAAGAAGGATTTTTAAGCCTTAAGACAACAGACATGGATTGTGTGTGTGCCATTCAGAGGGTAAATGGCAAGAATAAAGATGTGAAGTGCCTTTGAACGGGGTATGGTAGTAGGTGCCAGGCGCACTGAGTTTGTGTCAAGAACTGCAACGCTGCTGGGTTTTTCCACACTCAAAAGTTTCCCGTGTGTATCAAGAATGGTCCACCGCCCACATCCAGCCAACTTGACACAACTGTGGGAAGCATTGGAGTCAACATGGGCCAGCATCCCTGTGCAATGCTTTCGACACCTTGCCCGACGAATTGAGGCTGTTGAGGGCAAAAGCAGGTGCAACTCTAAACATTGGCCACTGATTTCATCATTTTTTATTTTTTTTTAACATGGTGGGATCTGGGAAAAGTTTTGAAATCAAAATTGGTCACAGGCCAAAAAAGTTTGTGAATCCCTGCAGTGCAGTCTCTGCAGATATACTGGTAGCTGTGTTGTGCTAATGAAGATAATTATACCCAGACTGGGGTGAATATCCTGAGCGTTCAGTCACTAGTCGGTCTTATACAGCAGCAGCCCAGCACACTGACAGAGGGGGAACGGAAAAGAGCGCTCTGTCTCCCTCTACCACTACACACCTAAGGGATCTAGGATTGACTGCATCCTCTCCATCCTTCCCTCATCTCCTCTGTGCTTCAGTGACCCAGGAAGACCCCTGCTGTCTCCTCCCCAGCCATGGACCAGCCAATCTGGCAACAGCCAGGCCTGGAGGGCTGATCTAGGGTGATATAACTGGTAGTGAGGTCATTGCTGTGCCAGGCCAGTCACACAATCCTGAAAGACCCTGGCCTTGTAATCTTCTTAATAGACCAGCAGATTGCTACTGTGGTCGTCAGGGTGAGTGTGTGTGTGTGTGTGTGTGTCAGTGTGTATAAGCAACTCTGCGAGTGTATGTTTCAGAGTCACTTTTGACCAGGGCAAATTGTCCAGATTAGTGTGGGTTTGCGAGTGTGTACCGGGGCCACAGACACATGCCTTTTCTCTCCCCTCTGGAACCTCTCCTGATGTTCTTATCCCAGTGTGACTATCTGAGAGGAGCAGAGCTGCACAGACAGTACATGGTGCTATATTTAGGCAGAAGTGCTGTCTCCTAGCACCCTCTGTTGGAACTGCACTGTATTGCTCCCCAGACCGAAAGGAAGGAAACTCGATTCCAAACTGATAGGATTTTTACTTAATGTCCTAATGTGATAAACAGCAAATTGTTGAGTCCCGGGGGAAAAAACATGGTTCACCAAAAATGTTGACTTGAATTGATCTTCAGATCTGCAGCCATGGATTAATGGACGTTCACAAGGCGTTTTGAATGACTTAGTTGTATTACAGTACTACTAGTCATAAAACACTCACCCCCCTCCATGTTGAGTACTTTCAGTTGATGCCAGATCTTCCCCCAGCACACCAACGATATGTAGCCCATGTAGGGAACAACAACAAACCCTGATGTTGCTTGAACCAACTGTGCCAACAGACCTTGTTAACATTCTTCTAGCCTGGTCCCAGATCTGTTCATGCCATACCTTAAGCAAGTACGGATAACTGCAGCCGCGAAGTGTGTCTGAAAGTGGGCGTGGCGAAATAAGTGGGTGGATCATCAGCGATGGGTGGAAGTAACATCAGCGCTGTTTCATTTGTTGGATGGTTTTGATTTGAGTTGTGTTTTCTGTTTCTTAACAGATTTTCATTGGTCAGTTCCTGTGTGGTATTACTGATGCTTTGTTTACGTAGCAGGTTAGGATAATTAAAGTAGAGGTTAGGATAATTAAAGTAGAGGTTAGGATAATTAAAGTAGCAGGTTAGGATAATTAAAGTAGAAGGTTAGGATAATTAAAGTAGCAGGTTAGGATAATTAAAGTAGAAGGTTAGGATAATTAAAGTAGCAGGTTAGGATAATTAAAGTAGAGGTTAGGATAATTAAAGTAGAGGTTAGGATAATTAAAGTAGAGGTTAGGATAATTAAAGTAGCAGGTTAGGATAATTAAAGTAGAGGTTAGGATAATTAAAGTAGAGGTTAGGATAATTAAAGTAGAGGTTAGGATAATTAAAGTAGCAGGTTAGGATAATTAAAGTAGAGGTTAGGATAATTAAAGTAGCAGGTTAGGATAATTAAAGTAGAGGTTAGGATAATTAAAGTAGCAGGTTAGGATAATTAAAGTAGCAGGTTAGAAGAATGAGGTTATGGTCAGGAAAAGGGTTAGCTAAATCCTCAGAGATGCAGCCATACAAAACAGATTTAAGCGGCGACAAATCTGCCCAGTTCGCTTTCCATCCAGCCACTTGTGTTGATAAGGCCGTTTATGTTGACACACCAGTGTTTTAACACCGGCAGCCATGTTGAGGTAGTTACCCATGACTCCCCTTAGGAGTTGGCTTTTACAGCACAACTAGATCTGGGGCCAGGCTAACATTATTCCACAAAGAAGTTGTACAGTCAAAATGTTCGGATGGAGACGTCGAGATTTATTTCATGCTACGGCAGTACCATTCAAGATCATCATTCAAAGCATCCCAAATGAAATAACACCACAGTAACAGTCACATGATAAGAGAACATCAACTTCATTTGCACTTGATGGAGGAAGAGGAAAGTTTTTAAAAGTGCAAATACTTCCAGCCATGGAGTGGAGTCGTTGATACTGCAGCTCTTGTATTCCGTAATTAGGTCGGATATCTTTGATGAACTATATTTTGAATTGATTGAGTGATTCCAGTGGGAAAAATGTGTTACAATCATGGTTTATTTTCAATCAAAAACAATTAGCAGTAGTTTAAGCACCAAATAATATAACGTTTAGTAGTTTAAGCACCAAATAATATAACGTTTAGTAGTTTAAGCAGTACAGTGACCTCACATTGCCTCGACGTTATCAATGCATGACTTAGTTGCCTCCGACACTTACGTGATAATCAGATTTCAAACAGGAAAGCAAATGGGAGAAGGATGTCTGAATGTTTGATAATGGCATATCATCGAACACACATTTCGTATTCAATAGGTATAGAAACCTGGGCAGAACTAATTGATTTCTACGTAGACTTTTAAACTTCACAATAAACATGATCATCCCTGGTAGATGAAAAGGGCACAACGGCTCAATCTACGGCAGACAGCCCAAGTGAGATTGGCTACAGAATTGCATAGAACTGCTGCCATTAACTTTTTATATTGATATTCTGCACCAGGATCAAAGTGTGTTTACATTTTTCACAGAAAGAGGCTAAATAAATATTGATTCAAGCTTCATACTACTTTCTATGCCCACAAACTAGGCAGATTAAGGTATATCGTGAGAGATACTCTTGACAGTGCATATTTCAAACTTCAAACAGCACTGGATTTAAAACTTTAGAGGAACTGTCAAACAGCTTCACCACGTTCAAACAACCTCACCACAACGTTGGGACTGTTGGTGTGTTTTAAAACGTAGGGGAGCATTTCAGGAAGGAGAAAAATCTCTAAAGGACGCCTCAAAAACGTCCTGACAACGTTGATACGTTTTCTTGCAACGTTCACAAACATTCTTACAACATCGGGCTGTGGTGTGTCGAAGCCCCCCCCCCCCCACCATGAAAGTGCTAGGACCACACACACCTGATACTTGGCAGTTTACATACCCACACTTAACTATCGTCTGGGTCTACATTCTTCTGTATAGTAACCGTCACTACATGCTTTGGTTTGTCAAGGTGTCCATATTCACACTCACCTGTACCAAGGCTACACAGAACAGAAGTGACAACACAATTCACTAGTAGCTCCTAAATCGCTCCACTAACTGATGCTGTTCTAATAGCAATACCAATGTATACAAGTAGTACCAATACAGTAGTACGGTGATTCTATCACATTCTAGAGAACGTAGAATTCTATAGAATCCTAAATAACAGTTCTCTTTGACCTCTAGTGTTCTGATATTGTGTGAATGAACATTCAAGTCCACCATGATATTTCATTAACGGTATTCAACCAGCGGGGGGGAGAGAGAAACATATACATTATATAGAGAGATAGGAGCAGTACGGAGAACGGAGAGAGGGATGAAGAGAGAGAGAGAAACATATACATTATACGGAGAGCGGAGAGGGGGATGAAGAGAGAGAGAGAAACATATACATTATATAGAGAGATAGGAGCAGTACGGAGAGCGGAGAGGGGGATGAAGAGAGAGAGAGAAACGGAGAGGGGGATATACATTATATAGAGAGATAGGAGCAGTACGGACGGAGAGAGGGATGAAGGAGAGCATTATATAGGAGAGGGGGATGAAGAGAGAGAGAGAAACATATACATTATATAGAGAGATAGGAGCAGTACGGAGAGCGGAGAGAGGGATGAGAGAGAGAGAAACATATACATTATATAGAGAGATAGGAGCAGTACGGAGAGCGGAGAGGGGGATGAAGAGAGAGAGAGAAACATATACATTATATAGAGAGATAGGAGCAGTACGGAGAGTGGAGAGGGGGATGAAGAGAGAGAGAGAAACATATACATTATATAGAGAGATAGGAGCAGTATGGAGAGGGAGAGGGGGATGAAAAAGAGAGAAACATATACATTATATAGAGAGATAGGAGCGAGAGTGGAGAGGGGGATGAAAAGAGAGAGAGAAACATATACATTATATAGGAGAGCGGAGAGGGGGATGAAGAGAGAGAGAGAGCGGAGATAGGAGCAGACGAGAGAAGAGAGAGAGAAACATATACATTATATAGAGGGGGATGAAGGGGATGAGAGAGAGAGAGACAAGCAGCTGTCCCAGATCCCAGGGGCACCTTCCTTCAGGGCTCATCTCTACAAAGGGCCAGGGGCTGGCCTGTCTCCCCATCCATCCTCCTGCTAACAGCACACATCTGGGTGGACAAGATAGGGCCCCCAAGACCCCCACACACAGAAAGAGATGAAGGTAGATGGGTAGCTGGCACATTTGCCTGTTGAGTCCTGCTGCGCATTTGTTCCCGTTCCATCCCTCATTACATCAGCACATTTAAAGACCTCCATCAGTCGTCCAATGACCACACACCTTATTAAAACAGGCCTGCTAGACAGGAGGAGGGACCATCACAAAAACCAGTCAAGTCTCTCACAATTAAACATCTGAGAACACAATACAAAATACTTTTTGGGGGGGTTTCAACCAAAAACCTTAACCTCCCCATCTTAACACACACACACACACACACACACACACACACTAGACGGATTAAATAAAAAAGTAAGAACAAAGCAAATAGCCCTTACACCAGCCTCAGGGGGATTACATGGTGTAGCTAGCCATGCCATGGCTGTACTGTAATGCTGTAACGTAGAGATTAGAATACAATCAAGCATTGGGCCAACCGTGTTAGCGGCTAACCCTGCCTCCCACCTCTCCTCCCCAACCGGTCTACAACGTTTAAATGACCACATCTCACCGTTTAAGATACTTTCAAAGGGGACTGTAATAAAAAGGAACTGAATTAAGTTAATAGCCCCTATGATATGACCCTTATCTGATGACACTTCTTCAAGCGTTCAGGGGATAAAAGGCAAATTGATGAGGTGGATCTCTCATCTGCATGTTGGTCAGGATTGTAAAGGTGGGGAATATGAGTGTTAACAGTACAGACTGACTCTGGGTCAGTGAATACAGATACCTTTTGTTATGGGGTGGAGCCAAAGGCTCCTCGAAAAACACCCCTCCCGCGTGGCTCTTTGGTGCCTTCCGCCACATAGTGAGAGTTGAAATGGAAGGACCGCCCTGGGTTATACCATTCAGGTAGATATGGGGGACCATAACCCTACCAGAGGGAGTCTGGAGTCACATAGAAAACAAACATTCAAAATACCTGAGAGATAGCGAACGAGCGAGATAGGGAGTTAAAGGAGAGTGGGGCAGAGGGTGGAGAGAACGAGGGATAAAAAGAAATATAGAAAGAGGGAAGAAAGAAAACACTCTGTTCAAAGACATTTCCCCACACCAAATTACATTCAGTTACATCATAGTTCCTTGGTACCCCTTTTCTTATTCAGCTATCATCCACTCTGATTGGGCAGAAAAAGGGGGAATACAGTATTCTCAGCAGTGTGCAGAGACGAGAAGAGCATAAACCCTTAAGAGAATGAAACGGTGTACCCTTTTGTAAGCAGCAGCTCCTTTCTTTATTCTAAAACGATTCTCTTTTCTTTGTAGCACCAGCTAATAAAAAAAACCCATCTCGTTAGGGCAAGCTTCATAAAGAGCAGTGGTCTCCGTGGTGACCACTTGACAAGCCTTTTTCTGTCACGGTGTCTCTAAATCGATAGAAGTGTGTTGGTTTCTCTAGAGCTAGCATCTTCTTGGGAGCGTGCAGTATGGATTTTTTTGGTACAGTGTCTTATAGTTACAACAGAGTCAGAGTTAACGCTTATTAGTTAGCGTCGTTATCATTCGCCGCCAAGAGGGGGCAGTATAGGGAGCAGCGATCGGCAGTGTTTGCGCCTCGAGCCATCCTGGTTGACTCGCCAACATTTGGCCCGCTATTTAACTTGTGTGTGAGAGTGTGTGTGTGTGGCTACCACAACACTAGACTAGGCCCTCAGGTCAATAGAATTTGTCATCGATGCGGAAGTGTGGCCTCGTGACATCATCTGGGTTGAGAAACACAGAAATCGACTTCCCTGGGTTTTCTGTCACCAGCTGCTGCAGCCTGGCGGCCAGCTTGTCGTCCGAGGGTGAGATGATGCCACTGGCCGGGTACCTGTGGCCAGGTGACCCGCCATGCCCGTTGGTGGCGCCCGCCGCCTTCCTCTTGAGCTGGCCTGCCTGCTGTGCCTGGTCCAGGGCCGCCCGAAGGTGCTCGGTGGGGTCTGAGCGGACGTGAGCCAGCTTCCGGGCCACCAGCAGGGCTTGGCTGTCCGACAGGTGCTCCAGCATGTTGCACTGGGGCAGGAAGTAGTTGGGACAGTTCTTACCCAAGATGCAGTGGGCCAGGTCATCCAGGAGGCCCAGGAGGAGACGGGCGGGAGTGTCGGAGTCAGGCGAAGACAGGTAGGAGGGGGGCAGGCGGTCACAGGCCCAGAAGAGGATGGTGCGGAGGTGGTAGGGGCTGAGGCCAGTGCGGGGGCGAGCCAGGAGGCGGGAGAGGACAGCCTTGGCTGCCTGGAAGGCCTGGGCCATGGGGAACGGGATGCACTTCTTCAGCTGAACCTGGAGACAGACAATGATATGGCAGCCAGTGGTTCAGATTGAATTGAATTAAAATAAACTTTATTAAACCAACAAGGGGAAATTGGATGTCACCAGCACCAGAGACAGTCCTAATGGATGTTATACTGAAGCTAAATGTTACAGTTTATTCATTTTCAACTGTATTTAGAAGACATATTCAAAGTTCAACCTGAACATATTTAAAGTTGCACTTGTACTTCCACTATATATACACACAAGTATGTGGACACCCCTTCAAATTAATGGATTCTGCTATTTCAGTCCCACCCGTTGCTGACAGGTGTATAATATAGAACAGACAGCCATGCAATCTCCATAGACAAACATTGGCAGTCGAATGGCCCGTACTGTACTGTACAGGCCTCCAACTTGGAGCGAGCGGTCGCATCTGCACTCGGTCCGCAGGTAGTATTACATTTCATTACATTTCATTATAGTACAACGGTTTGATTTGTCTAATCTTAGCAATTTTTCTTCTTAGCTAGCTACATAGCCGTCTTTGTATCATAGATAATTGCGTAATTATCGTATTTCGTCGTCCTAACGCAGTCTACACCGCCCTGCAGCTAGCTAGCTAGCTAACGTCTACCGTTAGCTAGTCCACCGTCTACCGATTAGCAGCACAACTTACACTCAACTGAACGACTTGATTAGTGTAGTGTTAGCTAGCTACATAGTTGTCTTTGCTGTCTTCGTATCCAAGATAATTGTGTAGTTTAGAGTGTGTAGTTTTAGAGTGATTATCTTAATTTACCGAGGTTAGCTAGCCAGCTATTTGTCGTCCTTAACGTAACAGAACTTCCGCACTCAACAATCCGGTCGCATTTCGCTTCGCTCCACAGGTAGTATCACATTTTTCATTTCATTACAGTACAACGGCTTGATTTGTTTGATCGTAGCTAGCTACATAGCTAGCTACATAGCCGTCTTTGTATCAAAGATAATTGTGTAGTCTTGAGCGATTTCCTAGGTTAGCTAGCCAGCTATTGTCGTTCTTTTAACGCAACGTAACGTAAATCAACACTGCTAGCTAGCCAGCTAGCCCCGAATTGCAGCACAGTAGCACAGTAGAAACCATTACACTCAACGGAACGACTTGATTAGTGTAGTGTCAACAACGCAGACACTGCCAGCTAGCCTACATAGTCAACAACGCAGCCTCTGCCAGCTAGCCTACTTCAGCAGTACTGTATCATTTTAATCATTTTAGTCAATAAGATTCTTGTTACGTAAGCTTAACTTTCTGAACACTCGAGACGTGTAGTCCACTTGTCATTCCAATCTCCTTTGCATTAGCGTAGCCTCTTGTGTAGCCTGTCAACTATGTGTCTGTCTATCCCTGTTCTCTCCTCTCTGCACAGACCATACAAACGCTCCACACCGCGTGGCCGCGGCCACCCTAATCTGGTGGTCCCAGCGCGCACGACCCACGTGGAGTTCCAGGTCTCCGGTAGCCTCTGGAACTGCCGATCTGCGGCCAACAAGGCAGAGTTAATCTCAGCCTATGCCTCCCTCCAGTCCTCGACTTCTTGGCACTGACGGAAACATGGATCACCACAGACAACACTGCTACTCCTACTGCTCTCTCTTCGTCTGCCCACGTGTTCTCGCACACCCCGAGAGCTTCTGGTCAGCGGGGTGGTGGCACCGGGATCCTCATCTCTCCCAAGTGGTCATTTCTCTTTCTCCCCTTACCCATCTGTCTATCGCCTCCTTTGAATTCCATGCTGTCACAGTTACCAGCCCTTTCAAGCTTAACATCCTTATCATTTATCGCCCTCCAGGTTCCCTTGGAGAGTTCATCAATGAGCTTGATGCCTTGATAAGCTCCTTTCCTGAGGACGGCTCACCTCTCACAGTTCTGGGCGACTTTAACCTCCCCACGTCTACCTTTGACTCATTCCTCTCTGCCTCCTTCTTTCCACTCCTCTCCTCTTTTGACCTCACCCTCTCACCTTCCCCCTACTCACAAGGCAGGAAATACGCTCGACCTCATCTTTACTAGATGCTGTTCTTCCACTAACCTCATTGCAACTCCCCTCCAAGTCTCCGACCACTACCTTGTATCCTTTTCCTCTCGCTCTCATCCAACACTTCCCACACTGCCCCTACTCGGATGGTATCGCGCCGTCCCAACCTTCGCTCTCTCTCCCCCGCTACTCTCTCCTCTTCCATCCTATCATCTCTTCCCTCTGCTCAAACCTTCTCCAACCTATCTCCTGATTCTGCCTCCTCAACCCTCCTCTCCTCCCTTTCTGCATCCTTTGACTCTCTATGTCCCCTATCCTCCAGGCCGGCTCGGTCCTCCCCTCCCGCTCCGTGGCTCGACGACTCATTGCGAGCTCACAGAACAGGGCTCCGGGCAGCCGAGCGGAAATGGAGGAAAACTCGCCTCCCTGCGGACCTGACATCCTTTCACTCCCTCCTCTCTACATTTTCCTCTTCTCTCTCTGCTGCTAAAGCCACTTTCTACCATTCTAAATTCCAAGCATCTGCCTCTAACCCTAGGAAGCTCTTTGCAACCTTCTCCTCCCTCCTGAATCCTCCTCCCCCTCCCCCTCTGCAGATGACTTCGTCAACCATTTTGAAAAGAAGGTCGACGACATCCGATCCTCGTTTGCTAAGTCAAACGACACCGCTGGTTTGCTCACACTGCCCTACCCTGTGCTCTGACCTCTTTCTCCCCCCTCTCTCCAGATGAAATCTCACGTCTTGTGACGGCCGGCCGCCCAACAACCTGCCCGCTTGACCCTATCCCCTCCTCTCTTCTCCAGACCATTTCCGGAGACCTTCTCCCTTACCTCACCTCGCTCATCAACTCATCCCTGACCGCTGGCTACGTCCCTCCCGTCTTCAAGAGAGCGAGAGTTGCACCCCTTCTGAAAAAACCTACACTCGATCCCTCCGATGTCAACAACTACAGACCAGTATCCCTTCTTTCTTTTCTCTCCAAAACTCTTGAACGTGCCGTCCTTGGCCAGCTCTCCCGCTATCTCTCTCAGAATGACCTTCTTGATCCAAATCAGTCAGGTTTCAAGACTAGTCATTCAACTGAGACTGCTCTTCTCTGTATCACGGAGGCGCTCCGCACTGCTAAAGCTAACTCTCTCTCCTCTGCTCTCATCCTTCTAGACCTATCGGCTGCCTTCGATACTGTGAACCATCAGATCCTCCTCTCCACCCTCTCCGAGTTGGGCATCTCCGGCGCGGCCCACGCTTGGATTGCGTCCTACCTGACAGGTCGCTCCTACCAGGTGGCGTGGCGAGAATCCGTCTCCACACCACGTGCTCTCACCACTGGTGTCCCCCAGGGCTCTGTTCTAGGCCCTCTCCTATTCTCGCTATACACCAAGTCACTTGGCTCTGTCATAACCTCACATGGTCTCTCCTATCATTGCTATGC
The DNA here is from genome assembly GCF_034236695.1 of Oncorhynchus nerka. Taxonomy (NCBI): domain Eukaryota; kingdom Metazoa; phylum Chordata; class Actinopteri; order Salmoniformes; family Salmonidae; genus Oncorhynchus; species Oncorhynchus nerka. Next base: position 48,302,332 of record NC_088403.1, on the reverse strand, counting down.
AGACGACACACAATTAATCTTCTCCTTTCCCCCTTCTGATGATCAGGTGGCGAATCGCATCTCTGCATGTCTGGCAGACATATCAGTGTGGATGACGGATCACCACCTCAAGCTGAACCTCGGCAAGACGGAGCTGCTCTTCCTCCCGGGGAAGGACTGCCCGTTCCATGATCTCGCCATCACGGTTGACAACTCCATTGTGTCGTCCTCCCAGAGCGCTAAGAACCTTGGTGTGATCCTGGACAACACCCTGTCGTTCTCAACTAACATCAAGACGGTGGCCCGTTCCTGTAGGTTCATGCTCTACAACATCCGCAGAGTACGACCCTGCCTCACACAGGAAGCGGCGCAGGTCCTAATCCAGGCACTCGTCATCTCCCGTCTGGATTACTGCAACTCGCTGTTGGCTGGGCTCCCTGCCTGTGCCATTAAACCCCTACAACTCATCCAGAACGCCGCAGCCCGTCTGGTGTTCAACCTTCCCAAGTTCTCTCACGTCACCCCGCTCCTCCGCTCTCTCCACTGGCTTCCAGTTGAAGCTCGCATCCGCTACAAGACCATGGTGCTTGCCTACGGAGCTGTGAGGGGAACGGCACCTCAGTACCTCCAGGCTCTGATCAGGCCCTACACCCAAACAAGGGCACTGCGTTCATCCACTTCTGGCCTGCTCGCCTCCCTACCACTGAGGAAGTACAGTTCCCGCTCAGCCCAGTCAAAACTGTTCGCTGCTCTGGCCCCCCAATGGTGGAACAAACTCCCTCACGACGCCAGGACAGCGGAGTCAATCACCACCTTCCGGAGACACCTGAAACCCCACCTCTTTAAGGAATACCTAGGATAGGATAAAGTAATCCCTCTCACCCCCCTTAAAAGATTTAGATGCACTACTGTTCCACTGGATGTCATAAGGTGAATGCACCAATTTGTAAGTCGCTCTGGATAAGAGCGTCTGCTAAATACTTAAATGTAATGTAAATGTAACTCAGTGACTTTCAACATGACACCTTTTCAACAAGCCAGTTTGTCAAATTTCTGCCCTGCTAGAGCTGCCCCGGTCAACTGCAAGTGCTGTTATTGTGAAGTGGAAACATCTAAGAGCAACAACGGCAAAGCTGCAAAGTGGTAGGCCACACAAGCTCACAGAACGGAAGTGAAGTGTGTAAAAAATTGTTTTTATAAAGACGTTGAAATGCCTGTCCTCGGTTGCAACACTCTGTACCGAGTTCCAAAATCACCCTGGAAGCAACGTCAGCACAAGAACTGTTCGTCGAGAGCTTCATGAAATGGGTTTCCATGGCCGAGCAGCCGCCCACAAGCATAAGAGCGTCGGCTGGAGTGGTGTAAAGCCACCCGCCATTGGACTCTGGAGCAGTGGACGCGCGTTCTTTGGAGTGATAAATCACGATTCACCATCTGGGTTTGGCAGATGCCAGGAGAACGATACCTGCCAGAATGCATAGTGCCAACTGTAAAGATTATTGGAGGAGGAATAATGGTCTGGGGCTGTTTTTCATGGTTCGGGCTTTGCCCCTTAGTTCCAGTGAAGGGAAATCTTAACGCTACAGCATATGACATTCTAGACGATTCTGTGCTACATTTTGGGGAAGGCCCTTTCCTGTTTCAGCATGACAATGCCCCCGTGCACAAAGTGAGGTCCATACAGAAATGGTTTTGTCGGTGTGAAAGAACGTGACTGGCCTGCACAGAGCCCTGACCTCAACCCCATCGAACACCTTTGAGGATGAATTGGAATGCCGACTGCGAGCCAGTCCTAATCGCCCAACATCAGTGCCTGACCTCACTAATGCTCGTGTCTGAATGGAAGAAAGTCCCTGCAGCAATGTTCCAACATCAAGTGGAAAGACTTCCCAGAAGAGTGGAGGCTGTTGTAGCAGCAAAGATGGATCCAACTCCATATTAATGCCCATGATTTTGGAATGAGATGTTTGACAGCCAGGTGTCCACAGACTTTTGATTGTGTCATGCGCTTTAGCTTCAGCTAACATTTACAAGGTAGAATTGGCAATGCACAAAATAAATAGCAGGGCAATTCCACAGCAACAGAATGATGTTGAGACTTTAAAATGCATGCATGTCAAGCATGTCAAACAAAAACTAATGATTGCAAAGTCAAACCATACAACTCTATGCACAAGGACAACTTTTAACCATTTCCACTGAACATTTTGACAAAAAAAGATTTACTTGAAAAACAGAGCAGGTGCAAAGTTTGGTAACAGAATGACAAGCACAAACAGCAAACTGTAATTTTGTTACCGTGGAATTGCCCAGCAGTATCGGGCAGACTTCCGAAACAACTAACTAAGTAGAAGGCTAACCTTCTCTGCTGTTTTGGTCACGCAGCGATCACGTTGCAGCAGCATGAAGAGTACCCGTGCACATGGCCATTACTGTGTATGAGTGCATCGTCTTGCCTAACACTCATCTGCAATATCTGCGGTTCATCCTGCTGCTTGTGACAATGTCATATCACTGAGTCGCAATTGAACACATCTAGCTCGATAACCATTCTGGCCAAGTAAGGAAGGAAGGAGGCCCAATCTATTGAACTGGCTAATTACTCAAAAAGAAGAGCTAACTTAACCAACTACCCACCTCGCTGCGTGAGAAGGCCAGCCTCCACTCCCGGTCAGGCCTCCCCCCCAGCGGGGCCGGGCAGGGCAGCAGGTAGAACCCAGAGATGGCCTCCTCCTCCGTGATCTTCCCGTCCCAGAAGTGGTTGGCCGTCAGCCAGCTCTGGGCCACGGCGGGCCAGCCCCGGAAGGACACCACAGGCAGGAGGTCATAGAGCACTCGGCTGGACCCCGCCTGGAGGTAGGAACGATTTATTGTGGAACACAATTATTTAAAAGAGATGTTCTGAATTACTTATCCGGTTAAACAAAGGCTTCGTAAATACATTTGTTCAACACAAGTTTTTCCAGAATCGACTAGCTGAGATGGTTGCTAGTGCCAATTAATCGGATTCTGGAATTGATACAGATGCCAACTATGGCCTCCTATTCCCTATATAGACACTACTATTAGCACTATATAGGGTGACATTTGGGACGTACACTAACTCCCTACCTGAAGAATGAGGGTGGTCAGGGGCCCGTTGCGCTCCAGCCTCTCCGGGATGGGGATGCCTCTCTGTGGTGAACGTCTCAGCTCGTCCACCGCCTCGCCCACCACCCCCCAGAACCAGTCAGCCACCAGCGCGGGAGAGAAGTAGCACCCGTCCAGAGACTGGTGGGGGGACTGGGATCAAATCATGACCCAACTTTAGTTCAAGTGCAATTAAAGGGTAATTTTGGCATTAGCTTAGTGCAAAGACTTCCAATCTTCGCGCTAAGATAGTTAGCATTGGCTCGCAGAACTACCTCGTACTGGACGCAAAGACATAAAAATGGTATCCACAAGTTCATCTGACTCCAAGGAAGTACATAAAACCCCTGCATTGCCAATACCTGAACTATCCCTTTAAAATCATTTCAACACACTTTACAGTAAAACACAACAAAAGACTAAGCTAAAAGCAACACACATTTGATTAACTTTCATAAAACTAAAAGCAATTTAAAAAAAAAAAGAATAATAAGAGAAGTTAGAAAACGCATTACATGGAGGGAGGGGGGAACAGCACCAGAGACTTGGTGACCCATTCCCCTGTCCTCTTCATCCTCCTCCTCCTCGGGGGGTAATCCGTTCTCCTCCTGGCAGCAGATGCTCCACCTGGCCAGAGTGTTGGGGTCACACAGACGCAGGGACAGCCAGGAGTGGCAGGGGGCCGACTGCCTCATGTCTAGGGTGACGGGCTGGTTGACATGAGATGACGCTGCATTAAGCTATACTTGTTTTCCTGAGGCAATACTCGTGATTAGTCTGGCATCAAAATCACCATATCAGAAAGTATACAGTAAAAAACATCCCGTAAGACACATCACAACTTCTCATCAATAAACGTAGACACATTCAAGCAGTACGTTTCACATCCCCGTGCCTGCTGCACCAACCTGGTTGCGGTCGTGGAGCTTGAGCGCCGGCACCAGGAGGGTGAAGTCCAGGTCGAAGTCGGCCCCCTTGGCGTAGTCCCCCAGCTCCTCTGGGTTGAGGTCCAGGACCCCCTCCCTGGCCCCCCCAGACAGGAGCAGGTACTCATTGGCCACTGGGAGACGCTGGTCCACCTTCTGTACTAGACCTAGCGGAAGAACACACACACACACACACAAAGGATGAGTGTAATATGACATTAAAAACAAATACAATACTTGAGCCGTTCCATTTCTTCTGAAGGCAAAGCATACATTCATGAAATACAGCAGTAGCGATATTGACATAAAAATATATGAGGTCTACACAGCTCCCTCGTTGAGCGCAGTGCGTGGTTTTATGTTATTCTCCACACTAGCTGCTCGTCCTCAACCAACCCTGGCTTTATCCTCCTAGGGGGAGTCTTTACTGAACACAGCCAAAATGACTGGGCAAACGGCAATAACTCCGACAGAGGGGAAACCGGGGGGAGAGAGTGAGAGAGGAGGAAGGGATAGCGTGAGAGGGAATGAGTAAGAGAGGGAGAGGAAGGAAAAGAGATTGTGAGAGTGCCGTGAGAGAAAAAAAATAAAGAAAAGTCTAAACTAACAGCTTTCGAATAGTCATAACATCCTATCAATCTAGCTTCTGGCAAACAACTTCCCCACCCAGCCCAAACCAAAACTCTCCTCTTTGCCAAAGAGTTGAAAAAATAAGAGATGAAAAATACTGAACCCAATCAAATCCCTTTATTGTGCTCTCAACTATGGTGTTCCAGTCAAGCAAGATTAGAGCCGGACAGGCTTAAAAGGTCACTCTCAACACATGATACCATGCATCTTCACCGTGCGCACACACACACACGCAACACTCAAGTGTGCATGTACGCACGCACGCACGCACACACACACACACAGGGCTAAGACCCAGTGATGCCTTCCAGGCAGTCAACTTTGACCTGAAGTACACCCATATACCCATCCCCTCAGGGAGGCTCTGAGGTCGATATGAAGGCAGTGCTGGCGTGGGGGGGGGGGGGGGGGGGTCGAGGGTGGTGCGACTGCCAACTGCAGACACTGAGACTGCAGCCTGGAGCCTAAAGCTCCTAACGCGATTTCTCTCATCCAATTACAGGCCCTGTGTCGATGTGTGTGTGTGTTTGTGTGTGTGTGAGAGAGAGAGAGCTATTTCAAAGACAGTGTCGATCTAGTGTGTGTTATACTGACAGTAAAAGGAAAGCAGAGAAATAATCAGATATAGAAATCAAAATCTGTCAGTTCTTCCCAAACATTGAGAGAAGCTGAGAAGAGCTGAGGGAGAGAAAATATCTTCCAGGCAGAGAGACAAAGGGCAGAGTCGGCAAGCAGAAACTTCCTCTGATTTGTTTTGGGTCTATCTCTAGAGTTGATCAATTGGGTCAAATGGGAAGCAGGAGAACATACTATATAGCATGCAGAGGAACGTGAGAGAGGGGGGGGGGGGTACAAAACCCACACCAGGTCGTGACTAGACGCAAAGTCTAGACACAAAGGTCGTGGACACCAGCTTAGCTTAGGTGAGGCTCCAATAAAGCCTTGAAGCTGGGCTGAGAAAAACTAAAGTGCATGGACTTGAACGTTTTCAAACCAGGACTTAACTCACTGTGTTTGAGTACTATAATTAATTCATCTATTTCCCATTCAAAACAGCCACAGTGTTATGCATCTACCAGTAGGTCTCTGGGAGGTCAAGCATAGCTGATCTCATTTCCATTGAGCCACTCTGGGAATCGTGACACACACACACACACACACACACACAAACGTATAAGAGGAATGCTTGTGGTGTGGATGCCAGTAATACACAAAGAGATTTAAAAAATATTTAAAAATAATAATGATATCTTCCCCCCCCCCCCTTTCTGTGCCTGTGATGTGGTTGTCCAACCTAGCTATATTAAGATTAAAAGCACTAACACTAAGTCACTCTGGATAAATGACTCAAATGTAAATACAGGCGCCAAAAAAAGTGAAAAGATGAGAGAAGGGATGTACCGTAAGAGAGAGACAGGGTAAGAGTAGCTGTGTAAACACGTCGACTCACAATGGGAAAGGTTGGGATGTCAGACAGGAGGCCTTTCTCTATAACAAAGACGTAGGGCCAAACCATCCAATGAATCGTAACACAGATCCTTCCAGCAGAGACCGTTTTAGCCATTCAATTGCCATTGAACACTCTCGCTCGGCTTCAAACCGGAGTCTTTTAAAACGTAAACGATTAGCCTCTAAACCGAGCCCTTGCTCCTTTTAAAATACAGAGCTTTCATACTCTGAGACTCAAGAGGGACGGATTAACACACACAAAAGAGTCAGTGTGTCCTGCTACCCCCCTCTCCGACGGTGTTTATGCGTTCACATCAAGCCCGGAGATTAGCCTAGCTTTCATTTCCAGATCTTAAAATAGGCCTCGCTCATTCTCAAAAATTAAACAGACGGAGACTTCGTTCTCATCTAATCCAATTGGGTGTCGATGCGAGAAACCTTCTTTTGAAGCTGAAGAGGGTCAGGGGCTATCTATCAAACACCAGGCCGCAAAACGAAGGTGATCGAAACATTCAAATGTGCTTGTGTTCAAATGCTGTAGTACAGAGTTTAATGAAGTGATGGACTGTGTTCGGGGATCGATGTATGCTTAAAAATAAATAAATAAAACACATTGTGTTATGACTATGATACATCCGTTTGGGTTTTCACATGAAGTAAATGTCAAATTGCTTTTTTATGTACATTAAAAGTGATTCAGTAAATGGAGGGAGAGAGAGCGAGCGACACAGAGCCCAAAGAGAGAGAGAGAGAGAGAGAGAGAGAGATCTCTTCCCTGTAGTAGTTCATACAACAGCACTCGCCTGGTTAATTATCAGTCTGTAGTTAATGAGTTGTAATGTTCCTGCTGCCTGTTAAGAAACCATCTCCTCCTACACTAGAGGGGGGAGCGTACAGACTCTGGGGGCACAGCAAACACACGCAGAGCTGTTCGTCGCCGTGAGACTTGGTGTGTGTTGTCGAACGTCGGAGGAGACTCTACTATAAAAATATAGGACGTTGTTTATAAGGTTTTATACAATCAGTATGTGTATATATACACACAGTACCAGTCAAAAGTTGACACACCTACTCATTCAACAGTTCTTTATTTTTACTCTTTTCTACATTGTAGAATAGTGAATACAAACTATGAAATAACACATATGGAATCATGAAGTAACCAAAAAAGACATAAAAAAATAGTTAGCCACCTTTTCAAAGTAGCCACCTTTTGCCTTGATGACAGCTTTGCACACTTTTGGCATTCTCTCAACCAGTTTCACCTGGAATGCTTTTCCAACAGTCTTGAGAGAGTTCCCACATATGCTGAGCACTTGTTGGCTGCTTTTCCTTCACTCTGCAGCCAAAATCATCCCAAACAAACTCAACCGGGTTGAGGTCAGGTGATTGTGGAGGCAAGATCCTCTGCTGCAGCACTCCATCACTCTCCTTTTTCGTCAAATAGCCCTTAGAGCCTGGAGGTGTGTTGGGTCATTGTCCGGTTGAAAAACAAATGATAGTGGGACTAAGCACAAACCAGATGGGATGTCGTTTTGCTGCAGAATGCTGTGGTAGTCATGCTGGTTAAGCGTGCCTTGATTTCTAAATAAATCACAGACAGTGTCACCAGGAAAGCACCCCTACACCACCTACTCCATGCTTCACGGTGGGAACCACACATGCAGAGATCATCAGTTCACCTACTCTCACCTACTAACCAAAAATCTCACATTTGGACTCATCAGAACAAAGGACAAATTTCCACCAGTCTAATGTCCATTGCTCGTGTTTCTTGGCCCAAGCAAGTCTCTTCTTCTTATTTGTGTCCTTTAGTACTGGTTTCTTTGCAGCAATTTGACCGTGAAGGCCTGATTCATGCAGTCTCCTCTGAACAGTTGATGTTGAGATGTGTCTGTTACTTGAACTCTGTGAAGCATTTATTTGGGCTGCAATCTGAGGCGCAGTTAATTGCCGATTTCTGAGGCTGGTAACTCAAACTTATCTTCTGCAGGAGAGGTAACTCTGGGTCTTCCTTTCCTGTGGCGGTCCTCATGAGAGCCAGTTTCATCCTAGCGCTTGATGGTTTTTGCGACGGCACTTGAAGAAACTTTCATAGTTCTTGAAATTTTCCGGATTGACTGACCTAAAGTGGCCTTAACCGACATCATCGGTGCCTGGGGAACAGTGGGATAACTGCCTTGCGCAGGGGCAGAAGACAGAATTTGATCATGTCAGATCGGGGATTCGATCCAGCAACCTTTCGTACTGGACTGTCAGTTGACGAACTATAGCCCATCTGTTGCTATGTACAATTTGTGTTAGCCTCCTTATGCTCTTTAATCAATCTTTAATCAATTAACCATTTTCGAGTACTGGCCTGTCGTTGGCTGGATGTCCTTTGGGTGGTGGTCCATTCTTGATACACATAGGAAACAGTTGAGCGTGAAAAACCCACAAGCGTTGTAGTCCTTGACACACTCAAACAGGTGCGCCTGGCACCTACTAGCATACCCTGTTCAAAAGACACTGTCTTGCCCATTCGCCCTCTGAATGGCACACACACAATCATAGCTTTCACCTGGATTCACCTGGTCAGTCTGTCATGGAAAGAGCAGGTGTTCCTAATGTTTTGTGCACTGTGTATATGAGCGAGAGAGAGAGAGAGAGAGAGGGGAAGAGAGAAAACTGCTGCCTGAGAGCTAAAGTGGACCGTAGGTGGCATTAGTCAAAAAGTGTGTGTGTGACGCACTGAGGACACTAGCCCAACGGGAGAGTTGAAAGCGGTCAACAACCATTGCACAACCGATCATTACCTGAACACAGGCGTAACAACTTAGCTGCTACAGCCCAGCCACACAATCAAACAACGGTCAATTTACATTCAGATTCAGTCGTGTTGACATCGCTGCCAAAATACACACACACATAGACTTTCAATTAATCTAGCTTGATCTCAGTGAAGGCTAAGTGAGGTACAGAAAATACAAAATAGTATTCAATATGGCCTTAAAATAGGCGATGACCTTGAAAACCAAAAGTTTTGCATATCTCTCACTTTTGAATAAGATAATAGTAAGTGGATTTTGATCCTATAGGACAGTGTAGGTGAAGGTTAACACCGAGATATTTTCCCACCTACGGAAGCCCAACATGTGGGCCCATCTGTCCAGAAGAGTCCCCTTCCGAATACGCTTTTCTCTGATTGGTCGTTGCATACAGGGGGTGATCCCACTGTTGGGGGGGGGGGGGGGGGGGCAGGCCGACACGCAGACAACAATAAACAAGCACGGCGGGAAGAGACAAAACAACAGCTTGTTTGGGTTGTTCCACTATTGCTTTGTCTTTACGTCTCTCAACTCTAGGCGACCTCCTGACTTTGCACGCCTGGACGTGTTCGAGACAATGCCTGACTTGTGCCTCATTCTTTTGTTATTGTGCCTCGGTGAGTCGGCCGAATCTGAAATGGAGCTCCCCCTTTTCCTCCCCTCTCGCCTCTCTAGCCTTCTTTGTGTTTGAATTAATACGGCTATAGAGCGATATAAAACAAATACTTTTTTAATGAGATCTGTGGGGAAGGGGGTCACCAGTAGTCTGGTGTTCAAAGGCACATGAAAAAGGGTGTGTTTGTAAAACAACTAGCCTAAGAAGTGGGGGCTGAAGATGGGGAGAGAACCCATGGCGATAACAGAATTCTGTTTTTAGTTTGATAGGAGTGGGCGTCATTCCTCTCCTTTTTTTCTCCAAGTCAATTTTTCTGTCTTTGAAGGGAAGTGAAAAATGAAACATGGAGGATTACTCAGTGTATACAGAGCAGAAAGCACTAGAATCAAGTTGTTGTTTACTTACTGGTTCAGCAAAGACTTTTTATCTGACAGACTTGAACCTACAACCTTACAAGACGATATCTCACTTCTTACTGTAAATAAGAACAATCACTTGTTACAGTGCATTCGGAAAGTAGTCAGACTACTCGACTCTTTCCACTTTGTTACAGCCTTATTCTAAAATGGATGAAATAGTTTTTTCCCCCCTCATCAATCCACACAATACCCCATAATGACAAAGCAAAAACAGGTTTAGATTTTTGCAATGTACTAAAAATAAACTGAAATATCACATTTACATAAGTACTCACAACCTTTTACTCAGAACTTTGTTGAAGCACCTTTGGCAGCGATTACAGCCTCAAGTCTTCTTGGGTGTGATGCTACAAGCTTGGCACACCTGAATTTGGGGAGCTTCTCCCATTCTTCTCTGCAGATCCTCTTAAGCTCTGTCAGGTTGGATGGGGAGCGTCGCTGCACAGCTATTTTCTCCATTCATCTTTCCCTCGATCCTGACTAGTCTCCCAGTCCCTGCAGCTGAAAAACATCCCCACAGCATGATGCTGCCACCACCATGCTTCACCGCAGGGATGGTGCCAGGTTTCCTCCAGATGTGACGCCAAAGAGTTCAATCTGGGTTTCATCAGACCAGAGAATCTTGTTTCTCATGGTCTGAGAGTCTTTGGGGGCCTTTTAACAAACTCCAAGCAGGCTGTCATGTGCTTTTTACTGAGGAGTGGCGTCCATCTGGCCACTATACCATAAAGGCCTGATTGGTGGAGTGCTACAGAGATGGTTGTCCTTCTAGAGCTCTGTCAGAGTGACTATCGGGTTCCCTTCTCCCCCGATTGCTCAGTTCGGCCAGCTCTAGGAAGAGTCTTGGTGGTTCCAAACTTCTTCTATTTAAGAATGATGGAGGCCACTGTGTTCTTTGGGACCTTAAATACTGCAGAACTGTTTTGGTAGCCTTCCCCAGATCTGTGCCGACGCAATCGTGTCTCGGAGCTCTAAGGACAATTCCTTCGATCTCATGGTTTGGTTTTTGTTCTGACATGAACTGTCAACTGTGGGACCTTATATAGACAGGTGTGTGACTTTCCAAATCATGTCCAATCAATTGAATTGTAGGACCATCTCAAGGATGTTCAACGAAAACAGGATGAACCTGAGCTCAATTTCGAGTCTCATAGCAAAGGGTCTGAATACTTATGTAAATGGTGGGGGTTTTTCTCCATTTTTAATACATTTGCAAAAAAATATAAAAACCTGTTATTGCTTTGTCATTATGGGGTATTGTGTACACAAAATACATCATATATTTGATAATAAGGCTGTAACGTAACAAAATGTGGAAAAAAGGCAGGGGTCTGAATACATCCCGAATGCACTGTTTGTCATTATTCTACATTTCTGCATTCCCACCAACCCATATAGTCCTGTGGGAGTACTGGAGGCATTTTCTTTCCAAAGGCATGCTACAGGCTAGCCTAAAACAGTTAACTAAGGAGCTACTGGGCAAAGAAAGTGTTTTTTCCTTCCTTGGATCTGTGCAGCTGCTTCCCTGTGTGGTGCAATCTCTCTACTCTCCCTCTCCATCTCTGTCAGCTCTTAATGGCCAGTGGGGAGCCACCTGCTGCTTAAACTAGGCTAGAGAAATCTTTATAAAACACACCCAACTAGAAAGGATGTCAAATACATTATATACAGACACACACACTACTGTTGCACGGTATTTCGGAAACTCTAGTATTTCCAATACTAGAACATGAAAAACGGTTCGGTACTAGAATTTTTCTAACTTTCGGTACTTCTGTCAAATGTGTCTCACCTCATATATGGATTGAGAGGACCAAGTCTGTCTAGTAATTTGTCTAAATCTTCAAGGGGGCAGTAGCTATCCAGGCTGCCCATGCAGCTGACACAGTGCAAAACACTTTAGAGAGACAATATCGACAGCGTGGCTTCTTGAAACCAAAACATCGTATCTCCTCGCCTGCAGCTTGTTGACAAAACTGGCTGCAGAAGCAAACTATGGGAATACTTTGATTACAGAGCAGAAGAGGGCAGATGAGCAATTAAGCCAAACATGATACAAAGCAGTGCAATGGAAGGGAGGTTCAATTCCAAGCTAAACTAAATAAAGCAAACTATTTTATACGACATTTGCATTTACGTTGTTACTGCAGTTACGTTGTTATTCTAGTAAATTGGAATTATTTTGGAGTGACAATGACATGAACATATATTCAGCATGACATTCATTTGGGTATTATAATGGGATTAATTTGGGGTTGTGCAATGTGAAATGCACTCATAACTTGACAACAATATATTTGGACTACTTAGCATTTGTCTAGGCTTACTAGCAGTAGCCACGAGCCAGCCAGCAGCCCTGGGCGGAGCATTGCACCCTGGGACTCGTAGTATGCTGGGTAAATTCAATTGTATTTCTACGGCATCTAGACTATTTCAACGTAAAAGTTTCAGAAATGAGCATCAGTGGGGTTTTTTTTAAATGTTGTTTTGGAACTAAACTATTCATTTAATACATTCAATTATTTAGCTGTAATGAAACAATTGCAGGTCTAATGAATGTAATTTGACCCAATATTATGGCCATAGATGAGCAAATCAACCCTGATATGTATCAAATGACTTTTTAAAACATATGGTTTTGCATAAGGGAAAATTGAGGTAATTCTTCTGTTATTTAACATGGTGTTTTATTTTGGGAAGAAATGTAATATAGAAGATATTCTGTTCTACCAGTTATCAACATTGTTCAGCGTTTTTTGCCACGGTATCGTTTCGGTATCGAGTATTGCTTCGGTATCCTAAACCTGGTATCGAAGTCAGAAATCGGGTATCGTGACAACACTTATACACATAGAGATGCACAAACACACAGATGCATAGACACACACACTCCAAGTGTTCCATATAAAGGGCCCATTTCAACATTCCTAGTAGCTGGGCAGATATTCCCTTTTAACTGCCTAGGCTCCATCCTCTTCAGGGTCCTTAAAAATAATACAAGTGGCAGTGCTACTACCGTAGCTAATGAACACAGTGCATTAACACAATCACACAACCGACACTCACATTATCTCTGTTCTCTAGCAGAGTTGGAAATGAAACAGCAGATAGAGAGAGAGAGAGAGAGAGAGAGAGGGGGGTGATGGGGGAAATAGATTGCATCCATTGGCTGCCATACAGGGAGCTAGACTGTAGGAAAACCCCCCACTGAGAAGTGTTTAAGAGCAGCTTTTAGCTGTCAGTCTGACTGTCAATGGAGACAGCGAGTGGGAGAAGAAGAAGAAAAGGAGCCAGGAAATGAAGCAAAGAAATGTGGCGGTGTGAGGACACATGAGTCAAGAAGGAATGTGGAGCAGTGGTAGGAAAAGATTTGGTTACATAGTGAGGGCAGGGAGAGTCACTAAATCGGGGTAGAGGGTTAAGTGTTTGTGAGAGAGAGAGAGAGAGAGAGAGAGAGAGAGAGAGAGAGAGAGAGAGAGAGAGAGAGAGAGAGCGAGGGGGGGAGAGAGAGAGCGAGGGGGGGAGAGAGAGAGCGAGGGGGGGAGAGAGACCAAGAAAGAGAGCAAGAGACAAAGATAGACAAAAAGAGCGAGAGAGAGAGAAAGAGAGCGAGAGAGAGAAAAGAGGATGCTAGACTAGCAAGCACAGAACCAGAGTAGGAGAAGCAGACGGCTTATCCAATATCTGACTTGATTAGCAAAAGATACAGAGAGACACAGGAGGAGGGTTGGCTGTCAGCTATGATATTTTTGGGCAAACAATACACCCGTGCCAATAGTGGCTCCTATTCACAGCTATTGTTACATGGGGATGAACAGGGAGAGTGGATTTAGAGATGGACGGGGAGAGTGGATTTAGAGATGGACGGGGAGAGTGGATTTAGAGATGGACGGGGAGAGCGGATTTAGAGATGGACGGGGAGAGCGGATTTAGAGATGGACGGGGAGAGTGGATTTAGAGATGGACGGGGAGAGTGGATTTAGAGATGGACGGGGAGAGTGGATTTAGAGATGGACGGGGAGAGTGGACTTACAGCCAGTTAGACTGTTTGCATTGTGCTTCCCTTTCAAGCTGCACATGATCCACAAACAAGCCACGAGAGAGAGAAGGAAAGAAAGAGCAAAGTGAGGGACATGCAGGGAGGGATACAGGCCAAAGAGGCTTGGTTCCAGTTGCACTGGGACAGGCAGGGAGAGAGGAGAGAAAAGGAGAGAGCTTAGGGGCGGGCAGTGGCAGTGAAAGAGAGGGAAGAGTGCCACCTATTGGACAAACAACCACACTTCACCTGGCTGAAAAGTACTGTAGATCAGGGGTATGACACACAACATAAACACAGCCAACACCTTTCTTCGATCTGTCCTTCTCATGAATAGGCTATACACCAGTGGAGGCTGCTGAGGGGAGGACAGGTAATAATAATGGCTGAAATGGAGGGTAATGGCTGGAATCAAACATCATTCGTTTGATACCATTCGGCCCTTATTATGAGACAACCTCCCCTCAGAAGCCTCCACTGTTACACACTGCAATCACATAACTTAAAAGTGTTCACCAAACACACAATATATCAAATAAATGTGAATCATAAATGTATACCATACATATTTTACCATCTAATGATTTCATTATGTTAACCTCAGTGTGTCACAACACATTCTCTGTTACTATGAGCTTTACCCAGCATGTTGAAGATAAAGTCTTTGGCCGTGTGGACCTCCAGGGCCAGTTGGTCCCCGAAGTCCCCCTGCTCCAGGGTGACCAGCTCAGACACCTGAGACGACAGCTGCTCCAGCATGACCCCCGACCGGAAATCCACCTCCGAGGCTTTCTTCACCAGCGCTGGGGACCGAGGGGCCACCGTACTTATCAAGGTCTCCATGGTTATTCACACCCTATGGTTGGGTATACAGGTCTTGTCAATCATTTTTATAAAGGGGAGAAGACTCATTGCATACCTTGTGTGTTATTGGCAATCAAAGTGAATTGTAAACTTTGTTATTGTACTCTCAGTCCTAGCACTGACTATGAATTTAGTATCAAATAGGGCGTGATACCAGGGATTTGTAGGATTATAAATCACACGCATTGAATGGCATATCCCCTAACTAGCTATGTTCATGTTTTGAGTTGTTAATCCACAGTAAACGCAGATACAGATATACTCAAATGAATAACAAAGTTCACATTAATCTGAAAGCCACCTGGTGTTTTTGAAATGCAAGCTACTTAGTCCGTGACAGCATGGGTGCTGTCCTCAAAACTAGATCAATTACCTAGCTATCAAGCATGCTAATTAACGTTAGCTGGCTAATTTGAGTCTAGCCAGTTAGCCAACTGTTAGCAAATTTGCTTGCTACAACAGAACAAGCAGTCATTGTTATATCCATAAAAATGTAGACTTGCTAACTTGCTCTGATTATTTGGTGAAGACACTAGAATCGATTTTCGATTAACTAACTAGTTAGCCAGCTGGCGTGCTTGCTAGCCGGAGAGTTGGGGATAAGTGCACCAACACAACTGAGTTAGCTAGCAAGCTGGACAGCGAATCTTTCACACACCGCAACGATGCATTGTTTGAATGCATGAATATACATTTGAACTAGCACACACCCTTAGCACGCAGGTCTGGTGACGTTTCTTTGCTTATATTCCAGGCGTAACTGTTTTGGTCTTTATATTGAAATCGGATTTCTTCTCCCGTCATTTCCAACAGGTCCCCAGCACCACCTTCCCTTCCCCCTAGCAACACAGACCTCGGAAATCACGCCCTCCACTGAGGATCTTGGGATTAGTAGTGTGTACCGGTAATATAGCTCTCCTAAAAACTACAAAGCAGATTTGTTCTCTATGATTACATTTGTGACCCACTGTAGCCTACTATAAGTACATCAGTTGAGATAAGGACAGTGGGGCCCAGCCCTGGTCAGAGATTGGATAGGTTGCTATGATTTTTACATCTAATCGGTCACAGCAGTTAGGCCAGGGATGGGCAACTTTGATGGAGATGGGGGCCACAAAAAATCGGAACTCATCATTAGGGTCCGCAGCTGCTCGCGGGTCTTCATACCCTCATCCAAGTCCCACACACATTGCAAAATACATTTTTTAAGTAGTCAGGGTTTTTTCTTTTCGGCAGGTCATAGACACTGAAGTACCTGCTGCCTTATTAGCTATCGACACCAAGAAGTCATTAGGGGCTGACAATTTGGACCCATATTTGCTTATGTATGCAGCCCGCCATCATTGCTGGCTCAGTAACACACTTTTTAAAATTGAACTTTAGTATCAGGACATATTCCAGAAGTGTGGAAAGCAGTTTTGTGCCACCACTCCACATGGGTGGGGGTAGTATAGAGATCTTGATAATTATCGACCCATTTCGAGGCTTCCTTATCTTTCGTCAAGAAACAGCTATCTTATTTAGTATCTGTAAACGGTATTCTTAATGTTAATCAGTCCGGATTGATTCAATACCTAAACATAGCACCACTACGACTTGTTAGATGATAGAAAGAATTGTGCTGCCATGTTTGTAGACTTGTCAAAAGCTTTTCATTCTGTAGAACCATATCATTCTGTTGAATATGCTGTTGTCAATAAGGTTCGGTACTGATGCTTGCCGATGGTTTCATTATTATCTCAATGACAGAACTCAGGCCATCAAGGTAGATGGGGTCAAATCTGAGTTCCTTGAGGTACAAAAAGGGGTGCCCCAAGGTTACAATCTATATAAATAACATTGGTAATGCTGTAAAATATATGTACAGCATTACCAATGTTATTTATATACATTGTGTATATATATATATATATATATATATATATATATACACACACACTACCGTTCAAAGGTTTGGGGTCACTTAGAAATGTCCTTGTTTTGAAAGAAAAGCTATTTTTTTTTGTCCATTAAAATAACATCAAATTGATCAGAAATAGAGTGTAGACATTGTTAATGTTGTAAATTGTAGCTGGAAATTGCAGATTTTTTATGAAATATCTACATAGGCGTACTGAGGCCCATTATCAGCAACCATCACTCCTGTGTTCCAATGGCACATTGTGTTAGCCTATCCAAGTTTATCATTTTAAAAGGCTAATTGATCATTAGAATGTTAGCACAGCTGAAAACTGTTGATTAAAGAAGCAATAAAACTGGCCTTCTTTCGACTAGTTTAGTACCTGGAGCATCAGCATTTGTGGGTTCGATTACAGGCTCAAAATGGCCAGAAACAAAGAACTCTCTTCTGAGAGTGCGAGAAATTGCCAAGAAATTGAAGATCTCATACAACGCTGTGTACTACTCCCTTCACAGAACAGCACAAAGTGGTTCTAACCAGAATAGAAAGAGGAGTGGGAGGCCCCGGTGCACAACTGAGCAAGAGGACAAGTACATTGGAGTGTCTAGTTTGAGAAACAGACACCTCACAAGTTCTCAACTGGCAGCTTCATGAAATAGAAACCACAAAACACCCGTCTCAACGTCAACAGTGAAGAGGCAACTCCAGGATGCTGACCTTCTTGGCAGAGTTGTAAAGAAAAAGCCATATCTCTGTCCAGTGTCTGTGTTTACATTAACAAAGCATGTCTGACTTTTGTTAAAACCTCTACGGGATCGGTGTCCCCCCCCCATCCCCCCTGCGAGACGGTTGAGCTAACGTGATTAGCATGATGTAAGTAACAAGAACATTTCCCAGGACTTAGACATGTCTTATATGGGCAGAAAGCTTAAATTCTAACTGCGCTGTCCACTTTACAGTAGCTATTACAATGAAAAAGTACCATGCTATTGTTTGAAGAGAGTGCACAATAACAAAAAACTTTTATCACGGCAACTGGTTTGATACGTTCACCTCTGAAGGTAAATAATGTACTTACATTCAGTAATCTTGCTCTGATTTGTGACGCATGTTTTTTTCTTTGTATTATCTTTTACCAGATGCAATGTGTTATATTCTTCTACATTGATTTCACAATTACACAACCTTCAAAGTGTTTCCTTTCAAATGGTATCAAGAATATGCATATCCTTGTTTCAGGTCCTGAGCTACAGGCATTTAGATTTGGGTATGTCATTTTAGGCTCAAATTTGAAAGAAAGGTCCAATCCTTTTAACAGGAAGGAAATAGTCCAGACCACTTTTATGTCTATTTTAGATTATGGGGGTATAATCTATATGAATGTAGCAGCATCTACACTTTGCCTTTAGGTTTAATACTGGTGATGGTTATAGAACCCACCAATGTGTTTTGTATCAAAAAGTATATAACTCTACAAAGCAGTCATGCAGAAACGTCCTATGTATCTATCATCATTAATTCAATTTACACTTACAAATTACCAAACTATTCTTTTTTTTGTGCCTTTTATGAGGAACAAGCTACAGAGCTCTCTGAAATTAGATGTTCTGGTCCCCCTTGGTTAGTTCAGAGTAATGATCGGAGACCTCCATTTGGATAAACTTGTCTGTTTTTCTTAATATGTTTTGAATTGTGTATATTTATGCAGGGCTTATCTGTAAAGATAACCTAGTCTCAGTATGACTTCCCTGTCAACATAAAGGTTCAGTAAACAAAGTTTTAGAGTTCATTTCCTGCAATTCTACACATTTTGCCATGGGGTGTAGAGAAAATACTGCAGTTTTAAAGCAAGTTTTCTGCGATTCTACACATATTGCCATTTAGCAATTTTAGAAGAGATTTCATGACATTCTACTAATTTTTCTATGGCACGGAGAGGAATAAAAATTAAATAGCTGATTTACTGCAATTTTACACATTTTGCCATAGGGTGGAGAGAAATGTTTGCAGTGTTTAATATGATAATTGAGTGAAACTGACTAACAAAATCAATGGGGGCCCCCCGGCCAGTAATTTGACCATGATAACAAACTTAGATAGCTGGCCACTAAACAAACTTAGCAGTCTAAAGGTTTTTAGCTGACATAGGCTAATTGATTGGCTATCAGTGACTGACATAACAAGAGGAAAACTGCTGATGCACAACCACATTTCGAAATTGCACCTCATGTATTCCACTATTCTAAACTCACAACAGTAAGTTGAGACTCCGAATCGAAGGCCTTCAAAAGGAAGTTTCCAGTTGTCCATCCCTGAATTAGGCCTACTATTAGCCTACAATTTAATATTTTTTTCCCCAATAGAACATTGGGACAATCATGATTGTGAAGCTTTTGCTTGCATCCTCTAAACTCCTCTGCAGAACAAGGGGGCGAGATGGAGCCTGAGCCAGCCCTCTCCTTTTAGTAGACAAAGTGACAACACAGGCTCCTCTGCAGAACAAGGGGGCGAGATGGAGCCTGAGCCAGCCCTCTCCTTTTAGTAGACAAAGTGACAACACAGGCTCCTCTGCAGAACAAGGGGGCGAGATGGAGCCTGAGCCAGCCCTCTCCTTTTAGTAGACAAAGTGACAACACAGGCTCCTCTGCAGAACAAGGGGGCGAGATGGAGCCTGAGCCAGCCCTCTGCTTTTAGTAGACAAAGTGACAACACAGGCTCCTCTGCAGAACAAGGGGGCGAGATGGAGCCTGAGCCAGCCCTCTGCTTTTAGTAGACAAAGTGACAACACAGGCTCCTCTGCAGAACAAGGGGGCGAGATGGAGCCTGAGCCAGCCCTCTGCTTTTAGTAGACAAAGTGACAACACAGGCTCCTCTGCAGAACAAGGTGGCGAGATGGAGCCTGAGCCAGCCCTCTGCTTTTAGTAGACAAAGTGACAACACAGGCTCCTCTGCAGAACAAGGGGCGAGATGGAGCCTGAGCCAGCCCTCTGCTTTTAGTAGACAAAGTGACAACACAGGCTCCTCTGCAGAACAAGGGGCGAGATGGAGCCTGAGCCAGCCCTCTGCTTTTAGTAGACAAAGTGACAACACAGGCTCCTCTGCAGAACAAGGGGCGAGATGGAGCCTGAGCCAGCCCTCTGCTTTTAGTAGACAAAGTGACAACACAGGCTCCTCTGCAGAACAAGGGGGCGAGATGGAGCCTGAGCCAGCCCTCTGCTTTTAGTAGACAAAGTGACAACACAGGCTCCTCTGCAGAACAAGGGGGCGAGATGGAGCCTGAGCCAGCCCTCTGCTTTTAGTAGACAAAGTGACAACACAGGCTCCTCTGCAGAACAAGGGGGCGAGATGGAGCCTGAGCCAGCCCTCTGCTTTTAGTAGACAAAGTGACAACACAGGCTCCTCTGCAGAACAAGGGGGCGAGATGGAGCCTGAGCCAGCCCTCTGCTTTTAGTAGACAAAGTGACAACACAGGCTCCTCTGCAGAACAAGAGGGCGAGATGGAGCCTGAGCCAGCCCTCTGCTTTTAGTAGACAAAGTGACAACACAGGCTCCTCTGCAGAATGAGCTGCTCTGCCTCTGACACCTCTATCCTTTCCTCCCCTGCCCTTTTTCTTCAAGATGGGAGCAATTCGCGACGTGATCAAAAGATCTTCATACCATTTCCAGCCCGCCATATCAGCCCCTCTTCACTGGTGTCACCTTGAAATACCTCCCCCTTTGAAGCCATATCAGAGATGAGCTGACAGTGCAGGTAATTGGCCCGGTGGAGGTAATGATAGGGAGACCCGAGAGAGAGGACCTAGTACAGAGAGCCAGCCAGGAGTTGGAATCTGTTGAACCACTTCTTCAATTCTTCTATCCATCAGCAAATTTATCAAAGACAAAGTGAGATAAGTGGTGGAAGGAGGTAGAGAGAGAGAGAGAGAGACAGAGAGAGAGAGAGACAGAGACAGAGATAGAGAGATACACAGAGAGAGAGACAGAGAGAGAGAGAGAGAGAGAGAGAGAAGAGCAAGAAGACACCACTTATAGGTATTAAAGCACACAGTTTATGTATATGACACATTTCTGTGTGAATGTGGCCTATTTTTTTGTGTCAACATTACTCTCCAACCTCAATGATTCCCTCAGAGGTAACAATTACTGGGTGGTTGCTGGGTAACTTTTCATATGAATTTTTATATCCTAACCTTGGCCTGACTAATGCATGCACCGTTCCTTCTCTGTGTGGAATCAAAGCCCCATTTGCAGTGAAACAGAGGGAAATAGAGGAAGGGGGTAGTAAATTGCGTCCCAAATGGCATGCTATACCCCATCAAGTGAATTACCATAGGGCTCTGGACAACATTAGTGCACTGTGTTAACAGCGGAGGCTCCACTGCCCATGGGAGTGACGGGATGATGATCTACCTGAAGTGGGATAGTGCTGACCATCCTATAAGGGTCAAATGTCAGGAGGGAGCAGGCGGTGTGAGAGCTCTGGAAAATACATTACATTTAATTCCGCTTCAATGTGTGGGCGGCTGGTCTGCTGATTGATGCTTCAGAGAGAGGATTTGTTGCTGCTGTGCTCTCTCAATAGTATAAGAGAGAGAGAGCTAGTGTGTGTGTGAGTGTGTGTTCAATGTATTAGAGAGAGACAGAGAGAGAGAGAGAGAGAGACAGAGAGGCTTTGGGTAATCATGTCAGGTTTCATAGGCGTGGAGATTTATTTCATTCTTTTATTCCGAGGAAAATATTGTGAGAAGCACATCCTCCCACCCAGTCAGTCAGCTGGTCCTCTCTCCTCCCAGTCCTGCCACCATCCAGACTCCAGACAGACTGTATTTGTGTGAGTGATTGTCTTTCACCAGCCAAGCTTCACACTCATCCTGACCACAACCAAGAAATCAATTGGCTGCAGAGCGCTCCCAAAACAAGCTTGGCTTCCATCCCAAATGTCACCCTATTCCCTAAATAGTGCACTACTTTTGACCAGAGCCATTTGTGACCTGGTGGAAAGTAGCGCACTATGTTAAGGAATATGGTGCAATTTGGGACACAGCCTCGTACTGCGGTAATTATCTAACCACCCAGTCTGGTGGTGAGAGAGAGGAGGAAGGAAAGGAATTTCTACAGTCAAAAAAAATACACATGTAGAGACTTGTGAGGCAAAACTCTCTTGAGATAACCTGCGTTACAGTCTGCACCTGGGACTCACACAACTTAGGATAATACAACCCGAAGCAAGGACACACAGAAATAATGGCAGACAAACTCAATGCTGAGGGGGTTGTAAGCTCACAAAGTGAATCATCATTATCCATGTATTATTTTGGCCTGCAAAAACAAAGATGGGGGATAGAGAAAGAGATGAGAGAACACGAGTGAAGAACAGCCCCTGAGAGAGAAAGAGAGGGACAGTCAGAGAGAGAACGAGAGAGAGATACTTTTAACACAGCCTGGTGGAGCAGAATGTTGTGATCAGGTCTATGGATTCTAAACGAGGGTATGCTGCGCTGCTTTCACTAATGACTGACTGTCTGGGAGGAGAGTCCCAGCGTGTGGTTATGTGTGTGTGTCGGGGAGGGGAGTCCCAACACTGCACGCCGTTGGGTGGGGTGTCTAACAACTGAATACATCATGAATCTGCAGATTTCTCTCTTCTGTCAGCATATTTCACTTCAATTTCACTTCAATTTGCAGCAGGATGGTGCTTTTATGTGCCTCAAGTCTTTCTCCCACACCAAAACACCACGTATATTTCCTCACTCCTCTCCTTATATAGTCTCAGGAGCCCAAATTCAGCAACTCATGTAGCCGCCAAGTTTCCATTCCAGAGATTACAAATCACAGTCTGATAGCCTGACCCCGACTTGCCCATTGCCCATTAATAGGCCTTCTAATGAGCGTTTTATGAGTTGTGATCAGAGTTAATTGGGACATGCTTTAGTCAATAAGATTCCTGCTGATTTCAATGCAGTCAGAGTCAGTCGGCTGGTTTACATGCTCGAGCCGCCCCTGCAAATTGACTTGGAGATTGTAAGCAATTTTCAAAGGTCCCTGCGCAGACGGCCTAGACACACAAACACACACAAACCCTAGCCTACAGTCAAGACAACGGGAAGGCATTAGCACTTTCACTTTCACTTTGAATACAGATGGAGTGCATTTGGAAAAAATATTCAGACCTCTTGAATTTTTCCACATTCTGTTACGTTACAGCCTTATTCTAAGATTGAGGAGTAAAAAATACAATTGAATCAATCTACACAAAATACCCCGTAATGACAAAGAAAAAACAAGTTGAGATTTTTTGGGGCAAATTTTAATACTACATTTACATAAGTACTCAGACTTTTTACTCAGAACTTTGTTGAAGCACCTTTGGCAGCGATTACAGCCTTAAGTCTTCTTGGGTATGACGCTACAAGGTTGGGACAGCTGTATTTGGGGAGTTTCTCCCATTCTTCCCTGCAGATCCTCTCAAGCTCTGTCAGGTTGGATGGGGAGCGTCGCTGCACAGCTATTTTCAGGTCTCTCCAGAGATGTTTGATCGGGCTCTGACTGGGCCATTCATGGACATTCAGAGACCTGTCCCAAAGCCACTCCTGTGTTGTCTTGGCTGTGTGCTTAGGGTTGTTGTCCTGTTGGAAGGTGAACCTTCACCCCAGTCTGAGATCCTGAGCACTCTGGAGCAGGTTTTCATCAAGAATCTCGGTGCTTTGCTCCTTTAATCTTTCCCTCGATCCTGACTAGTCTCCCAGTCCCTGCCGCTGAAAAACATCCCCACAGCAGGATGCTGCCACCACCATCATTCACCGTAGGGATGCTTGGCATTCAGGCCAAAGAGTTCAATCTTGGTTTCATCACACCAAATAATCTTGTTTCTCATGGTCTAAGAGTCCTTTAAGTGCCTTTTGGCAAACTCTAAGCGGGCTGTTATGTGCCTTTTACTGAAGAGTGACTTCCGTCTGGCCACTGTGTTCTTGTGGACCTTCAATGCTGCAGAAAATGTTTTGATTCCCTTCCCCAGATCTGTGCCTCGACACAATCCTGACTTGGAGCTCTATGGACAATTACTTTGTCCTCATGGCTCGTTTTTTGCTCTGAAATGCACTGTCAACTGTGGGACCTTATATAGAAAGGTGTGTGCCTTTCCAAGTCATGTCCAATCAATTACATTTACCACAGGTGGACTCCAATCAAGTTGTAGAAACATCTCAAGGATGATCAATGGAAACAGGATGCACCTGCGCTCAATTTCGAGTCTCACAGCAAAGGGTCTGAATGCTTATGTAAATAAGGAATTTCTGTTTTTTATATTTAATAATTGTGCAAAATTTTCTAAAAACCTGTTTTCACTTTGTCATTATGGGGTTTTGTGTGTAGATTGATGATTTTATTTAATCCATTTTTATTTTGCTCCTTTGCACCCCATTATTTTTATTTCTACTTTGCACATTCTTCCACTGTAAATCTACCATTCCAGTGTTTTACTTGCTATATTGTATTTACTTTGCCCCCATTACCTTTTTTTTTCCCTTTACCTCCCTTATCTCACCTCATTTGCTCACATCGTATATAGACTTGTTTCTACTGTATTATTGACTGTATGTTTTGTTTTACTCTGTGTTGTTGTATGTGTCGAACTGCTTTGCTTTGTCTTGGCCAATTCGCAGTTGTAAATGAGAACTTGTTCTCAACTTGCCTACCTGGTTAAATAAAGGTGAAATAAAATAAATAAATACATTTTTAGAACAAGGCTGTAACAAAATGTGGAAAGGGGGAAGGGGTCTGAATACTTTCCAGAATCCTCTGTTGATTGGAACGAACATAGCCCCAGCTAAAGCGATGGAGAGCAAGAGAGAGAAAGACTTGTATGTACTTTTATGATGTCAAAGCAAGCTATGACACATTGACGCTGCTGTGTATGTATTAATGTATTGCATGCTTTTGAGGTCAATGATGTTGGGACTTGTCGGAACACCAAGTCTATTTTGCGTGAAGTGTATGTAACCCCCAGGTTACTTTTAGCTCATTCTTGCACAGAATAATTGAGTTACATTGTTGCATCCCCGACCACCATTAGGACGGTGTTGGATTTGCTTCTGGTTCAACTGGCATAAGAAGTTCTTTTGCCTTTTCTGTCGTCAGTGCTATCTGGGATCCTTGGGAAGTTCCTAGCCTAAACCTAAACCTGAACCCTTAACCATTTTACATTTCAACTTCAATGGGGTAGGGAGGTCCGAAGGATCCAATGATAGCACAGACCTTTTTCTCTCCTCCCGCTCGGAGACTCGACCGTTGGAGATGCTGCGAGAGCCTGAGCTCTGGGTCAGGTGTTTTCAAACTTTTATTGCCCAGGGACCCCTGTCCAGGCAAGCCGGCGACCATATATTAGCAAAACGTCTAAGTCATGTCTTGTCTTATCAGGTGAATGATAATGGCAAGAATGAAGTAATCAACATTTTAAAATGAATAGATTTGGTAGACATTGTTTTGACCTCCCCTTACTTCATTGGAAGAGGAAGTGTAAACTCTAACATAGTATATTAGCTAGCTGGAAGGTAGCTAAAGTCATCTTGGCAGTGTAAAGAAAATGTTGCTGTTGTAAAGCACATTTTCTGCAATTCTACAAATTCTTTCATTGAGCTGAAAGACAATTTTGCAGTTTTAAAGCAAATTTACTGCAATTTTATTCATTTTGCCATGGCTAGCTCTGTGATCCTCTGCTCAAACATTATACCAAAATCAATGGGCATGTGTTCTGAATACCCAGTTCTGGGAATTTTATATTAGAGATGGGCAGTTCTGCTTTTTTTACTGACTGATCTTTTCAACTCGTTCAGTAAAATGAACAAATCTTTCGACCAGTGTGATTCAGATTTGATTAGATTTGATTCAGTAATGCCCAAGGAACGCAGGACCCCCCTAACAGCGAACAATGAACTGAATTCTCTGCGTGCCTGGCAGACATCTCAGCTTAGATGTCGGCCCACTTCAAGCTCGACCTCGACAAAACGGAGCTGCTCTTTCTTCCGGGGAATGCCTGCCCGTTCCAAGACATCGCCATCACGGTTGACAACTCCATGGTGGCCCCTTCCCAAAGTGCAAAGAACCTTGTCGTGACCTTGGACAAGACCCTGTCATTCTCTGCAAACATCAAAGCAGTGACTCGCTCCTGCAGGTTGATGCTCTACAACATCTTTTGAGTGTGACCCTGCCTCACACAGGAAGCAGCACAGTTCCTAATCCAGGCACTTCTCATCTCCCGTCTGGACAACTCGCTGTCGGCTGGGCTCCCCGCTTTTCCATCAAACCCCTGCAACTTACCCACAATGCAGCACGCCTGGTGTTCAACCTTCCCACGTTCTCCCACGTCCACCCGGCTCCTCCGCACACTGCACTGGATTCCAGTCAAAGATCGCATTCACTACAATACCATGATATTTGCCTACAGAGCAGCAAGAGGAACTGCTACTCCCTACCTTCAGGCTATGCTCAAACCCTACACCCCAACACAAGTACCTAGTTCTGCCACCTCTGGTCTATTGGCCCTCCCACCCCTACGGGAGGGAAGCTCCCGCTCAGCCCAGTCAAAGCTCTTCTCTATCCTGGCACCCTAATGGGGGAACCAGATTCCTCCTGATGCTAAGACAGCAGAGTCCCTGCCCATCTTCCAAAAACATATGAAACCCTACCTCTTCAAAGAGGATCTAAAATAATCCCACAGCACCCCACCCCAAAAAACAAACACTCGCTCAACTTTCCCCCCCCCTACTAGCACTGACTTTGCTGATAGCTACTTCACTGAAGAAAAATGTATTACTTAAGTAAAATGTGATCTCAGGTTTTTTTTTAAATACATTTGCAAAAAAATCTATTCATTATGGCGTATTGTGTGTAGATTGAACGATTTAATACATTTTAGAATATAGCGTAACAAAATGCAAAAGGTAAAGGGGTCTGAATACTTTCCCGAATGTACTGTACACTGTATTCAACTGACCGGATGTATATGCCTCTAGAGGTTACTTAAGTATGTATGTTTCACAGTGGTGTATGTACGACCTGATGAAGATCAAACTTCGGATCGAAACGTTGTGTTCATTGTGCGTCTGATTAAATCAGCATGGGAGCAAACCAGAGTTGTGTACATTCCCCTTCTCTTTGATACATTCTTCTGTCCTGCACCTGACATGGTGAATGTGCATATTTTTCCATTTTTTTCTATAGGCCCACACATACATTTTCACATGCTGGCTGCTTACAGACCACATAGTTTATTATTGCCACACACCTCTTACTAGGCCCAACTTGATAGGAACTCAGGTCCCTCAGAAAAGAGGACTGCAATTTGTTACCAAATGATAAATAGACATATCAATGTAGCACCACACCTTGTCAAAATCAAAGAAATCAAACAAAGGAAGACATTAACAATGTACAGACTGACTACAGACCAAGACTATGTAAGCACTGTGGGTCCGGTGAACTAGAGAATGAGCAGCAATTCCTACCCCACTGTGAGTGAGTGAGTGAGTGAGTGAGTGAGTGATTTCAGAAAGCTTCAGAAGGGAGGGATGAAAAAGTGGCCATCAACTCTTTTCAACATGTTTATTTGTGATAAAGGATAAATGTACATTCGTATTTTGGATCGACACGAATTCAAGCACACAAACACACACACACAAATTTAAGTCACAGGGTACGTGGCAGCCTGTGATGACGGAAGATTAAAAACTGTTCCCTCACAACCTTATCTTCCCTTTAACACACACAGAAAAAGAGGAGGGTTTAGATAAGTGACATTTTACCAACGCCCCTTCCCTCCATCCAGCCCTCCATCCACCTATCATGACATTTCCACTTCTCTGGCCTCTGAACTTAACAGTCAGTGTGTGTCCCATAGCAAGGTCATCCTGCACCAGTAGGGGTCAAAGGTTCAAGGGCCCGAGGTTAATGGTCAGGTCAGATAGCTATCGCCAGCCAGCCAGCGATCAGGAACATGCCCCCATAAGGAGCCAATTTCCTCAGCACAGGGTCCTCCGTCAGGGCCTGGTGGTACAGGGACCCACAGAACGCCCCTGTGCCCAATACCAGGAGGGTGCCCGCCTGCAGAGAGAAGACAGGGGAAAAGAGTGTGTGCTTCTCTGCTTATTGTCAAGACCAATATGTACAGTTTTTGGCACAAAAAGCATTAAAATTGTGTCATACAGCATCTGAAAAGACAGACATGTACTTGGTTCACAAATCGCGAATACAAAACAAAACAGAGAATACATGCAGACGGAGGATTAGAATAAACCATAGAGATGTATTTTCTATTACAACAATATAGTGTTCCATTTAATTATATTATTATAATGATGGGAGGGAAGCATACAGTACATACCACAGCAGGTTTCCTACAGCGAGAGGCACCCAGCAGAGCTATGCTGTGGTAGAAGTGGTACTTGTTGGCCGTCTCATAAAGCTGGGGAGGATAGTTTAACCAGGCAAGTCAGTTAAGAACAAATACTTACTTACAATGACAGCTTACCAAAAGGCAGAAAGGCCTCCTGCGGGGACGGGGCCTGGGATTAAAGTAAAAAATGAAATAAAAATATAGGGCAAAAGACACATCACGACCAGAGAGACACCACAACACTACATAAAGAGATACCTAAGACAACATCATAGCATGGCAGCAACACATGCCAACACAGCATGGTAGCATCACCACATGGCAGCAGCACAAAACATGGTCCAAACATGATTGGGAAAAGACAACAGCACAAAGGGCAAGAAAGCAGAGATAACAATACATCAAGCGAATCAGGATAGAGAGAAATATGTTACATTAGAGATCAGCATTGTTAGTGAAGATAGCACCCTGAAGAAGAAGGCCTAACTGATTGTGTTTTTTTGTGCATATCTTTGTGTTGTTTGGAAATAATTGTTTTACTTATTTTGTAAATAATGTTTCTGCTACCGTATCTTGTGACCGAAAATATTTTCTGGACATCAGAACTGCGATTACTCACCACAAACTGGCAGAATCGTTTTTTTTCCTTTAACGAGACTAACGAGCCCGACGTGAATGACATATTGCTTTCTTGGGGCCCAGATCCCCGTCATATGTGTGAAGAGAAAGGGGAGAAAAAGGGGCCGGAGGGCGGGCTGCCTTCTGAGAATTCGTAGGCGATTGAATAAACTCCCACTGCCTTCCATTCTGCCTGCAAACGTGCAATCTTTGTCAAATAAAATCGATGACCTACGTGGAAGATTAAAACAACCAACGGGACATTCAAAACTGCTTCACGGAGTCGTGGCTGAACGACGACATTATCAACATACAGCTGGCTGGTTATACGCTGTATAGGCAGGACAGAACAGCGGCGTCTGGTAAGACAAGGGGCGGTGGACTACGTATTTTTGTAAATAGCAGCTGGTGCACGATATCTAAGGAAGTCTCAAGGTTTTGCTCGCTGAGGTAGAGTATCTCATGATAATCTGTAAACCACACAAACTACCTTTTTTTTAAACCTTTATTTAACTAGGTAAGTCAGTTAAGAACAAATTCTTATTTACAATGACGGCCTACCCCGTCAAAACCATTACGTATACTGCGAGCATGCGCTGACCAACTGGTAAGTGTCTTCACTGACATTTTCAACCTCTCCTGTCCGAGTCTGTAATACCAATGGGTTTTAAGCAGACCACCATAGTCCCTGTGCCCAAGAACACTAAGGTAACCTGCCTAAATGATTACCGACCTGAAACACTCATGTCTGAAGTCATGAAGTGCTTTGAAAGGCTGGTCATGGCTCACATCAACACCATTATCCCAGAAACCCTAGACCCACTCCAAAACCACCCTAACAGATCCACAGATGATGCAATCTCTATTGCACTCCACACTGCCCTTTCCCACCTGGACAAAAGGAACATCTAAGTGAGAATGCTGTTCATTGACTACAGCTCAGCGTTCAACACCATAGTGCCCTCAAAGCTCATCAAGCTTTGGACCCTGGGACTAAACACCTCCCTCTGCAACTGGATCCTGGACTTCCTGACAGGCAGCCCCACAGGTGGTAAGGGTAGGTAACAACACATCCGCTGATCCTCAAGACAGAGGTCCCTCAGGGGTGCGTGCTCAGTCCCCTCCTATACTCCCTATTTACTCATGGCTGCATGGCCAGGCACGACTCCAACACTATCATTAAGTTTGCAGATGACACAACATTGGTTGGCCTGATCACCGACAACGACAAGACAGCCTATCAGGAGGATGTCATAGGCCTGGCTGTGTTGTGCCAAGACAACAACCTCTCCCTCAACATGATCAAGACAACGGAGATGATTGTGGACTACAGGAAAAAGAGGACCGAGCATGCTCCCATTCTCATCGAAGGAGCTGTAGTGGAGCAGGTTGAGAGCTTCAAGTTCCTTGGTGTCCACATCACCAACAAACTAACATGGTCCAAGCACACCAAGACAGTTGTGAAGAGGGCACGACAAAACCTATTCCCCCTCAGGAGACTGAAAAGATTTGGCATGGGTCCTCAGATCCTCAAAAGGTTCAACTGCTGCACCATTGAGAGCATTCTGACTGGTTGCATCACTGCCTGGTATGGCAACTACTCGGCCACTGATCGCAAGGCACTGCAGAGGGTAGTGTGTACGGCCAGGTACATCACTGGGGCCAAGCTTCCTGCCATCCAGGACCTCTATACCAGGCGGTGTCAGAGGAAGGCCATAAAAATTGTCAAAGACTCCAGCCACCCTAGTCATAGACTGTTCTCTCTGCTACTGCACGGCAAGCGGTACCGGAGCGCCAAGTCTAGGTCCAAGAGGCATCTAAACAGCTTCTACCCCCAAAACCATAAGACTGCTGAACAACTAAATTAATCAAATGGCCATCCGGACTGCTGCTGCTCTTTAATTACTTGTTACTCTTTATCTCTTATTCTTTTTCATATTTTTTTAAAAACTGCATTGTTGGTTAGGGGCTCGTAAAGTAAGCATTTCACCTGTCATATATGGCTCATGTGACTAATAAAGTTGTATTTGATTTGATTTTGAAGTTGACAAGGAGGAAGGAGGTGGTATAACAGTCCCATATATTAATTAAACGGTATCAAAACAGTGTATTAGTGTATTGGTAGTGGGCGCAATTTATAATATAAATAATGCACTTATTAACAAATTAAATACCAGCCCACTCTCCAACTTTGGGCCAATACTCTAGTCATACCATACGAAAAGTATAAAACACTTACCACTCTCGAGTAGTCTTCTGGATCTTTGTTTTTGAAACCTGAATAAAACAAATAGGAGGTAGTGTAAAGGGTCATGGCAGCTGAACAGTAAGGGTAGGGCCACATAAAATACAGTGTGTTGTATCCTATGTGTGTGTCACTTGATCAAAGTGTTTAGCCTACAGCCTACATATCCTTCAGAGCGCAGTTTTTATTAGGCTCGGTTTCATTTACAGTAGTAAACTACAGCCGGAAAGCACAGATACATTGTTATTATGCATTTCTGCACCATGCTGTCTGGACAGGACTATCCCATCCCCATGGCCAAATGAGTGACATGAAGCAGCGATAGCCTATCCTGCAGCGTTTACAAAACAGCAGACTGCTTTTAACGTTAACAACACAATCATGCAATCTGTTTGTCATGCAGCGCGCAATGATAAAATGTGGATTCTTACCATGCGCTCCGTATGCCCCCGCTGCGACAGCAAGCGCCCCCGACACTCCTGCTAACCTCTGCACAACCAAAGAAGTGGCCATTGCTGTGTATCACAAGCCGACGAATGACGTGAAAGATGAAGGAAACTGCGTGCGGTAGGGACTCGTTAGTGAGAGCACATCCTCCTGCAGAGTTGTTTCCTGAGCCAAAATGGCGCCCGCTGTGTTACAGTTTCAGTGTCTGGGATAGATTTCATAACTCTGAAGTGCAACCAAATGTTAAAGGTTTTCCCTTTCATCTGTGTAGTGCAGTGGCAACCCGTCATTCAGGACAGAGCCCCACCTGTTTTGATCCCACCATGTTTTTGTTGGCTGTTTTGAATGTTATTTTGGCATTAATACATATCCGTTGTCAAACAATGTACAAAAATAAAATCATGGAGTTAATAAAGTCATATTTTTTGCTTTCTTGAGTAAGGCAGCTCCAACATGCAGGTTTTTCAGCCTAACTCAGTGTTTTCTGTGGTGGTGGTGGGGCAGCCAGCGGAAAATATGTAGCGTAGAGCTTCCTAATGATCTCTAGTTGCGCTGTGATTGGCTTAGTATTGTGTCACTTATGGGGACACAACGTCACCAAAGAATCTACGGGGAGAGATGGGGAATTGTAGCCTCCTCGATGGGGAATTGTAGCCTGCATGCTTGTCCCAACCAAGCACCCAAGCTAACTGACTAAAGTTAGCTTGCTTGCAAGCTAGTTATTTCCAGACACAAATAAGAGAATACTCTGTTCATTTTGCTAGCCGTAGCAGAGCTGGTTAGGCTATTTACATGTTAACTAGAGCGTTCTTGACTAACAATTACTTTTTTTGTCTACTTTTACTGACACCAGTCATATTTAAAGGGTGTTGCACGTTCATAAATTCATCAGTTGTTCTGAATTTGCAAACGCCAGAGATACGCTGACTGGAAAAGTTGTTCAAGTTCTAGCCAGCTAACCAACCACCTGCATCTCTAGCTGTGTATAGCCACTGAAAAACAATATGAGGGGGAAAAGTCAGTCACTCACCCACTCCTCCAATGGCATGACATGACATCCTCCTAGCAGCTAGCTAGCTATCTAGCTAATGTTAGTCTCCATGTTTTTAGCTTGCTACAAACATAGATATTCTAGCCTATTAGCCACGTTATGACTGACTTGTGATCATTGCCCTTGATAGTTTGATTGTATTGACATTCCCAGCCTTAGTTACATTAGTCCGTTTTTGTCCAGAATATTGTGTCATTGAAACTGAAACAGTGCATCCCGAATAGAGGCAGCAAACAATGTACCAGGCCAGCTGTGATTTACAACCTGATAGCAATATATTTTGGACTACCAGGAAATGTATTGGTTAATTCTATTATCTTCATTCTGCCAACATGCCTTTGTATACATTCATGGAAAGCACTTCAGTAAAAATACTTTAAAGTACTACTTAAGTAGTTTTCTGGGGTATCTGTACTTTATTTGACTATTTATATTTTTGCCAACTTTTTCTTTTACTTCACTACATTCCTAAAGAAAATAATTTACTTTTTACTCCGTACATATTGACTGAAACCCAAAAGTAATTGTTACATTTTGACAGGAAAATGATCCACTTGTCAAGAGAACATTACAGGTCATCCATACTGCCTCTGATCTGACGGACTCACTAAACACAAATGCTTTGTTTGTAAATTATGTCTGAGTGTTGGAGTGTGCTCCTTGCTATCCATCCATAATAAAAAAATATTTAAAAATTATGCTGTCTGGTTTGCTTAATATAAGGAAATTGAAATTATTTATACTTTTACTTTTAATACTTAAGTATATTTTAGCAATTCCATTTACTTTGATACTTAAGTATATTTAATAGCAAAAACGTTTAGACTTTTAATCAAGTCGTATTTTACTGGGTGACTCACTTTTATTTGAGTTGTTTTCTATTAAGGCATCTTTACTTTTACTCAAGTAGGAAAATTGAGTACTTTTTCTACCACTGATTGAACGTTGAGTCAAATATAATTTGTTATATAAAGTAGATTTTGTAGCATAAACTGGGAATTTGATATTTTTGACTGATATTACGATTGTCTGTTTGTTTCATATCTGCAAAGTAGTTAAAACGCTGTAAGTTCCACTTTAAACTTTAGGTCACCGTTTACTTTGTGTGCTAAATATGAAAAAAAAATTGCAATGAGAAGTAATAGTCGTGTAAAAAATTGAATGTTTTCCTATGTTTTTTAAAATTATTTTTCCTATAGATCTTTCAGATTTTTACTCTCAAAATCACAACTTTTTTTCAATCTGATTGGGTGGGCCGTCAGGGCCAGGCTTCACAGTCGGTGGGCCTGTGTCCACCCAGGCCTTGGGTGGACACATGTCTACGCCCCTGATGCAAACAGCCACATGATGACAATGGCACATCACAAATACCCTACTAACCAACACTTCAGACTTTTTCAATACGTGGTTTGAATACCCATTGTTGCCTTAGTTAGCATTTCCTGGTAGATATCATTCATTGAAACGTCTTTCCTACCCTAGCTGCTCCATGCCAAAATCGGTTGAGAGCTGCACACTCTTGCTGCCCACAGATTCTTTTTTTTGTTGATTGAACCTTTATTTAACTAAGCAAGTCGGTTAAGAACAAATTCTTATTTACAATGACAGCCTACTGCTTTGCGATTGTGTAGGCCACTTTGTGCAGGATTTCTCTATTGTACTACATCATTGATAAGTCGTATACCTCCACTACACTACTTTGATATGCATCAGTAGGGATCAGTGGCAAATTTAGCATGTAAATATTGGTGGGGCAACCCCCCCCCACCCACCCAAATGTTAGATGCATGGCAATAAAGCCACTACACAACACAACACAATTCATTAATTGCACTGTAATGGTGACAAACGGTGCCCACAAACTGTTAGGGCCTACATAACAGCCTTCTTTTCAGCACCATGGAGTGAATCCTTACCACCGCTACACCTGGGTATCAGCGGAGCCTTATCTGGCAGCGAAACAATTCATTCAGCCTCATTTACTGCCTTAAAATAAACATAGCTGGTATGGCTGACCTCCTTAAACAAATGTGGTTTCCACTGACAATTGAGATGTACAAACTATGGCACAAGGGGACCACATGCGGACAAGAGGCCAATGTACAGCAACAGTTTCCAGTTGTTTTGAATGCGGCAGATGTCATGCTGGATTGACAGCGGTCTAAGGCACTGAATCTCTGTGCTAGAGGCGTCACCTCGGACACCCTGGTTCGAATCCAGGCTGTATCACAACCGCCAATTTTGGGAGTCCCATGGGGCGGTGCACAATTGGCCCAGCGTCGTCCGGGTTTGGGTTACATTAAATGTAAAAAAAATATATATTAAGATACTTAAACCCAGACTTGGACCACACACCCACTCCACTGAATAGTGATTGCTTTGCAATGCTTGCAGTTAGCCATAGATTCCTTCCAAACCAGTCATTGTTGAATTTGCGATTTCCAGCTTGTTGTGTAATGTTTATGTCCGATGAACAACAATATGTTTTATCCATAATTACGTCATAAATTCTCTTCTTTATGACAAGGATTGAAAAGCTTTTGCCAGTAGATTATCGATGTGATTCATGATGATGACTGCTAGCATGCTAGCTAAGATTGTGAAAGTATGATGGTGACATGATCAGTCCAATCAAAGCTACAGTAGATATAAAGTGATTTAACGTAATTTTATCTGTGGCCAATGACCTTGAGCCTTCTTGGATGGGCACTTCTAATGTAACTCTATGGCAGCACCCAGGGGGCTTGAATTTTTGAGCTCTCCCTGTTGATTTTTCGGTGACGTAGTGTCCCCATGAGTGACAGAACACTGAGCCAATCACGGCGCAACTACAGAACATTAGCAAGCCCTACATTCTGTATTTTCCACTGGCTGACCCACCACCACAGAAAGCACTGAGCTTGGCTGAAACACCTGCATTTTGGAATTGCCTTACTCAAGAAAGAAAAAAAGAGACTGTTTGTGTGTGGCTTTTTGTTTTGTTTGTTTACATTGTTTGCAAACTGATATGTGACATATATTAATGCCAAAATATACATATATATATATATATTTTTTTTTAGCTAAACAGGTGGGGCTCAAAACAGGTGGGGCTTTGCCACTGTGCAAACATGTCTATAATAGATAAAGCTGTTAAGATATTCATGTTTCAAGAAAGGAGTGTATATATTTACCTGGCAAATCGGTTTCATGCACTGACTGAATGGAAGTTGATAATTATTCATTTTTTACTCCACTGGTCTTTGCTGGTCTCGGGAAGAAATTAGGAGTCCTCACTAGGTGTCACGTTCTGACCTTTATTTCCTTTGTTTTGTCGTTATTTAGTATGGTCAGGGCGTGAGTTGGGGTGGGCAGTCTATGTTTGTTTTTCTATTATTTGGGGATTTCTATGTTTCGGCCTAGTATGGTTCTCAATCAGAGGCAGGTGTCGTTAGTTGTCTCTGATTGAGAATCATACTTAGGTAGCCTGGGTTTCACTGTTGGTTTGTGGGTGTTTGTTTCCGTGTCTGTGTTTTTCACCACACGGTACTGTTTCGACTTTGTCATTTCACGTATTCGTTTATAGTTTTTGTATTTCATAGTGTTCAGTGCTCTTGTTATTAAAAACGATATGGACACTTACCACGCTGCGTTTTGGTCCGATCCCTGCTACACCTCTTCAGATGAAGAGGAGGAAATAAGCCGTTACAGAAACACCCACCAACCAAGGACCAAGCAGCGTGGTAACAGGCAGCAGAGGCAGCAGCAGGAGAATCAGTGATACCTGGAGAGATGGACTTGGGAGGAGATTCTGGACGGCAAAGGACCCAGGACTCAGCCAGGGGAATATTGCCGTCCCAAAGCAGAGCTGGAGGCAGCGAAAGCAGAGAGGCGCCATTATGAGGAGCTAGCACGGCAGAGCGGCTGGAAGCCCGAGAGGCAGCCCCAAAAATGTCTTGGGGTGGGGCACACGGGGAGTGTGGCGAAGCCAGTTAGGAGACCTGTGCCAACTCCCCGTGCTTAACGTGGAGAGAGAAGGCGTCGTACTGGTCAGGCACGGTGTTATGCGGTGCAGCGCACGGTGTCCCCAGTACCCGTGCTTAGCCCGGTGCGGTACATCTCAGCTCCTCGTATCGGCCGGGCTAGGTTGGGCATCGAGCCAGGTGCCATGACTGGTCTCCAGTGCGTCTCCTCGGGCCGGGGTACATGGCACCAGCCCTACGCATGCTGTCCCCGGTTCGCCAGCACAGCCCAGTGCGGGCTATTCCACCTCGCCTCACTGGCCTGGCTACGGGGAGCATTCAGCCAGGTAGGGTTGGGCAGGCTCGGTGCTCAAGAGCTCCAGTGCGCCTGCACGGTCCGGTCTATCCAGTGCCACCTCCACGCACCAGCCCTCCGGTGGCAGCCCCCCGCACCAGGCTTTCTCTCCGTATTCTGCCTACAGGTGCTTCCTCCTTTCCAGTGCTGCCAGAGTCTCCCGTCTGTCCAGAGCTGCTAGAGTCTCCCGTCTGTCCAGAGCTGCTAGAGTCTCCCGTCTGGCCAGAGCTTCTAGAGTCTCCCGTCTGGCCAGAGCTGCTAGAGTCTCCCGTCTGTCCAGAGCTGCTAGAGTCTCCCGTCTGTCCAGAGCTGCTAGAGTCTCCCGTCTGTCCAGAGCTGCTAGAGTCTCCCGTCTGTCCAGAGCTGCTAGAGTCTCCCGTCTGTCCAGAGCTGCTAGAGCCGCCAGTCTGTCATGAGCCTTCAGTCAGCCAGGAGCTGCCAGAGCCGTCAGTCAGCCAGGAGCTGCCAGAGCCGTCAGTCAGCCAGGAGCTGCCAGCCAGCCGCTGCCGGAATCTCCCGTCCATTCGGGACCCATTTCTAGGGTCCCCAGTCCGAGGTGTCGGCGAGGGTCGCCGTGGTTAGGAGGCCACGGAGGCGGACAATGAGGCGGAGAAAGACTGTGTTGAAGTGGGGTCCACGTCCCTCGCCAGAGCCACCACCGCGGACAGAAGCCCACACAGACCCTCCCCTATAGGTTCAGGTTTTGCGGCCGGAGTCCGCACCTTTGGGGGGGATACTGTCATGTTCTGACCTTTATTTTCTTTGTTTTGTCGTTATTTAGCATGGTCAGGGCGTGAGTTGGGGGTGGGCAGTCTATGTTTGTTTTTCTATGATTTTGGGATTTCTATGTTTCGGCCTAGTATGGTTCTCAATCAGAGGCAGGTGTCATTAGTTGTCTCTGATTGAGAATCATACTTAGGTAGCCTGGGTTTCACTGTTGGTTTGTGGGTGTTTGTTTCCGTGTCTGTGTTTTTCACCACACGGTACTGTTTCGGTTTTGTCATTTCATGTATTCGTTTATTGTTTTTGTATTTCATAGTGTTCAGTGCTTTTGTTATTAAACGATAAGGACACTTACCACACTGCGTTTTGGTCCGATCCCTTCAGATGAAGAGGAGGAAATCAGCCGTTACACTAGGGCTGTTGCTGTGACCGTGTTATCATCACACCAGCGGTCACGGGTCATGAAGGCAGTCAAATTCCACATGACCGTTTAGTCAGGTAATTAGGCTTCTCCAAGATCTGATGCTGCTGCTGGTCATTATTAGCCTACCAAACTTGCTAACTGCCTGGTACTGAGCACTCTATCGTCTCTCTAATCACTCTGACATCAATGCAAATGTTTTCGAAAATATAATCAAACACTTCATGAGAGCCCATGAGCTCATGTTGCACAACAAAAATTGCTATGCAATTGCGAGAGAAAACAGTGTTTCGATTCAGGGGCATGAATCAAAACAAATGTAGTATATGTAAAGACAAGATTAAATCAAGAATAGTCTGATGGGTGACAGTATTAGCCTATCACTTGTGAATTATATATAATAATTTTTGAATGATGCCCATTTTAAGAAATAATGTATTTCTTTTGCTTGTTCAAATCATAGTTGCACACCTCATGTAGCCTAGTCCACACCTCATGTAGCCTAGCCCACACCTCATGTAGCCTAGCCCACACCTCATGTAGCCTAGCCTACATGGTTTGATCAGGGTTGTATCAGGGTTGTATCAAAACTAAAGTGGCCAAATAAATATTAAGCACATTAATCCATTACAAGGGGTGTAGAGCCTAACTGGCTCTATAAGAAGCGAGTGAGTTTCAAGTTTGGGGAAGATACATTTTCTCCATAGAAATGCACTTTTATAATAAAAGCATTACATGCATAATGCATTTGCAGTTACTTTTGATAATTGTGTTTTCTTAATGGAACATTTGGGTTTATAGCCTACTACCATGTGCGCATTGCTGCACTTATGTGAAGAAATAGCGAATAGTTTATCAACATTTTAAACTAAATGTTCTGATCTGTTGCGTCAGCCACATTGCATAAAAAACGGTTTTTTTTATGCTAGTGGTTGTGTTCATTTGAGATCTATTGCATCCAACAACTGTCCCAGATTTTGGAATATTTATTTCTAGCACAGAACCTATTAGGTCAACTTTTGTACTATGGGGATAGTAGATTGACAAAGGCTAGTGCTTTGCTGTTCGTTAGACCCACTCATCTTGTTGGCTGACAAAAAGTAATATGCACCTCGGAATTGGATAAGGCACTTGCAGTTGCGTCCCGGATATGTCTGTCAATTTGTGGCCTGTGAGAAAGACCGGATCACGTGACAGAGAGCAGAGCGAGTGGGAGACGCTTCGGATTGCGCAGCACATCAGGGAGAAAGAAGGGCACAACGCAGCACTCCGGGCCGCAAAAGGCATGGATTTTGTTTAGGGTGCATTACGGCCACAAAGGGAATGCCACGGGAAATTCGAGGCATTATCAAGTGCTTGTCAAATTGGGAATGAGAGACTATTGGAGTGTGTACAGCCTGCGCAAAAACAAAAGCAGAGCTCATGCTTTTCAAGCGACTTTTTTTCAAATCATTAGTGTCTCATCATCATTACTCTTATCATGCAGCCTTACAAGATATTAAAAATCAAAACATATATCCCAACATGTGTTCTTTTGTGAGTGCAGGAACCGTGGGAGGGTGGCATACAGGAGCGCGTTTTTAACGTAATTGTTTGACAATCAGGTGAAAACATCATCATGACTGGTTGTGTTTACGCCACATTAAACTGCATAGGCGGCGTGTCCATAAGGCTAGGAGAAGCGAAGCTTTCCCTAATGTGTAAATATAATTGTATTGCCAAAATTAAAATAGTTTACTCCTGCCAATACATACATAAATAAAAACCATTCAAAATACTACACTAGAAAGCATGATTTGGCCACAGGATCATTAGCTTCTTAAAAACAAAAAAAAGCTGTGGATTGTTTAAATAACATAGACTTTAGTCGGAAGGGTCCGCCCGTTGGGGCAGCGAGCAAGGCAAACACCAAATGGAAGATTGTTGAGTTGCGACTGTCAGTGAAAAGCAGAGACCCAGCCAGGCAATTCGCAATATTTAAAAATACAATAATGCATAGTAGAATTGCATGAAATGTGTTTATAAAAGGCCAGCAGAAGATGAAATGTATTTGATATAGCCTATGCCTACTCTACACCACTACGTGCTGCATAGAACACTCTTTTTGCTAGCAGTGATTTATTTATATTATCAGGCAAAATTATGACTATCCAAGTTAATAATCACATTAGAAATAGTAGGTTATTTTACATAAATCTGCAAAGGATGCATGTCCCAAATTTGAAACCCACCCGCCGCCTATGTTCAAATGCATGTTAAAAGTGATATGACAAATCTTTACTCGAACTAGGCTACTAGGGACACAGATATCATATTTAAAATTAATAAGGCCTGTGTATTTCTTGGATTATGCCTAGGCTATAACATTTTTTTTCTTTCTTTACAAATGAAGTGTGAGCGAGTTTGGGTGTCTCGTAGCGGTAAGAAAATATACTTTCATCCCTAAATGTAGATTATCAATAAATAATCTTATTTGTATGCCTAGCAATAAACAAATCTATGCTACATTGTTTAAAGCACACTTAGTGCTTAGTCGGAAACGACAGCTCCAATAAAGCCCCTATGGTGAACGAGATCATTTGAATGAGAGGCTTGTAGAAAATGACTCTTGAGTTTTCAGTGAATCGTTCGCTGGTATTTGGGCATTACCGACTCAAATGAATGAAACGAGTCGAAAGATTCCTTATTTTGATTGAACGAGTCGAAAAGATCAGAGTCAGTAAAAAGTGCTGAACTTTTCTTGGACATAATGAGCGAGTTCCTTTTGCATGGCCTGGATGGGTGGAGATGCACTGAAGGCCCAATGGAATGGTCTAAAATGTGCAAAACTGGGTCATGCAAAACTAGGTCATGCAAAACGAACTCACCCATTGCAATTCCTGATTTGGTGCCTAACAAAGATTGCAAATGTTTGCCAATGTTGATATTTATTTGGCTGCTGATTTCATGCGCATTCATACTGCTAAACATGTCCCACATTATTATATAAAAGGTCACACGTGAGAATAAATTACATTTGTGAAATTGTAACACTGGTTTCAGTGGTGGAAAAAGTACCCAATTGTAATACTTGAGTGAAAGTAAATAAACCTTAATATAAACTGGGTGGTTTGAACCCTGAATGCTGATTGGCTGCCTGACGGTATTTCAAACCGTATTCCACCGGTATGACAAAACACTTATTTTTACTGCTCTAATTCCGTTGGTAAACAGTTTTTAATAGCATTAAGGCACCTAGAGGGTTTGTGTTATATTGGCTATATACCACACCCCTCAGGCCTTATTGCTTAAATAGAAAATTACAAGTAAAAGTGAGTCACCCAGTGAAATATTATGTGAGTAAAATGCAAAAAAATATTTGGTTTAAAAAATACATTAGTATCAAAAGTTAGAGTAAAGTATAAATAATTTCAAATTAATGATTTGTACACTGATATGAAGTTACTGACTGATCTTTTCAACTTGTTCAGTCAAAATAACGAATCCTTCGAGTCATTTCGTTCATTTGAGTCAGTAATGCCCAGAGCACGCAGGACCCCCTACCGGCGAATTGAAAACTCGAAAGAGTCGTGTTTCTTTAAATCCATTCGTTCACCATAAGAGGCTAATTTGAGATTTGGACCAAGACTTGTAAAATGTGTGCTTTAGACCATGTATTTCGTTGATTGCTAGGCATACACATAAGACTATTTCTTGATATATTGAAACAAGGTCAAGTTGTGGCCGCAACGGGAGTAGATTGGGAACGGCTCATGGCGGAATGCATTTCTGGACTGCCGTGTGGTTGATCAGCACAATATCGTTTGCGAACGGCAGCCCCCCAAAACCGATTCGTTCTAGAGTTCGAGTTTGTTGAGAAGAGACTTTGTAAGTTGTGGTTCTCTAAAGCTGTGTCCATCATAACATTCAATAATCTATTAATTTAATTAATTATTGCAGCATGCGATCGATTATCAGTTCTGAACATGTATCTTCCTCCTCTATGCTGCCTGCACCATAATCGTTTTTCCTGCGCGAATATACAGTACCAGTCAAAAGTTTTGACACGCCTACTTATTCAAGGGTTTTTCTTTATTTTCACTATTTTGTACATTGTAGAATAATAGTGAAGACATCAAAACTATGATATAACACATATGGAATCATGTAATAACAAAACAAGTGTTCAAGAAATCAAAATATATTGTATAATATATTTTATATTTGAGATTCTTCAAAGTAGCCACCCTTGCCTTGATGACAGCATTGCATACTCTTGGCATTCTCTCAACCAGCTTCACCTGGAATGCTTTTCCAACAGTCTTGAAGGAGTTCCCGCATATGCTGAGCACTGAGTTCCCACATATCCCATCTCAATTGGGTTGAGGTCAGGTGATTGTGGAGGCAAGGCCATCTGATGCAGCACTCCATCACAGCCCATCTAGGTCAAATTGCCCCTACACAGCTTGGAGGTGTGTTGGGTCATTGTCCTGTTGAAATACAAATGATAGTCCCACTAAGCGCAAACAAGATGGGATGGCATATCGCTGCAGAATGTTGTGGTAGCATTGCTGGTTAAGTGTGCCTTGAATTCTAAATAAATCACAGACAGTGTCACCAGCAAAGCACCCCCACACATCACACCTCCTCCATGCATCATGGTGGGACCTACAGATACAGAGACCATCAGTTCAGCTACTCTGCGTCTCACAAATACTCATCAGACCAAAGGACAGATTTTCACCGGTCTAATGTCCATTGCTTGTATTTCTTGGCCCAAGCAAGTCTCTTCTTATTATCGGTGTTCTTTATTTGTGCCTTCTTCGCAGCAATCCGACCATGAAGGCCTGATTCACGCAGTCTCCCCTGAACAGTTGATGTTGAGATTTGTCTGTTACTTGAACTCTGTAAAGCATTTATTTGGGTTGCGATATCTGAGGCTATTAACTCTAATGAACTTATCCTCTGCAGCAGAGGTTAACTCTGGGTTTTCCTTTCCTGTGGCGGTCCTCATGAGAGCTAGTTTCATCATAGCACTTGATGGTTTTTGCGACTGCACTTGAAGAAATTTTCAAAGTTCTTGACATTTTCGGAATTGACTGACGTTCATATCTTAAAGTAAATGATGGACTGTTGTTTCTCTTTGCTTATTTGAGCT
The DNA here is from genome assembly GCF_034236695.1 of Oncorhynchus nerka. Classification (NCBI taxonomy): domain Eukaryota; kingdom Metazoa; phylum Chordata; class Actinopteri; order Salmoniformes; family Salmonidae; genus Oncorhynchus; species Oncorhynchus nerka. The sequence continues at coordinate 48,259,250 of NC_088403.1, read as the reverse complement.
GTTCTTAACATAATATGGACTTGTTATTTTACCAAATAAGGCTATATTCTGTATACCACACCTACTGTACCTTGTCACAACACAACTGATTTGCTCAAATGCATTAAGAAGGAAAGAAATTCCACAAATTAACTTTAATTGAAATTCATTCCAGGTGACTACCTCATGAAGCTGGTTGAGAGAATGCCAAGAGTGTGCAAAGCTGTCATCAAGGCAAAGGGTGCCTACTTTGAAGAATGTAAATTATAAAATATATTTAGATTTGTTTAACACTTTTTTGATTCCATATGTGTTATTTCATAAAAAATAGTAAAAATAAAGAAAAACCGTTGAAAAGAGTTGGTGTGTCCAAACTTTCGACTGGTACTGTAAGTTCAGAAAGTTGTCCGGAGCATGTCTCTGAGTCGCTGAGCCGGAGAAGCGTGTATAAATCGTGCTGTAGGACTCATTGCGGCCAGCAGGTCAAATGAACGAGTCACTCAGAAAAACGAATCATGACTCTCGAGTCAGTTAAAAGAGTTGTTCAAAAAGAACGAATCGTACTGCGCTATCTCCATCAGTTCGCTAAAAGTCAGCAGTGGTGAATACGCCTACACGTTGGCGATACAATGTAACTTTAAACTCTTAAAAACAATGTTACAATTTCTTCTGGCATGTGATCTTTTATAAGAATATGGGACATTTTGTAGGAATTGCATAGCCACATAAATCAATATTAGCAAACATTATATTTTGCAATTGTAGCCAAAAGAGGAAATGCAATGTAGGCCTAGTGAAATGTCATGAACTCTCCAGTATGCATCACAAATAGCATAACTTTATAACACTGGAGATGACAGAGAAGTGCTGTTAGGCTTATCAGTGCAAATCAGTGTTGTGCATGTGGATGAATTAGAATGATAACTTTGCCAGGCAGAGAGTGGCCATATTGTTTTAAAAGCTCTTACACTCTTGTCGATGACCCCTTGACCTCAAATTCACAGCTGAAAAAAAAAAAGCTTTTTACTTTGACTGTTTAAGACCTACATTTGAAATACATAATTCAATGGACTGCTTGATTTATAGCAATGTGATTCACATCATTTATTTATAGCCCTACTCTCCCATTTTTCATTTTCACTCTAATAAGTTCCACAGCTTTAGAGGAGGCTTAGTGTGTCTCACCCTCCATTATTGTCTACAGACAACATTCTAAAACGTAACCCATAATGAAGAGAGTGTGCATTAGTGTTCACTTCATGGATCATGTAATTACAATTCAAAACGATTCTGTTTCACAAGCATTGAGTTTCCTTCCTTGGTTACAATATTTTTTAACCGTAGCCTATTTTCACTCTCAACAGGAAATGTTGAAAATATAATGTTTGCTTTTCCTCATAATGCGATACATGTCATCCTTCCTCATTGAAAAGTGGACCAATTCTATAATGTGTTGACCAGCTGGGGGTGCTATTTTACTGTCTCTACCACTTTGTGTAGATGTGCCTAGGAAGCTTACATTAATGCCAATTAACAATTTGATGTCAGGGAGGGTCACAGCACACAGCGGAGAACTCTAAAAAACCCAGTCAGCCGCATATAGTATTATCAAGTCCTTGGGTGACAGAGAAGCAAGTGTAGGGAATGTTAATACAATGTTTGTAATTACGACTTTTTAATTACTATTTCATTAAAAGCAAGCCTTATGGCTTTCCGTCCTCCCTCATCTGTGAGATAGGCCTACTCTCTCCCTCTCTCCGTTTCAACCATATCACTCTCTCTCTCTCTCTCTCTCTCTCTCTCTCTCTCTCTCTCGCTCTCTCCTCTCTCTCTCTCTCTCGCTCTCTCTCTCTCTCACCCCACCCCCACCTCTCTCTTTCTTTCTCTCTCTCTCTCTCTCTCTCTCTTTCTTTCTCTCTTCTCTCTCTCTTCTCTCTTCTCTCTTCTCATACCTGTCTGAGTTCCTGTCAGTGTTGAAGTATGTATCGTACTCATCTCAAGGTTAGGGTAAATGTGTTCATATGTCATCTTGATTAGTATGTGCTGGTTGTAATGGTTATGATTTGATTGATACCCCGTATGTGCACATACCATTATTCAACTTTTCTAAAGTGCACTTTTAGCTCATTAGTTTAAGTGTGCATGCATGCGTGGGTAGCTGTGTGGGTGTGTACGTGCATCCATTTCATGTGTGTTTGTGCACGTGTGTATGTATGCCTGCCAGTGCCTGTGTGTGTAGGCAATACATGTCCCCCGCATAAACGGTTACACCAAGAGATGCTCTCCTTTTTCATTACAGTCCACAGGTTCTTTTCAATTTGGCCCGTGCCAGCCAGACACAGACGGGGAGGCAAGGACAACAGAAAAGCAATGCTTTACATCTTGTTTTCCCTGACAAGCAGGAAATGACCTGTAAGTCACAGCACCAGTCTCCTGTAAGGTTCCCCAAAAGCAAACATCCATCTTACTTCAGAGAGCTTCTCCTCTCCCGTCTCTGGGCTGTTCAGTTCAGTGCCAAATCTCTTCAGACAATTTCCCCCTGGTGTGTGTGTGTGTGTGTGTGTGTGTGTGTGTGCACCCGTGTTGTTGTGATGGAGCTCCCATCCAAGGAGCCATTCAACACTTGTGAAGCCATGAAGCTGACAACACAGAACATTGCTTGTATAGAACTACCAGTGGATGAGCTGAACAGTGAGCTAAGAAATGCATTGGCAATGATAGGACAGCTAACACTTTTATAATGTTTCATAGGGGGTAGACCTCTCTAAAATGTCATAATTTTATTTTTCTCTCAATAAGATGCCGATAAATGTTTTTTATGTTTCAGAGCAGGGATGGGCCAGCAGATCAATTTCTTTAACAACAAAAAATGACTCAGTTGGGATCTCATCTTACTGTTGAGAGTTAGAATAGTAGACAACGCAAGGTGCAATTTAGACATTTGGTTGTGCATCAGCAGTTTTTATCTTGACTTCGTCAACCATTTTGAAAAGAAGGTCGACGACATCCGATCCTCGTTTGCTAAGTCAAACGACACCGCTGGTTCTGCTCACACTGCCCTACCCTGTGCTCTGACCTCTTTCTCCCCCCTCTCTCCAGATGAAATCTCGCGTCTTGTGACGGCCGGCCGCCCAACAACCTGCCCGCTTGACCCTATCCCCTCCTCTCTTCTCCAGACCATTTCCGGAGACCTTCTCCCTTACCTCACCTCGCTCATCAACTCATCCCTGACCGCTGGCTACGTCCCTTCCGTCTTCAAGAGAGCGAGAGTTGCACCCCTTCTGAAAAAAACCTACACTCGATCCCTCCGATGTCAACAACTACAGACCAGTATCCCTTCTTTCTTTTCTCTCCAAAACTCTTGAACGTGCTGTCCTTGGCCAGCTCTCCCGCTATCTCTCTCAGAATGACCTTCTTGATCCAAATCAGTCAGGTTTCAAGACTAGTCATTCAACTGAGACTGCTCTTCTCTGTATCACGGAGGCGCTCCGCACTGCTAAAGCTAACTCTCTCTCCTCTGCTCTCATCCTTCTAGACCTATCGGCTGCCTTCGATACTGTGAACCATCAGATCCTCCTCTCCACCCTCTCCGAGTTGGGCATCTCCGGCGCGGCCCACGCTTGGATTGCGTCCTACCTGACAGGTCGCTCCTACCAGGTGGCGTGGCGAGAATCCGTCTCCACACCACGTGCTCTCACCACTGGTGTCCCCCAGGGCTCTGTTCTAGGCCCTCTCTTATTCTCGCTATACACCAAGTCACTTGGCTCTGTCATAACCTCACATGGTCTCTCCTATCATTGCTATGCAGACGACACACAATTAATCTTCTCCTTTCCCCCTTCTGATGATCAGGTGGCGAATCGCATCTCTGCATGTCTGGCAGACATATCAGTGTGGATGACGGATCACCACCTCAAGCTGAACCTCGGCAAGACGGAGCTGCTCTTCCTCCCGGGAAGGACTGCCCGTTCCATGATCTCGCCATCACGGTTGACAACTCCATTGTGTCCTCCTCCCAGAGCGCTAAGAACCTTGGCGTGATCCTGGACAACACCCTGTCGTTCTCAACTAACATCAAGGCGGTGGCCCGTTCCTGTAGGTTCATGCTCTACAACATCCGCAGAGTACGACCCTGCCTCACACAGGAAGCGGCGCAGGTCCTAATCCAGGCACTCGTCATCTCCCGTCTGGATTACTGCAACTCGCTGTTGGCTGGGCTCCCTGCCTGTGCCATTAAACCCCTACAACTCATCCAGAACGCCGCAGCCCGTCTGGTGTTCAACCTTCCCAAGTTCTCTCACGTCACCCCGCTCCTCCGCTCTCTCCACTGGCTTCCAGTTGAAGCTCGCATCCGCTACAAGACCATGGTGCTTGCCTACGGAGCTGTGAGGGGAACGGCACCTCAGTACCTCCAGGCTCTGATCAGGCCCTACACCCAAACAAGGGCACTGCGTTCATCCACCTCTGGCCTGCTCGCCTCCCTACCACTGAGGAAGTACAGTTCCCGCTCAGCCCAGTCAAAACTGTTTGCTGCTCTGGCCCCCCAATGGTGGAACAAACTCCCTCACGACGCCAGGACAGCGGAGTCAATCACCACCTTCCGGAGACACCTGAAACCCCACCTCTTTAAGGAATACCTAGGATAGGATAAAGTAATCCCCCCTTAAAAGATTTAGATGCACTACTGTTCCACTGGATGTCATAAGGTGAATGCACCAATTTGTAAGTCGCTCTGGATAAGAGCGTCTGCTAAATGACTTAAATGTAAAAATGTAAATGTATATGTCAGTCACTGACAGTCCTCAATTAGCCCAAGTCAGCTAAGATTTTTAGATTGGTAAGTAAGGTTAGCCAGCTGTCTAAAGCTGTAGTAATCATGGTCAAATTACCGACTAGGGTTTTTGTTAGTCACTCTCACTCCAAAATCATATATAAAACGGCAAACATTTCTCTACATCCTTTGGCAACGTGTAGAATTGCAGGAAATTAGCTGTAAAACCGCTCATTTTTCTCTCCGTCCCAAAGGCAAAATTAGCAGAACTGCGGAAACCTTGCTTTAAAACTGAAACATTTTCTTTATACCCCATGGCAAAATGTGTTGAATTGCAGGAAATTAACTTTAAAACATAAATGTGGGGGGGGCAAGGGCCCCAAAAGGCTAGGGCCAGCTCTGACTGTATGTGTAGGTCTGGATGTGGGTAAGCAGACCGGTGAGCCACTGTGTCCCCTCATGATGAGTTCAGATTTTTTGTGGCCCCAAACCCCAATCAAAGTTTCCCACCTGTCTTAGAGGGTAGATGGCATCCTATATTGAGAAGACAGCGCTAACAATATAATGATCACATTTACATCTTCCAGGGGGGGTTAACATCTCACAGTTGTTCTCCTAGTACCTCAGTAGAAGCCTGCCACCACACTGCTTGTTCTACACTCACTCACTGCTCCACTATACATCACACACACAAGCCCAATGCACAGCGGAGAGAGTGGAGTGTGTGTGTGTGTGTGTGTGTTAACCACAGTGGACAGTGGAGACAGGCCTGTCGGTTTGCGTTACTCTTCATGTGCTGGAGGAGACAACGGCAGCCAACCAGCCTCAGCCATTAGAGGGCCGGGACACAACCAGCACATCACGCACCCTGGCCCAATGAGTGTAGTGGAAATGCCATGGGGTATAGTTGTGTGTGTCCATCTGCATAGTTTAACTGGACTGGAGCTTCTTGTTTGGTTTGATTTGATGGCTTCGTGGATAAAACAACATTGTTTTAAAGCTCAGTCATGATAATTCAATCCCCAATAGGTGATTTAGTTGAGTATAGTCCTGGTACCTACTGAGGGTGTTGGTATGGGACCCGGACATGCAATGTTTTGTACTCAGGGCCGGATTACCGAACAGGCACGCAGGGCACCTGCACCCTTCCTGCCTGTCATGACAAATGACGTCCCCCGGCCAAAAAGTGTCCCACTCTGTGTCACAATGGGATTCGATAAACTATTAGCGTCCGTTGCTATATCAACAGTGTGATGACCTAATGATTCAAATTTTGGAGATCATTGCAGCCTAAATTACGTTATTTTCATCATTGCTATGCAAACAAGGCTGATTTCCGTGACAATTTTTGTTAAAGCTAATAAATAAAAAATATTACTTCAAACTACTTTTGGGTACCTTGTTAACATTACAACATTAAATCCATGTCTTAAACGTTGCTATGTTTCGGAAACGGCAAAGAAAACGTGTAATCTGCTTGACACATTAATTAAAGTAATTTACCTTACAGATCACGAATTCAGCTAATTTCCACTCCGATCATATGCAAATCCATTTGATTCATACACTGGCTTGTCTGGTTGTCATGTTTTCATTTTAACCTGACCTTCCCGTGTCCTCTATTATGATTCATTAGCACCCCCTTGTGGTGGAATATATATGTGTCTTTTGTCGGTCCTAAAATACAACAATGAATCATGTGGAACAAATAAATACCATTCAAAGGGTACCTTACAACTTACAATAATTAACAACTTGTGAAACAGCTGTGAAAACCAACCTGGCAATATTTAAGATTTTAATACATAAACTTTGATATTTTTGGTACAGTTTTGTCATTAATATATTTTCAGATTTTTTTGTACACTCACATGCCAATCATAGAGTAAAATACTGAATTGTGTTGTGTGGAATATTGTGGAGGTGGTTGCTGTGTGGGTGGGAGGTTCTACCTGTCATTTGTTCTCAACAGGCAGCCAGTCTCAGAAGGTGGACTTGAAGAGGGAGACAGCAAAGTCCACGCACTGCTGCTGTCTTTGTTCTGAGTGTTTGCAGTGCTCGTGTTTTTAGTTCATTTGTGTATCTCACATATTACGTGCCCAGTATGACAGAGCAAGAAAACTTTCTTAGCAGATAATGACAACATGACAATAACAGTAGCTGTAGATGATGTGATGAAAAGATGGTTGGTAATGGAGGACATCTGGTGGATCCACATCTGGGTGTTGGGCAGAACCACTAGGTCCTGGAGAACAGGAGCAGAGTTTACGGGAACAGGGTAGGAGACAGAGACGTAAACAAGCATACACCCAGGTTACACTTTACCGTGAGAAAATTTGATGGATTAGTGTAGTGTTATAAATAGGAGATACACTACCGATCAAAAGTTGGGTCACTTAGAAATGTCCTTGAGTTTGAAAGAGGAGCACATTTTTAGTACATTAAAATAACATAAAATTGATCAGAAATACAGTGTAGACATTGTTAATGTTGTAAATGACGATTGGACCTGGAAACAGAAGATTTTTATTGCAATATCTACATAGGCGTACAGAGGACAGCTGCCTCTGATTGAGAACCATACCAGGCCAAACACAGAAATAGCAAATCATAGAAAAACGAACATAGACAACCCACCCAACTCGCGCCCTGACCATACTAAAACAAAGACATAACAAAAGAACTAAGGTCAGAACGTGACAAACTGGCCGTCTTTAGACTAGTTGAGTATCTGGAGCATCAGCTTTTGTGGGTTCGATTACAGGCTCAAAATGGCCAGAAACAAAGAAGTCTCTTCTGAAACTCGTCAGTCTATTCTTGTTCTGTGAAATGAAGGCTATTCCATGCTAGAAATTGCCAAGAAACTGAAGATCTTGTACAACGCTGGGTACTACTCCCTTCACAGAACAGCGCAAAGTGGCTCCAACCAGAATAGAAAGAGGAGTGGGAGGCCCCGGTGCACAACTGAGCACGAGGACAAGTTCATTAGTGTCTAGTTTGAGAAACAGACGACTCACAAGTCCTCAACTGGCAGGTTCATTAAATAGTACCCACAAAACACCAGTCTCAACGTCAACAGTGAAGAGGCCACTACGGGATACTGGCCTTCTAGGCAGAGTTCCTCTGTCCAGTGTCTGTGTTCTTTTGCCCATCTGAACTTTTTATTGGCCAGTCTGAGATATGGCTTTTTCTTTGCAACTCTGCCTAGAAGTCCAGCATCCCGGAGTCGCCTCTTCACTGTTGACGTTGAGACTGTTAGCACAGTTTTCAGCTGTGCTAACATAATTGCAAAAGGGTTTTCTAATGATCAATTAGCCTTTTAAAAGGACAAACTTGGATTAACTTGGATTAGCTAACACATTATTTTAATGTCCCAAAAATGTAGTTCTCTTTCAAAATCAAGGACATTTCTAAGTGACCCAACTTTTGATCGGTAGTGTATCTCCCATTTATAACACTACACTAATCAACCTCAATAGACGATGCAATCGCCATCACACTGCCCTATCCCATCTGGACAAGAGGTTTACCTATGTAAGAATGCTGTTCATTGACTATAGCTCAGCATTCAACACCATAGTACCCTCCAAGCTAATCATTAAGTTTGAGGCCTTGGGTCTGAACCCCGCCCTGTGCAATGGGGTCCTGGACTTCCTGGGCCGCCCCCAGGTGGTGAAGGTAGGAAACAACACCTCCACCACTGGGTCCCCACAAGGGTGTGTGCTCAGCCCCCTCCTGTACTCCCTGTTCACCCATGACTGTATGGCCAAGCAAACCTCCAACTCAATCAAGTTTGCAGGCGGCACAACAGTAGTAGGCTTGATTACCAACAATGACGAGACAGTCTACAAGGAGGAGGTGAGGGCTCTGGGAGTGTGGTGCCAGGAAAATAACCTCTCGTCAACAAAACAAAGGAGATGATCTTGGACTTCAGGAAACAGCAGAGGGAGCACCCCCCATCCACATCGACAGGACCGCAGTGGAGAACGTGAAAAGCTTCCTCGACGTACACATCACTGACAAACTGAAATTGTTCACCCACACAGACAGTGTGGCGAAGAAGGCGCAATAGCGCCTCTTCAACCTCAGGAGTCTGAAGAAATTTGGCTTGGCACCTAAAACCCAAACCTTTACAGATGCACAATTGAGAGTAATCCTATCGGACTGTATCACCGCTTGGTACGGCAACTGCACCACCCACAACCACAGGACTCTCCAGAGGGTGGTGTGCTCTGCCCAAACGCATCACCGGGGGCAAACTACCTGCCCTCCAGGACACCTACAGCACCCGATGCCACAGGAAGGCCAAAAAGATCATCAAGGACAACAACCACCCAAGCCACTGCCTGTTCACCCTGTTATCATCCAGAAGGCGAGGTCAGTACAGGTGCATCAAAGCTGGGACTGAGAGACTGAAAAACAGCTTCTATCTCAAGGCCATCAGACTGTTAAACAGCCATCAATAGCACATGGAGGTTACTGTCTATATACATAGACTTGAAATCATTGGCCACTTTAATAAATGGAACACTAGTCACTTTAAAAATGTTTGCATTACTCATCTCATATGTATATACTGTATTCTATACTATTCTATTGTATCTTAGTCTATGCTGCTCTGACATTGCTCGTCCATATATTTATATATTCTTAATTACATAATTTTACTTAGATTTGTGTTTATTGGATATATGTTGTGAAATTGTTAGATATTAGTTGTTAGATATTATTGCACTGTCGGAGCTAGAAACACAAGCATTTTGCTACACCGCAATAATATCGGCTAAACACGTGTATGTGACCAATTTTTTGTGGGGGGGAGGTTTGATGGTGAAACCACTTTGATGGGCTACTACACCAGCACCATAGTCTTTGCCCTCTCAAACTTCTGGCAGGCTAGACAGGGTACTGACCTTTAAGCAAAAAGTGACAAATTGAACATTGTGTGCTCTCTGATATGACATTCATTGAAATCATAATCATTTCAGATATAATAGAATGTGATTGATAAACAAAAGGTTATTTCACTTACCCAGCTGTCCACCTCCTTGACAATTCCCGGTCAGAAGAAGCGTAGATACAGTTATATGCCTGTCATATTGAGGTATCAGTGAAGGCTGCTGAAGGGAGAATGGCTCATAGCAATCGCTGGAATGGAGTCAATGGAATGGTATCAACCATATGGAAACCACATGTTTGATACCATTACATTTACTACATTCCAGACAATATTATGAGCCATCCTGTCACGCTGGCATAAATGGTCGGGAGACAGGCATAGGAATGCATAATAGTTTTAAAAATGTCTTTACCCAAATTACAGTGTGCCGTGTACAGGACAAAGACCAAACAAACACGTTACAAAACACAGGATTGAGACCCAAACAAAAGAGCGAGGAGTACCTCAAATAAAAAAACAATTGCACAATGATCATCACATGGGACGAGATCCGTAATCATCTGCACAATACACGTGGCACAAAAGCCAAAACAACACAGCACAGGTACCCACACGACCAATGGATATTGTAACAATAATCGACAAGACATTGGTGAACCAAGGGCACACTTATACAATTACTAATCAAGGAAATGGGGACCAGGTGCGCCTATTGTCGAGATCAGTGGTTCCTTCATAGTACTTCGCCTGGTTGCTCTTGAAGTGCAAGCTTCATAGAAACAGAAAGCTACAATAACAGTTACAGTAGCTAGCTAGCTAACATTAGCTAAATAAAACTGTCTGGCTAAGCTACAGCAGCTGGCTAGCTGACTAGGCAGGCTGAGGTAAATAAGTACCGTAGCTAGCAACATCAATTTAAAAACAGCTTAAATGATTTCTTCCTATTTAACAATATTTTCTTATACAAAGACAAATATATGGTAAAGAAATACTGTTCTCTTTCCAGTCTTTTTGGTCCTCTGAAGCAGCAGGTTGTGCCGTGCAGGTTGTCACTGTCAAAAACATTGTCCTTGGAGAGCAATTCTGATGTAATCATTTTGCGAGGACTGAGTGTGCGTTTATGAGGTGAAATAGAACTTGTTCTCTTTCCAGTATTTTCGGTCCTTTGAAGCAGCAGGTTGTGTCGTGCAGGTTGTCACTGTCAAAAATATTGTCCTTGGAGAGCAATTCTGATGTAATAATTTTGCGTGGACTGAGCGAGAGTGTACGAGGTGAAATACAACTAGAACCGCTGAGTCCTCCATCCTTCACTAGGTAAAATAGAGCCAAGCAACCAGCGTAGCAACAGCCGCTTAGGTTCATTAAATAATCCGATCAGAATTTTTCAAGTTCTAGCAACAGCCCTAGCAACAGAAGCTAGAACTCATCGAAATCCTATTGTGACACACTGTGACACATTTTAGTAGGGGGACACTATTTGGCATGACAGGCCCCCTCGAAAGCATATGATAGCAAACTGTGTAAAATTGCAGGAAATTTGCTTTAAAACGGCTAAAATCTCGCTCAGCGTTATTAAGGCAAAATGTGACACACACACACACAACACACACACACTCTCTCTCTCTCATTGTCACATGTGCCGAATACAACAAGTATTCAAGGTCATTTGTAAAGTGACTATTGTCGTGACGTTGCTACCATTAATGCGATGACGGCTATTCATCGAATAATTACATACCACGTTCAATTATTACACGATTAAATGAATCATATAACAATTAATTAAGTAGTAATCTGGGGCACCACGGGAAAAGTTTATTTAATGAGCTACCGTTTCCCGAATTAACAAAAAAAAAAACTGAAAATCTCGATATACTATCCGTCATCCATCAATCATTTGTTTCTATTTCAGTCTCATTCTGTACGTCATAATATCCTATAAATCTGCACAAAACCTAGTCTCCATGATGAATCAGCGATACACAAATTGACTGAACTATTTATTTACTAACTAACTAAGTAATCACACAGAATTACATAAACAAACACACAGATAGATTATACATTGATTAGTACATACTGCAATGAAAAGTCCCTAGTGGACTAACCTGATATGATGGGAGAGACAAACGAATTCAACTATCGTACATACAGTTGAATAATACGCTCATCATAAATATGGATATGTAGCACCCTAACAACCATTCATTTGGATTTAGAAATGCAATGTACATATTTACGCTTGTATGTCTTTGTTGTCTTGCTCTCTTGAAATCACTCGATCAGTCTGTGGAGAGTAATTCATCAGCAAGTCTCTGGTTGTCCACCAGAGGTCACCATGTCCTTTGTAGTCATAGCTTCTTGGTCTCGGAGTGTCTGTTAGAACGGGTCTCCAGAGGTGTACCACGCAGTGTTCAGCGGGCCTTGTCCTTTACTCTGTTTGGTTAGAATAGATACCCTAGAAATACCTATAGTGGTGAAAGGAAATTGGTCTTTCTCTCTCATCTTCGGTCGAGTTTCCTAGGCTAACAGTGCATAACTGAATGTTCCTGTGTAGTCTTCCTCTTCATCGAGAGAGAATTTCAGAAGGTCTTACCATTTTCTGGGATTGCAGTTTTTAAACCATTTCGTAACGTATTCAGCTCGCGCTGCATGTATACTGGTCTTTAGTTTTAAACCTTTTCTCAGCCATGTAGCCACCACTCCACCACACTGTCTGGTCTAAATGGTTGATTATTCAGAGTACAGCTAAGACCACTGTTCACACCGGCAGCAACCTGGAATGTTATGGTCTGTAGATATTCCAACCATTTCAACATGTAGATGATCCTCACATTCTCTGATCTAAGTGGTTTTCGTTAGGAGTCTTTTTATAAAAACTTGGGGAAAAAGGGTGTTCCTTCCTTTTGTCATAATGTCTGTGTTCATGTGGGCATGGTTACTGACTGGGTAAAACTTTACATGAAAGACAATTCTCATTTATAAGGCTAAAATCACATTTCATCTTCTCAAAAATAGTTTCATATTTAGTCACATAAGTTCCACAACATTTAGATGTAAATCTGATAATTCGTATCTATACATTTGTAGAATTACCGTTATTTGGTTATACTGTCCTTAATGATATCACAAAACAACAACTTATTTGACATGATTATTGTTTAGAGCCCCACCAACCGTTTCCCACATTATTTAAGTTAGAAATATTGTTTCAATGTCCAACCTTTTGATGTTACAGTTTTGGCCAAGTGTCTCTCTGTTGTTTTGTAACACTCAGACATTCCATTTTCAATACTGCAGAGCCCAAAGGCAGAGTTTCTGCAAGGTATTTACGATCCGTTAAGTCATAAAACCAGGCCAAATTCATCCCTCTCCCCCTCTGCCTTAGAGAGAGGGCGCTGTAGAGCTGACCCACTGTAACCTGATCCTTCGGATCATCACAGGAGCGTCATGACAGTATGCATAGATAATAAACAGCAAGTAGCAGCAAGGTGAAAACAAAATGAGGGGGGGGGTTCAATGTAAATAGTCCGGATGGCCATTTGATTCATTTAGTTGTTCAGCAGTCTTATGGCTTGGGGGTAGAAGCTGTTAAGGAGCCTTTTGGTCCTAGACTTGGTGTTTTGGTACCGCTTGCCGTGTGGTAGCAGAAAGAACAGTCTATGACTTAGGTGACTGGGGTCTTTGAACATTTTTAAGGCCTGACACCGCCTAGTATATAGGTCCTGGATGTCAGGAAGCTTTGCCCCAGTGATGTACTGGGCCATACGCATTACCCACTGTAGCGCCTTCCGGCCACACTGCCAGGTCTCTGACCTCCTCTCTATAGGCTGTCTCATTGTTGTCTGTGATCAAGCCTACCACTGTTGTGGCAAACTTAATGATGGTGTTGGAGTCATGCTCGGTCACGCAATCGTGGGTGACCAGGGAGCACAGGAGGAGACTAAGCACTCACCACTGAGGGCCCCCAGTGTTGAGGAGCAGCGTGGCAGATGTGTTGTTGCCTACCCTTACCACCTGGGGGCGGCTCGTCAGGAAGTCCAGGATCCAGTTGCAGAGGAACGTGTTTAGTCCCAGGGTCCTTAGCTTAGTGATGAGCTTTGTGGGCACTATAGGGTTGAACCCTGAGCTGTAGTCAATCAACAGCATTCTCACATAGGTGTTCCTTTTGTCCAGGTGGGACAGGGCAGTGTGGAGTGAGATTGAGATTGCTTCATCTGTGGCTCTGTTGGGGCGGTATGCGAATTGGAGTGGGCCTAGGATTTCTGGCATGATGTTGTTGATGTGAGTCATGACCAGCCTTTCAAAGCACTTCATGGCTACCGACGTGAGTGCTAGGGGGCGGTAATCACTGGTACTTCCTGCTTTAGTTTTTGCTTGTAAGCAGGAATCAGGGGGATAGAATTATGGTCAGATTTGCCGAATGGAGGGCGAGGGAGAGCTAGGTATGCTTCTCTGTGTGTGGAGTAAAGGTGATCTAAAGTTTTTGTTGTTTGCACATGTGACATGCTGGTAGAAATGAGGTAAAACGTATTTAAGTTTGCCTGCATTAAAGTCCTCGGTGCTTCTGGATGAGCATTTTCTTGAATGCCAGCATCGGTTTGTGGTGGTAAATAGATGGCTACGAATAATATAGATATGAACTCTCTTGGTAGATAATGTGGTCTACACCTTATCATGAGGTATTCTACCTCAGGGCAGCAGTACCTCGAGACTTCAATAGAGTTGATCAGGCTGTTGATTGTGGCCTGTGGAATGTTGTCCCACTCCTCTTCAATGGCTTTGTGAAGTTGTTAGATATTGGCGTGAACTGGAACACGCTGTCGTACACGTCGATCCAGAGCATCCCAAACATGCTCAAGCGGTGACATATCTGGTGAGTACGCAGTCCAAGGAAGAACTGGGACATTTTCAGCTTCCATGAACTGTGTATAGATCCTTGAGACACGGGGCCGTGCATTACCTCATGCTGAAACATGAGGTAATGGCGACGGATGAATGGCACAACAATGGGCCACAGAATCTCATCACGGTATCTCTGTGCATTCAAATTGCTATCGATAAAATGCAATTGTGTTTGTTGTCTGTACAGTGCCTTGCGAAAGTATTCGGCCCCCTTGAACTTTGCGACCTTTTGCCACATTTCAGGCTTCAAACATAAAGATATAAAACTGTATTTTTTGTGAAGAATCAACAACAAGTGGGACACAATCATGAAGTGGAACAACATTTATTGGATATTTCAAACTTTTTTAACAAATCAAAAACGGAAAAATTGGGCGTGCAAAATTATTCAGCCCCCTTAAGTTAATACTTTGTAGCGGCACCTTTTGCTGCGATTACAGCTGTAAGTCGCTTGGGGTATGTCTCTATCAGTTTTGCAGATCGAGAGACTGAATTTTTTTCCCATTCCTCCTTGCAAAACAGCTCGAGCTCAGTGAGGTTGGATGCAGAGCATTTGTGAACAGCAGTTTTCAGTTCTTTCCACAGATTCTCGATTGGATTCAGGTCTGGACTTTGACATTCTAACACCTGGATATGTTTATTTTAGAGTGGCCTATTATTGTCCCCAACTCAAGGTGCACCTATTTAATGATTATCCTGTTTAACGCTAGCGTCCCACCTGGCCAACATCCAGTAAGAGCGCCAAATTCAAATACAGAAATACTCATTATAAAAATTCAGAAAAGATACAACTATTTTACATAGGTTTAAAGATTAACTTCTTGTGAATCCAACCACGGTGTCAGATTTCAAAAATGCCTTATGGCGAAAGCAAACCTTACAATTATTTGAGAACATAGCCCAGCAGACAAATCATTACAAACAGTAACCAGCCAAGTAGAAGAGTTACACAAGTCAGAAATAGAGATAAAATGAATCACTTACCTTTGATAATCTTCATATGATTGCGCTCAGAAGACATTCATTTATTCAATAAATGTTCCCTTTGTTCGATAAAGTCTCTCTTTATATCCAAAAACCTCAGGCGTTTTCTTCAGTAATCCACAGGCTCAAACGCAGTCACAACAGGCAGACAAAAAAATCCAAATTGTATCCGTAAAGTTCATAGAAACATGTCAAACGATGTTTATATTCAATCCTTAGGTTGTTTTTAGCCTAAATTATCGATAATATTTCACCCGGACAATAACTTCGTCAATATAAAAGGTAAACAGGAAAGGCACTCTCTCGGTCGCACGCTTGAAAAAGCTCTGTGAAACGGCAGAGTCCGCTCATTCAGACTGCTCTTACTCCCTCATTTTCCAGAATACAAGCCTGAAACAATTTCTAAAGACTGTTGACATCCAGTGGAAGGCATAATGGCATTGAATAGAAAAATAAAATAAAAATCCAACATCCAAATCTACTAATTATATGCATATCCTATCTTCTGGGCCTGAGTAGAAGGCAGTTTAATTTGGGCACGCTTTTCATCCAAAATTCCAAATGCTGCCCCCTGCCCTAGAGAAGTTAATCAACTTCTTGATATGGCACATATGTCAGGAGGATGGATTATCCTGACAAAGGAGAAATACTCACTAACAGGGATGTAAACAAATTTGTGCACAACATTTGAGAGAAATGTATTTTATTTCAGCTGATGAAACATGGGACCAACATTTTACATGTTGCATTTATATTTTTGTTCAGCACACACACATACACACGCACACACACACGCACGAACGCACGCACGCACGCACGCACGCACGCACACACACATACACTCACACACACACTTCATTACGGTCAGAGCACACACTCCGCAGCATACTCCACTCCGGCATAATTAACAAACTCGTTAGGCTCATCTGCATCCCTCTTCAAAGGAGATTGATGCAAATGGGTAGAATTTAGCCACTGGCACCAATTTGAAAAAAACGCAGCGTAGCCCAGCTACTCTGTTACAGGCTGAGTAAATGTTATTGCGGAAAATTAATACATTTTCGCCTCTTCACTCAGCAGCATCCCTCCTGCATCATCCTTAACATAAACCTAAACCTAATCATCTCATGCTTAGTCAACATTTAACTGGCAATGAAACTTCATTTTAGTGTGTTTGTTTGTACCTCGATGAAGCTGTGTCTACCTGTACATTTGAGTTGTGTGGAAGAGAGATGAAGTCATGCTGTAGCTTATTGATGGGCCGTTGCTATGGTCCTTCTCCTTTTATATAGGGCTCTGCCTTGCCTGACCCTTATCAATGAACTGGATGAAGGAGCACCTTGAGCTAATGTTAATCCATGCGTCTGTCTATCGGTGTCCTTTGGTGTTTCTATCGGTGGTTGAAATTGTTCTCTGGCTTCTACACTTAGCACAGGGGGCCGGTGCACCTTAATTGGGGAGGACAGCTCATAGTAATGGCTGGAACGGAATAAATGGAACGGTATTGAACACATCAAACACGTTTTCCATGCGCTTGATACCATTCCATTGACTCCATTCCAGCCATTATTATGAGCTGTCCTCCCCTCAGCAGCCTCCTGTGGTGCTTAGTGTGTTAGTGTGTTGGTGGTTACAGGCTACATCTCTAGTCAGCCAAGGTGGTCTAATCAAGTCTGACCTGACCTGACCTGACCTGATCTCCTTGTTTAATGGTCCAGTGACATCCTGTCTTAGAGCTGGATGTTAAAAGGTTCATCCACCATCTCAGACACTTTACCTGGCCTATCTTATGTTCCCTTCTTTCTCACTAATGAAACACCATCTGAATATCTAATTCTGTGCCCTGTGATGTTGACGGACAGCTGGGTGCCTTGAGGAGTGTGTGTGTGTGTGTGTGTGTGTGTGTGTGTGTGTGTTCGTGTGTGTGTCTCAAAGTTCAATTACAGGTTCATATTATTATAACGAACTAGCCAGATAATAGTTAAAAAGAGAGATTATTGTCCCTCTCTCATCCATAGAATGACTTCCATTTGAGAAGTTAATTAGAACAGTAGCTGGATTTTCATTATGTTTCCTCCAGGGTGTCAGGTAGAGGAGACATACAGGTTATCAGATGAGGGGGTAAGCCGAGCCCACTGCTGTCTGCCACACACACACACACACACACACACACACACACACACACACACACACACACACACACACACACACACAAACATATACACGCACACTACCATCTGCCGCCCTAAGCCAGGCATTCAGCATTCAGAGAAAAAAAAGGACAGTGTGATTCTGAAACACTTCTGGGTGACTCTCACAGGCAGCAGCAATCACCACCTTGTTTATTTTGGTGGAGAGAGAGAAAGAAATGACAAGCTCATTTCTGGGATGACTGAGCCTCCCTCAGGGCTGATTCTCAGCTGTTTTATCCCTGTCATGTTATATGTTTGAATTTGACAAGAATAAGAGAGCAGTGTGTAGAAGAATAGGAGCCAGTGGAGCTTTTCTAGTTTGGCTAAGAAATGTCAGAACAGAATAGTAACTGACTCTGGATCACTTAGTTTCACACACATGGTGAACTGCTGGCATCGGTGGAGTAGAGCTGATCCAAGATTACCATATTTGTATCTGTATTTTATTAGAATCCTCATTACCTGTTGCAAAAGCAGCAGCTACTCTTCCTGGGGTCCACATGAAACATGACACAATACAGTACATTATTAGACAACAGCTCAAGGACAGAACTACATAGAATTAAAAAAAAAATTTTTTTAACAAAAGGCACACATAGCCTACATCAATAAATGCACACAAACTATCTAGGTCAAATAGGGGAGAGGCTTTGTGGCGGGAGATGTTGCTGTATCTGTTTCATGAAACAAGGTTTGCTGTTCACTTGAGCAATATGAGATGGAACGGAACATCTAATGGGTTTGAAAACAAAGTCACTAAAAACAGACACCTCTTTCTAAAAAAAATGTTTTAACCAATTTATTTATGTCTTAATTAATCTAAATGGTTTATTCTATATGCTTTAGCATTAATAGTCCATCAAGCCTATAGATGGCGCTGTTGCACTGTGGTAGTAGGAGAAACAGCTAGTTTTGGCCAAGCGCGCACATTCTTCATAATAAAGAAAGCGGCAGAATTTGGCAGATGTAAAATTGTGTCCATTCTTTTTACTATTACAGGCCACCTCAGCTACAGACTGAGGCCGGTAACATTTTAGGGGCTCGTCCGGTATAGCACCACCATCTGGTGAATTACTGATCCTACAACTAGGTGAGACGGACATCAGAGCTGCGGAGAAGGCTGCGAGGGTTATCCAGAGAGCTGAGGCTACAGGGACGACTTCGAGAGTCACCAGAGAGCGGATTGAGACATCCAGACTTTACTTACAGTAGTATACAATTGAAGTCAGAAGTTTACATACACTTAGGTTGGAGTCATTAAAACTCGTTTTTCAACCACTCCACAAATTTCATGTCAATAAACTATAGTTTTGAAAGTCGGTTAGGACATCTACTTCGTGCATGACACAAGTAATTTTTCCAACAATTGTTTACAGACAGATTATTTAACTTATAATCAGAGGTGTGGACTCGAGTCACATGACTTAGACTCGAGTCACAAATATGATGACTTGCAACTCGACTTTGACTTCAACACCAATGACTCGTGACTTGACTTGGACTTGAGCCTTTTGACTCAAACTGACTGGATTCCATATTAAAAATGAGGAAGAAGCAAGGAAGAAGTCACTGCTCCAAAACCACCTTTAAAAAGCCAGACTACGGTTTGCAACTGCACATGGGGACAAAGATCATAATTTTGGGAGAAATGTCCTCTGGTCTGATGAAACAAAAATAGAACTGTTTGGCCATAATGACCATCGTTATGTTTGGAGGAAAAAGGGGGAAGCTTGCAAACCGAAGAACACCATCCCAACCGTGAAGCACGGGGGTGGTAGCATCATGTTGTGGGGTGCTTTGCTGCAGGAGGGACTGGTGCACTTCACAAAATAGATTAAATCATGAGGGAGGAAAATTATGTGGATATACTGAAGCAACATCTCAAGACATCAGTCAGGAAGTTAAAGCTAGGTCACAAATGGGTCTTCCAAATGGACAATGACCCCAAGCATACTTCCAAAAGTTGTAGCAAAATCGCTTAAGGACAACAAAGTTAAGGTATTGGAGTGGTCATCACAAAGCCCTCTGACCTCAATCCTATAGAAAATGTGTGGGCAGAACTGAAAAAGCATGTGCAAGCAAGGAGGTCTACAAACCTGACTCTGTTACGCCAGCTCTGTCAGGAGGAATGGGCCAAAATTCACCCAACTTATTGTGGGAAGCTTGTGGAAGGCTACCCGAAACATTTGACCCAAGTTAAACAATTTAAAGGAGATGCTACCAAATACTAATTGAGTGTATGTAAACTTCTGACCCACTGGGAATGTGATGAAATAAATAAAAGCTTAAATAAATCATTCTCTCTACTATTATTCCGACATTTCACATTCTTAAAATTAAGTGGTAAGCCTAATTGACCTAAGACAGGGAATTTTTACTCAGATTAAATGTCAGGAATTGTGAAAAACTAAGTTTAAATGTATTTGGCTAAGGTGTATGTAAACTTCTGATTTCAACTGTGTGTAAACAAATTGATGGGTCTGAGGTGGTCAGAAATTGTAAGAGTAGTTGTCAGAGTAGTTGTAAGAGTAGTTGTAAGAGTAGTTGCAAGAGTAATCAAGTCAGGAACATTCATGGACATGTCAACAAACAAAGAGGGTCTTACTGTAGCGGAGCCGAAGAGCTTCTTTAGGTCTCATCTCAGAGACAAAAGTAGCACAGAGTTCTTTCAGGAGCTGAGTAATGCTAAACAGCAGGACAGGGAAATGCCTCAGCAGTTTGCATATAGGTAAATGGGGCTCAAACAGCGTGTTCTGTTCGCATCACAGCAGAGTGGTGATGAGTTTGACTATGACAGGAAGCTGGTACAGGGTGTGTTCCTTCACACACTTTACCAAGGGCTCAGTGAAAAATACACTAAAATCAGAGATGACCTCAAGAAATCTATCTCTGATTGTAGTGTGACTGATGACTTAATCCTCGAGCAGATAACACAATCAGCCAGTGAGGAAGCAGATAGACAGAAACGTCTAGGTCGCAGTACTAGACACAGACCAGTAAATGTCAACTCAGCAAACCAACAAGGGGACAGTAAATATTGTAACCAGTCTTCCCCCTTGATGGTAAAGTGAAGGCCAATCGCACAGCCATCCAGGAGATAACCGCAACAGTGTCTGCACTGACTAAAAGCCTGGAGAAAATGATGAAACCTGCTGCAGGTGAGGCCCAGGGTTACACACATCCCCCACCCTACGGAGGTCAGATGAGAGGTGAGGCTCAGGGATATGCCCATCACCTATCCTCCAGAGCACCGACAAGAGAGGCACCGAGATATGCCTCTTCACTACCATTCAGAGCAACGAAGACAGACAGGGCCTACAGTAAGGGTAAAGACTGTGTCAAGACTGTGTCCAGCAGGAAATTGAAAGCTGCCCTCACTGCTTCCGTTGTGGACAAGAAGGACACAGAGCTGTCGGCTGCCTAACGAGACAGACGTCGGGAAACGGGTACATGTTGCTGGCGAGGGACAGACAGTGACCACTGCAAATAAAACGTCCCCACACCAAATCAACTGTGTGAAGACAGAGAAACCAGCTACACCTTCACACACAGCAACAACAACACACACACTCAGCCTAAGACACACAATGTGAAATGCGTCACACAGCTTATTGGCAATATATGCTTTGTGTGTTGAGATCCAACCCCTTGAGACTTTGTTAACTTAAGGCCAGCTCCACGTGACTGCAGCAAACGGAACTACTGTCCCCTTTGATGGAAGGATTGAAGTGTCCCTAGAATTCTCAGTAGTAAACATGGGAAAATGGCCATACATGCCAACTGTATGTTTTGACTATGACAGTTTACAATCTAAGGTAACGCCAAGTAATTTAGTCTCCTCAACTTGTTTAACAGCCACACCATTCATTACCAGATTCAGGTCTAGAACTTAGGAAATTAAATTATTTGTACCAAATACAATGCTCTTAGTTTAAGAGATGTTCAGGACCAGTTTATTACTGGCCGCCCATTCCAAAACAGACTAACTTTTTGTTAAGGGTTTCAGTGACTTCATTAGCCGTGGTTGCTGATGTGCATATAGTTGAATCATCAACATACACATACACATACTTTGCTTCATGCCAGCGGCAGGTCATTGGTAAAAAAAAGAAACGAGTAGAGGGTCTAGAGAGCCGCCCTGCGGTACACCACCCTTTCCATGCTTGAAACTTCAGTTAACCTCTCTAGGGTACGTAGGACGCTAGCGTCCCATCTGGCCAACATCCAGTGAGATTGCAGAGCGCCAAATTCAAATACAGAAATACTCATTATAAAAATTCAGAAAACAAAACATATTTTACAGAGGTTTAAAGATGAACTTCTTGTTAAACCAACCAGAGTGTCATATTTATAAAATGCTTTTTGGCGAAAGCATACCTAGCGCAGAACATATCTAGCCCAGAACATAGCCCAGTTGACAAATTATTACAAACAGTAACCTGCCAAGCAAAAGCGTTACAAAACTCAGAAATAGAGATAAAATTAATCCCTTACCTTTGATGATCTTCATATGGTGGCAATCAGAAGTTCTATGAAGTCTCCTTATATCCAAAAACCTCCGTTTTGTTAGCGTATTTTCTTCAGTAATCCACAGGCTCAAACGCAGTCAAAACAATCAGACAAAAAAATCCAAATTGCATCCGTAAAGTTCATAGAAACATGTCAAACGATGTTTATATTCAATCCTCAGGTTGTTTTTTAGCCTAAACGATCTATAATATTTCAACCGGACAATAACATCGTCAATATAAAAGGTAAACAAGAAATGCACATGCGCATGAAAAAGCTCTGCGACATGGTAGGATCCACTCGTTCAGATTGGTCTTACTCCCTCATTTATAAGAATACAAGCCTGAAACGATTTCTAAAGACTGTTGACATCTAGTGGAAGGCATAGGAAGTGCAAATGGAGTCCTAAGTCAATGGATACTGTAATGGCATTGATTAGAATACTACAAAACCCAAAAACTTCCTGAATGGATTTTTCTCAGGTTTTTGCCTGCTAAATCAGTTCTGTTATACTCAAAGACACTATCTTAACAGTTTTGGAAACTTTAGAGTGTTTTCTATCCAAATCTACCAGTATGCATATATATGCATATCATATCTTCTGGGACCGAGTAGCAGGCTGTTTAGTTTGGGCATGCTTTTCATCCAATATTCCGCCAAAATTTCTTCCCCCTACCCTAGAGAAGTTAAAGAAAACCATTTGAGTTCTATTAGATAGATAGCTCTGAATCTACTATATGGCAGAGGTTGAAAAGCCATAACACATACAGTGGGAGAACAAGTATTTGATACACTGCCGATTTTGCAGGTTTTTCCTACTTACAAAGCATGTAGAGGTCTGTAATTTTTATCATAGGTACACTTCAACTGTGAGAGACGAAATCTAAAACAAAAATCCAGAAAATCACATTGTATGACTTTTAAGTAATTAATTTGCATTTAATTACTTAAAAATCATACAATGTGATTTTCTGGATTTTTGTTTTAGATTCCGTCTCTCACAGTTGAAGTGTACCTATGATAAAAATTACAGAAGTAGGGAATTGTAAGTAGGGAAAACCTGCAAAATCGTCAGTTTATCAAATAATTGTTCTCCCCACTGTAAGTTTTTTCAACAGGTTATGGTCAATAATATCAAAGACTGCACTGAAATCTAACAGTACACCTCCCACAATCTTCTTATTATCAATTTCTTTGATCAGCCTTTTGTTTCAGTGCAGTACATGTTGAGTGCCTTTCTCTATAAGCATGCTGAAAGTTTGTTGTTAATTTGTTTACAGAGAAATAGCATCTTTGTGCATCAGCAGGACAGAGCAGCTACATCTGGTAAGACGAGGGGCGGGGGTATGTGTCTTTTTGTCAATAACTGCTGGTTCGCGATGTCTAATATTAAAGAAGTCTTGAGGTATTGCTCGCCTGAGGTAGAATACCTCATGATAAGCTGTAGACCACACTATCTACCATGAGAGTTTTCATCTATATTATGTATAGCTAATAAGCAAAAACTAAAGCAGGAAGTACCAGCGACTCACTCAATACGAAAGTGGTCAGATGATGCAGATGCTACACTACAGGACTAATTCTGGAATTTTTTATTTTATTACCTTTATTTAACTAGGCAAGTCAGTTAAGAACAAATTCTTATTTTCAATGAATCCCTAGGAACAGTGGGTTAACTGCCTGTTCAGGGGCAGAACAACAGATTTGTACCTTGTCAGCTCAGGGGTTTGAACTTGCAACCTTCCGGTTACTAGTCCAACACTCTAACCACTAGGCTACCCTGCCGGCCCCAATTTATCCAATGGCATTGAGGAGTATACCACCTCAATCACCGGCTTCATCAATAAGTGCCTCGACGTCATCCCCACAATGACTGTACGTACATTTCCCAACCAGAAGCCATGGATTACAGGAAACTAGAGCTACCGCTTTCAAGCAGCGGGACACTAATCCGGACACTTATAAGGAATCCCTCTATGCCCTCAGACGAACCATCAAACATGCAAAGCGTCAATACAAGACTAAGATTGAGTCCTACTACACATGGCTCTGACACTCGTCAGATGTGGCAGGGATTTTAAAAAATTACGGACTACAAAGGGAAACCCAGCAGCGAGCTGCCCAGTGACGCGAGCCTCACAGATGAGCGAAATGCCTTTTATGCTCACTTTGAGGCAAGAAACACTGAAGCATGCATGAGAGCACCAGCTGTTCCAGACGACTATGTGATCACGCTCTCCGTAGATGATGTGAGCAAGACCTTAAACAGGTCAACAATCACAAAGCCAAGCGGCCAGACAGAGTACGTATACTGAAAGCATGCAAGGACCAATTGGTAAGTGTCTTACCTGACATTTTCAACCTCTCCCTGACCAAGTATGTAAACCTACATGTTTCAAACAGACCACCATAGTCCCTGGCCCAAGAAAGTGAAGGTAACCTGCCTAAATGATTACCGCCCCGTAGCACTCACGTCGGAACAGTTGGTCATGGCTCACATCAACACCATAATGCCTGTCAACCCTAGACCCACTTCAATTTGCGTACCACCCCAACATATCTATTTCACACTGCCCTTTCCCATCGATACAAAAGGAACACCTATGTGAGAATTCTGTTAATTGACTGCAGCTCAGCGTTTAACAGCATAGTGCCCACAAAGCTCATCACTTTGTGGTCCTGGTGGTAAGGTTAGGCAACAACAGGTGGTAAGGTTAGGCAACAACACATCTGCCACATTGATCCTCAACACCGAGGACCCTCATGGGTGGGTGCTTAGTCCCCTCCTGTACTCCCTGTTCACCCATGACTGCGTGACCAAGCACGACTCCAACACCATCATTAAGTTTGCAGACGACACAACAATGGTAGGCATGATCACCGACAACGATGAGCAAGTCCTCAAGCTGTCAGTTGAGGACTTGTGAGGCATCTGTTTCTCAAACTAGACACTCTAATGTACTTGTCCTCTTGCTCAGTTGTGCACCGGGGCCTTCCACTCCTCTTTCTATTCTGGTTAGAGCCACTTTGCGCTGTTCTGTGAAGGGAGTTAGTACACAGCGTTGTACGAGATCTTCAGTTTCTTGGAAATTTCTTGCATGAAATTGCATTCATTTCTCAGAACAAGAATAGACTGATGAGTTTCAGAATTAAGTGATTTGTTTCTGGCCATTTTGAGCTTGTTATCGAACCCATAAATACTGACACTCCAGATACTCAACTATTCTAAAGAAGGCCAGTTGTATTGCTGCTTTAATTAGCATAACAGTTTTCAGCTCTGCTAACATAACAGCAAAAGGGTTTTCTAATGATCAATTAGCCTTTTAAAATGAGAAATTTGGATTAGCTAACACAATGTGCCATTGGAACACATGAGTGATGGTTGCTGATAATGGGCCTCTGTACGCCTATGTAGATATTGCATGAAAAATCTGCCATTTCCAGCTACAATAGTCATTTACAACATTAACAATGTCTACACTGTATTTCTGATAAATGTTATTTTAATGGACAAAAGAATAGCTTTTCTTTCAAAAACAAGTTTTGAAGTGACCACAAACTTTTGAACGATAGTGTATATGCTAGGCAGTTTCAGAGGAAAGCCCAAAAAATTATCCAAGACTCCAGTCACTCAAGACATAGACTGTTCTCTCTGCTACCGCACGGCAAGCGGTACCAGAGCGCCAAGTCTAGGACCAAAAGGCTCCTTAACAGCTTCTACCTGAACAATTAATTAAATGTCCACCTGGACTATTTACATTGACAGCCCCTTTGTTTTTACATTGCTGCTACTCACTGTTTATTATCTATGCATAGTCATTTTACAAATTACCTCGACTAACCCCCGCACATTGACTCAGTACCGTTACCCCCCCCCCCTCCCGTATATTGCCTCGTTATTGTTATGTCATTTTCTTGTTTTACCTTTATATATATTTTAGTTTAGTCAATATTATTATTTTTTCTTTCTTGAAATGCGTTGTCGGTTAATGGCTTGTAAAGTAAGCATTTAGTACCTGTTGTATTCAGCGCATGTGACAACATTTGTTTTGATTTGTATTTGCTCAACCACCATTTTTTTCCAACAGTTTGCTAAGTGCTGGCAGGAAGCTTCTAGGTCTGCTGTTAAAACCAGTAAAGGCAGCCACTCTTGGGTAGCGGAATTACTTCGGCTGCCTTCCAGGCCTGAGGACAAAGACTTTCCTCCAGGCTCAGAATAAAGATATGACAGATAATAGCTGTAAGGGTTTTCCTCCTCTTCGTCTGAAGAGGAGGTGTAGCAAGGATCGGACCAAGATGCGGCGTGGTAAGTGTCCATGGTTGTTTATTTAAAAACATAAACTGAACACTCAATGAATACAAAACAATAACCGTGAACAAAACCGAAACAGTACCGTGTGGCGAACAAACACAGGCACGGAAACAATCACCCACAAACACACAGTGAAACCCAGGCTACCTAAGTATGATTCTCAATCAGAGACAACTAATGACACCTGCCTCTGATTGAGAACCATACTAGGCCGAAACATAGAAATTCCCAAAACCTAGAAAAACAAACATAGACAACCCACCCAACTCACGCCCTGACCATACTAAATAAATACAAAACAAAGGAAATTAAGGTCAGAACGTGACAATAGCGGCTATAGAGTCAGTTACCATCCTCAGTAGCTTTCCATATAAGTTATCAATGCGAGGACGTTTGTCATTATTGATTGATAACAATATTTTTTCCACTTCTCCCACACTAACACAATTTAAACTTGCATTGCTTTTCTTTCATTATTAGCTTTTTTAATGCATGAATACGATGGCTCACTGTTCATTGTTGGCATGTCCTGCCTCACTTTGCCAATGAAGTTATCATTAAAATTATTGGCAACATCAAATGGTTTTGTGATGAATAAGCCATCTGATTTGATGAAAGATGGAGTTGAATGTGTCTTTCTGACCATAATTTCATTTAAAGTACTCCAAAGTTTTTTTCCATCATTCTTTTAATCATCGATCTTGGCTTCATAATACAGTTTCTTCTTTTTTTTGTTGATGTCACACCCTGACCAGAGTTTGCTTTGTATGTTTCTATGTTTTGTTTGGTCAGGGTGTGATCTGAGTGGGCATTCTATGTTGTGTGTCTAGTTTGTCTATTTCTATGTTTGGCCTGATATGGTTCTCAGTCAGAGACAGGTGTTAGTCATTGTCTCTGATTGGGAACCATATTTATGTAGCCTGTTTTGTGTTGGGTTTTGTGGGTGGTTGTCTCCTGTGTCAGTGTTTGTACCACACGGGACTGTTTCGGGTTTGCATGTTTCTTGTTTTGTAGTTTATTCATGTATAGTTTAATTATAAAATAATCATGAATTATAACCACGCTGCATTTTGGTCCGCTTCTCCTTCCCAGGAAGAATCCCGTTACAGTTGAGTTTAGTCACATCATTTCTCAATTTTCAGTAAGTCAGCCAGTCAGATGTGCAACCAGACTTTTTCAACCATACAGTTTTTCAATTCCTCATCAATCCATGGAGCCTTAACAGTTCTAACAGTCAGTGTCTTAACAGGTGCATGTTTATCAATAATTGAAAGAAGCAAATTCATACATTCATCAAGTGCAGCATCTGGATGCTCCTTGTTAATCACATCAGACCAACAAATATTATTAACATCATCCACATAAGAGTCACAGCAAAATATTTTCCATGATCTCTTATACTGTACACTATTTTCGTCCCATCTTTTGGAACTTTGGCTTTCCTGGATATAACCGCTATATTTTGATCACTGCTCCAATGGGTATGGATACAGCTTTAGAACAAAGTTCTACAGTATTAGTAAAATTTGTGATCGATACACATGGATGATCTTGTTCCTGTAGTGTTTGTAAACACCCAGTTAGGTTGATGAATGACCTGAACCAGATTACAGGCACTGCTTAGAGTGAGAAGCTTCCTCTTGAGCGGACAGCTTGATGAAAACCAGTCAATATTCAGGTCCCCAAGAAAGTAGACCTCTCTGTTTACGTCACATACACTATCAAGCATTTCACACATATTATTTAGATACTGACTGTTAGCACTTGGTGGTCTATAGCAACACCCCAAAAGAAAATTATTTAGAAGTGCCAAGTGAACCTGCAACCACAACACTTCAATAACACTTGACATAAGATCTTCTCTAGGTGTTACAGGGATATGGGTCTGAATATATAGAGCAACACCTCATAAGCATTCCTGTCTCTTCTATAGATGTTATATCCTTGTATTGATACTGCTGTATCATCAAACGGATTATCTAAGTGAGTCTCAGAAATGGCTAATATATGAGTGTTATCTGATGTTAGCAAGTTATTGATTTCACAAACCTTATTTCGACATATATTAATATGGGCTATTTTCAGCGCTTTCCTGGGTAGCTTATCAGAGATAAACATAATGTGGAAAACAGCAAACAAAGCAAGAGAGAAAATATATACATTCAGCATTCCATTAATCAATTGGTGTGTGTGTGTGTGTGCGTGCTGCGGGGTTGAAGCTACGAACCCATAGGCTTGGCTCTCTCATCCCTTCCAGGCTTCTGAGAGGGAGGGTGGACAATGAGCCTGTCATAGCGGACATAAGCAATGTCCCCACGCGCTCTGGCAGCTTTCATGGCTGGGATGTTTTGTCCTCTTCTGGCGCTGAGCTTCAGGATAGTACTCGTTGAGGAAGATATACATTCCTCACAAGTTCTTGGCTCTTTCCAGAACAGCTACCGTGTCCTTGAACCTTAGGAACCTGACCACTGTCAGCCTGGGCCTGTCACCTGGGTGGGTTTTCCAGTCCTGTGGGCGCACTCCACCTCAATCTTCCTGTGGTCCATCTTCAATTTCTCAGAGATCGTTTCCCTCATTTTGTACTCAGACTCCATCCAGGCCTCATGTGGAGATTCTGAAATTCCGTACACAACCATGTTTTTCCGCCTTGATTGTCCCTCAAGATTGACACACAGAACTGATATCCTCTCTCAGTGACTTTTGCTGTCACCTTTCCGTTCTGCTGTTTCAACTCATCGAGATGACCCTGGGAGAACCTCAAACTGTTCTTCAGGTCCTGGACCTCTCTGGTCAGTTCGTCCATTCTTTTATTCATTGAATCCACCAGTATTTGGACAAAACACGAAGCAATTTTCTTGTTGTTGTGACAACTGCTTGTAGAACTATTTTGTTTGTTTACGTGTGATGGAGAGACAGCACTGTCCTCAACGGTACTCCCACTGGCTTTGGTCTTTGTCATGGTAGCTAGCAACTTGGGTTACGCTGTTACTCCTCACAGTTCCAGACAGGGCAGGTCAAAGGGTAGATTTAAAAGAATAAATAGCAGGGATCTAGACAGCTACAAACCCGGGACAGTCCGCGGGCCCAGCCACTAGGCTTGATTACCAACAACGACGAGACGGCCTACAGGGAGGAGGTGAGGGCCCTCGGAGTGTGGTGTCAGGAAAATAACCTCACACTCAACGTCAACAAAACTAAGGAGATGATTGTGGACTTCAGGAAACAGCAGAGGGAACACCCCCCTATCCACATCGATGGATCAGTAGTGGAGAGGGTAGCAAGTTTTAAGTTCCTCGGCATACACATCACAGACAAACTGAATTGGTCCACTCACACTGACAGCGTCGTGAAGAAGGCGCAGCAGCGCCTCTTCAACCTCAGGAGGCTGAAGAAATTCGGCTTGTCACCAAAAGCACTCACAAACTTCTACAGATGCACAATCGAGAGCATCCTGGCGGGCTGTATCACCGCCTGGTACGGCAACTGCTCCGCCCTCAACCGTAAGGCTCTCCAGAGGGTAGTGAGGTCTGCACAACGCATCACCGGGGCAAACTACCTGCCCTCCAGGACACCTACACCACCCGATGTTACAGGAAGGCCATAAAGATCATCAAGGACATCAACCACCCGAACCACTGCCTGTTCACCCCGCTATCATCCAGAAGGCGAGGTCAGTACAGGTGCATCAAAGCTGGGACCGAGAGACTGAAAAACAGCTTCTATCTCAAGGCCATCAGACTGTTAAACAGCCACCACTAACATTGAGTGGCTGCTGCCAACACACTGTCATTGACACTGACCCAACTCCAGCCACTTTAATAATGGGAATTGATGGGAAATGATGTAAATATATCACTAGCCACTTTAAACAATGCTACCTTATATAATGTTACTTACCCTACATTATTCATCTCATATGCATATGTATATACTGTACTCTAGATCATCGACTGCATTCTTATGTCACTAGCCACTTTAACTATGCCACTTTGTTTACTTTGTCTACATACTCATCTCATATGTATATACTGTACTCGATACCATCTACTGTATGCTGCTCTGTACCATCACTCATTCATATATCCTTATGTACATATTCCTTATCCCCTTACACTGTGTATAAGACAGTAGTTTTGGAATTGTTAGTTAGATTACTTGTGGGTTATCACTGCATTGTCGGAACTAGAAGCACAAGCATTTCGCTACACTCGCATTAACATCTGCTAACCATGTGTATGTGACAAATAAAATTTGATTTGATTTGATTTGGCTAACCATGTCGCGGGCTGCGTTCAAGCCCCCAAGGAATCCTGCTAGTTTGATAGGCAGCTAGCTAGCAGCTAGGCTAGCTGCTATGCCAAATAGCTCCTCAGACCTGACCTTGGTCGGCAGGATCACTGGACACAGAGTAGCAATCCCAGCAACTGATGCCAATTGCGTCGCGCGATCCAAACTAAAAAGTTGGCAAGCTACTAAGAAACTTCCCAATACACTTTTAAAACAACAAACTTTCCTAAACAACAAACCAAGCTCTCCTTGTCAGGGTGTGTTTAAAGGCGAAGGCAGGTGCAGGAGAGCAGAGTATGATAAATAAAGCGCACTTTATTATAGTTCCAAACCGGGAGCAAAACAAAACAAACACGCTCAAAAAAACGGAACAATAAAGTAAAGCGCTAAAGAACATCGCTTGACATGAAAACGATTACACACAAAACATGATGGGGAACAGAGGGTTAACTACAATTAGATTGATTGGGGAAATGAAAACCAGGTGTGTATAAAAAATGGAGCGGCGATGGCTAGAAAGCCAGTGACGCCGAACGCCGCCCGGACAAGGAGAAGAGCTGACTTCGGTGGAAGTCGTGACACTCCTTCGTTTACGCATTTAATGGGAAGTGACAGGAAGTGATGACTCTAGATCCTCATGAATGGAACTCACCAGTGTGTTCAGGCCGGAAGGGCATCTCATTGCTTGTTCATCCAAGGAAATAATGTCATATAATATCACCCATGATACTACAAATAACCCAGCTCATTTGGACCCCTTCATTACTTCCATAGAAGATAACAATTTCACTGGTTGCCAAACATCGATTTAGGTAGCTACAAATTTAACCTCAGTTTTTCACATTCCTAATACTCTGTGTTTACAGGGCAGTAAAAGTGCAACAAAACGGTATAGGAATGAAATAAATAAGTCAAAATAATGACCATCATCAGCACTATAGGCTGGATAAGTCTGTTTAATAACCTGTGAAATTGTGTCCTATTTACTAAAGCGTTTAATATACACACGCACACACGCACGCACACACACACACACACACACACACACACACACACACACACACACACACACACACACACACACACACACACACTGTATAGAGTTTATGATCAAACAACATATATTTTCAGCTGGTTATAGAATGGAACATTAAAAAGGGGATATGAGCCAATCAAAACGATTACAGTTATCCAGTTGGGAAGCTCATCAGTACAGTTATCCAGTTGGGAAGCTCATCAGTACAGTTATCCAGTTGGGAAGCTCATCAGTACAGTTATCCAGTTGGGAAGCTCATCAGTACAGTTATCCAGTTGGGAAGCTCATCAGTACAGTTATCCAGTTGGGAAGCTCATCAGTACAGTCAGCCAGTTGGGAAGCTCATCAGTACAGTTATCCAGTTGGGAAGCTCATCAGTACAGTCAGCCAGTTGGGAAGCTCATCAGTACAGTCATCCAGTTGGGAACTCATCAATACAGTCAGCCAGTTGGGAAGCTCATCAGTACAGTTATCCAGTTGGGAAGCTCATCAGTACAGTTATCCAGTTGGGAAGCTCATCAGTACAGTTATCCAGTTGGGAAGCTCATCAGTACAGTTATCCAGTTGGGAAGCTCATCAGTACAGTTATCCAGTTGGGAAGCTCATCAGTACAGTCAGCCAGTTGGGAAGCTCATCAGTACAGTCATCCAGTTGGGAACTCATCAATACAGTCAGCCAGTTGGGAAGCTCATCAGTACAGTTATCCAGTTGGGAAGCTCATCAGTACAGTCAGCCAGTTGGGAAGCTCATCAATACAGTCAGCCAGTTGGGAAGCTCATCAGTACAGTTATCCAGTTGGGAAGCTCATCAGTACAGTCAGCCAGTTGGGAAGCTCATCAATACAGTCAGCCAGTTGGGAAGCTCATCAGTACAGTCAGCCAGTTGGGAAGCTCATCAGTACAGTTATCCAGTTGGGAAGCTCATCAGTACAGTTATCCAGTTGGGAAGCTCATCAGTACAGTCAGCCAGTTGGGAAGCTCATCAATGCAGTCAGCCAGTTGGGAAGCTCATCAGTACAGTCAGCCAGTTGGGAAGCTCATCAGTACAGTCATCCAGTTGGGAACTCATCAATACAGTCAGCCAATTGGGAAGCTCATCAGTACAGTTATCGATTTGGGAATCTCATCAGTACAGTCAGCCAGTTGGGAAGCTCATCAATACAGTCAGCCAGTTGGGAAGCTCATCAGTACAGTTATCCAGTTGGGAAGCTCATCAGTACAGTTATCCAGTTGGGAAGCTCATCAGTACAGTCAGCCAGTTGGGAAGCTCATCAATACAGTCAGCCAGTTGGGAAGCTCATCAGTACAGTTATCCAGTTGGGAAGCTCATCAGTACAGTCAGCCAGTTGGGAAGCTCATCAGTACAGTTATCCAGTTGGGAAGCTCATCAGTACAGTTATCCAGTTGGGAAGCTCATCAGTACAGTCAGCCAGTTGGGAAGCTCATCAATACAGTCAGCCAGTTGGGAAGCTCATCAGTACAGTTATCCAGTTGGGAAGCTCATCAGTACAGTCAGCCAGTTGGGAAGCTCATCAGTACAGTCAGACAGTTGGGAAGCTCATCAGTACAGTCAGCCAGTTGGGAAGCTCATCAGTACAGTTATCCAGTTGGGAAGCTCATCAGTACAGTCAGCCAGTTGGGAAGCTCATCAGTACAGTCAGCCAGTTGGGAAGCTCATCAGTACAGTTATCCAGTTGGGAAGCTCATCAGTACAGTTATCCAGTTGGGAAGCTCATCAGTACAGTTATCCAGTTGGGAAGCTCATCAGTACAGTTATCCAGTTGGGAAGCTCATCAGTACAGTTATCCAGTTGGGAAGCTCATCAGTACAGTCAGCCAGTTGGGAAGCTCATCAGTACAGTCATCCAGTTGGGAACTCATCAATACAGTCAGCCAGTTGGGAAGCTCATCAGTACAGTTATCCAGTTGGGAAGCTCATCAGTACAGTTATCCAGTTGGGAAGCTCATCAGTACAGTTATCCAGTTGGGAAGCTCATCAGTACAGTTATCCAGTTGGGAAGCTCATCAATACAGTCAGCCAGTTGGGAAGCTCATCAGTACAGTTATCCAGTTGGGAAGCACATCAGTACAGTCAGCCAGTTGGGAAGCTCATCAGTACAGTCATCCAGTTGGGAACACATCAATACAGTCAGCCAGTTGGGAAGCTCATCAGTACAGTTATCCAGTTGGGAAGCTCATCAGTACAGTTATCCAGTTGGGAAGCTCATCAGTACAGTCATCCAGTTGGGAACTCATCAGTACAGTCAGCCAGTTGGGAAGCTCATCAGTACAGTTATCCAGTTGGGAAGCTCATCGGTACAGTCAGCCAGTTGGGAAGCTCATCAATGCAGTCAGCCAGTTGGGAAGCTCATCAGTACAGTCATCCAGTTGGGAACACATCAATACAGTCAGCCAGTTGGGAAGCTCATCAGTACAGTTATCCAGTTGGGAAGCTCATCAGTACAGTTATCCAGTTGGGAAGCTCATCAGTACAGTCATCCAGTTGGGAACTCATCAATACAGTCAGCCAGTTGGGAAGCTCATCAGTACAGTCAGCCAGTTGGGAAGCTCATCAATGGAGTCAGCCAGTTGGGAAGCTCATCAGTACAGTCAGCCAGTTGGGAAGCTCATCAGTACAGTTATCCAGTTGGGAAGCTCATCAGTACAGTCAGCCAGTTGGGAAGCTCATCAGTACAGTCAGCCAGTTGGGAAGCTCATCAGTACAGTTATCCAGTTGGGAAGCTCATCAGTAAAGTTATCCAGTTGGGAAGCTCATCAGTACAGTCAGCCAGTTGGGAAGCTCATCAATGCAGTCAGCCAGTTGGGAAGCTCATCAGTACAGTCAGCCAGTTGGGAAGCTCATCAGTACAGTCATCCAGTTGGGAACTCATCAATACAGTCAGCCAGTTGGGAAGCTCATCAGTACAGTTATCGAGTTGGGAAGCTCATCAGTACAGTCAGCCAGTTGGGAAGCTCATCAGCCAGTTGGGAAGCTCAGTCAGCCAGTTGGGAAGCTCATCAGTACAGTTATCCAGTTGGGAAGCTCATCAGTACAGTCATCCAGTTGGGAAGCTCATCAGTACAGTCAGCCAGTTGGGAAGCTCATCAGTACAGTCAGCCAGTTGGGAAGCTTCAGTACAGTTATCCAGCTCATCAATACAGTCAGCCAGTTGGGAAGCTCATCAGTACAGTTATCCAGTTGGGAAGCTCATCAGTACAGTTATCCAGTTGGGAAGCTCATCAGTACAGTCAGCCAGTTGGGAAGCTCATCAATACAGTCAGCCAGTTGGGAAGCTCATCAGTACAGTTATCCAGTTGGGAAGCTCATCAGTACAGTCAGACAGTTGGGAAGCTCATCAGTACAGTCAGACAGTTGGGAAGCTCATCAGTACAGTCAGCCAGTTGGGAAGCTCATCAGTACAGTTATCCAGTTGGGAAGCTCATCAGTACAGTCAGCCAGTTGGGAAGCTCATCAGTACAGTCAGCCAGTTGGGAAGCTCATCAGTACAGTTATCCAGTTGGGAAGCTCATCAGTACAGTTATCCAGTTGGGAAGCTCATCAGTACAGTTATCCAGTTGGGAAGCTCATCAGTACAGTTATCCAGTTGGGAAGCTCATCAGTACAGTTATCCAGTTGGGAAGCTCATCAGTACAGTCAGCCAGTTGGGAAGCTCATCAGTACAGTCATCCAGTTGGGAACTCATCAATACAGTCAGCCAGTTGGGAAGCTCATCAGTACAGTTATCCAGTTGGGAAGCTCATCAGTACAGTTATCCAGTTGGGAAGCTCATCAGTACAGTTATCCAGTTGGGAAGCTCATCAGTACAGTTATCCAGTTGGGAAGCTCATCAGTACAGTTATCCAGTTGGGAAGCTCATCAGTACAGTTATCCAGTTGGGAAGCTCATCAGTACAGTTATCCAGTTGGGAAGCTCATCAGTACAGTTATCCAGTTGGGAAGCTCATCAGTACAGTCAGCCAGTTGGGAAGCTCATCAGTACAGTCATCCAGTTGGGAACTCATCAATACAGTCAGCCAGTTGGGAAGCTCATCAGTACAGTTATCCAGTTGGGAAGCTCATCAGTACAGTCAGCCAGTTGGGAAGCTCATCAATACAGTCAGCCAGTTGGGAAGCTCATCAGTACAGTTATCCAGTTGGGAAGCTCATCAGTACAGTTATCCAGTTGGGAAGCTCATCAGTACAGTCAGCCAGTTGGGAACTCATCAATACAGTCAGCCAGTTGGGAAGCTCATCAGTACAGTTATCCAGTTGGGAAGCTCATCAGTACAGTCAGCCAGTTGGGAAGCTCATCAATGGAGTCAGCCAGTTGGGAAGCTCATCAGTACAGTCAGCCAGTTGGGAAGCTCATCAGTACAGTTATCCAGTTGGGAAGCTCATCAGTACAGTCAGCCAGTTGGGAAGCTCATCAGTACAGTTATCCAGTTGGGAAGCTCATCAGTACAGTTATCCAGTTGGGAAGCTCATCAGTACAGTCAGCCAGTTGGGAAGCTCATCAGTACAGTCAGCCAGTTGGGAAGCTCATCAGTACAGTTATCCAGTTGGGAAGCTCATCAGTACAGTCAGCCAGTTGGGAAGCTCATCAATACAGTCAGCCAGTTGGGAAGCTCATCAGTACAGTTATCCAGTTGGGAAGCTCATCAGTACAGTCAGCCAGTTGGGAAGCTCATCAGTGGGAAGCTCACAGTCAGCCAGTTGGGAAGCTCATCAGTACAGTCAGCCAGTTGGGAAGCTCATCAGTACAGTCATCCAGTTGGGAAGCTCATCAGTACAGTCAGCCAGTCAGCCAGTTGGGAAGCTCATCAGTACAGTCAGCCAGTTGGGAAGCTCATCAGTACAGTTATCCAGTTGGGAAGCTCATCAGTACAGTTATCCAGTTGGGAAGCTCTCAGTACAGTTATCCAGTTGGGTACAGTTATCCAGTTGGGAAGCTCATCAGTACAGTCAGCCAGTTGGGAACTCATCAATACAGTCAGCCAGTTGGGAAGCTCATCAGTACAGTTATCCAGTTGGGAAGCTCATCAGTACAGTCAGCCAGTTGGGAAGCTCATCAGTACAGTTATCCAGTTGGGAAGCTCATCAGTACAGTCAGCCAGTTGGGAAGCTCATCAGTACAGTTATCCAGTTGGGAAGCTCATCAGTACAGTCAGCCAGTTGGGAACTCATCAATACAGTTATCCAGTTGGGAAGCTCATCAGTACAGTCAGCCAGTTGGGAAGCTCATCAATGGAGTCAGCCAGTTGGGAAGCTCATCAGTACAGTCAGCCAGTTGGGAAGCTCATCCTTACAATTATCCAGTTGGGAAGCTCATCAGTACAGTTATCCAGTTGGGAAGCTCATCAGTACAGTCAGCCAGTTGGGAAGCTCATCAATACAGTCAGCCAGTTGGGAAGCTCATCAGTGCAGTCAGCCAGTTGGGAAGCTCATTAGTACAGTTATCCAGTTGGGAAGCTCATCAGTACAGTTATCCAGTTGGGAAGCTCATCAGTACAGTTATCCAGTTGGGAAGCTCATCAGTACAGTCAGCCAGTTGGGAAGCTCATCAATACAGTCAGCCAGTTGGGAAGCTCATCAGTACAGTTATCCAGTTGGGAAGCTCATCAGTACAGTCAGCCAGTTGGGAAGCTCATCAGTACAGTTATCCAGTTGGGAAGCTCATCAGTACATTTATCCAGTTGGGAAGCTCATCAGTACAGTCAGCCAGTTGGGAAGCTCATCAATACAGTCAGCCAGTTGGGAAGCTCATCAGTACAGTTATCCAGTTGGGAAGCTCATCAGTACAGTCAGCCAGTTGGGAAGCTCATCAGTACAGTCAGCCAGTTGGGAAGCTCATCAGTACAGTCAGCCAGTTGGGAAGCTCATCAGTACAGTTATCCAGTTGGGAAGCTCATCAGTACAGTCAGCCAGTTGGGAAGCTCATCAGTACAGTCAGCCAGTTGGGAAGCTCATCAGTACAGTTATCCAGTTGGGAAGCTCATCAGTACAGTTATCCAGTTGGGAAGCTCATCAGTACAGTCAGCCAGTTGGGAAGCTCATCAATGCAGTCAGCCAGTTGGGAAGCTCATCAGTACAGTCAGCCAGTTGGGAAGCTCATCAGTTGGGAAGCTCATCAGTACAGTCATCCAGTTGGGAACTCATCAATACAGTCAGCCAGTTGGGAAGCTCATCAGTACAGTTATCGAGTTGGGAAGCTCATCAGTACAGTCAGCCAGTTGGGAAGCTCATCAATACAGTCAGCCAGTTGGGAAGCTCATCAGTACAGTTATCCAGTTGGGAAGCTCATCAGTACAGTCAGCCAGCTCATCAGTACAGTCAGCCAGTTGGGAAGCTCATCAGTACAGTTATCCAGTTGGGAAGCTCATCAGTACAGTTATCCAGTTGGGAAGCTCATCAGTACAGTCAGCCAGTTGGGAAGCTCATCAGTACAGTCATCCAGTTGGGAACTCATCAATACAGTCAGCCAGTTGGGAAGCTCATCAGTACAGTTATCCAGTTGGGAAGCTCATCAGTACAGTTATCCAGTTGGGAAGCTCATCAGTACAGTTATCCAGTTGGGAAGCTCATCAGTACAGTCAGCCAGTTGGGAAGCTCATCAGTACAGTTATCCAGTTGGGAAGCTCATCAGTACAGTCAGCCAGTTGGGAACTCATCAATACAGTCAGCCAGTTGGGAAGCTCCTCAGTACAGTGGGAAGCTCCTCAGTACAGTTATCCAGTTGGGAAGCTCATCAATACAGTCAGCCAGTTGGGAAGCTCATCAATACAGTCAGCCAGTTGGGAAGCTCATCAGTACAGTCATCCAGTTGGGAAGCTCATCAGTACAGTCAGCCAGTTGGGAAGCTCATCAGTACAGTCAGCCAGTTGGGAAGCTCATCAGTACAGTTATCCAGTTGGGAAGCTCATCAGTACAGTCAGCCAGT
Organism: Oncorhynchus nerka; assembly: GCF_034236695.1. Classification (NCBI taxonomy): domain Eukaryota; kingdom Metazoa; phylum Chordata; class Actinopteri; order Salmoniformes; family Salmonidae; genus Oncorhynchus; species Oncorhynchus nerka. The sequence goes on along the minus strand of NC_088403.1, from coordinate 48,220,440 downwards.
TGGGAAGCTCATCAGTACAGTCAGCCAGTTGGGAAGCTCATCAGTACAGTTATCCAGTTGGGAAGCTCATCAGTACAGTTATCCAGTTGGTAAGCTCATTGGTACAGTTATCAAGTTGGGAAGCTCATCAGTACAGTTATCCAGTTGGGAAGCTCATCAGTACAGTTATCCAGTTGGGAAGCTCATCAGTACAGTCAGCCAGTTGGGAAGCTCATCAGTACAGTCATCCAGTTGGGAACTCATCAATACAGTCAGACAGTTGGGAAGCTCATCAGTACAGTTATCCAGTTGGGAAGCTCATCAGTACAGTTATCCAGTTGGGAAGCTCATCAGTACAGTCATCCAGTTGGGAACTCATCAATACAGTCAGCCAGTTGGGAAGCTCATCAGTACAGTTATCCAGTTGGGAAGCTCATCAGTACAGTCAGCCAGTTGGGAAGCTCATCAGTACAGTCATCCAGTTGGGAACAAGCTCAATACAGTCAGCCAGTTGGGAAGCTCATCAGTACAGTTATCCAGTTGGGAAGCTCATCAGTACAGTTATCCAGTTGGGAAGCTCATCAGTACAGTCAGCCAGTTGGGAAGCTCATCAGTACAGTCAGCCAGTTGGGAAGCTCATCAGTACAGTTATCCAGTTGGGAAGCTCATCAGTACAGTTATCCAGTTGGGAAGCTCATCAGTACAGTTATCCAGTTGGGAAGCTCATCAGTACAGTTATCCAGTTGGGAAGCTCATCAGTACAGTTATCCAGTTGGGAAGCTCATCAGTACAGTTATCCACAGTACAGCCAGTTGGGAAGCTCATCAGTACAGTCATCCAGTTGGGAAGCTCATCACATACAGTCAGCCAGTTGGGAAGCTCATCAGTACAGTTATCCAGTTGGGAAGCTCATCAGTACAGTTATCCAGTTGGGAAGCTCATCAGTACAGTTATCCAGTTGGGAAGCTCATCAGTACAGTCAGCCAGTTGGGAAGCTCATCAGTACAGTTATCCAGTTGGGAAGCTCATCAGTACAGTCAGCCAGTTGGGAAGCTCATCAGTACAGTCAGCCAGTTGGGAAGCTCCTCAGTACAGTTATCCAGTTGGGAAGCTCATCAATACAGTCAGCCAGTTGGGAAGCTCATCAATACAGTCAGCCAGTTGGGAAGCTCATCAGTACAGTCATCCAGTTGGGAAGCTCATCAGTACAGTCAGCCAGTTGGGAAGCTCATCAGTACAGTCAGCCAGTTGGGAAGCTCATCAGTACAGTTATCCAGTTGGGAAGCTCATCAGTACAGTCAGCCAGTTGGGAAGCTCATCAGTACAGTCAGCCAGTTGGGAAGCTCATCAGTACAGTTATCCAGTTGGGAAGCTCATCAGTACAGTTATCCAGTTGGTAAGCTCATTGGTACAGTTATCAAGTTGGGAAGCTCATCAGTACAGTTATCCAGTTGGGAAGCTCATCAGTACAGTATCCAGTTGGGAAGCTCATCTCAGTCAGTACAGTCAGCCAGTTGGGAAGCTCATCAGTACAGTCATCCAGTTGGGAACTCATCAATACAGTCAGACAGTTGGGAAGCTCATCAGTACAGTTATCCAGTTGGGAAGCTCATCAGTACAGTTATCCAGTTGGGAAGCTCATCAGTACAGTCATCCAGTTGGGAACTCATCAATACAGTCAGCCAGTTGGGAAGCTCATCAGTACAGTTATCCAGTTGGGAAGCTCATCAGTACAGTCAGCCAGTTGGGAAGCTCATCAGTACAGTCATCCAGTTGGGAACACATCAATACAGTCAGCCAGTTGGGAAGCTCATCAGTACAGTTATCCAGTTGGGAAGCTCATCAGTACAGTTATCCAGTTGGCAAGCTCATCAGTACAGTCATCCAGTTGGGAAGCTCATCAGTACAGTTATCCAGTTGGGAAGCTCATCAGTACAGTCAGCCAGTTGGGAAGCTCATCAGTACAGTCAGCCAGTTGGGAAGCTCATCAGTACAGTCAGCCAGTTGGGAAGCTCATCAGTACAGTTATCCAGTTGGGAAGCTCATCAGTAACAGTCAGCCAGTTGGGAAACTCATCAGTACAGTCAGCCAGTTGGGAAGCTCATCAGTACAGTTATCCAGTTGGGAAGCTCATCAGTACAGTTATCCAGTTGGGAAGCTCATCAGTACAGTTATCCAGTTGGGAAGCTCATCAGTACAGTCAGCCAGTTGGGAAGCTCATCAGTACAGTTATCCAGTTGGGAAGCTCATCAGTACATTTATCCAGTTGGGAAGCTCATCAGTACAGTCAGCCAGTTGGGAAGCTCATCAATACAGTCAGCCAGTTGGGAAGCTCATCAGTACAGTTATCCAGTTGGGAAGCTCATCAGTACAGTCAGCCTCATCAGTACAGTCAGCCAGTTGGGAAGCTCATCAGTACAGTCAGCCAGTTGGGAAGCTCATCAGTACAGTTATCCAGTTGGGAAGCTCATCAGTACAGTCAGCCAGTTGGGAAGCTCATCAGTACAGTCAGCCAGTTGGGAAGCTCATCAGTACAGTTATCCAGTTGGGAAGCTCATCAGTACAGTTATCCAGTTGGGAAGCTCATCAGTACAGTCAGCCAGTTGGGAAGCTCATCAATGCAGTCAGCCAGTTGGGAAGCTCATCAGTACAGTCAGCCAGTTGGGAAGCTCATCAGTACAGTCATCCAGTTGGGAACTCATCAATACAGTCAGCCAGTTGGGAAGCTCATCAGTACAGTTATCGAGTTGGGAAGCTCATCAGTACAGTCAGCCAGTTGGGAAGCTCATCAATACAGTCAGCCAGTTGGGAAGCTCATCAGTACAGTACAGTTATCCAGTTGGGAAGCTCATCAGTACAGTCAGCCAGTTGGGAAGCTCATCAGTACAGTCAGCCAGTTGGGAAGCTCATCAGTACAGTTATCCAGTTGGGAAGCTCATCAGTACAGTTATCCAGTTGGGAAGCTCATCAGTACAGTCAGCCAGTTGGGAAGCTCATCAGTACAGTCATCCAGTTGGGAACTCATCAATACAGTCAGCCAGTTGGGAAGCTCATCAGTACAGTTATCCAGTTGGGAAGCTCATCAGTACAGTTATCCAGTTGGGAAGCTCATCAGTACAGTTAGCCAGTTGGGAAGCTCATCAGTACAGTCAGCCAGTTGGGAAGCTCATCAGTACAGTCAGCCAGTTGGGAACTCATCAATACAGTCAGCCAGTTGGGAAGCTCCTCAGTACAGTTATCCAGTTGGGAAGCTCATCAATACAGTCAGCCAGTTGGGAAGCTCATCAATACAGTCAGCCAGTTGGGAAGCTCATCAGTACAGTCATCCAGTTGGGAAGCTCATCAGTACAGTCAGCCAGTTGGGAAGCTCATCAGTACAGTCAGCCAGTTGGGAAGCTCATCAGTACAGTTATCCAGTTGGGAAGCTCATCAGTACAGTCAGCCAGCTCATCAGTACAGTCAGCCAGTTGGGAAGCTCATCAGTACAGTTATCCAGTTGGGAAGCTCATCAGTACAGTTATCCAGTTGGTAAGCTCATTGGTACAGTTATCAAGTTGGGAAGCTCATCAGTACAGTTATCCAGTTGGGAAGCTCATCAGTACAGTTATCCAGTTGGGAAGCTCATCAGTACAGTCAGCCAGTTGGGAAGCTCATCAGTACAGTCATCCAGTTGGGAACTCATCAATACAGTCAGACAGTTGGGAAGCTCATCAGTACAGTTATCCAGTTGGGAAGCTCATCAGTACAGTTATCCAGTTGGGAAGCTCATCAGTACAGTCATCCAGTTGGGAACTCATCAATACAGTCAGCCAGTTGGGAAGCTCATCAGTACAGTTATCCAGTTGGGAAGCTCATCAGTACAGTCAGCCAGTTGGGAAGCTCATCAGTACAGTCATCCAGTTGGGAACACATCAATACAGTCAGCCAGTTGGGAAGCTCATCAGTACAGTTATCCAGTTGGGAAGCTCATCAGTACAGTTATCCAGTTGGCAAGCTCATCAGTACAGTCATCCAGTTGGGAAGCTCATCAGTACAGTTATCCAGTTGGGAAGCTCATCAGTACAGTCAGCCAGTTGGGAAGCTCATCAGTACAGTCAGCCAGTTGGGAAGCTCATCAGTACAGTTATCCAGTTGGGAAGCTCATCAGTACAGTTATCCAGTTGGGAAGCTCATCAGTACAGTCAGCCAGTTGGGAAGCTCATCAATGCAGTCAGCCAGTTGGGAAGCTCATCAGTACAGTCAGCCAGTTGGGAAGCTCATCAGTACAGTCATCCAGTTGGGAACTCATCAATACAGTCAGCCAGTTGGGAAGCTCATCAGTACAGTTATCCAGTTGGGAAGCTCATCAGTACAGTCAGCCAGTTGGGAAGCTCATCAGTACAGTCAGCCAGTTGGGAAGCTCATCAGTACAGTTATCCAGTTGGGAAGCTCATCAGTACAGTCAGCCAGTTGGGAAGCTCATCAGTACAGTCAGCCAGTTGGGAAGCTCATCAGTACAGTTATCCAGTTGGGAAGCTCATCAGTACAGTTATCCAGTTGGGAAGCTCATCAGTACAGTCAGCCAGTTGGGAAGCTCATCAGTACAGTCATCCAGTTGGGAACTCATCAATACAGTCAGCCAGTTGGGAAGCTCATCAGTACAGTTATCCAGTTGGGAAGCTCATCAGTACAGTTATCCAGTTGGGAAGCTCATCAGTACAGTTATCCAGTTGGGAAGCTCATCAGTACAGTCAGCCAGTTGGGAAGCTCATCAGTACAGTTATCCAGTTGGGAAGCTCATCAGTACAGTCAGCCAGTTGGGAACTCATCAATACAGTCAGCCAGTTGGGAAGCTCATCAGTACAGTTATCCAGTTGGGAAGCTCATCATACAGTCAGCCAGTTGGGAAGCTCATCCAGTCAGCCAGTTGGGAAGCTCATCAGTACAGTTATCCAGTTGGGAAGCTCATCAGTACAGTCAGCCAGTTGGGAAGCTCATCAGTACAGTCAGCCAGTTGGGAAGCTCATCAGTACAGTCAGCCAGTTGGGAAGCTCATCAGTACAGTTATCCAGTTGGGAAGCTCATCAGTACAGTCAGCCAGTTGGGAAGCTCATCAGTACAGTCAGCCAGTTGGGAAGCTCATCTCAGTATCCAGTTAGTCCAGTTGGTAAGCTCATTGGTACAGTTATCAAGTTGGGAAGCTCATCAGTACAGTTATCCAGTTGGGAAGCTCATCAGTACAGTCAGCCAGTTGGGAAGCTCATCAGTACAGTCATCCAGTTGGGAACTCATCAATACAGTCAGACAGTTGGGAAGCTCATCAGTACAGTTATCCAGTTGGGAAGCTCATCAGTACAGTTATCCAGTTGGGAAGCTCATCAGTACAGTCATCCAGTTGGGAACTCATCAATACAGTCAGCCAGTTGGGAAGCTCATCAGTACAGTTATCCAGTTGGGAAGCTCATCAGTACAGTCAGCCAGTTGGGAAGCTCATCAGTACAGTCATCCAGTTGGGAACACATCAATACAGTCAGCCAGTTGGGAAGCTCATCAGTACAGTTATCCAGTTGGGAAGCTCATCAGTACAGTTATCCAGTTGGGAAGCTCATCAGTACAGTCATCCAGTTGGGAAGCTCATCAGTACAGTCAGCCAGTTGGGAAGCTCATCAGTACAGTCAGCCAGTTGGGAAGCTCATCAGTACAGTCAGCCAGTTGGGAAGCTCATCAGTACAGTTATCCAGTTGGGAAGCTCATCAGTACAGTCAGCCAGTTGGGAAACTCATCAGTACAGTCAGCCAGTTGGGAAGCTCATCAGTATCCAGTTGGGACAGTTATCCAGTTGGGAAGCTCATCAGTACAGTTATCCAGTTGGGAAGCTCATCAGTACAGTCAGCCAGTTGGGAAGCTCATCAATGCAGTCAGCCAGTTGGGAAGCTCATCAGTACAGTCAGCCAGTTGGGAAGCTCATCAGTACAGTCATCCAGTTGGGAACTCATCAATACAGTCAGCCAGTTGGGAAGCTCATCAGTACAGTTATCGAGTTGGGAAGCTCATCAGTACAGTCAGCCAGTTGGGAAGCTCATCAATACAGTCAGCCAGTTGGGAAGCTCATCAGTACAGTTATCCAGTTGGGAAGCTCATCAGTACAGTCAGCCAGTTGGGAAGCTCATCAGTACAGTCAGCCAGTTGGGAAGCTCATCAGTACAGTTATCCAGTTGGGAAGCTCATCAGTACAGTTATCCAGTTGGGAAGCTCATCAGTACAGTCAGCCAGTTGGGAAGCTCATCAGTACAGTCATCCAGTTGGGAACTCATCAATACAGTCAGCCAGTTGGGAAGCTCATCAGTACAGTTATCCAGTTGGGAAGCTCATCAGTACAGTTATCCAGTTGGGAAGCTCATCAGTACAGTTATCCAGTTGGGAAGCTCATCAGTACAGTCAGCCAGTTGGGAAGCTCATCAGTACAGTTATCCAGTTGGGAAGCTCATCAGTACAGTCAGCCAGTTGGGAACTCATCAATACAGTCAGCCAGTTGGGAAGCTCCTCAGTACAGTTATCCAGTTGGGAAGCTCATCAATACAGTCAGCCAGTTGGGAAGGTACAGAAGTTGGGCTCATCAGTACAGTCAGCCAGTTGGGAAGCTCATCAGTACAGTCATCCAGTTGGGAAGCTCATCAGTACAGTCAGCCAGTTGGGAAGCTCATCAGTACAGTCAGCCAGTTGGGAAGCTCATCAGTACAGTTATCCAGTTGGGAAGCTCATCAGTACAGTCAGCCAGTTGGGAAGCTCATCAGTACAGTCATCCAGTTGGGAACTCATCAATACAGTAGCCAGTACAGTTATCCAGTTGGGAAGCTCATCAGTACAGTTATCCAGTTGGGAAGCTCATCAGTACAGTCAGCCAGTTGGGAAGCTCATCAGTACAGTCAGTTATCCAGTTGGGAAGCTCATCAGTACAGTTATCCAGTTGGGAAGCTCAGTACAGTATCCAGTTGGGAACTCATTAGTCAGCCAGTTGGGAAGCTCATCAGTACAGTCAGCCAGTTGGGAAGCTCATCAGTACAGTCATCCAGTTGGGAAGCTCATCAGTACAGTCATCCAGTTGGGAAGCTCATCAGTACAGTCATCCAGTTGGGAAGCTCATCAGTACAGTCATCCAGTTGGGAAGCTCATCAGTACAGTCAGCCAGTTGGGAAGCTCATCAGTACAGTTATCCAGTTGGGAAGCTCATCATACAGTCAGCCAGTTATCCAGTTCCAGGAAGCTCATCAGTACAGTTATCCAGTTGGGAAGCTCATCAGTACAGTCAGCCAGTTGGGAAGCTCATCAATACAGTCAGCCAGTTGGGAAGCTCATCAGTACAGTTATCCAGTTGGGAAGCTCATCAGTACAGTCATCCAGTTGGGAGCTCATCAGTACAGTCTCAGTTGGGAAGCTCATCAGTACAGTCAGCCAGTTGGGAAGCTCATCAGTACAGTCAGCCAGTTGGGAAGCTCATCAGTACAGTCAGCCAGTTGGGAAGCTCATCAGTACAGTCAGCCAGTTGGGAAGCTCATCAGTACAGTTATCCAGTTGGGAAGCTCATCAGTACAGTCAGCCAGTTGGGAAGCTCATCAGTACAGAAGCTCATCAGTACAGCCAGTTGGGAAGCTCAACAGTCATCCAGTTGGGAAGCTCATCAGTACAGTTATCCAGTTGGGAAGCTCATCAGTACAGTTATCCAGTTGGGAAGCTCATCAGTACAGTCATCCAGTTGGGAACTCATCAATACAGTCAGCCAGTTGGGAAGCTCATCAGTACAGTACAGTCAGCCAGTTGGGAAGTTCAGTCAGTTATCCAGTTGGGAAGCTCATCAGTACAGTCAGCCAGTTGGGAAGCTCATCAGTACAGTTATCCAGTTGGGAAGCTCATCAGTACAGTCAGCCAGTTGGGAAGCTCTCAGTACAGTACAGTCAGCCAGTTGGGAAGCTCATCAGTTACAGTCAGCCAGTTGGGAAGCTCATCAGTACAGTTATCCAGTTGGGAAGCTCATCAGTACAGTCAGCCAGTTGGGAAGCTCAGCTCATCAGTACAGTCAGCCAGTTGGGAAGCTCATCAGTACAGTCAGCCAGTTGGGAAGCTCATCAGTACAGTCAGCCAGTTGGGAAGCTCATCAGTACAGTTATCCAGTTGGGAAGCTCATCAGTACAGTTATCCAGTTGGGAAGCTCATCAGTACAGTCAGTTGGGAAGCTCATCAATACAGTCAGCCATCAGTACAGTTATCCAGTTGGGAAGCTCATCAGTACAGTCAGCCAGTTGGGAAGCTCATCAGTACAGTTATCCAGTTGGGAAGCTCATCAGTACAGTCAGCCAGTTGGGAAGCTCATCAGTACAGTCAGCCAGTTGGGAAGCTCATCAGTACAGTTATCCAGTTGGGAAGCTCATCAGTACAGTAGCCAGTTGGGAAGCTCATCAGTACAGTCAGCCAGTTGGGAAGCTCATCAGTACAGTCAGCTCATCCAGCCAGTTGGGAAGCTCATCAGTACAGTTATCCAGTTGGGAAGCTCAGCAGTACAGTCAGCCAGTTGGGAAGCTCATCAGTACAGTCAGCCAGTTGGGAAGCTCATCAGTACAGTTATCCAGTTGGGAAGGTCATCAATACAGTCAGCCAGTTGGGAAGCTCATCAGTACAGTCAGCCAGTTGGGAAGCTCATCAGTACAGTTATCCAGTTGGGAAGCTCATCATACAGTCAGCCAGCTCATCAGTTGGGAAGCTCATCAGTACAGTCAGCCAGTTGGGAAGCTCATCAGTCATCCAGTTGGGAAGTATCAGTCAGTTATCCAGTTGGGAAGCTCATCAGTACAGTCATCCAGTTGGGAAGCTCATCAGTACAGTCAGCCAGTTGGGAAGCTCATCAGTACAGTTACAGTCATACAGTCAGTTGGGAACTCATCAATACAGTCAGCCAGTTGGGAAGCTCATCAGTACAGTTATCCAGTTGGGAAGCTCATCAGTACAGTCAAACAGTTGGGAAGCTCAGCAATACAGTCAGCCAGTTGGGAAGCTCATCAGTACAGTCAGCCAGTTGGGAAGCTCATCAGTACAGTTATCCAGTTGGGAAGGTCATCAATACAGTCAGCCAGTTGGGAAGCTCATCAGTACAGTTATCAAGTTGGGAAGCTCATCAGTACAGTCAAACAGTTGGGAAGCTCAGCAATACAGTCAGCCAGTTGGGAAGCTCATCAGTACAGTCAGCCAGTTGGGAAGCTCATCAGTACAGTTATCCAGTTGGTAAGCTCATTGGTACAGTTATCAAGTTGGGAAGCTCATCAGTACAGTTATCCAGTTGGGAAGCTCATCAGTACAGTTATCCAGTTGGGAAGCTCATCAGTACAGTCAGCCAGTTGGAAGATCAGCAATACAGTCATCCAGTTGGGAACTCATCAATACAGTCAGCCAGTTGGGAAGCTCATCAGTACAGTTATCCAGTTGGGAAGCTCATCAGTACAGTTATCCAGTTGGGAAGCTCATCAGTACAGTCATCCAGTTGGGAACTCATCAATACAGTCAGCCAGTTGGGAAGCTCATCAGTACAGTTATCCAGTTGGGAAGCTCATCAGTACAGTCAGCCAGTTGGGAAGCTCATCAGTACAGTCATCCAGTTGGGAACTCATCAATACAGTCAGCCAGTTGGGAAGCTCATCAGTACAGTTATCCAGTTGGGAAGCTCATCAGTACAGTTATCAAGTTGGGAAGCTCATCAGTACAGTCAGCCAGTTGGGAAGCTCATCAGTACAGTTATCCAGTTGGGAAGCTCATCCAGCTCATCAGTACAGCCAGTTGGGAAGCTCATCAGTACAGTCAGCCAGTTGGGAAGCTCATCAGTACAGTTATCCAGTTGGGAAGCTCATCAGTACAGTCATCCAGTTGGGAAGCTCATCAGTAACAGTCAGCCAGTTGGGAAACTCATCAGTCAGTCAGCCAGTTGGGAAGCTCATCAGTACAGTTATCCAGTTGGGAAGCTCATCAGTACAGTTATCCAGTTGGGAAGCTCATCAGTACAGTTATCCAGTTGGGAAGCTCATCAGTACAGTCATCCAGTTGGGAAGCTCATCAGTACAGTTATCCAGTTGGGAAGCTCATCAGTACAGTTATCAAGTTGGGAAGCTCATCAGTACAGTCAGCCAGTTGGGAAGCTCATCAATAAAGTCAGCCAGTTGGGAAGCTCATCAGTACAGTTATCCAGTTGGGAAGCTCATCAGTACAGTCAAACAGTTGGGAAGCTCATCAGTCACAGTACAGCCAGTTGGGAAGCTCATCAGTACAGTTAGCCAGTTGGGAAGCTCATCAGTACAGTATCCAGTTGGGAAGCTCATCAGTTGGGAAGCTCATCAGTCAGCCAGTTGGGAAGCTCATCAGTACAGTCAGCCAGTTGGGAAGCTCATCAGTACAGTTATCCAGTTGGGAAGCTCATCAGTACAGTTATCCAGTTGGGAAGCTCATCATACAGTCAGCCAGTTGGGAACAGTCAGCCAGTTGGGAAGCTCATCAGTACAGTCAGCCAGTTGGGAAGCTCATCAGTACAGTCATCCAGTTGGGAAGCTCATCAGTACAGTCAGCCAGTTGGGAAGCTCATCAGTACAGTTATCCAGTGTCAGCCGGGAAGCTCAGTCAGTACAGCTCATCAGTACAGTCAGCCAGTTGGGAAGCTCATCAGTACAGTTATCCAGTTGGGAAGCTCATCAGTACAGTCAGCCAGTTGGGAAGCTCATCAGTACAGTCAGCCAGTTGGGAAGCTCATCAGTACAGTCAGCCAGTTGGGAAGCTCATCAGTACAGTCAGCCAGTTGGGAAGCTCAGTTGGGAAGCTCATCAGTACAGTTATCCAGTTGGGAAGCTCATCAGTACAGTCAGCCAGTTGGGAAGCTCATCAGTACAGTCAGCCAGTTGGGAAGCTCATCAGTACAGTCAGCCAGTTGGGAAGCTCATCAGTACAGTTATCCAGTTGGGAAGCTCATCAGTACAGTCAGCCAGTTGGGAAGCTCATCAGTACAGTCAGCCAGTTGGGAAGCTCATCAGTACAGTTATCCAGTTGGGAAGCAGTCATCCAGTTGGGAAGCTCATCAGTACAGTTATCCAGTTGGGAAGCTCATCAGTACAGTCAGCCAGTTGGGAAGCTCATCAGTACAGTCAGCCAGTTGGGAAGCTCATCAGTACAGTTATCCAGTTGGGAAGCTCATCAGTACAGTTATCCAGTTGGGAAGCTCATCAGTACAGTTATCCAGTTGGGAAGCTCATCAGTACACAGTTACATCCAGTTGGGAAGCTCATCAGTACAGATCCAGCCATCAGTACAGTCAGCCAGTTGGGAAGCTCAGTTATCCAGTTAGCTCATCAGTACAGTTATCCAGTTGGGAAGCTCATCAGTACAGTCATCCAGTTGGGAAGCTCATCAATACAGTCAGCCAGTTGGGAAGCTCATCAGTACAGTTATCCAGTTGGGAAGCTCATCAGTACAGTCAGCCAGTTGGGAAGCTCATCAGTACAGTCAGCCAGTTGGGAAGCTCATCAGTACAGTCAGCCAGTTGGGAAGCTCATCAGTACAGTTATCCAGTTGGGAAGCTCATCAGTACAGTCAGCCAGTTGGGAAGCTCATCAGTACAGTCAGCCAGTTGGGAAGCTCATCAGTACAGTTATCCAGTTGGGAAGCTCATCAGTACAGTTATCCAGTTGGGAAGCTCATCAGTACAGTCAGCCAGTTGGGAAGCTCATCAATGCAGTCAGCCAGTTGGGAAGCTCATCAGTACAGTCAGCCAGTTGGGAAGCTCATCAGTACAGTCATCCAGTTGGGAACTCATCAATACAGTCAGCCAGTTGGGAAGCTCATCAGTACAGTTATCGAGTTGGGAAGCTCATCAGTACAGTCAGCCAGTTGGGAAGCTCATCAGTACAGTCAGCCAGTTGGGAAGCTCATCAGTACAGTTATCCAGTTGGGAAGCTCTCATACAGTCAGCCAGTTGGGAAGCTCATCAGTACAGTCAGCCAGTTGGGAAGCTCATCAGTACAGTTATCCAGTTGGGAAGCTCATCAGTACAGTTATCCAGTTGGGAAGCTCATCAGTACAGTCAGCCAGTTGGGAAGCTCATCAGTACAGTCATCCAGTTGGGAACTCATCAATACAGTCAGTCGCCAGTTGGGAAGCTCATCAGTACAGTTATCCAGTTGGGAAGCTCATCAGTACAGTTATCCAGTTGGGAAGCTCATCAGTACAGTTATCCAGTTGGGAAGCTCATCAGTACAGTCAGCCAGTTGGGAAGCTCATCAGTACAGTCATCCAGTTGGGAAGCTCATCAGTACAGTCAGCCAGTTGGGAAGCTCATCAATACAGTCAGCCAGTTGGGAAGCTCATCAGTACAGTTATCCAGTTGGGAAGCTCATCAGTACAGTCAGCCAGTTGGGAAGCTCATCAATACAGTCAGCCAGTTGGGAAGCTCATCAGTACAGCTCATCAGTACAGTCAGCCAGTTGGGAAGCTCATCAGTACAGTCAGCCAGTTGGGAAGCTCATCAGTACAGTTATCCAGTTGGGAAGCTCATCAGTACAGTCAGCCAGTTGGGAAGCTCATCAGTACAGTCAGCCAGTTGGGAAGCTCATCAGTACAGTTATCCAGTTGGGAAGCTCATCAGTACAGTTATCCAGTTGGAAGCTCAGTACAGTTATCCAGTTGGGAAGCTCATCAGTACAGTTATCCAGTTGGGAAGCTCATCAGTACAGTTATCCAGTTGGGAAGCTCATCAGTACAGTCAGCCAGTTGGGAAGCTCATCAGTACAGTCATCCAGTTGGGAACTCATCAGTACAGTCAGCCAGTTGGGAAGCTCATCAGTACAGTTATCCAGTTGGGAAGCTCATCAGTACAGTTATCCAGTTGGGAAGCTCATCAGTACAGTCAGCCAGTTGGGAAGCTCATCAGTACAGTCAGCCAGTTGGGAAGCTCATCAGTACAGTTATCCAGTTGGGAAGCTCATCAGTACAGTCAGCCAGTTGGGAAGCTCATCAGTACAGTCATCCTACAGTCAGCCAGTTGGGAAGCTCATCAGTACAGTTATCCAGTTGGGAAGCTCATCAGTACAGTTATCCAGTTGGGAAGCTCATGTACAGTCATCCAGTTGGGAAGCTCATCAGTACAGTTATCCAGTTGGGAAGCTCATCAGTACAGTCAGCCAGTTGGGAAGCTCATCAGTACAGTCATCCAGTTGGGAAGCTCATCAGTACAGTTATCCAGTTGGGAAGCTCATCAGTACAGTCAGCCAGTTGGGAAGCTCATCAGTACAGTCAGTCATCCAGTTGGGAAGCTCATCAGTACAGTCAGCCAGTTGGGAAGCTCATCAGTACAGTCAGCCAGTTGGGAAGCTCATCAGTACAGTCATCCAGTTGGGAACTCATCAATACAGTCAGCCAGTTGGGAAGCTCATCAGTCAGTTATCGCCAGTTGGGAAGCTCATCAGTACAGTCAGCCAGTTGGGAAGCTCATCATACAGTCAGCCAGTTGGGAAGCTCATCAGTACAGTTATCCAGTTGGGAAGCTCATCAGTACAGTCAGCCAGTTGGGAAGCTCATCAGTACAGTCAGCCAGTTGGGAAGCTCATCAGTACAGTCCATCCAGTTGGGAAGCTCATCAGTACAGTTATCCAGTTGGGAAGCTCATCAGTACAGTCAGCCAGTTGGGAAGCTCATCAGTACAGTCATCCAGTTGGGAAGCTCATCAATACAGTCAGCCAGTTGGGAAGCTCATCAGTACAGTTATCCAGTTGGGAAGCTCATCAGTACAGTTATCCAGTTGGGAAGCTCATCAGTACAGTTATCCAGTTGGGAAGCTCATCAGTACAGTCAGCCAGTTGGGAAGCTCATCAGTACAGTTATCCAGTTGGGAAGCTCATCAGTACAGTCAGCCAGTTGGGAAGCTCATCAGTACAGTCAGCCAGTTGGGAAGCTCATCAGTACAGCTCATTACAGTCAGCCAGTTGGGAAGCTCATCAGTACAGTCATCCAGTTGGGAAGCTCATCAGTACAGTCAGCCAGTTGGGAAGCTCATCAGTACAGTCAGCCAGTTGGGAAGCTCATCAGTACAGTTATCCAGTTGGGAAGCTCATCAGTACAGTCAGCCAGTTGGGAAGCTCATCAGTACAGTCCAGTTGGGAAGCTCATCAGTACAGTTATCCAGTTGGGAAGCTCATCAGTACAGTTATCCAGTTGGGAAGCTCATCAGTACAGTTATCCAGTTGGGAAGCTCATCAGTACAGTTATCCAGTTGGGAAGCTCATCAGTACAGTTATCCAGTTGGGAAGCTCATCAGTACAGTCAGCCAGTTGGGAAGCTCATCAGTACAGTCATCCAGTTGGGAAGCTCATCAATACAGTCAGCCAGTTGGGAAGCTCATCAGTACAGTTATCCAGTTGGGAAGCTCATCAGTACAGTCATCCAGTTGGGAAGCTCATCAGTACAGTCAGCCAGTTGGGAAGCTCATCAGTACAGTCATCCAGTTGGGAAGCTCATCAGTACAGTTATCCAGTTGGGAAGCTCATCAGTACAGTCAGCCAGTTGGGAAGCTCATCAGTACAGTCATCCAGTTGGGAACACATCAATACAGTCAGCCAGTTGGGAAGCTCATCAGTACAGTTATCCAGTTGGGAAGCTCATCAGTACAGTTATCCAGTTGGCAAGCTCATCAGTACAGTCATCCAGTTGGGAAGCTCATCAGTACAGTTATCCAGTTGGGAAGCTCATCAGTACAGTCAGCCAGTTGGGAAGCTCATCTACATCAGTACAGTCAGCCAGTTGGGAAGCTCATCAGTACAGTCAGCCAGTTGGGAAGCTCATCAGTACAGTTATCCAGTTGGGAAGCTCATCAGTAACAGTCAGCCAGTTGGGAAACTCATCAGTACAGTCAGCCAGTTGGGAAGCTCATCAGTACAGTTATCCAGTTGGGAAGCTCATCAGTACAGTTATCCAGTTGGGAAGCTCATCAGTACAGTTATCCAGTTGGGAAGCTCATCAGTACAGTCAGCCAGTTGGGGGTACAGTTATCCAGTTGGGAAGCTCATCAGTACAGTTATCCAGTTGGGAAGCTCATCAGTACAGTCAGCCAGTTGGGAAGCTCATCAGTACAGTCAGCCAGTTGGGAAGCTCATCAGTACAGTTATCCAGTTGGGAAGCTCATCAGTACAGTCAGCCAGTTGGGAAGCTCATCAGTACAGTTATCCAGTTGGGAAGCTCATCAGTACAGTCAGCCAGTTGGGAAGCTCATCAGTACAGTCAGCCAGTTGGGAAGCTCATCAGTACAGTCAGCCAGTTGGGAAGCTCATCAGTACAGTCAGCCAGTTGGGAAGCTCATCAGTACAGTCAGCCAGTTGGGAAGCTCATCAGTACAGTTATCCAGTTGGGAAGCTCATCAGTACAGTCAGCCAGTTGGGAAGCTCATCAGTACAGTCAGCCAGTTGGGAAGCTCATCAGTACAGTTATCCAGTTGGGAAGCTCATCAGTTGTACAGTTATCCAGTTGGGAAGCTCATCAGTACAGTTATCCAGTTGGGAAGCTCATCAGTACAGTTATCCAGTTGGGAAGCTCATCAGTACAGTCAGCCAGTTGGGAAGCTCATCAGTACAGTCATCCAGTTGGGAACTCATCAATACAGTCAGCCAGTTGGGAAGCTCATCAGTACAGTTATCCAGTTGGGAAGCTCATCAGTACAGTATCCAGTTGGGAAGCTCATCAGTACAGTCATCCAGTTGGGAAGCTCATCAGTACAGTCAGCCAGTTGGGAAGCTCATCAGTACAGTTATCCAGTTGGGAAGCTCATCAGTACAGTCAGCCAGTTGGGAAGCTCATCAGTACAGTCATCCAGTTGGGAAGCTCATCAATACAGTCAGCCAGTTGGGAAGCTCATCAGTACAGTTATCCAGTTGGGAAGCTCATCCAGTTCCAGGGAAGCATCCAGTTGGGAAGCTCATCAGTACAGTTATCCAGTTGGGAAGCTCATCAGTACAGTCAGCCAGTTGGGAAGCTCATCAGTACAGTCAGCCAGTTGGGAAGCTCATCAGTACAGTTATCCAGTTGGGAAGCTCATCAGTACAGTCATCCAGTTGGGAAGCTCATCAGTACAGTCATCCAGTTGGGAAGCTCATCAGTACAGTCAGCCAGTTGGGAAGCTCATCAGTACAGTCAGCCAGTTGGGAAGCTCATCAGTACAGTCAGCCAGTTGGGAAGCTCATCAGTACAGTCAGCCAGTTGGGAAGCTCATCAGTACAGTTATCCAGTTGGGAAGCTCATCAGTACAGTCAGCCAGTTGGGAAGCTCATCATACAGTCAGCCAGTTGGGAAGCTCATCAGTACAGTTATCCAGTTGGGAAGCTCATCAGTACAGTCAGCCAGTTGGGAAGCTCACAGTACAGTCAGCCAGTTGGGAAGCTCATCAGTACAGTTATCCAGTTGGGAAGCTCATCAGTACAGTTATCCAGTTGGGAAGCTCATCAGTACAGTCAGCCAGTTGGGAAGCTCATCAGTACAGTCATCCAGTTGGGAACTCATCAATACAGTCAGCCAGTTGGGAAGCTCATCAGTACAGTTATCCAGTTGGGAAGCTCATCAGTACAGTTATCCAGTTGGGAAGCTCATCAGTACAGTTATCCAGTTGGGAAGCTCATCAGTACAGTCAGCCAGTTGGGAAGCTCATCAGTACAGTTATCCAGTTGGGAAGCTCAGCCAGTACAGTCAGCCAGTTGGGAAGCTCATCAGTACAGTCATCCAGTTGGGAAGCTCATCAGTACAGTCAGCCAGTTGGGAAGCTCATCAGTACAGTTATCCAGTTGGGAAGCTCATCAGTACAGTTATCCAGTTGGGAAGCTCATCAGTACAGTCAGCCAGTTGGGAAGCTCATCAGTACAGTCAGCCAGTTGGGAAGCTCATCAGTACAGTCATCCAGTTGGGAAGCTCTCAGTACAGTCAGCCAGTTGGGAAGCTCATCAGTACAGTCATCCAGTTGGGAAGCTCATCATACAGTCAGCCAGTTGGGAAGCTCATCAGTACAGTTATCCAGTTGGGAAGCTCATCAGTACAGTATCCATCAGCCAGCTCATCAGTACAGTTATCCAGTTGGGAAGCTCTCATCAGTACAGTTACAGTCAGCCAGTTGGGAAGCTCATCAGTACAGTCAGCCAGTTGGGAAGCTCATCAGTACAGTTATCCAGTTGGGAAGCTCATCAGTACAGTCAGCCAGTTGGGAAGCTCATCAGTACAGTCAGCCAGTTGGGAAGCTCATCAGTACAGTCAGCCCGTTGGGAAGCTCATCAGTACAGTCATCCAGTTGGGAACTCATCAATACAGTCAGCCAGTTGGGAAGCTCATCAGTACAGTTATCAAGTTGGGAAGCTCATCAGTACAGTCAGCCAGTTGGGAAGCTCATCAATAAAGTCAGCCAGTTGGGAAGCTCATCAGTACAGTTATCCAGTTGGGAAGCTCATCAGTACAGTCAAACAGTTGGGAAGCTCATCAATACAGTCAGCCAGTTGGGAAGCTCATCAGTACAGTCAGCCAGTTGGGAAGCTCATCAGTACAGTTATCCAGTTGGGAAGCTCATCAATACAGTCAGCCAGTTGGGAAGCTCATCAGTACAGTTATCAAGTTGGGAAGCTCATCAGTACAGTCAGCCAGTTGGGAAGCTCATCAGTACAGTCATCCAGTTGGGAAGCTCATCAGTACAGTTATCCAGTTGGGAAGCTCATCAGTACAGTCAAACAGTTGGGAAGCTCATCAATACAGTCAGCCAGTTGGGAAGCTCATCAGTACAGTCAGCCAGTTGGGAAGCTCATCAGTACAGTTATCCAGTTGGGAAGCTCATCAGTACAGTCAGCCAGTTGGGAAGCTCAGTCAGTTGGGAAGCTCATCAGTACAGTCATCCAGGGAAGCTCATCAGTACAGTCAGCCAGTTGGGAAGCTCATCAGTACAGTCATCCAGTTGGGAAGCTCATCAGTACAGTTATCCAGTTGGGAAGCTCATCAGTACAGTCAGCCAGTTGGGAAGCTCATCAGTACAGTCAGCCAGTTGGGAAGCTCATCAGTACAGTTATCCAGTTGGGAAGCTCATCAGTACAGTTATCCAGTTGGGAAGTACAGTCAGCCAGTTGGGAAGCTCATCAGTACAGTTATCCAGTTGGGAAGCTCATCAGTACAGCCAGTTGGGAAGCTCATCAGTACAGTCATCCAGTTGGGAAGCTCATCAGTACAGTCAGCCAGTTGGGAAGCTCATCAGTACAGTTATCCAGTTGGGAAGCTCATCAGTACAGTTATCCAGTTGGGAAGCTCATCAGTACAGTCATCCAGTTGGGAAGCTCATCAGTACAGTCAGCCAGTTGGGAAGCTCATCAGTACAGTTATCCAGTTGGGAAGCTCATCAGTACAGTCAGCCAGTTGGGAAGCTCATCAGTACAGTCATCCAGTTGGGAACTCATCAATACAGTCAGCCAGTTGGGAAGCTCATCAGTACAGTTATCCAGTTGGGAAGCTCATCAGTACAGTTATCCAGTTGGGAAGCTCATCAGTACAGTCATCCAGTTGGGAAGCTCATCAGTACAGTTATCCAGTTGGGAAGCTCATCAGTACAGTCAGCCAGTTGGGAAGCTCATCAGTACAGTCAGCCAGTTGGGAAGCTCATCAGTACAGTCAGCCAGTTGGGAAGCTCATCAGTACAGTTATCCAGTTGGGAAGCTCATCAGTACAGTCAGCCAGTTGGGAAGCTCATCAGTACAGTCAGCCAGTTGGGAAGCTCATCAGTACAGTTATCCAGTTGGGAAGCTCATCAGTACAGTTATCCAGTTGGGAAGCTCATCAGTACAGTTATCCAGTTGGGAAGCTCATCAGTACAGTCAGCCAGTTGGGAAGCTCATCAGTACAGTTATCCAGTTGGGAAGCTCATCAGTACAGTTATCCAGTTGGGAAGCTCATCAGTACAGTCAGCCAGTTGGGAAGTTGGCCAGTTGGGAAGCTCATCAGTACAGTTATCCAGTTGGGAAGCTCATCAGTACAGTCAGCCAGTTGGGAAGCTCATCAGTACAGTTATCCAGTTGGGAAGCTCATCTACAGTCAGCCAGTTGGGAAGTACAGTCATCCAGTTGGGAAGCTCATCAGTACAGTCATCCAGTTGGGAAGCTCATCAGTACAGTCAGCCAGTTGGGAAGCTCATCAGTACAGTCAGCCAGTTGGGAAGCTCATCAGTACAGTCATCCAGTTGGGAAGCTCATCAGTACAGTCAGCCAGCTCCAGTTGGGAAGCTCATCAGTACAGTTATCCAGTTGGGAAGCTCATCAGTACAGTATCCAGGGAAGCTCATTGGTCATCCAGTTGGGAAGCTCATCAGTACAGTTATCCAGTTGGGAAGCTCATCAGTACAGTTATCCAGTTGGGAAGCTCATCAGTACAGTCAGCCAGTTGGGAAGCTCATCATACAGTCATCCAGTTGGGTACAGTCCAGTTGGGAAGCTCATCAGTACAGTTATCCAGTTGGGAAGCTCATCAGTACAGTCATCCAGTTGGGAAGCTCATCAGTACAGTCATCCAGTTGGGAAGCTCATCATACAGTCAGCCAGTTGGGAAGCTCATCAGTACAGTTATCCAGTTGGGAAGCTCATCAGTACAGTCAGCCAGTTGGGAAGCTCATCAGTACAGTCAGCCAGTTGGGAAGCTCATCAATACAGTCAGCCAGTTGGGAAGCTCATCAGTACAGTCATCCAGTTGGGAAGCT
Organism: Oncorhynchus nerka; assembly: GCF_034236695.1. Lineage (NCBI taxonomy): Eukaryota > Metazoa > Chordata > Actinopteri > Salmoniformes > Salmonidae > Oncorhynchus > Oncorhynchus nerka. Next base: position 48,200,708 of record NC_088403.1, on the reverse strand, counting down.
CATCAGTACAGTCAGCCAGTTGGGAAGCTCATCAGTACAGTCAGCCAGTTGGGAAGCTCATCAGTACAGTTATCCAGTTGGGAAGCTCATCAGTACAGTCAGCCAGTTGGGAAGCTCATCAGTACAGTCAGCCAGTTGGGAAGCTCATCAGTACAGTTATCCAGTTGGGAAGCTCATCAGTACAGTTATCCAGTTGGGAAGCTCATCAGTACAGTCAGCCAGTTGGGAAGCTCATCAATACAGTCAGCCAGTTGGGAAGCTCATCAGTACAGTCAGCCAGTTGGGAAGCTCATCAGTACAGTCATCCAGTTGGGAACTCATCAATACAGTCAGCCAGTTGGGAAGCTCATCAGTACAGTTATCCAGTTGGGAAGCTCATCAGTACAGTCAGCCAGTTGGGAAGCTCATCAATACAGTCAGCCAGTTGGGAAGCTCATCAGTACAGTTATCCAGTTGGGAAGCTCATCAGTACAGTCAGCCAGTTGGGAAGCTCATCAGTACAGTCAGCCAGTTGGGAAGCTCATCAGTACAGTTATCCAGTTGGGAAGCTCATCAGTACAGTTATCCAGTTGGGAAGCTCATCAGTACAGTCAGCCAGTTGGGAAGCTCATCAGTACAGTCATCCAGTTGGGAACTCATCAATACAGTCAGCCAGTTGGGAAGCTCATCAGTACAGTTATCCAGTTCTCATCAGTACAGTTATCCAGTTGGGAAGCTCATCAGTACAGTTATCCAGTTGGGAAGCTCATCAGTACAGTCAGCCAGTTGGGAAGCTCATCAGTACAGTTATCCAGTTGGGAAGCTCATCAGTACAGTCAGCCAGTTGGGAACTCATCAATACAGTCAGCCAGTTGGGAAGCTCCTCAGTACAGTTATCCAGTTGGGAAGCTCATCAATACAGTCAGCCAGTTGGGAAGCTCATCAATACAGTCAGCCAGTTGGGAAGCTCATCAGTACAGTCATCCAGTTGGGAAGCTCATCAGTACAGTCAGCCAGTTGGGAAGCTCATCAGTACAGTCAGCCAGTTGGGAAGCTCATCAGTACAGTTATCCAGTTGGGAAGCTCATCAGTACAGTCAGCCAGTTGGGAAGCTCATCAGTACAGTCAGCCAGTTGGGAAGCTCATCAGTACAGTTATCCAGTTGGGAAGCTCATCAGTACAGTTATCCAGTTGGGAAGCTCATCAGTACAGTTATCCAGTTGGGAAGCTCATCAGTACAGTTATCCAGTTGGGAAGCTCATCAGTACAGTTATCCAGTTGGGAAGCTCATCAGTACAGTCAGCCAGTTGGGAAGCTCATCAGTACAGTCATCCAGTTGGGAAGCTCATCAGTACAGTTATCCAGTTGGGAAGCTCATCAGTACAGTTATCCAGTTGGGAAGCTCATCAGTACAGTTATCCAGTTGGGAAGCTCATCAGTACAGTCAGCCAGTTGGGAACTCATCAATACAGTCAGCCAGTTGGGAAGCTCATCAGTACAGTTATCCAGTTGGGAAGCTCATCAGTACAGTCAGCCAGTTGGGAAGCTCATCATCAGTCATACTCAGTACAGTCAGCCAGTTGGGAAGCTCATCAGTACAGTTATCCAGTTGGGAAGCTCATCAGTACAGTTATCCAGTTGGGAAGCTCATCAGTACAGTCATCCAGTTGGGAAGCTCATCAGTACAGTTATCCAGTTGGGAAGCTCATCAGTACAGTCAGCCAGTTGGGAAGCTCATCAGTACAGTCAGCCAGTTGGGAAGCTCATCAGTACAGTCAGCCAGTTGGGAAGCTCATCAGTACAGTTATCCAGTTGGGAAGCTCATCAGTACAGTCAGCCAGTTGGGAAGCTCATCAGTACAGTCAGCCAGTTGGGAAGCTCATCAGTACAGTCAGCCAGTTGGGAAGCTCATCAGTACAGTTATCCAGTTGGGAAGCTCATCAGTACAGTCAGCCAGTTGGGAAGCTCATCAGTACAGTCAGCCAGTTAGTCAGTTATCCAGTTGGGAAGCTCATCAGTACAGTTATCCAGTTGGGAAGCTCATCAGTACAGTCATCCAGTTGGGAAGCTCATCAATACAGTCAGCCAGTTGGGAAGCTCATCAGTACAGTTATCCAGTTGGGAAGCTCATCAGTACAGTCAGCCAGTTGGGAAGCTCATCAGTACAGTCAGCCAGTTGGGAAGCTCATCAGTACAGTCAGCCAGTTGGGAAGCTCATCAGTACAGTTATCCAGTTGGGAAGCTCATCAGTACAGTCAGCCAGTTGGGAAGCTCATCAGTACAGTTATCCAGTTGGGAAGCTCATCAGTACAGTTATCCAGTTGGGAAGCTCATCAGTACAGTCAGCCAGTTGGGAAGCTCATCAGTACAGTCAGCCAGTTGGGAAGCTCATCAGTACAGTCAGCCAGTTGGGAAGCTCATCAGTACAGTCAGCCAGTTGGGAAGCTCATCAGTACAGTTATCCAGTTGGGAAGCTCATCAGTACAGTTATCCAGTTGGGAAGCTCATCAGTACAGTCAGCCAGTTGGGAAGCTCATCAGTACAGTCAGCCAGTTGGGAAGCTCATCAGTACAGTTATCCAGTTGGGAAGCTCATCAGTACAGTCAGCCAGTTGGGAACTCATCAATACAGTCAGCCAGTTGGGAAGCTCATCAGTACAGTTATCCAGTTGGGAAGCTCATCAGTACAGTCAGCCAGTTGGGAAGCTCATCAATACAGTCAGCCAGTTGGGAAGCTCATCAGTACAGTCATCCAGTTGGGAAGCTCATCAGTACAGTCAGCCAGTTGGGAAGCTCATCAGTACAGTCAGCCAGTTGGGAAGCTCATCAGTACAGTTATCCAGTTGGGAAGCTCATCAGTACAGTCAGCCAGTTGGGAAGCTCATCAGTACAGTCAGCCAGTTGGGAAGCTCATCAGTACAGTTATCCAGTTGGGAAGCTCATCAGTACAGTTATCCAGTTGGTAAGCTCATTGGTAAGTTATCAGTTGGGAAGCTCATCAGTACAGTTATCCAGTTGGGAAGCTCATCAGTACAGTTATCCAGTTGGGAAGCTCATCAGTACAGTCAGCCAGTTGGGAAGCTCATCAGTACAGTCATCCAGTTGGGAACTCATCAATACAGTCAGAGCCAGTTGGGAAGCTCATCAGTACAGTTATCCAGTTGGGAAGCTCATCAGTACAGTTATCCAGTTGGGAAGCTCATCAGTACAGTCATCCAGTTGGGAAGCTCATCAGTACAGTCAGCCAGTTGGGAAGCTCATCAGTACAGTTATCCAGTTGGGAAGCTCATCAGTACAGTCAGCCAGTTGGGAAGCTCATCAGTACAGTCATCCAGTTGGGAAGCTCATCAGTACAGTCAGTTATCCAGTTGGGAAGCTCATCAGTACAGTTATCCAGTTGGGAAGCTCATCAGTACAGTCAGCCAGTTGGGAAGCTCATCAGTACAGTTATCCAGTTGGGAAGCTCATCAGTACAGTTATCCAGTTGGGAAGCTCACAGTTCATCAGTTATCCAGTTGGGAAGCTCATCAGTACAGTCAGCCAGTTGGGAAGCTCATCAGTACAGTCAGCCAGTTGGGAAGCTCATCAGTACAGTCCAGTTGGGAAGCTCATCAGTACAGTCATCCAGTTGGGAAGCTCATCAGTACAGTTATCCAGTTGGGAAGCTCATCAGTACAGTTATCCAGTTGGGAAGCTCATCAGTACAGTCAGCCAGTTGGGAAGCTCATCAGTACAGTTATCCAGTTGGGAAGCTCATCAGTACAGTCAGCCAGTTGGGAAGCTCATCAGTACAGTTATCCAGTTGGGAAGCTCATCAGTACAGTCAGTTGGGAAGCTCATCAGTACAGTCATCCAGTTGGGAAGCTCATCATACAGTCAGCCAGTTGGGAAGCTCATCAGTACAGTCAGCCAGTTGGGAAGCTCATCAGTACAGTTATCCAGTTGGGAAGCTCATCAGTACAGTCAGCCAGTTGGGAAGCTCATCAGTACAGTCAGCCAGTTGGGAAGCTCATCAGTACAGTCAGCCAGTTGGGAAGCTCATCAGTACAGTTATCCAGTTGGGAAGCTCATCAGTACAGTCAGCCAGTTGGGAAGCTCATCAGTACAGTCAGCCAGTTGGGAAGCTCATCAGTACAGTTATCCAGTTGGGAAGCTCATCAGTACAGTTATCCAGTTGGGAAGCTCATCAGTACAGTCAGCCAGTTGGGAGCTCATCAGTACAGTCATCCAGTTGGGAACTCATCATACAGTCAGCCAGTTGGGAAGCTCATCAGTACAGTTATCCAGTTGGGAAGCTCATCAGTACAGTCAATCCAGTTGGGAAGCTCATCAGTACAGTCATCCAGTTGGGAAGCTCATCAGTACAGTCAGCCAGTTGGGAAGCTCATCAGTACAGTCATCATACCAGCCAGTTGGGAAGCTCATCAGTACAGTCAGCCAGTTGGGAAGCTCATCAGTACAGTCATCCAGTTGGGAAGCTCATCAGTACAGTCAGCCAGTTGGGAAGCTCATCAGTACAGTCAGCCAGTTGGGAAGCTCATCAGTACAGTTATCCAGTTGGGAAGCTCATCAGTACAGTCAGCCAGTCAGCCAGTTGGGAAGCTCATCAGTACAGTATCCAGTTGGGAAGCTCCAGTACAGTCAGCCAGTTGGGAAGCTCATCAGTACAGTCAGCCAGTTGGGAAGCTCATCAGTACAGTCAGCCAGTTGGAAGCTCATCAGCTATCAGTACAGTCAGTTGGGAAGCTCTCATCAGTCACAGTTATCCAGTTGGGAAGCTCATCAGTACAGTTATCCAGTTGGGAAGCTCATCAGTACAGTCATCCAGTTGGGAAGCTCATCAGTACAGTATCCAGTCATCAGTACAGTTCCAGGGAACTCATCAATACAGTCAGCCAGTTGGGAAGCTCATCAGTACAGTTATCCAGTTGGGAAGCTCATCAGTACAGTTATCCAGTTGGGAAGCTCATCAGTACAGTCATCCAGTTGGGAACTCATCAATACAGTCAGCCAGTTGGGAAGCTCATCAGTACAGTTATCCAGTTGGGAAGCTCATCAGTACAGTCAGCCAGTTGGGAAGCTCATCAGTCAGTCATCCAGTTGGGAACTCATCAGTACAGTCAGCCAGTTGGGAAGCTCATCAGTACAGTTATCCAGTTGGGAAGCTCATCAGTACAGTTATCCAGTTGGGAAGCTCATCAGTACAGTCATCCAGTTGGGAAGCTCATCAGTACAGTCAGCCAGTTGGGAAGCTCATCAGTACAGTAGCCAGTTGGGAAGCTCATCAGTACAGTCAGCCAGTTGGGAAGCTCATCAGTACAGTCAGCCAGTTGGGAAGCTCATCAGTACAGTCATCCAGTTGGGAAGCTCATCAGTACAGTCAGCCAGTTGGGATCAGTACTCAGCCAGTTGGGAAGCTCATCAGTACAGTTATCCAGTTGGGAAGCTCATCAGTACAGTTATCCAGTTGGGAAGCTCATCAGTACAGTTATCCAGTTGGGAAGCTCATCAGTACAGTTGGGAAGCTCATCAGTGTTATCCAGTTGGGAAGCTCATCAGTACAGTCAGCCAGAATCTACATCAAGCTCATCAGTCAGCCAGTTGGGAAGCTCATCAGTACAGTCAGCCAGTTGGGAAGCTCATCAGTACAGTCATCCAGTTGGGAAGCTCATCAGTACAGTCAGCCAGTTGGGAAGCTCATCAGTACAGTTATCCAGTTGGGAAGCTCATCAGTACAGTTCAGCCAGTTGGGAAGCTCATCAGTACAGTCAGCCAGTTGGGAAGCTCATCACAGTACAGTCAGCCAGTTGGGAAGCTCATCAGTACAGTTATCCAGTTGGGAAGCTCATCAGTACAGTTATCCAGTTGGGAAGCTCATCAGTACAGTCAGCCAGTTGGGAACTCATCAATACAGTCAGCCAGTTGGGAAGCTCATCAGTACAGTTATCCAGTTGGGAAGCTCATCAGTACAGTCAGCCAGTTGGGAAGCTCATCAGTACAGTTATCCAGTTGGGAAGCTCATCAGTACAGTCAGCCAGTTGGGAAGCTCATCAGTACAGTCAGCCAGTTGGGAAGCTCATCAGTACAGTCAGCCAGTTGGGAAGCTCATCAGTACAGTTATCCAGTTGGGAAGCTCATCAGTACAGTCATCCAGTTGGGAAGCTCATCATACAGTAGCCAGTTGGGAAGCTCATCAGTACAGTCAGCCAGTTGGGAAGCTCATCAGTACAGTTATCCAGTTGGGAAGCTCATCAGTACAGTCAGCCAGTTGGGAAGCTCATCAGTACAGTCAGCCAGTTGGGAAGCTCATCAGTACAGTTATCCAGTTGGGAAGCTCATCAGTACAGTTATCCAGTTGGGAAGCTCATCAGTACAGTTATCCAGTTGGGAAGCTCATCAGTACAGTCAGCCAGTTGGGAAGCTCATCAGTACAGTCAGCCAGTTGGGAACTCATCAATACAGTCAGCCAGTTGGGAAGCTCATCAGTACAGTTATCCAGTTGGGAAGCTCATCAGTACAGTCAGCCAGTTGGGAAGCTCATCAGTACAGTTATCCAGTTGGGAAGCTCATCAGTACAGTCAGCCAGTTGGGAAGCTCATCAGTACAGTTATCCAGTTGGGAAGCTCATCAGTACAGTCAGCCAGTTGGGAAGCTCATCAATACAGTCAGCCAGTTGGGAAGCTCATCAGTACAGTCAGCCAGTTGGGAAGCTCATCAATACAGTCAGCCAGTTGGGAAGCTCATCAGTACAGTCAGCCAGTTGGGAAGCTCATCAGTACAGTTATCCAGTTGGGAAGCTCATCAGTACAGTTATCCAGTTGGGAAGCTCATCAGTACAGTTATCCAGTTGGGAAGCTCATCAGTACAGTCAGCCAGTTGGGAACTCATCAATACAGTCAGCCAGTTGGGAAGCTCATCAGTACAGTTATCCAGTTGGGAAGCTCATCAGTACAGTCAGCCAGTTGGGAAGCTCATCAGTACAGTTATCCAGTTGGGAAGCTCATCAGTACAGTCAGCCAGTTGGGAAGCTCATCAGTACAGTTATCCAGTTTACAGTCAGCCAGTTGGGAAGCTCATCAGTACAGTTATCCAGTTGGGAAGCTCATCAGTACAGTCAGCCAGTTGGGAAGCTCATTACAGTCAGCCAGTTGGGAAGCTCATCAGTACAGTCAGCCAGTTGGGAAGCTCATCAGTACAGTTATCCAGTTATCAGTACAGTTATCCAGTTGGGAAGCTCATCAGTACAGTCAGCCAGTTGGGAAGGATACAGTCAGCCAGTTGGGAAGCTCATCAGTACAGTCAGCCAGTTGGGAAGCTCATCAGTACAGTCAGCCAGTTGGGAAGCTCATCAGTACAGTTATCCAGTTGGGAAGCTCATCAGTACAGTTATCCAGTGGGAAGCTCCAGTTGGGAAGCTCATCAGTACAGTCAGCCAGTTGGGAAGCTCATCTACAGTCAGCCAGTTGGGAAGCTCATCAGTACAGTTATCCAGTTGGGAAGCTCATCAGTACAGTCAGCCAGTTGGGAAGCTCATCAGTACAGTTATCCAGTTGGGAAGCTCATCAGTACAGTTATCCAGTTGGGAAGCTCATCAGTACAGTCAGCCAGTTGGGAAGCTCATCAGTACAGTCAGCCAGTTGGGAAGCTCATCAGTACAGTCAGCCAGTTGGGAAGCTCATCAGTACAGTCAGCCAGTTGGGAAGCTCATCAGTACAGTCAGCCAGTTGGGAAGCTCATCAGTACAGTCATCCAGTTGGGAAGCTCATCAGTACAGTCAGCCAGTTGGGAAGCTCATCAGTACAGTCAGCCAGTTGGGAAGCTCATCAGTACAGTTATCCAGTTGGGAAGCTCATCAGTACAGTCAGCCAGTTGGGAAGCTCATCAGTACAGTCAGCCAGTTGGGAAGCTCATCAGTACAGTTATCCAGTTGGGAAGCTCATCAGTACAGTCATCCAGTTGGGAAGCTCATCAGTTACAGTCAGCCAGTTGGGAAGCTCATCAGTACAGTCATCCAGTTGGGAAGCTCATCAGTACAGTCAGCCAGTTGGGAAGCTCAGTACAGTACAGCTCATCAGTCCAGTTGGGAAGCTCATCAGTACAGTCAGCCAGTTGGGAAGCTCATCAGTACAGTCAGCCAGTTGGGAAGCTCATCAGTACAGTTATCCAGTTGGGAAGCTCATCAGTACAGTCAGCCAGTTGGGAACTCATCAATACAGTCAGCCAGTTGGGAAGCTCCTCAGTACAGTTATCCAGTTGGGAAGCTCATCAATACAGTCAGCCAGTTGGGAAGCTCATCAATACAGTCAGCCAGTTGGGAAGCTCATCAGTACAGTCATCCAGTTGGGAAGCTCATCAGTACAGTCAGCCAGTTGGGAAGCTCATCAGTACAGTCAGCCAGTTGGGAAGCTCATCAGTACAGTTATCCAGTTGGGAAGCTCATCAGTACAGTCAGCCAGTTGGGAAGCTCATCAGTACAGTCAGCCAGTTGGGAAGCTCATCAGTACAGTTATCCAGTTGGGAAGCTCATCAGTACAGTTATCCAGTTGGTAAGCTCATTGGTACAGTTATCAAGTTGGGAAGCTCATCAGTACAGTTATCCAGTTGGGAAGCTCATCAGTACAGTTATCCAGTTGGGAAGCTCATCAGTACAGTCAGCCAGTTGGGAAGCTCATCAGTACAGTCATCCAGTTGGGAACTCATCAATACAGTCAGCCAGTTGGGAAGCTCATCAGTACAGTTATCCAGTTGGGAAGCTCATCAGTACAGTTATCCAGTTGGGAAGCTCATCAGTACAGTCATCCAGTTGGGAAGCTCATCAATACAGTCAGCCAGTTGGGAAGCTCATCAGTACAGTTATCCAGTTGGGAAGCTCATCAGTACAGTCAGCCAGTTCCAGTTGGGAAGCTCATCAGTACAGTCAGCCAGTTGGGAAGCTCATCAGTACAGTTATCCAGTTGGGAAGCTCATCAGTACAGTTATCCAGTTGGGAAGCTCATCAGTACAGTCAGCCAGTTGGGAAGCTCATCAGTACAGTCATCCAGTTGGGAAGCTCATCAGTACAGTCAGCCAGTTGGTACAGTCAGCCAGCTCATCAGTACAGTCAGCCAGTTGGGAAGCTCATCAGTACAGTCAGCCAGTTGGGAAGCTCATCAGTACAGTTATCCAGTCAGTACCAGTTGGGAAGCTCATCAGTACAGTCAGCCAGTTGGGAAGCTCATCAGTACAGTTATCCAGTTGGGAAGCTCATCAGTACAGTTATCCAGTTGGGAAGCTCATCAGTACAGTTATCCAGTTGGGAAGCTCATCAGTACAGTCAGCCAGTTGGGAAGCTCATCAGTACAGTTATCCAGTTGGGAAGCTCATCAGTACAGTCAGCCAGTTGGGAAGCTCATCAGTACAGTCATCCAGTTGGGAACTCATCAATACAGTCAGCCAGTTGGGAAGCTCATCAGTACAGTTATCCAGTTGGGAAGCTCATCAGTACAGTTATCCAGTTCATCAGTACAGTCAGCCAGTTGGGAAGCTCATCAGTACAGTCAGCCAGTTGGGAAGCTCATCAGTACAGTTATCCAGTTGGGAAGCTCATCAGTACAGTCAGCCAGTTGGGAAGCTCATCAGTACAGTCAGCCAGTTGGGAAGCTCATCAGTACAGTTATCCAGTTGGGAAGCTCATCAGTACAGTTATCCAGTTGGGAAGCTCATCAGTACAGTCATCCAGTTGGGAAGCTCATCAGTACAGTCATCCAGTTGGGAACTCATCAATACAGTCAGTACAGCTCATCAGTACAGTTATCCAGTTGGGAAGCTCATCAGTACAGTTATCCAGTTGGGAAGCTCATCAGTACAGTTATCCAGTTGGGAAGCTCATCAGTACAGTCAGCCAGTTGGGAAGCTCATCAGTACAGTTATCCAGTTGGGAAGCTCATCAGTACAGTCAGCCAGTTGGGAACTCATCAATACAGTCAGCCAGTTGGGAAGCTCATCAGTACAGTTATCCAGTTGGGAAGCTCATCACAGTCAGCCAGTTGGGAAGCTCATCAGTACAGTCAGCCAGTTGGGAAGCTCATCAGTACAGTCAGCCAGTTGGGAAGCTCATCAGTACAGTCAGCCAGTTGGGAAGCTCATCAGTACAGTTATCCAGTTGGGAAGCTCATCAGTACAGTCAGCCAGTTGGGAAGCTCATCAGTACAGTTATCCAGTTGGGAAGCTCATCAGTACAGTTATCCAGTTAGCTCATCCAGTTCCAGGGAAGCTCATCAGTACAGTTATCCAGTTGGGAAGCTCATCAGTACAGTTATCCAGTTGGGAAGCTCATCAGTACAGTTATCCAGTTGGGAAGCTCATCAGTACAGTCAGCCAGTTGGGAAGCTCATCAGTACAGTCATCCAGTTGGGAACTCATCAATACAGTCAGCCAGTTGGGAAGCTCATCAGTACAGTTATCCAGTTGGGAAGCTCATCAGTACAGTTATCCAGTTGGGAAGCTCATCAGTACAGTCAGCCAGTTGGGAAGCTCATCAGTACAGTCAGCCAGTTGGGAAGCTCATCAGTACAGTTATCCAGTTGGGAAGCTCATCAGTACAGTCAGCCAGTTGGGAAGCTCATCAGTACAGTTATCCAGTTGGGAAGCTCATCAGTACAGTCAGCCAGTTGGGAAGCTCATCAGTACAGTTATCCAGTTGGGAAGCTCATCAGTACAGTCAGCCAGTTGGGAAGCTCATCAGTACAGTCATCCAGTTGGGAAGCTCATCAGTACAGTCATCCAGTTGGGAAGCTCATCAGTACAGTTATCCAGTTGGGAAGCTCATCAGTACAGTCAGCCAGTTGGGAAGCTCATCAGTACAGTCATCCAGTTGGGAAGCTCATCAGTACAGTCAGCCAGTTGGGAAGCTCATCAGTACAGTCAGCCAGTTGGGAAGCTCATCAGTACAGTCATCCAGTTGGGAAGCTCATCAGTACAGTCAGCCAGTTGGGAAGCTCATCAATACAGTCAGCCAGTTGGGAAGCTCATCAGTCCAGTTGGGAAGCTCATCAGTACAGTCAGCCAGTTGGGAAGCTCATCAGTACAGTCAGTTATCCAGTTGGGAAGCTCTCATCAGTACAGCTCATCAGTACAGTTATCCAGTTGGGAAGCTCATCAGTACAGTCAGCCAGTTGGGAAGCTCATCAGTACAGTCAGTCA